>NW_024039651.1:1802500-2411322 GCF_016077235.1 Cyprinodon tularosa
TACAGTCAAAGTCCCTGCATCAGTCAGCTTGACTGACAAGTCTGCAGCCTCAAGGGAGCTAAGCAAGGTGTCACAGCGTTCAGCTCAAGGCATTTTTCAAGGCTGTCGCTCATACACTCTAAAGGTCATTATGTAGAAACTTAAAAAAAAAAGGACCTGTTATGTTAAATGTTGCCAAGATATGATGGTGTCAACCTCTATTGCCTTTGGTTTGTCAGGTCATGAAAGCAGTGTTTGAAATGGTATTTTGGACAGTTCTCAGACATTGTTGGACTTTCAGGCAGTGGTGGAGCCATAACATTTTTGCAGGGGTCACCAGGAAGGGACCTGATAGGAGATAAAACCTATTTAGTGTCAACTGTTCCAATAGGAAAATTAATGAGCACATCTCAAGCACTGGGTAGCACTGTTGCCTTGCAGAAAGAAGTTCTGGGTTCGATTCCTGGCCAGGGGTCTTTCTGTTTGTGTCTTTCTGAGTTTGTCTCCCCATGCATGCTTGGGTTCTCTCCGGGTACTCTGGCTTCCTCCCACAGCCCCAAAACATGACTGTTAGGTTAATTTGCTTCTCTAAATTGTGTTAGAGTCCCCACCACAACCATGAAAAGGACTAAGTGGGAGATGATGGATGGATGGATGGATGGATGGATGGATCACTGAAGAGGGACTGGATTTTTATGAAGCCCTTTCTAATGGATATCCCATAGAGTCATAGATGTCATGCACAGCCACATAACTGATTTCTTCTCCTTAAAACACAAAAACTAGTTCAAAAGCAACAATTCTCCAGTTCTAATAATTAATGTTAGCATACTGATGTGAATAATTACAAAATACAAGAAAGAACATCCGCCCTAACCTCTAAATCCCTCAATCACTACGTAGAGCGGGGACCATATATTGGAGTTTATAGCAAACTCAGTTAAGGATTAGTTAATTAGCCACCCCAGGCCACTCCTTATCTGCAACCCTGTCGTGAGTTCCTACATTAAAAGAAGTTCTTTTCGCAAAGTAAAACATCAAGGACCTTAAAACACACAATATTTTGATTCATTATTGTTGTTGAAACAGATTTAAGTGAAAGTATAAGGTAAGGCTTGATCTAAATCTATTCAATCATTTGATGGTAACTGCCTAAAAAATAGCACCTTTGTAAATGTAACAAAACCTTCTATTTCCAGGGAACAAATGTACACAGATGCAGGTTGGAGCTGTTTGTGTGTTTCCAGGCCGTGGTCTGCAGAACTTTCGGTCCCTCTGGATAATGATCATAATGGCGACCTCTGTGAGATTGCAAACTCCCCCCTATTTCCTCTTTCCACACCATTTACACTGGTCTTTCTGTGGGCTGCAATAAACCGCTTGCCTTTGCCTGTTTATTGCTCACATTTACTGCCTTTTTTCGTGCCAGTGTGTAGCATGTGTAGGGCTGAAAAACAAACTCCACCCCAAGCAAAATGTCTTCATTGAAATACTTAACAGGAACATTCTCTCTCTCTCTGTCCAGGCAGTAAGGCTATAGTCTGTAATAACTTCTGAATTCTTAACTGAGCTCATAAAGATTTAATTTGTAGTATATCAGTTTATGAAGCTTTTGCTACAATGTGAGCAAGAAACTGTTCTCTTATTTCTGCGCAAGTGCTGCAGTATTATGATATTAGTGCTGTAGATTTACATCATTAAATACATTTGATGTTAGAGTCCTTGCCTTATAGATTTGGCAAGATGGAAAAAGATACGGGGGACCTTGAAGATATTAGGTTTAAGTTCAACATATAAAATCAGGCTGAGACTGACATCCGCTGAGTATTATTGTAAATCAAAGATGATTGTTGATAAAAGAGGAGAAGTGGCCCCTACTGAGGAGTAGATACGGTCGTTAGGGATACTATAAAAGCAATAATGAAACTATTTTAAAATGAGTGTAGTGCAAAAGATTTAGGTCAAGTGGAGTCAGTGAAAAAGTGGCATTAGAGGCAATTTACAAGCTTAGAAAGATTTATAGGTGTGCCCAGTTATTCAGGCTGGTAAGGATTGGAAGCCAGAAGTATTTAAAAAGTAACTTTTGCATGACAATTTTAATTTTCTGAGATATTCAATGTTTTTATTTTCTGTATAATTTTCTGTAAGCCATAATCTTCAAAATTCTTTGTAAAATAGCTTGGAGTGTTTCTGTCTGTGTGAAATGAATCTTCTAATGTATAAGTTCCACTTTGTCAAACAACTGACAACGATCTTGAACAAGAGAGTAGTACACCCAGATAAATTTCACCTGTGCTGAGCCGATGGATTTGATGGGCTGATTCTTCATTTCATTAAATTCAATTCAGTTTATCTCTATTGTGCCAATAAAAAAAAAAGCGTAATCTCGAGGCACTTTACAGAGACAATTCAACCTGATCATATAGTCAAACTGATTCAAAGTTTTCTATCTAAGGAAAAAAAAGTTGATTGCATCGACTCATTGACTCGAAGGTAATCCCTCACACCAAGCATGCTTGTAGTGACAGTGGAGAGGAAAAACTCCCTTTTAACAGGAAGAAACCTCCAGCAGAACCAGGCTCAGTGTGAGTGGCCATCTGCCAAGATTGTCACTGATGCTGACTACAGCTCATAACCAAAAATAAAGAATCTAAAAGAAAAAGGCCTAAAAAAAAAAGTAGTTCTTTTAAATCCATGTTCGTTCTCGTGCCCTAAATTTTCTAATTTGCAAGATAACATAAAATATCAAATGCTAATAGGCAGAACACAAATTTAGGTCCTGATCTTCAAAGATTCCAAATAAGCAGAAATAATATAGTGCCCCCCCCCAACCTCAAATTATACATGTAATAAGTGGATCTATTGCTTGTGATCTACAACTATAGAAAGGGGAATGGCTAAAGCGTGCAGAATCAGTTTGGTTTTTGTCTTATTTGAATGAGTGAACTGAGTGTGATACCAGCAGTATGGGAATGGCCATAGAAGAATAAGAACCTCTAAACACCTCTTGAATAATTTATCGACAATAAAAATAGTAATGAATATAAATTTTAGTGGACACTACAGTATATACAACAAGTATCTAAAAGTGCTAAAATAAATGCAAAAAAAAGTCAAATGAGGACAAAGGCAAAACATGGTTGGGTCAACAGCACATGATGTACATATTCATGAATACACACTCACAAATGTTGCTGCCTATTGTTCCACTCAATAGGCATACACTACACATGCATTTTAATTTACTCCTGCCACAGAAATCAGCTTTGCATTTGGCTTTCAGTTTGCAAATTTTTATACATCCAAAACTTTCAAGATCAGACCCTATATATTAATATCTGAAAGCATCCTGGATTACAAAGTAAGAGTTTCAGCAGATATTTAAATTCATATTTTTGGCTCTGATTAAAAACCAAACCGACTCATTCAATACATAACTTATAAAATATTCTAAGATAATAATTTACTTTTGTTTGACAAGGCTACCAACAGAATTGTTGGAGGTTTTTCTTTTTCTTTACTTTACTGTTTTGGATCATTTTCAAGTATTCTGTTTAATAGAAAGGTCTCGTAGCCTGTGCTCCGATCCATCCCCTCACTACTGGTGCTAAAATTTGATTAGGAACAATCTAATTTCCACATCAAATTGACCTGACAGCAAACAGCAAAGGCATAAATGGGTGTCCTTAAATAACCCTGCTTTGTTCTGAATGCCATCTACCACATTTAAAGAATCAGACTCAACCAGATAATCAGGTTGGCTTCCTCTGACCTCCTATTATAACAAATTAAAGAGATCTGGGAGACATTTTCTTTCTGAGCTGCAATTCTTAGCTTGTTATTAGCTAACAGACTGGCAAATTGATTAGTATTGATTGCAAGCCAAAGTCTTGCAGCTGTAAGCCTTGTCTGTGGTATTCTACAAGGATCTGCAGGAAAGGTCATAACATTCAGAGCAGACTAAAGGATTCTCTGTGGCCAGCGGCAAAATGCAAAGTTGTCATGGACTATTGGCAAAAACAACAACTGAGACAAAAACGATTTAGCTTCAAGCTGAATTAATCTTTCCAAGTTCTCTTTCTTGGTCATTTTTCAGTAATGATTATTGCTAAGCATAGGATTTTTTAATAAGTATTAAACACAATGTAAATCCCTATTCCAACAGTGCTCCAGTGGTGTAATTAGGGTTATATTTTTTCCTAAAGCAAAAAACCCCCTACGTGTTGCACTTTTTTTTCCTATTCAAAGAGTCTTATGATGACAGAAAAAATATTTATGTGAGAAGTATTTGTTCATGGATGCATTTTTATTTCCTTTATCAAGGAGACCAAGGTTTGATTTAAGATAACTAGTGATCAATGCACCTTTCAACTGACTAGCTCTGGAAGTTGCTCTTGTAGCAGTAATCACATTTACAGTATAACTGTTTAAATACTAGATTGAAAGACTGTCTAAGTCAGATATTTCATCTTTATTTCCTGCAAAATGTTTTTCAACACCCAATATTGTGGTCATTGCGGCTCAAGCTGTTATTATCCACAACCTCATAGCATATTTAGCATTAAACAGTTGTGATGCAAGTCCGATGAATGAATATCCAAATCAATGGTAAAAACTGTTGAAAAGTAGGTAGCTTTTATCATCCAGGAGAGATTCTGTTACAAACGTTTAAAGAGCACAGCTGAACTGCTGCAGGTGCAGCTTTCAATGAGCTGATGATGAGGTTTGTCAGGTTGCCAGGCTTGAATAATAAGAGAGCAACATGATTCTGGAGTCATCTTTTTTTCTTCTTTTCTAGTCCTCTTAGATTGTCATGGTAACAACAGATCTTTGTGAACAAAGTCTGTGGACAAGAGCGCATCTTAAGGTCATAGAGTAATACATGAATCAAGGATTGTAACACAAATACACAAAGCTTAATAGTATAGACGTAAAACAAAAATCTTTGAAATAGTCTTCTCTTATTAAGTCAAGTCTCAGTGCCAGTTTGTAGCTCTATTTCATACCCATACATTGTAATTTCATACCCAACCAATATGTCATTTGATTGTTAAATATGAATTAAGTAATAATTACTAAGAATGTGTGGTGAAGATTCTCAGTCATCCAGGTCATAGTTATTCCAAAGAAGTAAAAAAACAAACCACTGGATTTATTTCTAGGTGTGAAGACGTTTTGCTTCCCATCCATAAATCTTTCTCAATTCAAAATCTCTGGCTTAGAAAATATGCAAATTGAACCAAAAAGTAATGGGGAGTCATTGAGGTCGTTGTTGGCCTGCAAGACCCGACATTGGCCCATTCCTCTGTAAAGGGGAGTCGTTGGAGTCGTTATTGGTCCAGGCGAGATATTTTGGGCCCATGCATAGAGATGAGGATTGAGATGATATCGGGAAGCTAAAACCTGAGACCAACCCCTCTGTTTAAGGTTGGTTTTTCTCTCTTAACATAAATGGCTTCCTTCACCCCCCTTTCAAACCACCTGTCTTCTTTGTCTAAAATGTGAACAATCTAGTCCTCAAACGACTGTCCTTTGTCCATAAGGTGTAGGTGGACAGCAGTGTTTTCTGGAGGAGGTAGCTTTTCTGTGTTGGGCCACACGTCTCTGGAGAGGTTGTTTGATCAGAGCATTCCTCCCTGCATTGATCTGCTTACACCACCCGGCTCATCTTAGGTCCGGGGGTTTTGTCTGTAGGAACCACTTGTGTCTGTTTAAAGGTCTTATTTGGTTTAAAATGTACTGGGATTTTGTGTTTGGAGAAAGACCCCAGCAACTTTTAGCATGGCAATTTTTTTTAGTTTAAACTTGTCGCCGTTATGTTCTGCTGCATTTATTTTGGATTTCCTTTCTGATTTGACAAACACCCAGTTAATTATAATATTGAGTTTAGTATAATATTTAAAGTGGCCTAGATACACAAGATGACTATAAAAAAAAGAAAAAAAACTACATAAATGAATATTCAAATAAAACAACAAACACTGACGATTGTCCTGTTAGTATTTTCTAAGTCCTTTTTGAGAGTGATAGAATTTTGGCACTGGCTACGATCAGCCGAAATAAACAATACTGTTCTCCATCTGGTGAGAAGACAATTTAACGATGGACAGTGTCGGTTTTTAATTTTAACAAACTTACTAAACTCAAGATTTAGAATAGCATTGCTATTATTAGTGTCTGTGTTTGTAAGACCATGTATTCACACATCCATTAAATTAACAGTGAAATTACACCACCAGAAACCTATTTCTCGAAACCAAGAGGAGGGATTAAGTTGGGATTTTCCAGATATTATGGGCGAATTAAGCCTCAGGTTAAGTTACCATGGTGATTTATCCTGTGCATCTAGCCTGCTCCAGCTCAGGCTAACAGTCAGGGTTATGCTATAACAGTCAGGGATGACACCAATTACAAACCAAGGAGTATCATCAATGATCTTGTTACCCCATCTGCATGATGTGGTATTTTTTTGCAGCCTACATTAAAAAAACAATAATGCGTAATGATATATAGACAACATTTGTAGTATTACATTGGTACCCTATAACATTGTTAGCTTATAACTTTCTATGTGGACATTTGTACTGTTTGATTGTGTTTTTAAAGACAGCTGTTCTAAGTTTGACAGAAAGGCTTGTATTAGATGATTGCTGTTTTAAAGCATAAGAAAAACGTCCATTTTAAATTTTATCCCGACTATTACCTGCATGAGCTTCATCCCTTTTCTTGGGGTTGACATTTTCTAGCGGTGCAGACTGCTGGGTCCCAAAATTCAGCACTGCACCAAACACAACACACAGATCTTTACTGTTAAAGATGATTTTAAGTGGTAGGACCTTGGGGACTAGTTTAAACAAGAATACAAAATTATTACATTTTATAGAAAAACGGATACGCGGCTCTGTCATGATGGGGTTCCTTAGAGTAAGCCCAAGATGCAGAACACACACGGAGACACTGGTAAAAGTCCAAAAGAGTTTATTAAAGGACACAAGCACATGGATATTAGCTGGAACAGTTCAGGCGGGGGGCTGGTTCACTGGGGTCTGTGCAGGGAACGGGAGATGGCTGGTTAGCTGAGTTCACGTGAGGCTAAGCATCTAGCTAAATGCTTAGCAAGGCTGGCCTAGATCTGAGCTTCCAGCTCACTGCAGAGACCAACAGGGGAATTACACAAAGGATTCTTCAGATTGAGCTTCCAGCTCACTGCAGAGACCAACAGGGGAATTACACAAAGGATTCTTCAGATTGAGCTTCCAGCTCACTGCAGGGAACAATAGGGGAAAATCCACATGGGAACCTCTAGGGAAACTCCACAGAGAAGTCATCAGGCTTCATCCACGTAGGAATCTTCGGGTTGGCTCACCAGGGAAGATAGCATGTTAAGCTCACCTAGAGCTTCTGGCTGGAGACAGGTTTCCTGTGATGCAACTCTCCCAGAGCTGCAGGCCAGAGACAGGTTACCAGTGAGGCAACTCTTCCAGGGCTTCACGAGGAGACAGGAGGTTAAGCTCATCCAGAGCTTCACGAGGAGACAGGAGGTTAAGCTCATCCAGAGCTTCACAAGGAGACAGGAGGTTAAGCTCATCCAGAGCTTCACGAAGAGACAGGATTCCTGTGAGGCAGAAACAGGGAAGAGTTAGAATCTGATCTCACACTAGAGATAACCAAGATTCTTCCAGTAACAGAGGCTCAGGTTGCTAACCAACTAAGATCAACACTGCGGCGTTGAGGCAAGATCTGAAGTCAGCTTATATAGGAGAGGTCTTCTGATGAGAGGATTAGCAACAGGTGTGCAGGAAGGTTCCAGCTCCAGAAGACCCACGGCGCACTCTGCTGGAGGCAGAGGGTAGTCTCCAGATCCCCACAGTAACTCAACCCTAAGGGAAAAACACAGAGCAGAAGAGGATCCTCGGCGCCCTCTGGAGGGCAAGCCTGAGGATCCTAACAGGCTCATTATATTATTATAAAAAAACACAGACGTTTTTAGTTTGTTTCAATTTAACTAATTACATCATTTAATTCATAATTTAGGCTATTTAAAGAGTATTCTTTTTTATTTGTAGACTGACACAATACGCCTAACTGATATGTCAAATTCCTGCTTTAGTAGTAAGTGTATGTATGTCTGTTATTGTGTCTTAGCTTTT
The DNA here is from genome assembly GCF_016077235.1 of Cyprinodon tularosa. NCBI lineage: Eukaryota > Metazoa > Chordata > Actinopteri > Cyprinodontiformes > Cyprinodontidae > Cyprinodon > Cyprinodon tularosa. The sequence goes on from NW_024039651.1 coordinate 1,810,630, forward strand.
ATGGTTAAAAGAAGACTCTTATTTAGGGAAAAGATGTTTGCCAACTGTTTGTTTCATACATGAGTCACTTTGGCTGTGATTTCCCACAGGGTTTATTTTCTACTAGACATTACACAACTGTGGTGCTGTAAGTGATTTTCAGCTCAACATAGATTCCATGGAGCAGCCCGTAACCACTTTAAATGGCTTCTTCTCACAATAGCATTGATTTGCTGCTGAACTATATGATCTGGTTGAATTGTCTCCGTGAAGTGCCTTGAGATGACATGTGTTGTGAATTGGCGCCATATAAATACATTTAATTTAATTGAACTATATCTGAATCCCTGCCAAGTATCTCTAAAAACTAGGAAAAAAAAATGGGAAAAAAAAAAGAAAAATTTAAATCCCTCATTGCCACCACAAAACCATCCTGTAGCATCTGTTTTAGAAAGTTCTAGAAATCATTATCAAACCAATCTAGACAGTAGTGATCATCACTGCTCACCATCTTCATGTTCTCTAGACCTCTAGTAGGCTTAAATGCAATGGGATAAAGAAATAAGTCTTTCTGAAAATTGTTTTTAAACCCGTGGAAGAGATTATCCTGTAAATCTGTTAACCATAATACCATCGGTATTCAGAGCATGTTCTCACACCACATCACAATAACCATAAAAAGGATCTGCTAATCTTTGCTATCACAATATTTGCTTAGAAGCCAGCCCAGACGCTATATTAAAGGCACACTATGCAACATTTTTCAGTTAATTAATGTGTTCCATAACGTTTTGGATGATTAAATGAGTCATTTCAGGTTGAACAAAGGTAGCCTCGGCCGCCCTGGTGGTCTGTGGGGGAAATACTGCACTTGCAATTGCAGGAGCACCGACCCGCACCCACAGGCTCAGAAGTCTCGTGAGAGTCAGTCTTGCTTTACGGCCGAGAACTGCTACACCCCCCAGTTAAAAGCATTCTCGTTGCTAGCACAGTGGCGATCCTTGTGCAGTTATGCTACGTTCACGCAGCAAAAGCAGCAAAATCGTGTCTGCTGCTTCATTTTTGCTGCTTGAACCAGTTAGTTCTGACGCTCTGGCTGTGCGGTGCAAAAGTGTGTCTGACGCGCGTTGGGCGGAGCTTCGCTATCCTTTCTCTGCCTTGCAGCTATATTTGCTGTGATCATTTGGAATAAAGTAGTTTTAATATGTGTTTAAATGAGAAAATACACCTGAAAACGTAATCAGTGCCGTCAGTTCATTCAGATTATTATCCTGCCTTCAATATTTTTTCTGTCGGAGCCGCTCAGACCCCCACATACCAGCGGTGCGCCGACAGAAGGAACCCCTTCATCAGCAGCCTCTGGCCAGGTCACGTCCTCGCGGTGTTTTTCATCTAAATAATCCAAACTGCATATTCTGCCGGCAGATTTCTGCATTTTAAGTTAATTTAGGCGTCAATAAACTGTTTAAGAGGAGAGCGATCATAGCCTCTGATCATCAGCGCTGTGTCTCTCTCCCTGCTTCAGCTGCTCAGACGCGCTGGGCCTGCTGCTCCTTTGCTGCGCCTTGACGCGCGTCAACCATTGACTTTGCATGTAAACTCGCTGCTTCTGTCACGCCAGCTGCGGTGTGAACGCAGCATTAGTCATTCGTTGCGTTCGCCTGTCTGCTAAGCTCAAAACAACCGCGCCTGGCTTGACGGAGAAACCAGGAGAACAGCTGTGCATATTTATGACAGTGCACTTTTACTTTCGCCCTCTGGGGGGAGTCTCGCTGGAAAATCAACACCGGTTGCATAGTGTACCTTTAAAAGTACACATCCTGTCATTAAACTTCTTTTGTAAGTGTTATTTTATTTTATTTTTTTTATATTACAATACTGGTTTTGCCCATAGTGTAAAGTGTTGTTTTTGTGGCACTTAGATTTATTACAACAGAAAACCAATATAACATGATTGACACTTAATAATGTAGCTCACTTTTGATTAGCAACATTTTTAAATTAAGATCATAATGTTGCTTCTAAAATGTGCATAAAAACCTGTGAAGATGGGATAGCAAGTGCAGAGCTGATCTTTAAACCAGGTGCAAATAAGTGAAACAGCAGTGTGTTGTGTGCACACAGAAAAATCCACAGAAAAATCCCAAAGACACAATAAAAACAACATGAAAAAAAAAGATCACATTCTGCCCTGACTGTAAATGGATCAGCTCTGCACCACATGTTCAATCTTTTTTTTTTTTTTTTTTGCAGACATAGAGAAAATGCTCTGGCTCCAGAAATATTTATCTTAAAATCATACTTTTCTAATGTTTTGGGTAGAAGGAGGTTCCCATGGAAATGCTTACTAATATTCCTTTCAACTGTACAAACATTTTATTTTATTATTTGCAAGTTTTTCGCCCTAAATTAAAGAAAATTGCTAATAAACAATGACAAGAGTACCTGTGGAAACATTCCAGAAGCTTTTCAGCCGCTGTGAAAAGTGCAGTAATACCAGTAGGAGCTTCTCTATTTAATCATGAGAAGGGACTAAATAGCTTTTTTTTTTTTTTTACAATATGAATAAACAAATAATAAATGTTTCTCCTAAATATTATATATTTTCACGTGATGTTATTACAAGCTGGGAGATCTTTGTATTATTTCCTGTCAGAATTAAATTTCTTACACATAGACAAACTGCGATATAAATAGAGATAAATAAAAAAAGAATAAATCCCTAATAAATTAATTGGGCACAGAGAACAATTAAAGGCTCAAAATATAGCAAACAAATATATGTAAGCTTTAACTGGATTATTTTAGGAGAAATAAATGTAGATACCATGTTTAAATTGGCTTCTTTATTTATTCACCTTTGTAATAATTAACCTATTTTCTTAACATAATCACATTATCTTTTTATTTAGCTTTATTTTAAACTTTCTAACTTTTTCCGTCTTTTCATTTTTTATTACTTTTATTTCTTCCATCCTAATTATTTCTGCGTGTCCTTTTCACATTTCTTTATCCATTTCTGTCTCATTAAGCAAATAGGGTGGGGGTGGTCTAATGGGACGACTTCTGCATATTGATTAGTGAGAGTGCACGAAATCTACCTGCTACTAAACTGGCAACAGTCACAACAAAGATGGCTACATGCTATGAAGCTATATGAGCTAATATATTTAGCAACTTTATTTGAGAAAAAAAATTGCTGTCATTCTGGACATCAATTACACTGTGGGTGCTCTAAAAAAAACTTACTGATTTCACATCCAACTGCTGAGTGGCCTCTGGTCTCACCCACTATAATCTAAGGCATATTAGGGATTTTTTTCTTAAAGCATTAAGAAACCAGTGAGGCCCATGATTTGCATGTTACGTCCTTAATGCATATTGCTCGTGACAAGTGTGGGGTCCTAATTCCTCTTAAAACTGAACACTAACATGATCATTATAAATAATTCAATTGTTTAAAGACATGCAAACATCAGCAGGAAGAAGACAAAACTAGAAATAAAATGGTTGTTGAAGTTGTGTCTTTCACTATTTGACCAGAGGTTTAAATATGTTTTAGAAATATTCCATTCCAAGTCCATTCCAATACTATTATGTGGTTAAGAGGCTAAAAAAGTTTGGAAATCTCTGACTTAGATTATTCTGGGTCTTCCGAAACACAAAGATACAGCATCTGGTCGCACAGATCAACCTCAGATCCTGTCTTCAGTATGAGTAATTACACGTTTAGATGCACCCTGCACAACTGAGAAACACAGAGGGAAAAAAAATCTCTTGTCAGGTCAGAGGCTGAGATAACAACCTACTGCTCTAAATAGTGACAACAAAGGTTACAACCTGTAAAACCATACAAGAAAAAAAAAGAAAGATATGGATAAAAATCAGCATTTGACAGTATGGCTGAATTTCATGAGGCCTTACTGTAAGTTGCTGCAGTTCTTAAGGCCTGGGGGGGTTGTTATGCTGCATAATTATGTATGATCCAGCTGCTAGTTACATATAGTTTGGCAACCAATTTACAGGCTATAAGCTCATATCTTTAACGTAAAAATAGCCTTAATTTGACACTAAGTAAATAGAACTTTGTACTATAGGCCTCAACATAAAATTATATATATATAGATAGATAGATAGATATTTATCAGATAACAAGCTTCAGCCCATTATCTTTAACTACGCTGAGGGGCCTGCAGTCTGTGGCTATGCACTGAGCGATAGCCAGCATCTTTATAGTTGCATCCATGTCAGCACTTCACGTTCAATGTTGTAATTTCACAGTAGGACTACACAGGTTGGAAGACTGATTCGTTCTTGCCCCCAGATATAAAGTCATGCCAGATATACATCTGTGCTAAAATATCAACGTGAAATTAATCAGTACAGAGTACAGAACCAGCTCCCAACGCAACTGTGAGAATAGATTAACAACAATATTTTTTTGTGTTCCTATAAGAGTCTGCCGTTATTGGCAATATATATATATATATATATATATATATATATATATATATATATATATATATATATATATATATATATATATATATATATAGTGTATCAATATACCAGGTGGCCAGTAGGGGAAACAAGGCAACTAATGGAGTAGTTTAAATTTAGTCCTTTTTCTTTGCAGCTACTATGTGATGGAGGATATGGATCTCAGTTTGGTTTCTAGGCCTGTTACTTACCCATTTAACACCGAGTGGCTTTCCAGAGCTCTGTTAGAGCTGCAGATCTGAGGGCCTATTAATCAAACAAAAAAGGTCAGCAGCTAAACCCAGTTTACCCGTTCTCTCTCCTTGTTGCTCACAAGAGTAATGAATATCTTGGTGGTGAACTTGATGCCAAGTAAAATGTAATATCTGCAGCCGAGTTTATCCCAGGTGGGTAAGTGGCAGCATTATTTTCCCATTGGCTTTTTGTACTCTTTTTTTCGTTTTGCTTCAGCAGATAATAGTAAGCACAGAGTAAATGTAAACACATTTTGATATATAATACAAGCTCAGATATTCAACAGAGGCAGACAAACTGCTTTGTTAGAAAGTGAATCCTAAGAAGTGCTTCAAATGAATGGATCTTTTTGTCACTCTTTTTTACACACAATACATAAACTATTTTTTATTTACCCTTTTTTATATAGTTAAATCTTTTTTCACATATAAGGGCTAGAATAATTTTCTTCATCTGTACAGATCTCATCTATTCTTGTCATGATGAGTTCTTAGAGTTAAGCCCAAAATGCAGAACACTCACGGAAAACGGGGTAAAAGTTCAACAGAGTTTATTGGTTCACAAACACATGATAAAGGATTAGATGTGGAACAGGTGCAATGCTGGTTCACTAAAGTCTTGACAGGGACTGGAGACTGTTGGTTAGCAGAGTTCATGGGAAGCTAAGCATCTAGCTTCAGGCTTAGCATAGCAGACCTTGATCTGAGCTTCCAGCTCATTGCAGAGAACGACAGGGAAAATCCACATAGGATTCTTCAGGGTGAGCTTCCAGCTCATTGCAGAGAACAACAGGGAAAATCCACATAGGATTCTTCAGGGTGAGCTTCCAGCTCATTGCAGAGAACAACAGGGAAAATCCACATAGGATTCTTCAGGGTGAGCTTCCAGCTAATTGCAGAGAACAACAGGGAAAATCCACATAGGATTCTTCAGGGTGAGCTTCCAGCTCATTGCAGAGAACAACAGGGAAAATCCACATAGGATTCTTCAGGGTGAGCTTCCAGCTCACTGCAGAGAACAACAGGGAATTTCCACATAGGATTCTTCAGGGTGAGCTTCCAGCTCATTGCAGAGAACAACAGGAAATATCCACATAGGATTTTTCAGGGTGATTCCACATAGGAACCTTCAGGTTGGCTCACCAGGGCAGATTAGCAGGTTAGCTCTCCTAGAGCTTCAGGCTTGAGACTGGTTTCCTCTGATGCAGCTCTCCCAGAGCTTAAGACCAGAGACAGGGTTCCAGTGAGGCAGCTCCTCTTGAGCTTCAGACCAGAGACTGGTTTCCTGTGAAGCACAGACAAAGGAGAGATTAAAATCTGATCTCACACTAGAGATAACCAAGATTCAATCTGTAACAGAGGTTCTGGAAGCTAACCAACTAAGATCAACACTGCGGCCTGGAAGCAAGGTCTGGCAGGAGCTTATAAAGGAGAGGTCTTCTGATGAGGGGATTAACAACAGGTGTGCAGGAAGACTCCAGCCCTAGGAGATCCACTGCGCACTCTGCTGGAGACAGAGGGTAATCTCCAGATCCCAGCAGTAACTCCAGTCCTAATGGAAAGAAACAAAGAACAAAAGAGGATCCTCGGTGCCCTCTGGTGGGCAAGCCTGAGGATCCTAACAATTCTGAAATTCTCTTCTAAAAATATATCTCCCAACGCTACTGAGGACCTGTGCAAACAAGTTCTTTAAGGTCCTCAGCTATATCTACAACCCGAGCAGCAGCTTCGGGAGGTGGTCCTCACACTGTGGAACACCTCCTGTGTATTACCAGTGGTATCGGTTCCCTCTCAGTGGAGGAAGTGGACAAGAGGATGGTGTTGTACAAGCTTACATACATAATGACAACACCTTTCACCCTGCTGCCATCAGATTTTACAGTGCCACTGCACTATAACCTGGTGTTATAAGACAGCAATAACTTATACAATTTATCTATTTAACAAACCAGAAACCACATATTTGCTGCCACCACTTTACTGTACATAAGTTACTGTATATATGTTAGCTTGAATCTCCATCCATCCATCTCTTCCGCTTTATGATGCCCAGACTTCCTGATCCACACACACCTCCTCTAGCTGCTCTAGGGGAACCCCGAAGGGACACCAGGTTAGCTCAGAGACATAGTACCTCCAGCGCGTCCTGGGCCTTCCATGAGGCCTCCCCCAAATAGGACATGCCTGGAACACCTCCCGAGGGAGACCACTAAGAGGCATCCAGAACAGATGCCTGAGCCACCTCAGCTGGCTCCTTTCAACGTGGATGAGCAACGACTCTTCTCCGACCTCTTCCCGGGTTGCGAGCTTCTTACCCGATCTCAAAGGGTATGCCCAGCCAGCCTAAAAAGGAAACTCATTTTGGCCGCCTGTATTCACGATCCTGTCCTTTCAGTCATTATCCAGATCTCATGACCATAGATGAGGGTGGGAACGTAGATCAATCAGTAAATCGAGAGCTTTGCGCCCCGACTCAGCTCCCTCTTCCCCACGACAGTGCGATACAGCGACTGCATCACTGTAGACACCCCACCGATCCGTGTATCGATCTCTCCTTTATTTTTTACCATCCTCTGTATATATGTTAGGATGCACTGTATATACTTAATGCACTTTTCCTACTTTGTACACCTTCTGCTGTTTATAAGTGCCAATGTCACAAGTAAATTTCTTCATTGTGAGATCAATAAAGTTCTGTTCTATTCTATTCTATTCTATTCTATTATTATATATCTATTTATCACCTTACTTAGTATATGTTTGGGTACTTAATGCCTGAATTTACTGAGTGTGAACTGCCAAGTTATTTCTTTGACTCAAATCTTGACTGTATGCTATTAGGACAGAAGTTGGTTTGCGTTAACTAATCGATAGGAAAAACATTTAAAGAAGGATCATCCCTCATTGCATCAAGCAATTTTAAACTATAAATGACCAGCTTAGACTTCAGGCTGAACTTAGCAGTTAGCTGGCTAGCTCTAGTTTCTTTTTTTAACATTTAGACACTAAAACAAGAATTGGTCATTCAGCTACAGTCAAAAACATTTTTTTGCATAAATAATAATATATAGTAAAGGTTTATCTTGTTTTAGCAGTTTTATTAAATAAACATTTTATTGTGAATGCAAGTTCTGATGCAGATTGGTATTATATAGCTTGAATTTTGTAATATATAGCCATAGAATGTTTCTTGAATAAATTGCTCAATTAGGAAAACCTTGAAAATAAAAGCCTACAAATCTCAAACTTACACTGACTGCATGCACTTGTTTCCTACTTGCCTGACAAGGGCCGCAGGAGGTCACTTTGGATGCAGCGCGATGTGACCAAAAGCCTGTGCCGCTGCTCCAAATCCATTTGGAAGGCTTGAGTTTTTTTCTTTTTTTACAGCTGCATAAATTAAAGCAGAAATTAGAATCTTGAAAAAAGCATTTAGCAAATTTTGCAACTACAATGGAGAATATACATCCACACGGGTTCCATGTTTGACCTGTAATGGAAATTAGCTAATAAAACAGATTTTAAGAGCAATTTTATTTGTAAAAACAAAAAGCAAAATTTCCAAATATAATGAAGAGCTAGGGCTCATTCTTTAATTGCTATCAAGGCTGTTAGAACGAAGCTGCTGGAATAAAGCCCTCTATACACTGAATTAAATGGTTATGGATCATATGACTGCATATGACTCATACAGATTAAAGGAATAGTACACCCAAAACATGATTAGCCTTCATTTTCTACTCACCCCCATGCTGAACAACACTCTGGAGTACTTTTTTGATATCTCAAATGCATCTGGAGATCTGGGAGGCTTCTTGCTGTCTGCTGACACTCAAATAATGGAGGTGCCCAGCGCCCGAGGCAGAAAGGTCCATAAAAGTCCACAAAAAACATTTCAATATTCCTCCATACTGCTCGTCCAATGTATTCCAAGTTTCCTGAGTGGGTAGCATCCAGAATTTACTCGAAACGAAGTCATTTAGAATGTTTTTAGAGCATAAACAGTAGTGTATAGGATTTCCTGAAAGCGCGCACATGCGCGATCACGACGCTACGGAAGCTGGCAGACCAAACCAGCGCATTCAGCTCGGCAAAGAACTCATGCTCTTCCTCAACACTGAAGTCCTCAGACATTTTTCTTTCGTTGTTTCTTTCTTTGCACAGGTAAACGGCACATTTCTTCTTCTACGCTTGCATTATTGGAAGAGCAGACGCTGAATGCGCACTTTCATCTGGTTTGGTCTGCCGGCTTCCGTAGCGTCGTGATCGCGCATGTGCGCGCTTTCAGGAAATCCTATACACTACTGTTTATGCTCTAAAAACATTCTAAATGACTTCGTTTCGAGTAAATTCTGGATGCTACCCACTCAGGACACTTGGAATACATTGGACGAGCAGTATGGAGGAATATTGACACGTTTTTTGTGGACTTTTATGGACCTTTCTGTCTCGGGCATCATAGACCTCCATTATTTGAATGTCAGCAGACAGCAAGAAGCCTCCCAGATCTCCAGATGCATTTTAGATATCAAAAAAGTACTCCAAGGTGTTGTTCAGCATGGGGGTGAGTAGAAAATGAAGGCTAATCATGTTTTGGGTGTACTATTCCTTTAAAGGGCAGATTATACTTCTACAACTGCACGCATCAAATGTTGCTTCGGTCTGGCCGCGAACCAGTTTTGCTGGTATGCTTTTGCACCGTCTGTCTCAAATTTCTAGGCACACACAGCAGTTTCCCGCCAAAGTGCAAGGGGGAGCCTAATCGAAAACTTGCAAGAATTTTACGTATTCATCTCTCTTCCACCTTTGTAAACTCTCCATTGGATCCCGCTCAAGGATCTGACTGGCAGAGACCTTGGCATCTTTATATAATTTGTCTGAGGCATCTTACAAGTGGTTGTACTTTTGAACCTCCTTGATTAAACTTTCGTCGTAGTTGTCCATTGTAGTTGTTCCTCGGTTTTTAAAAATGGCCCGCCCCAGCACTGAATCGAGAAGGACGACCACACAGACAGCCAGAAAGGCATACCAAGGACCAATGACAGTGGCTTTTTGTCTGCGGACTTCCGCTTGAGGCCAGCACGGGTTTGCGACTGTCCGATGCGAAGTCAGGATTTTTTGGGGTGTGCAACAACGGTTGCAGAACCTCTGCGCAGGGGGCATAGTTGCGCACAGAGACAGATTTGATGGTTGAAGAGGCTATGCGTCAGAAGCATAAATTGGCCTTAACACCTATTCAAAATGTCTTTCCACATATTGTCGCACCTAGTGAATTAAATCTAACAATTTATTCAAAGTTTAAATTTTCTAACCAAGTTGCAGTCATGATACAATTTTCAGACACCAAGAAATTAGATTAGCTAGATTTTACCAGTTGTGTAAATGTCAATTTTTTTTCACTTAGTTTGTGTGTGTGTATATGTTTTTACTGTTAAAGTTGTCATGCTAATATTTTTGGACATCTGAAAGATGCTTGTCTGTGAAATGGAAAGATGGAGGGCCGCCAAGCTTCACGCGTTGAGTCTGACAGTCATGCACCATGTGACACATGATATTTCTTAAATATTTTCCCATTCAATATTCATTTAATACGGCTTGCCATAGTTCAAATAAGTCTGATTGACTGAACGAGATCACCAATCCAAGAGCAATGGATCATTCCTTTTTGCAACAATCTAACCAACCAGAGAAGGCACAATGCAATATAAATCCATCAGAAGCAATGTAAAACAGGTCTTGGTGTCTCTTACCATCTTTCACCCACAACATTTAAAACTCAGACATTTAAAACTCACGAGACATTCTTTAGCTTGCTGGAAGACAGATGGGAGGTAGCTACTCACTATTGATTTGCTGTTTCTCTGTGAGTTTTCTAGGTAATATGTTCTACTTTAAGACTGGCATGAGTCAATTCTTTTGTGTGTTTGTTGCAAAGCTATGAAAATGTTATTTACCTCTTCTGTTGCCCAGTTCACACTTGAAAATTGAGACGCTAACGTTAGTCTCATTGTGTTTGTGTGTCAGTTACAAAATTGTTAATACCAATATTTAGACACCACTAAAGCACTGTTTTCAAAATTCTAAGTTTTCAGGTCTATCATTTACCCTTACACTGTACAAATGGGCTGTCTAAACCTTTTAAAATAACGCTTGAATATTCACGATAAAGAAAGTCGAGAAGAAAAAAATCACAGAGTAAACGAAATGTCGAGGACACTCAGGATGTGAATGAGGGAGGATCAGATGAAGATGTAAGCTGCACATCTAACAGCTGCACACCTTTAAGCTTGTGTGCTCCATGCTGACATTCCATTGGTCAGATGACTTGAGCAAAGAACTTTACTCTACATTCAGTCATTTACATTCACACACTCACTACCTGAGGGTGGCAAACTAGCCACAGCTGCCTTGGACTCACTGACAGAAGCGAGGCTGCCGTACACTGGCACCACCAGTCCCCCCCGACCACCATCAGTATACAAGGCAGGTGAAGTGCCCTGCCCAAGGACACAACGACAAAGCTGGGTGTTGAACCTCCTATTGCAGGGCAAACCCCTGAACCTGACAACAGTGGCGTGTTGGACATTAAAGCAAATATATTCACCCTTACATATTATTAACTTATCACTAATAAATTTAGGTGAATTGTGATCAGTATAGGTTGACCCTTAAACTGGTTTTGGTGCCTATTGATTTCCTTCTTGCCTGGCCACCTGTTTGAAAATTACCTGGATCCTGGCACTGTTGTCAAATTTTTGTAAAAATTATTTTTTCTTTTCTAATTTCTGATTAACTGATTACTGTTAGCTGTTCTAACAGTACAGTTAGAGCAGCTGGCATGGAGGTGAGAACATCAGTCTGTAAATTACCTTTATACTGTCAGTCTGCTGACAGAAGGCCATTATTGACTTGTTCTGCGGGGGTAGTTAAGGTATGCAAAGTATTAAAATTAGCTTTTTTCTTTTTCTACCATCCAGCTGGATTTCAGGGTGATTCTGGTCTGGTCTTTGCTGTACCTAAATAGTTATATGTTCTTAATTTCCCCCCCACAGTTTGCCATAATTGAACAGCTGAGACTCGACTCTTTCAAGACTGTAAATAACTCAAAACAACCCCAGGTAGACTTATTTCTGGTTTTGTCACTGCCTGTCACGAATGACCGCCAGTTGTCTTTTATGCCCTTCAAATGCCACTTTAAACATGTCTCCTAGGAGTATCCTTCACTTCTCTCGGCTTCCTCTATAGAGAGAATCCAATGACTTTCCCCTCATCCATAATTGAGAGGCCACGCTAGGTGCCTGGAGAGCTGGAATGAATTAGCTGGAGGTATTAATAGGTGTCTAAAAATACAGCTTCAAGTTTAATTTTGAGACCCCTAAGGGACAAGGTCTTACTGCTATTAGTGGTATTAAAAACTACTGCAAAAAGTAAATTGTAATAAAGACATTGTGTAGAAAGAAATACATGGCCAATCATAAAAGAGCTTGAATGTCAAGCTGTAAGCTTTACAAGACTTCATCTGTGAAATAATTAATTGGATTAATAAAAATGTTAACGATGTGGAGAAAAAGACAAATTAAATTAAAGACTCTTTTGAAAAACACTTTCTGTAGCTTCATGATTTTGAAAGGTATTGAACTTTCCTCTTTCTTTAATCAAATCTTCCTTTAATTTAATTGATTAATTTTTTCTCTCTATGTAACTTCACAATCTACCTCCATTTGAATGCCACCTACAAACTCTTAATAGAAACACAGGAAGATCATCAGGATAATGTGGGGGACTTCAAGTCAAATGAGGCAGACACATTTCAGCTTTAATGATCTAAATGAACTTATCACTGTCTCGTCCCCCCCCCTGTGCCTGAATGCCTCGGCTGACCTGCTGTAATTACACCTTTCATTAGCCATTAGCAAGGATAGCCTGCTGGCCCTAGTGGATTGATCGGGTGTTCATGGTAGTGCTGTTAAACACACTGCAGAGGGGGACTGGACCACACATCCAGACGGCTGATAAGGGCAGGTACTTCAGGGAAAGAAAATGATGGGCAAGATAAAGGCACTGTGCTAAATGCTATAACTATCTCAACTTCATCTTAATATTACATCTAAGATATGAATCTACAGCCTTAAAGGCTTTTAATGTGTCTCTTATTATTGTACATTAACCTCAGGGATGAAGTTTTGCTTGATTGCTTCCTTTCCTTTTTAGATTGTTGCATTGACTGGCAGAGCTTTGCATTTTTTTTCTATGAATGTTATTAGTCATTCAGCTTATAATATTACCCTGCCTTTTTTTCATTTTAGCAGAAGCTAAATACATAATATATAAAGAGCTAAATTAGGTCTTGTGGCACAAGATCTTACAATATTAAAATGTCACGGTAATTTTAATCAGATTTAAGTATTTTTCTCACAATCTTTTTCCTGTTAGTTTGTGATGGCATGTGGTCAAAGAGGAGTAAGCTTGTATTAACGGCCTTGGATTAAAAGATGTGTGCTTATGTGCAAGTGAGAAAAGAGGAAGCTCTTTCGCTACCCTGTTAGGTTAGTGTTGTCCCTAATAAATGTGTATAAAAACATTACAGCAGTATACAAGGAATTGAATATTAGACTTATTGAAATTTCCAAACCATGTGAGAAACTTTTACACAGCCTTCATACAAAAACATACAAACAAAACCCATGATTTTTAATTTTCCACCATTGCCTATTCCAGCTTTAAAATATTTCAGGATGATTATGATTTTTTCCCCCTATATGTTTCTTTAAAATATGAACATTCTTGTTCGAATCAGCTCTGACAAAGCTCTGCATGTGCAGCAGCCCAAAGATTTTTTTGAAAAGTATTCACAGATGCAAAAATAACCTGGTAAAATAACAAAAGAGTATACTGTATATCTGTACTCAGTGATGGTTGTCATTAGATAACATAATATATGAAAAACAGGTAGGTCCTGTAGGTCCTGCACTTATTTTAAAACAGATGGTAAAACCAAATTAAGTTGGGTAAGTGAAATAGGCCTGAAAAGAAACAAACTTAGATCACCCAACTCGAGGTATTAGGCTTCTGAAAAAATAAACAGTAACTGTAACTGGTTAGACAGATATATGGGATAGTGAGTCTGTTCTCTTTTGGTGTTGTTGGGAACCCAAATGCAGAGATGAGAACAGCAGGGAGAGTGAAACCAATATGAGTTGTAATTAACAGAAATTAGCCAAGAAAAGCAAACAAACAAACAAAATCAACAGAACAACAGAGCATTTGACCCAGAGTCACTGAACCAAGGAGTGTTTGCAATAGGGACTTTGATAACTGGATTTTGCACAGGTGAGTGAATGAACAGATGGGAAACAGCTATTAAGGATCATGAAACACTGAGTCAAGAGTAGCATAACCATATAGGAATTACACTAAAATTTAAAATGCTACAAAGACAGAGAAAATAGAAAATAAAATTCAAAAGTCCAACAGAACATGAAGAAAGACATTTTCATTTTGAAAATGAATGCATTTACAGTAGGCGTATTGTACAAATAAAGGCATGACATATCGTGGAGCTCAGACATGCAGGTGTCACATTAATTGAAACTCTTAAAATATTTAATTTTAGCTAAACAAGTCAGGAGAACACTACTCTGCCCACAGCAGCTTATTTACGGTCATATTTGGACACCAGTAAAATGCAGTTAGAGTGTGCTAGAAGGTGTATATATGGTATAGCAATACTGGGCAATGGCTAAGAGCACACAGCAGCCATGAAGAGTATGCCTGTTACAGTTCCTTTGACCTTCTTTAGTCATGGTTCTGCTGAAACATTGTTTCTGTTTTACTAAGGGTGAGCTTGAAGTGATTTTATTAATAATAACTGGCAGTCAAAGTCAAGTCTAAAGTGTTTCATTTGATTTCTGAACTTATTACATTTGTGACCAGATTCTCAGACACATGACTTTTCAAAATAACCCAGTAAACTTTTTTGTTTAAGGGCTGTTGACCTTTATTATTACGTTTTTAGTAGACAGACAGGAAATTGGATTAGGAGGGGGGGAGGACATAGAGTAAAGGTCAACAGATCCAGAAGTCAAACGTACAACAGGTGTGTAGTGGTTTAAAGGCTGCGTACATTATTAGATGTTTTAACTATGCCATTGCCATAGTCAACTCACTAAACAGTTTCACTAGGATTTATCAGAGCATAAATCCTGTATATTATGCACATACCTGTGCAGCACCGCAGACTGGAAGAAGGTGAGGAGAGTAGTGAGAACTGCAGAGAAGATCATCAGGGCTCCTCTTCCCTCCATAAAAGACTTTTCATCCCAGCACTGCGTGTCCCGAGCCTGTAACATTACCAATGACCCCTCACACCCCCACAATGGACTGTTCTCCCTGCTGCCCTCTGGGAGGAGGCTTCGCAGCATTCAATGCAGGACCAGCATATTACAGAACAGTTTCTTCCTCACTGCTATTAGACTGCTGTTGAAAAAACTCTCAATCATGTCCCAGACTCTTCAACAAACTGACCATATCAATGTTCTCCCACAATGTAACCCTAACTCTCCCTAACCCTAACCCAGTGGGATCTTAGTTTAGGGAGCGGAGCAAACAATTTTGCTCCTCCAATGGTCAATATCGATATCATGGCTTATGGCGTGACACTAGCATATCTTAAAGATGACAATGTGCATTGATATTTTAATTTTGGATCACTATAACCATATTGTGAACCATTAAGTCAATAAACATGTTTGGAAAGGTGATTTGTACACCTCAAAATATTATTACTTACTTACTATACTTATTATTTTTAATTATTATAAGAAACATTACTTCAAGATTATTTCAAACTGTCTTTGAAATGGATAGCATCTTATTAAAGATGACTACGTGTGTGTTTGTGTAGACATGTGAAGATATGCTTATTGTGAGATTTATAAAATCAACAATAAGCATAAATGAAATAAATGAAATCAAATGTCAAATGTCAAATTTTAAAACATGTTGGAATGCATGTATGCCAGAAACACAGAAACTCAAACTCAGTTTAGTCTGAACTCTATGAAACCTGTACTTTTCAAAAATTAATATAATTATACTGACAGAATAAGAATTGAAAAAACAGCATACTTTTCTCATAGGTTTTGGCCCACACAACCAAAACTACTACTGTCTGTCTACACTGTAAAGTCAGATTTTCTTCTTTCCTTGGAAATAAAATTTGAATATGTCTGAAAACCTTAAAAAAATAACACCAGTATAAACAGTTTTTGAGGGAATATTCTGACCTCAAATATGAGTTCTCTGCCAAACGAAAGAAACATTTGCAGGGTTATATTGAGGGGTCAATAGCTCTGAGAGATTTAGGAAGGAATTTCCCACAACTATCATGGGTACAATTTTGTGTGCTGTTTTTCATCACAGTAGGATCCACTTGAGGTTAAAATATGATTTAAAAAAGCTGCACAACGATTCCAATTAATTCCTGGCTTGTGCAGAACTCCACGATGGAGCAAATGTGACATTAAAAGGCACTGTGAGACACAGTCCAAGAAAAGCAGAAATATCTGTAGCACTAAGAGCTGTCATATCACATTGCCTTGCCAGTCATAATATCCACAGTGTGTCATGAATCATGAGTGTCACTGGTGTGTTGTAATGTAACATGAGACAGTGGTGAGTCTTATAAGCTCTGTTTAGAATCAATAGAACAAGAAAAATGTAATAAGATGTTCTCGACATCACACTTAAACAGCAACTATGAAAGAAAGCTAAATCTTGGATGAGGTGCATGTGACAAATGTATTTTTTTTGTCTTAGTTTAGCCTCTCACTGTAAGGCTCAGAACAAAAGGACCCATTATTTGAGGCAAACAAACAGATTTCTCAAAACGTTTATTGGAAATGGAACTGCAGTGAATGTGTCGATGTCTAAGGCAGGAACCTCTGCAGGAGGAGACAGCAGGTTAGTGACCATGTCTTTCTGGAGTTGGATGATAACTAACTAGTGGGTCACTAACGTGCTACGGTATATAGTTCAATCCGAGCCCAGAGGGTGAGGTTGGTTCCAGTTTTTTGGCTGCCAATATAACGCAGTAGGCGCTGCTGAGATTTCCTGCCTGTCTTCCAACAGATATCAGAACCAGGCAGACCAAGGTAGGCAAGATAATCCAGAGGGCAAAGCCAAAGCCGTTGTCAAAGACGTTCTTAGTAGTCAGAGCCAAAAGAACAGAGATCCAAAGAGATGCCAAGAGGAAATCCAGAACGGAGTCGGGAAACAGTTCCCGGTTCGCTACAAAAGCAGACAGAGATCAGACAGGAGTCAGAAGACAGTTCAGGGAAACAGATCAGATGGGGACTAGCAGGCTCAGAGGTCCAGAGGCAGAACGGGTCAGGATCAGGCAATCATAATACAGGAATGCTTGAATACTATCATGACAAAAAAACAGCAGAAAAAAGAAACAAATGGAGAAACTAAAGTTATCAAATATCAGAGTCAAGGTAGCAGAGCTGCTCCAACGTGCATATATGTTAAGCAGCTCATTTTACTACGAATTTAACCAAGCATACACAGTGGTGAACTCCCGGAGGTGCTCCTGGAAATGACAACTTACATTGGGTGTGATTGCACCTTTATGTTCTACTGATGCGAATCTTGTTTCACATTATGTTACAGTTCTTTTTTAGCACAATACTTTAACTCACCCTTAGTGAATTATATTGATCCTTCACAGCTGTTTCCACTTCTGTCCTGATTGCCTCACCTACCCACCTTGGTTTCTTCCCTCTCTCCCTC
This sequence comes from Cyprinodon tularosa, assembly GCF_016077235.1. Classification (NCBI taxonomy): domain Eukaryota; kingdom Metazoa; phylum Chordata; class Actinopteri; order Cyprinodontiformes; family Cyprinodontidae; genus Cyprinodon; species Cyprinodon tularosa. The sequence goes on from NW_024039651.1 coordinate 1,828,134, forward strand.
CACTTATCATAAAAGCCGTTTTTTTTCATTCATTGCTTCAGTCTCTGTTAATAGTCCACGTTCTTTACACATTGTAACTTCTTTTCATTAGTAACATTATTAAGATGCCCCCTGCCGGTTATAACCTTGCTTGCTTTTCTCTCCAAGCACTATTACGACAGAAACATCAAAATCTTTCATGTTGAATGAGTAAAATAAATTAGTTTTTTTTGTTTATTTAGTTTTAAGAAGCATTCTAAGATTTTTTTGGGTGACAGCAATTTAAAAACTGTAAAAAAAAAAATCTGTTGGAAAACCCTTCCTTAGTTCTCAAACAGGCCTTTACCCGAGAATGAGGTTTATAATACACTGCATCCTTTCATCACTCTCAGTTCAGTATTTTCATAGCAGCAAAGAGCTGAAAGAATAGGTCTAAATTGATTCAGCCCAGCATGCTGTGTTTTACAAGGACCTGATCATGATATGCCTCAAATCATTTTTGCCCAGCATGCCAGGAATCTAAGCACTCAGCAATGAGTGCAGCAGTAGAAACAGCTTCATTCCAACTGCACAGCATTTCTTTATCCTGCCAAAATTTATCCACCATGCCTTCCTTCTCACTTAACTAAGTCCGTCAGCTGTCTTACAATGTGCTGACAGGTGCCCTCATTCAGCATCATTCGATTATCAATTCTCATTTCGCAAGCCACGGCTAAGTTAGCTTCAGATTTAGAACCCAGTCTTCAAGTAGCCATAAATCACCTGTCACTTGTCAGAGCTCTATGGCTGAAAAGGACAGAAAGCCGTCAGTAGCTTTGGGCAGTCTGCCAACAATGACAGAGAAATTACTTTATTTTCATGCCCTGAAATTGGCACTTATATTGGAAGTGACAGAAAGCAAATACCTCCTGCATGTTTGAACTGTTTTTTCCCTTGGATATTGTGGTTAAGTTGAATCTTATTTTAAACTAATCAATGCGTCACCTTAAAAAGCACTAGTACTGTACACCTTTGGTTGTGTTAGTATCCTAAACCTTTATTACCCATTCATCAGTAAAAGACAAGCTCAAATCAATGACTATTTGGATGGTTTGATGGGATTTAAAGGCCAAAATGGTTTTAAATATTTTATAAATATACTTTAAAAAGTGTAGTCTGCATTGACATTTAGAGTCCCTGAGGCATTAATGTATTATATACAGCTGTATTTTCATGTTCTGTTGTTGCTTTTCAGGCATATAATATTTAAAATCCTTACCTACAGGTGTTAGAAAAGATTTTCTCTCCCTTTATTAGTAGCGCTGCATCTGACTTCTTAGCTGCATTATTTGAATATAAATCTATTCCATCTGCCTTTCCTTCACCTGACACTCTCCCACTAAGGCTAGAATGAACTGAAGAATCTCCTTTTTAAACAGATTATTCATCCTAATCAAAGGATCTCCAGAACTTCTTTGAATTAGCCTTGGCTAACTATCGGTAAGCAGAGTATGGGGTTTCTTAGGGGCCCCCAACCTCTTAGGGGCGCCGTCACTGACACCTGGTGGGCCCCCTACGCAATTGTGGTCTAGGAAGTCTCTTTGCAGAGGTAATGGTGCGAAAAACTCCTCTTAAACCTACCTGATACTACATTAACTCACTTTTAATTACTATGTTAATAACTGTCTTTAGTTCATTAGATGGTTGGTAAAAAATACACTCATATAATATGTTTCAAACCGCAATATAGATCTTAAAAGAACAATGTATTTGAGTATTTTATTTTTTACAATGCGACTTGAAATTATGGGTAATCCAGAGCGTCGATTAAAAGCATAACCGTTACATATAATGTGTTAGCGACGATGGATACCAATAAGAGGTACTTAAGCGGATTCCAGAAAAGAAAAGGTGTTGTACTTCATATGGGGCCCACCCAGATAATGTTGTGTCATTACGCCATTAAAGTGGTAGGTTTGCATTTAAGATATAACTTTATGATCCAACCCTGCTTTAAACCTTTAACCTGTTTGACGTTTGGTATTTTCCTCTGTTTTTACCAGACTTTCAGGCCTCTACAGAAAGCCTGCAATCATATTAGGATTTAAGTACACAGATGACTCTGTTTATTGATTGTGGGACTTTTTAGTTGAATGCATCATGAATTTATTGTATGTGTAATATATTTAGGAAATAAATATTTTATTATCATATTTATTATATTTTTACCTCTTTATTTTAATGTGCAATTTTCTTGCTCTATTGCTCAAAACTCAAATATGTTGAAGTTTGTGGTTGTAACAGCCCTGCATTGGATCGCTGGAGATAACAACCACCTCCACCGTGAATGATTGAATGATGCTGAATGAGGATTATAGCATTATAAAATACAGAAACCTTAAAGAAATAGGAACACTTTTGCTGGTCAGTGTGTTGCTTTGTTTTCAGCGAAGTCTATTTAAAGTGGTCAAAAATGTAAGAAAATTTTTTTAATATCTGTTTTCCTGAATCCCTGCATCAGGGATCTAGAAATGCTGAATCCTCTCTTTTACAGCAATGAGACTTGACAGGAGGATTTATGATTTATGAGACTGATGCAACCTCAACGTCAAGTTCCAATGCAATTTAAAGCTCAGAATCCACCAACTTAAAGAGAAACAGAAACAGAAGAATCCACAGCTTGTCTTAAAATACTTTATGCAAAGCAGAAAAACATTTCCTTTTGCTTTCGCACCCGTAATGGTTCGATCACAAAGGAGAGAATTCATTTCTGTGACAGACTGAGAGTGGATTGAAGAGTTTCTATCATCCTCTGTCACTCATCTCACCCAATGGGGATGTCCATCTTCTCTGGCAGCTTTTTATGCTTACCTCTCCTATTTGACAGGCAGCCCAATGTTATTTTACCCCCTAGCTGTAATTGTATCTAAGATGACATGAAAAGAGATGTATGTGTAACCTTCAGACAGATTCTCATCAATCTCATTGTCAAACTAAATGCTAAACTAAATGATCACACAAATATTTCAAATGTTTGTGTGAAATTTCTGATTTTGGGTGCCACAAAAAATCTTTGTTTGCACTGCTGTAATTCAAAATATGTATGAGTTTCCTGATATCACCATGAATCAAGCAGCCCACTTACAGTACCATAACCATGGATTAAGTACCTTTAACCTTTTTTGTTTTAGATATTTATAAAAACTGTCACTGTTTTCTAACAATAGAATATGACACAGACCATCTGTTTTATTTTAAATACAGCAGGTGAAATAAGTATTGAACACGCCACCATTTATACACAGTTAAGATGTTTCTAGAGGTTCTATTGATATCACATTTTCACCAGATGCCGTTGATAATCCATGCGATCCACACGTACAAAGAGGTAAAACCGAAGAAATCCAGAAATTAAGTTACCATACGTGTAATAATGTTGAATGGCAGTATTGAACACATGAATAAAGGGAGGGGCAAAGATGCAAGGAAAGCCAAGACACCAGCTAGTCTCTTGGTAATTAGAAAGGAATCTTGCCCCTTGTCTGTTCAAATTAATATCAGCTGCTTCAGTCCCAAATGATGGCCTATAAAAAGCTGTCGCTGGTATCACACAAAAACATCTCATGATGGGTAAAAGTAAAGAGCTTTTTTAAGACCCTTGCAACTGTAATGATGGCACTGGTTACACACTTGGTTACAAACTTCTGAATTTTGCGGGGATCACTGTTGGGGCCATAATCCAGAATTGGAATGAACATCGTTTCACCATAAACCGACCACGATCAGGTGCCCCTCACCAGGTTTCTGACAGAGGAGTGAAAAGAATTATCAGTAGAGTTGAACAAGAGCCACATACCACTTGTTGACATCTTAAGAAATACCTAGAATACGCATGTACAAATGCTTCAAAGAAAAACAATAAGAAATGCACTCAACCACCACGGCCTGTCTGCACGCTCAGCATGCAAGACTCCATTACTGAAGAAAAATTAATGTTGAAGCTCTTTTAAAGTTTGCTGCACAACATTTAGACAAGTATGTGAAGCAATGGGAGAATGTCTGCCCAGATGAGTCCAATATTGAACTCTTCTGGTGCCATAATACACATCATGTTTGGAGGTTAAATGCCATTGCACATCACCCCAAAAACACTATACCAACAATGAAGTTTGGAGGTGGTAACATCATGGCGTGGGGGTCTTTTTCAGCATATGGTCCTGAGAAATATCAACCTATCTGAATACCAAGAGATAGATAGATAGATGATAGATAGATAGATAGATAGATAGATAGATAGATAGATAGATAGATATATAAATATCAACCTATCTGAATACCTAGAGATAGATACATAGATAGATAGATGATAGATAGATGATAGATAGATAGATAGATAGATAGATAGATAGATAGATAGATAGATAGATAGATAGATAGATAGATAGATAGATAGATAGATGTATATATATATATATATATATACATATGTATAGTGGTGTATTGTTTATGTCTTTGAGGACTGTGATTCCTTTGTGAGTATTTTACTTTTAGTCATTAAGCTGACATCAACGACGGTGCAACTAAAAGCCATTGCCACAGTGTGAACCTGGCTTCAGTGGGTGACTAAGAAATAGTAATTTCCCTGAAATTTTCCCTGAAAATGTTATGATTCTTGCAGACTCGTTTTCAAGTTCGAGGGAACAGGCAAGTAGGGGGCAAAGTCAGCGAAAAAAATGTCTGCCACTAATCCATTCTTCCCATTGATATACATGTAGAAGGCTTAACAGAGATTTAAATAATTCAGACTGCTTGGACTGCCAAAGCTTCATAATCAGCTCCCAAGCTCAAGGAAACACCATCCCAGAGTACTGAAATGGGAGACTGATTGCTCTGTCCATGTGAATAATTAAGCAGAGATGGCAATTTAACTTTAGAAGAGCACCATTTACTAGCTTCCCTCATCTTCACCATAAGTGAACAGCTGAATAACCAGTTGTAGAATACTGCAGTTTGAATTTCTTAAAATCATTCTGGAGTGGATGCCAGGGTTGATCCCAGCAGTTTTAAAATTTAGAGCTTTAGCGTTCAAAGAAAAAATTAGATTTTTAAAATAAAAAGCTAATTTTTGTTTTGATCGTTAGAGTGTTGGATGTATAAAATTAATTACATTTACTTAAACTCATAATGCCAATTGAATTTGATATAATCACATATCTTATGTGGAAATAGAGAAAAAAGTTTTTTTGTTTTGATTGTTAAAACAACCCTATCTCTTAGAATATCAAAAAGGTCTGGCATATTTCTAGGTGAAAAGAAAACGAGATAAATGAGATAGACAAAAAGCAGAGTATTGTAATAATCCATTCTAAGTTATTGTGGTTGGCATTAAACTTTTATATCAGGCAGAGAGAGAAATGGTTTAACTCTGACTTTGCTGTTGAGATGATAAAAAAAATCTACTTTTAACAGTTTTATATGATATAAGAAAAACCCAGAATAAAACCTCATCTTCTCAGTTCATTAACTATGATTGACGCTCAGCTGAACGAATTTTCTCTCTCTGAAGATTTGTGCGAATAGCAGAACATCGCATTTGTCTTTAACTCATAACTTCTAACAAAGTCATAAAGTACAAACTCATTTATCAAGTGACACGACCATGTCACATTGTGTATCATCAGCATACAGTAGCTGAAAATATTCATGCTATGTCTACTAAAGACATGGTCCAGTAGTAGTAAGTAAAATTAAAAGGTTTAGGACCTAAAATTATGCCATGTGAGAAACACATAATATTATAAATCATATATTAACATTTGGTCAAAGTGTGGCTAAATTATAGTAAGTCAATTCCTTCCATTGAGTTAGGAGTTGATCCACTGATTTAATTCAGCTGCCTGAGTTATTGTTGTTGAATGATGTAGAATAGAATTTCACTCATGATGTAATCTAAAACTTGGTAGTACATTTCTTACATAAATGGCACTAACCTGGAGTTAAAGTAAATTCATACCTTTTTTTTTTTGCAATTGTGACAGCAGTTACCTTAAAATTAAAGTGTACAGTGCTGTGACTGAAAACGTACAGTAGAAATCAAATCCATCAGATATATTAAAAATCAATTTGTGTAGGCGTGCCAGATTATATATACCTTACTTCCATCCTTCCCCAAACAAATCCCTGTCATCCCCCCTAGGTGCTGACACCCAGATGGCATGAGGTGGCTGTGACCAGGGCAATGGCCTATCTCTCTGCCTGTCTGACAGCAGTGCCTAAGGCTTTTTACTGCAGTGCTGCCACAGAAGCACCACTGACAGCAGCACGCAAACCTCCTTATGGCATCATCCAGCTGACCACACAAGATGCAGAACACAAAGCCATCTGTGACCACAGCATGCCTTTAGTAGGCTGCAAACACTCAATTCCTTCTCCAGTCTAAAATGGCAGCTGTGACTGAAGAAAACTTCCAGTTCCTGAATAACTATGACCATCTAGGAAAATCAATAAGAGTCTGGCAGTAAATCCAGAAACAAAAATCCTAAAACTGCCAAGCAATTAAATATGTGAGCCATGGGATTACATTTGATTCCATTTTTTATTACAACAAATGTTGAATAAAAAGAATCAGATTGGGAACATTGTGTTGTCTTTGGAACAATGCTTTTTTTAATTGTTGATGTCTCAAAAAATCTGATCTTGAAATCCCTACAAACATGTTCTCATCTCATTTAGCTCTAAAGTACATTATTTATGTTGCAAATAAACGGTTGACAAATAAATGCTCTACTTTTAATTTTGAGGTTTAAATACTAAGACACCAGAGGAATTTAGAGTTAGGTCCGGTCTCTTGCAGTTTGCTATCCAAGTTGGACCTAATTTAAATATTGAAACAAACTGTTTTACTTTTCTCTGAAACCTCCTTCTACATCTGCTTAAACATAGAGATGTCCTGTAGATGAATGCCACAGCAAAATATCTTCACTCATTTAATACTATTTATCACTGTGACTTTGTAATTTGTAATTGGCTGGAGTTTCACTCATCACTGTTAGATCTACACCAAAGCTGGCTGGCCTCCTCTGAGTGTATGAATACACATTCATTTGATTAATTTTATCTCTAGAACTCTAGCCAGGCTTCTTTATACTTAAATGATCTCCTTCAAAGTACAAAAATTCTTCTGGTTACTCTCTTTACTCCAACTAAATGTTTCTTTTGTTTATTCTACATGAACTGAAAAAGGAAAGAAGGTAAAAGAAGACATACTCTGTTTCTTCGTGACACAATGCACAGCACATGTGTACTATGCAACAGGGGAAAGAGTAAAATAGATTACCTGTTACTTGGTTTTGTCAGTTTGCACAGAACATCAATGTGTACAAGGGAATTAGTGTTTAATATAAAGCAGACAGATGGTGCAGTGCATGATAGAGTTCACAGCCACAAACATTCTATAGTGGATTAATTGCTGTAAGGGTTAGAATATTTCCTTTTGCTATTTTTCATCACTGAGTTGTATTTGCATTATACATTTTTAACAGGAGAGAGATATGTTACCATACGTAAACAAGTACAGTAATTGTTAGTATTAGAGAAATAAACAGCAAGAAGACTAAAGTCTAGTTTGACCCTGTGGAATCTTTTTCAAAATACTTTAACGCTCATATTATCCTTCTCTTTTATCTGTCATCAGTTTTTCTCTTGCAGCCACATCCAAGGAGGTTGACTACAGTCTGATGGATCTGTATAAATATGATCAGCCGTAGTTACAGGAACAACAAGCTACTTGGAAATTGTCTTATAGCCTTTGCCTTTAACATAGTTGTATATAATTTATTTTCTAGTCTCCTGAAACAATGTTTTCCTTCGCTTCCTCTGTTCCATTTTGAGTGCATACACACCATGGCTGTGTCCGAACGCATGCTGAGCACTATATAGGGGTTACACCATTTTATGTGAGTGTCTGAATGTCTAATAAACAAAAAAGTAGTGGACTCAAAAATCCCACAATGCAGCTTGGAAAGCAGTGTACATCGATAATCACTAAATAAGCGTCACAGAATTATTTGCAAGAGCAAAGCAATAATGGGAATTGTTTTGGGGGCAAGAACAAAGATGGCGCAGGCACAACTTGGGGAGCTGGAGTCACATGACCAATTGGGAGGGAAAACCACTGGTCATCTGTAGATTGTTCAGTTAACTGAGTGCACTATTGCCCCATTTAAACTACCCCACTGAAACCAATCAGGTTTCATGCTGAGTTCAGACCGAGCTTGGATCAGTTAGCAGTTCTTACCACCATTTACACATCATACTAACACGGTTACTTGCCTCCTATCGGCGGTTCACAATACTACAGCTCTCAAAGCGGGAATTATGCAAACAAAAATGGCGGTGCCCATAACATTCAGAAACGTATGTGCCTGAATAGCGTCTTCGGCCCAAATTTCAATGAGATCCTCGGTCTCAGCATTATCCCAGGTTGCACCACGCACTTTTGATGCCATTTATTGTTAATAGGCTGAGAAGAAGTTCGTATTGTGAACAGGTGAAAATTGCAAAGCCAGACATGCAAGATAACCAGCAAAAGAGTCAGCTGACTATAAACAGGAGATGATGCGGTCTGCTGTGTCTGTGCAGCAACCAGAAATGAAAAGTAAGTATAACTATTGTATAACTATAAAATAGGACCTCATATTTCACAGTTTAAATATATGATCATTATATATAGAAAGAAATGGAAAATACTTGATGCAGTCAAGGTATGTTTGTGCAGTAAAGCCTTTAATTAATCAAATTACACAGAACTTCAGAAACATCAGGTACATTGAGGTCATGCTGAAAAGATCAGTATCAAAAAAATTATTCATTCAGTGGTAGATATTTCCCAAGATAGCTTGGATGCTTTATCTCGATGTGTCGCTTTCAATTTGCAGTGTCCGTTGCTGGTGCATGGACTTGTTTGTTAGATCCCAGTGGGCAAAGTTTGCACAAAAATGTGAGCTTTGTGTCGTACTGAGTGTTCCTTTATTAGTTCAGAAAACTCTGCCACGCGCTCTGCAAAACTGGCATCAGATATACCTGGTGTACCTGCTGGTCTGTCATGCTGTTTGCCTTTATCTGATCTTACTCAATTAAAAGTGTCGTTATGAATTGAATGTGAACGTGAGCTCTAACATTCATTACTTAAAAACTGATCCGTTCAATTTACTGTTCACTAAAAATCTCAAGGTTTTCATTGAACACGTTTATTGAAAGTGTTCATAAACTATATATATATATATATATATATATATATATATATATATATATATATATATATATATATATATATATATATATATATATATATATATATATATATACACTCACCGGCCACTTTATTAGGTACCCCATGCTAGTAACGTGTTGGACCCCCTTTTGCCTTCAGAACTGCCTCAATTCTTCGTGGCATAGATTCAACAAGGTGCTGGAAGCATTCCTCAGGGAGTTTGGTCCATATTGACATGATGGCATCACACAGTTGCCGCAGATTTGTCGGCTGCACATCCATGATGCGAATCTCCCGTTCCACCACATCCCAAAGATGCTCTATTGGATTGAGATCTGGTGACTGTGGAGGCCATTTGACTACAGTGAACTCATTGTCATGTTCAAGAAACCAGTCTGAGAGGATTCCAGCTTTATGACATGGCGCATTATCCTGCTGAAAGTAGCCATCAGAAGTTGGGTACATTGTGGTCATAAAGGGATGGACATGATCAGCAACAATACTCAGGTAGGCTGTGGCGATGCAACGATGCTCAATTGGTACCAAGGGGCCCAAAGAGTGCCAAGAAAATATTCCCCACACCATGACACCACCACCACCATCCTGAACCGTTGATACAAGGCAGGATGGATCCATGCTTTCATGTTGTAGACGTCAAATTCTGACCCTACCATCCGAATGTCACAGCAGAAATCGAGACTCATCAGACCAGGCAACGTTTTTCCAATCTTCTATTGTCCAATTTCGATGAGCTTGTGCAAATTGTAGCCTCAGTTTCCTGTTCTTAGCTGAAAGGAGTGGCACCCGGTGTGGTCTTCTGCTGCTGTAGCCCATCTGCCTCAAAGTTCGACGTACTGATGCTCTTCTGCCCACCTTGGTTGTAACGGGTGGTTATTTGAGTCACTGTTGCCCTTCTATCAGCTCGAACCAGTCTGGCCATTCTCCTCTGTCCTCTGGCATCAACAAGGCATTTCCGCCCACAGAACTGCCGCTCCCTGGATGTTTTTTCTTTTTCGGACCATTCTCTGTAAACCCTAGAGTTGGTTGTGCGTGAAAATCCCAGTAGATCAGCAGTTTCTGAAATACTCAGACCAGCCCTTCTGGCACCAACAATCATGCCACGTTCAAAGTCACTCAAATCACCTTTCTTCCCCATACTGATGCTCGGTTTGAACTGCAGGAGATTGTCTTGACCATGTCTACACGCCTAAATGCACTGAGTTGCCGCCATGCGATTGGCTGCTTAGAAATTAAGTGTTAACGAGCAGTTGGACAGGTGTACCTAATAAAGTGACCGGTGAGTGTATATATATATATATATATATATATATATATATATATATATATATATATATATATATATATACAAACTGTCTTTAGAAAAGGCAGACGGTAATGTGACAATCACGTTCTTTGATATCATCAGTGCATTTAACACATTTCAGTCTGACTTACTTTGTGAGAATTTCAAAGGTCTCAGGCGGAGGCATCAGAAATTGTCTGGATCAAAGATTGTTATACTGAAGGGTCACCTGTCTAATCATGTAGTTAGCAGCACAGGGGCATCACAGGGCAAAGTAATCTCACTCTTTCTTTTACTCTGTATACCTCTGACTTCCAGTAAAAGACAGAGTCCTGTTATCTAAAGAAACACTCAGATTACTGTGCAGTTATTGGGTGCATCAAATATGGACAAGAAGCTAAGTGTTGTAAGCTGGCAAACTGCTTTGTGGCATGATGTGGAAACAAACATCTGATCCTGAATCTCAACAAAACAAAGGAGATCATTGTAGATTTGATAAAAAACAGGAACAGCAAGTTGAATCCTATTAACATTATGGGAGAAGAAGCGGAGGTGGTGGAGGAGTATAAATACCCTGGTGTTCGCTTGGAAACTTGACTGGATTGTGGATAAATCAATGAATAATAAAATCAATCAATAGATCAATTTCTGATACACAAGAGAATCTACATCCATTCCCTGTTTATTAGATTTTATATTTATTGGTTGATCATGGTTGATGAAAAACATGACTGTTAGGTTAATTGGCTTCTCTAAATTCTCCTTAGGTGTGTGTGTGGGAATGGTTGTTTGTCCTGTTTGTCTCTGTGTTGCCCTGGGATAGACTGACGACCTGTCCAGGGTATACCCCGCCTCTCACCAAAAAAAAAAAATAAATAAATAAAAATATATATATTTTTTAATATTTTTTTTAGTTTTTTTAGAATAAAGTTTTAATGAGTGTTTTAATGAATTTGTATCATTTGAAGCAAATACTCAATTTCATGTTTGTACTAAAGTGCAATGTAGACTTACAGGTACACGGGTATCTGTAGTTTTACTCAAGTAAAGAATATGAATATTGTTTTACCTGTCAGAAATATTTGGTCACCTTTCATGCTTTCCCAGGAGCCTTAGATATAAATCGTGTGAGCAGGTTTACCAAACCTTTCAGTGCAAAATGTCATGCACCACTTTGGCTGAACAGAAATAAGATTCTGTGAAAATGTGCCATAATCCACACAAACTTTGTTAAACTGCGGAGAAAATGTGCCATGCGAGCTTTATTCATTCACAGAAAATAAATAACCAAGCACTAAAGATCCTAAATACACTCGATTTAGTTTTATTGAACAGAAGTAACTGCTGCAACAAAATGGATTTGGAAATGTTTTTTCATGAGAAATTGTGGTCAAATAATGCAACCGATTAGCATTTCATGCTGTACCTTCATTTTTAACCAAAGAGCTGGTTTATCAGAAAATAAGCGGACAGGTATGAATAGCCAATATTTCAGATTTCAACCCCATTAAACTTTTGTGGAATGCAGTTGGACATCCCAACAAGACTTGCCAACATAACATAACCACCCCTGCTGACTAACAGCAAAAGTTGGTTTTAGAATGGAATGTCATTCCATAGTAGTTTGTACCCAGACTGGTGACTATCAAAGAGAGGAGGTGCACCTTCCTTCTTACTGCCAACCAGGGTCACTAGACATCCTCTTTTTTGAGGACATGTACTACTTTTCATACCTAAGAGAGGGAGCCAGCAGGGGACGGAGCGACCGAACCCGACCCGGTGACGGTAGCCGCGGCCCCGTGCTAAGTACGGTAAGACAGGCGGGGGAAGCATACTGTCAGCCCTGGAGCTGATGGCTCGGTTCGAACGCCCGGTCCATTCTAGTCAGTGGCATAACATAAATTATGCTGAGTGTAGTCATAAATCATAAATGGCATACCTCTATAAAACCAGGAATGCATTTTTCTAATTGAAGGGAAATAAACACACTTCATAATGGAAAAATATTTTTAGAAAAGTCACTTTTAATAATTGGCCAAACACTAATTTCCTTAGTTTTGGTGCTGACTATATGTTTTAACAGAAGTTAGAGTGATTGTTGCTTCATTGTTTATATAAAGTATATTAGAGTTTTTCTTTCATTTTCCATGTTTCATAACATTGTGTGATTATTGTTAAAGTTTACATTTTAACTCAACTGATTGTGATTTTTATTCTTTGTACAGCATAATACAGCGGTAAGATATTAGACACTGACAATTCCAGACAAATCAATTGGCAGAAAAGACAGATAATCTCTTTTGGTGTGTGTATCTGCTTGAGTTATATGTTGGCAGTATAATGGCAATCAATGACATTTTATAGAGTAGATTTAAACAATAAGTGCAGAGTTGTATTTGTCATTTTATATACACTAAAGCTCCAGTTTTTGGGGGGGATTTTCCACTGCAGCCCAAAGATAATTTATTTTTTTCTCAGTAACAGACAATCCTGACACTTTTTGTTGCCTTTGTTGATGTCAGTGCAGCACAGACCAGTGTATTGGAGCTAAGTTATAGCTCAAATACTTTCCTGCAACACCAAATCCACGTTCTTAAAATACCTGTAATCCTGAATACAGTAGATAAATATTTCTTCAGTTAAGAAGAACACACTTATACATACTGCGAACACATGCCAGAGCACCCAGTTTCATATTTATACAGACACACACTGTGAAAAGATACAGCTTTGAATCTCAGAACTTCCCTTTAGCAGGCTTATCACCACAGCTGCCATTGTCTGACAGGACCCTAGAGCTTTGCAGCTCAAGGATAATGAACGACAAGCCTAGTAAACGTGTGTGAAAGCTTTTACCTGTAGTGTCATGTTCATGATTCCTTTAGGTGACAATGATTTTCCAAAATAACAGTAACTAAAGTAATAAGATGACTTGTACATAGTGTATTTTTATACATAAGATGTTTTCTGGATATTTTTTTTTACTGATAAATGATTGGCCATCTTAAATAGTGAAGGCAGGGTTTGAACTGTATGATCTCCTGGATATGGGAAGGAGAATGATTTGTGGCCAGCCATTTTAAATCCTGCTGTGTTTGAGAATCAATAAAACTTTTGATCAATTGATTTTCTTTTGCCCACACAGCCCTATTAGCATAGGAACATGTGTTGTTTATTCTAAACAAATGTCCTTAGGGCGTCATAAAAATTTATGAACTCTCCATCCAACCATCCGTCTGTCCATCCAACCATCCGTCCATCCTTGAGTCATTTCTTCATTCTTTCACACTTCCTTTCTTTGCTGTGGTTTCTATAGACTCTTTTAAGAGCCTGACCACATCATAAACCTCTACAACCCATATCAAACTTTATAAATTACTAATGGCTCTTTGACTGTATTAGAATTATGGAAATTGAATCTAGTTAATTATGGTATTTTGAATTGCAATATACGAGTACACTGAAAGAAAAAAAAAAACCTCAAGGTAATCTTGTATCCTATTGTCATTTTAAGAGAAACGCAAATCACAAGCAAATCTGATCTGGAAGAAGTTAATCAGTCAAGGCAGACTCATTTTTATCTGTTCAATAGCTGCTGAAGTCTTAAATACGTGATTTTCCCAGTTTCATGGGCTTCCTTAAGGAGAAAGAAAAGACTTTCCCAAGAAAGGGTTGAATGTTTTAATACTGTAGATGTTTTCTTGGCCCTAAGAATCTTTTTTCCACATACTGAGGGAGGGTTTGGTAGGTCACTTTAAGTTAATCTTCAAAGTGTTGCAGTAACCTCCCGTCCCTTCCTCTGGCTGGCTGTTGTTGGCTTTAAGTAATGTTTCGTTTCTGATAGTTTTTCAGCAACAACCAAGAATGTTTACTTAGTTGAGGGTCGCTCTCAGGTCTCACACATATGATTCATGCATATAAACTTCTCTTTCTTTACACTCCGGGGTTTATTTTTTACATTTATCATATTTTCAGTAGCTTATTACTCTGCAATGTTAGATGGTAAATGAAAAATATTCAAGCAAGTTCTTTTTTTTATCAACATTAGTTAAAAGAAGCCGTCCTCTTGTAAGTAATTTCTTTTTCAAGATTATTTCCAGTTAAATAAAATGTAGAACTCTGTTCTAATTAGATACAGCAGCTGTTGCTTTTTCATGGCTTACTGAAAGTGGAGTCATGGGACGTATAATTTATTATCCAAAGTGTTATTTAATGATGCAGTTGCGGCTCCATTTAGCTGCTATTGATGTGTAATTGTTATGTTTTCCTTTTGCTGAAAACGGCATTTAATTTTATAAACAACAGAAAACCATATCTAAGCATTCCGTGGCAAACAAAGAGATTCATCCCTGTTTGTTTATTGATTTTTGTTGTCAGATCCTCTTGTAGACTTATTTAAGTAGAAAGAGAATGCTGCTGCACTAGGCTGCACCCACATGTCAGTCAATGTTACTTTGAAATATGCCATTGCAGTCGATATCCTCATAGGCCATCGAATAACCTTTAGTAATGTTTACATAAGAATGTGTGACAATAGCTCTGTTACCATGTTGATTGATTTTAAATTACTTTCCTTCTCTTTGCTTAGCACAGTAAACTGTCTGTCTCTCTGTTCTGTTTTTTTTTTTTTTTTTTTTTTGTAGTGTACTTTTCATGCAGACCAAATAGTTTGGCACTTCTTGTTTAAAAAAAAAAAAGCAGTCAAACAATAATAAACTTAGAGAAACCAAAAAAGTACTATTTCTATAGAGCTCACTGTCATTTTATGTATTTATTTAATTTTTGTAACAGAATTATTGAGCTTATCATGCAAATTTTAATATTGGATAAAAACAATGCAATAAATCCAAGACCCAGGGCATTAAAACCAAAAAGGCACTATGTGAAAAACCTAATGTTAAATTGGTTACATTTTGAAAACTAAGACCTAGTTATTAGAAACTTAGTCCCTTTTTTTATGCCATGAAGTATACTAAACCTGCCTAAACCAAACAAAATATATTTAAGAAAAAAATTAGTATCAAAGGCATAAAAACCATCAGAAATGCTTGCAAATTAATCCCTAAATCTAGCACTGGATGTTTTTTTTTCTAAGAATTATAAAAAGTTAAAAGAAAACTGAACTTCTTCTCAGTCAATTATTCTGCGATATGCATCCCAAGGTTATATATTATCCCTGCATTTGTATTTAATTACAGCAGGAGAAGTGATCAGGAGTTGACTAGAGCTAGGTTAGCATCTCTTTCAGCACTGAATGGGAAAGTTCAGTGAGGCTCAAGACTTGGTTATGCTTTATGTACATATGTTTCGAGTTTAAATCAGACACATTTACAGTCTTTATACTCCGCATGTAATAATTCATACAGCTTTTCGCCTTTGTTCTGAATATTTAGGTCAACTCTACATGGAGGTGTACTGCACAGGCCACAAGCTTACAACACAAAGCAAGATGTAGAGGTAGAAAACACAGCTGCTTCCAACATATTAGATTTGGATTTGAGAGCGACCTTTGAGGGTGTTGGGGGGACCCAACCAATTTATTTGTCGTTTCCATGTGGATGTAATTTACCACCTCCGGAACAAGCAGTTCCTCTCTAAACCAGAGTTTGGCAGCTCTGATACCATCATGTGGAATGTTCTAATTTAACATTTTTAAGTTCGTCCTCTCTTACGGGTTATTTTTTTATGTTCAATCTGGAAGAGTTTGCCTCTGCATCCATTTAGGAGCAAGAACGAAATTTTTATTTCAGAATGGGGGGACGCAAGTATTTTTTATTACTGTATAACTCTAATGTATAAGTTCAGCGAGTTTTCAAGTAGATATTCTGTGTTTGATCCTCTATTTTCCCTTTTCTGTTTCCTCCCGTTTCTCTTACATCTCTGCTCTCCGTCTCCTGATGAAATAAATGGATGCATAATATGAACAATTGGACAATTTGTGGTCCAATAATCCATGTGGATTAAAAACACATAGTTTTAGAAATAATATGAGCATGGATATATAAAATCACATTCATAGATTGTATTTTGTTCCTTTTTTGGCCACAATAATATATAACAATTATACATTTGATTTATCAGCACTTAAAAAAAAAAGGAATATTCTTTACAAGGTTATTGAGAACTTTATAGTGTGGAGGAGGACTGTGAAGTGGATCTGCTGCTTTATGGAGCCAGTCAGGGTGTTTTAGGTTCTTTTTACACAGTTCTTTGAATGTAACTCACATTTTGACTTTTATAGAAGTTTCTTATGTCTCTCTTTCTTATTTCAGACACACTGGCTGTGAGTCTAATAGCCAAACATACATACGCACATGACGCCAATTCAAACTTTTTTGTAGATTAATACATCATATATTGCAACCTTTACAGATTATGTGACCCAATTTACAGTAGCAGAGTCCCTCAAAACCACTATCTACTGCAGTCCCAGGCTCTTCTCCAAGACCGTAACTCCTGGATCACTTAAGATTTCTCAAAAATCCAAAAAGTACCAGAAAGCAGAGAAAAAGACCCTACAGTTCTATTTACTGCAGTGCATAGGATTTCAGCAGGGATGTTTTTAAAGCAAAATTCTCAAGAGTGACAGCAGTGAAAGCCAATCAATCATGGAGGTTCAATCAGGAGCTTGTGTTGGTATAAACTCAGAGAAGCGGGCTTCAGCTTGAACTGTGGTTTTCCGCTTGGTCCTAGTACTCAACGATTGTCTTTGTACTGAAGCCTAAGATTGCTTTTGGAGTCCGTGTCTAGGAGTCTTCAAAGTGTCTAGGAGTCTTCAAAGTAATTAAAAATGAAACATAACTGCCCAACCTATTCAATATTATCTACAGTAGAACTATGAAATCATTTAAGCAGCATTGTATCTTCAATCATTTATTTGAATTATATAGATTCTGTGTGCATTCATTTTCCTCCTGATTCATTGTGATCAGTAAAGATTGACCTTAAACTGGCTTAAACACCTATAAGTTTTGGTCACCCCTCAGTGTACATTGGTCCCTTTCTGGCAACTACTATAAAATATTTCTCTCTTAAAGAGTTTTTCTTTTTTTAAATCTGTTGATAGTAGTTATAATGGTTGGATAAATTAAAGATTATATTGGCAAACCCTTGTCAGTAGAAGGTATCACTCATCCGCCATGTTCTTTCCAAGCGGAGCTGTTTGTTACATATTTTTCTAAATGTTCTGTTTGGAAATTGAGGTCGCATGGATGCTGCATGGAGGGGCTTGAGAGCTAAAACAACATCATTTTGCCCCACGGACCTCGCTGATACTTCAAGCATAAACCAGGCTAAAGTCTACAACAGGATGTGGTGTGCACACTTTGGCCATTCACTGCTGATGTATGGAAACAATTCTAACTATATACTGTATAATAACTTTAATATTGTTATTTCTTCACCAGCTGATGCACAATCAAAACATATGTAGAGGCTATTTCTTTTCTTTTTCATACAGAGGCTATGTCCTTTTATCATGAAATTTTGGGTATCAGAAAAGTCTTTTCATCTACTGATAAAACCTTTTTTATAAGACACAGTCAGGTGTCACGAGCACTAGTTCCTCAGTGGGCTTTAATGCCCGTGGTTAAAGCTCTATTTGAGCCCTTGGATCAGGTCCCACTTAAATTTCTGTGATTCAAAACAGCCCTGCAGTTAGCTCTGACATCTAAAAAGAGAGTGAGTAATTTATCTGCTATCCATGTCCCTTCCTCCTGTCCCAGAAAATGGTTTGACATGCGCTTGACAGCGCTGCATTCTAACCCTACTTTTACAACTAAAAGCATCAATGGCTCATTAAGGTCAAGAGCAATAAATGTGAATGGCTTTCATCATCCTACTATTAACTGTAAGGAGGAAAGCAGGTCTCATCACCTCTGTCCCATGCATGTACTCTCATGTTATATGGTGTGCTAATTCTCAAGTGTCAATACTCTGAAGCAGCTGGTAAATACAAAAATATGCTTTTGTCTAAATGCAATTTAGCATCAGTACGTTTTTGTATTTCATTCGTTCTTCTTTCGAATGTATCTGTTGTTTTACCACCTTTTTACCTTTACCTCAACACACTCAGTTGCCTATTTGCACCTGTGTATTGGAACCTTAATGTTATATTGTGTGCTGATTAAAAGAAAAGTTTTAAAAATCAGCTATGCAGTCAAATAGATTAGAATAATATACCTGCTTAAATACTAGATTAGAAAGAAATTCTTGCTTCTCTTTACTAAAACTGATATAACATCACCAAAACTTCCCCTCAGGGAAGGATAATAAATAATAAAAAAAAAAACTTCTATGTGGGTTTTTGTTCTTGATTCAGATACCAACAGACTGTTGGATTAAACTATGAGGTCTGAGGATAAAAATGGTTAGTAGCTTGAACTAATAGCATGATACAGACATTTAAAACTGTTATATGCAAACCTCTTTTTCTGGTTCCTCTCAGCATCTTTGCAAAGAAATTCAAAGTTTAGGGAATGGAAATATTTTTTCTTTGTTTGTTTTAAATGGAAAAGGAGTAAATAAAAATAATTTTGTCAAGTTATAAGGAGCCTATTTTATAATGTCTCTGCATAGAACTGAGGCAGAAACAGAACTACTCTGACTACATCCTTGAAATGATAAAATCAAATTCCTTTTACCATTTTGGTTTGCTTGTAAATCTTAAATTAAAATCAAATATAACACTTGTTCTAAAATGATCCTGACCAAAGTTTTAGCTTGTTAAATAAAAATCAGGTTACTTATAGGAAAATTATTAGTCATTTGTATTTTTCTGCAGTAGGGTTTGCATGTTCTCCCTGTGCAGGAGTGGGTTCTCTCCAGGTACTCCGGTTTCCTACCACAGTCCAAAAACAGGACTGTTAGGTTAATTGGATTCTGTAAATTCTCCTAAGGTGTGAGTTTGTGCAGGAATGATTGTCTCCGTGTTGTGCTGCAATGGACTGGCGACCTGTCGTTGGTGTACCCTGCCTTTCGCACATTGACTGCTGGAGATAGGCACCAGCACACCTTGCATGTCCGCTTGGGATAAGCGTGACGAAAAATGGATAGATGGATGGATTATTCATTATTATGTAAGATCCTGATTAATAGTGTAAAAAATTGTATAAAACTATGAGCAGAAAAGTAAATGTAGAGCAGTGTTTCATTAGTCCTGAATAATGTCATCAGACGACTTTTCAGGATGTCAGGATTACAGGAACACAGGAAGCTGTTTTATTGCCTTTTACTGCATTTCTAGTTAAATGTGCATTCTTTAGGTAGAAAAAGTTAAGTGTGGATACATGATTATTACAAATGGAATGTATTGTACTTGTAAAGCTGTGAATTCTGCGCGCATGCCTGTGTTCAATCCCACGGGAGTTCCCTTTTAATCCATTATGCCCAGGCATTGTGTTTTTAGATTTTCTATAGCTGTGTGTAAAATCTCTTTAATTCCTTTTATAGATAAAATACCAGAGCTGGGTTACCAGTAATATGCAGCTTCTATTTACTCTATAACCTGCTGTAAGAAACTGAAAGCAGCAAATTCCTGCGAGAATTGCTGACAAGATGCTGGTCAGGATTAATCAACACTGAGCTAAATGGTGAGAAAGCGAAGAGTAAGTTAAAAGAGTTGTCAGTGGAACCTCTGTTGCTGTGATGATTCACCTCCTCAATGTTTCCATTATAGATGAGGTCCTCTTGGTGCTTTCATGCTACCCTCTTTCATCCCCACAGAGAATAGAGAACTTTGAACTCTCCTGCCTGTAGCTTTAACTGTGCCGCGCAGTAACAAATAGTAACACAAGCTCACAGCTTCTTTGGTCTCTCTACACAAACGCTGGTGGGACTCTCCTGGCAGTTTACAGAACATGATAGTCTGGGCGTGTAAATGTGTATTCAGCAGTTCTTAATTAACACAAGGCCAGAAGAAATTTACTGTGTTATATAAGAACATAAAGCAGAACTATGAATATATTATCCTGCATGTTGGTTAAAGCCATGCTTTGCATAGCAGCTCTAAATGCCAGCATCCACCTACGCAGAACCATGGATCCTTATACACATGCCATTTCTCTTATAGTGGATTTATGGACGATAGACTTCAGTCTGCTCTTGAAAAATAGTCAAGCAGAGTAAAGTAAAGCTTTCCAGGGAGTGATTTCTTGACTCTGTGCTCCTTATGTCGATGGTTGTAAACTGTTCTTTCTTTTGCAAAGTCAACAGCCAGCTTCAGTCTGTGAGCTGTAAGTCTGTCAGTAGGCACTTGAAATATTGCCCTCCTTGGACCACCTAGTAGCTGAACCCAGAATAAGTGCTCATGTTTTATGTGAGAGCTGCGGATAGCTGAAGCCTTTGTTCTAGTCAAAGCACCACCATGCTTCTCTTTCCTCAGGCTGTGTTCTCCTTTATCAGAGACTCTTGGGCCCACACTGTACTCACAATGTGACCAAGAGAGAATATTTTATGACAGCAGTTGATGAATCCATAAAGCTACGTCTACAGTATCAAAATGCTGTTTGAAAAAAGCTCCGATGTGGATTTTACCGTCTTCCTTCTAGATTACATTGCAACACAACATGCTTTTAATATAAAGTAATAGAAAGCTACACAGATTTACTCTGTCTTCTTTCCTTTTAAAATGTTTTAAATTTCTAGGCATATTGTATTAATAGTGAAAGATGAATACCAGATACCAAAAGTCATTTTGTTTATGTGAGGATAAAAATATTCCAACCAACCCAGACTTATGGAAAAAGTGACTACTATTGTCCCGTTGGCACCAACTGTCAGTAAGCTTCTTCAGTAACTAGCAAGGATTTGGCGCAACTTTATATTTATGGAGACAAGAAAAAATGTTGTCTCCATAAATATAAAGCCTGAATGATATGTTAAAGTCAGAGTATTTCTGTTGGATTTACATCCACACTCTATGGACACCAACCCATTTTTTCAACCTTTCAATAAGGGACCTGCTGGCATGCTTTCAATCATTATCCTGCTGCTTAGCAAATAGGTAATTTGATTAACCTTAAGATTACAAACCGAGTACAAACTTAATATCTGTATTATTATCCTATTACTGGAACCCCTATTAATACTCAAACCAGATGGAGGAAGATGTTGAAAGGCGACTTCTCCAATTGGCATAAATGTGGAAGGTCAATGTTGTTTAGCAGTTTGAGCTTGTGGGTGGAGGTTTGTACATATAAAAATAAAAAGTTAAAATAGCACGTTACAGTAGTAGTGCAACTTAGTACTGATCAGTATTCAGAATATTACGGATAATGTACAAATACATTAATGAAGTTG
Source organism: Cyprinodon tularosa (assembly GCF_016077235.1). Classification (NCBI taxonomy): domain Eukaryota; kingdom Metazoa; phylum Chordata; class Actinopteri; order Cyprinodontiformes; family Cyprinodontidae; genus Cyprinodon; species Cyprinodon tularosa. The sequence continues at coordinate 1,849,964 of NW_024039651.1, forward strand.
TTTGTGGTTATTTTATAGTGCTGGAAATTATCAAACTAAGAATGATCAAATAGGTCCAATTTAGGATTAATAGATGAAATGCAGGAAGAAAAAAATCCTGTCCTTACATCTGCGGTTGGATTTTGTGATACAGAAATGGCATCATTTATGTATTATTTCATTCCAAATTCTTATTTGGATTCTTATTTTAATTTTCAAACCATTGACTGTCAAGATCGGTGTTTGTGTGGAGGACCCAAACGCAGAGACCAGTGGGCAGAGGTGAATAAAACCTGTTTATTCTGGTTCACAGAACCAGGGGCAGGAATCAGAGTCCAACAGAAAAACAGCAAACGAACCTGAACCAAGGAGACATCAGGGGTAAATCAAAACTAGAAGCCAGAGAGAGACGAGACAGGGCAGGCAGGTAACAGACAGGAAGCAAGACGGGATGTTTGACGAAGATCCAGCAAACAGGAACTGAACAGGGAGGGCTTTTAAAGGGGACAGAGAGAGAGCTGACAAGGAAATTGGCAACAGGTGCTTGGCAGGACAGAGAAACAGAGCAAGGGAGGACGCAAGAGGGCAGCAGAGGACAACAAATGGATAACTAAGGAAAACAGGAACAATCAGACCAGGACCCTGACATTGACACATGCAATAAAGCATGATTAATAAGTTCTGGGAAGTTTATGGAGAGAGATTTTAGATGTTATTTTAATGTATTCATACAATACAGAAGAGACTTTAATTATATTTTAAAAATTAAACTATATTTGAGTTTAAGTTGAGACTATGACCGGGATGACTGAGAACCTTCATCAGCAAGTTGAGTATTATTAAGTATTTAGCTTGATATATTTCAAAAAAAGGTTTGAAATGTATTTTTGGATAATCGTCCTGCTACAACACCAAACTATGTTAAAGTTCCATCTATCGGACCCAATTATTCCCCCTCAGACGAGGAGAAGTCCAAAATATCTGAGGAACCCTCCAGCCTACTGTAATTACCTAATGATGGTTGTAGTGAACCATCATTGCGTAGGCTTGCCCAGCAAAGCCTTGTTTTTGCTTAGAAAATATACAAATTGAAATGGACGAACGGGTCCACCCCTTTGGAATGGGTATCGTTTGGCTTGTTTTGTTAGGTTGCACTGCCCTATACCTGGCCCGGCTGCAGAAAGTCATACTGGACAGTGTAATCATGCTGTCCCTGCTTTGGCTCCAGCTACAGAAACTGTGATCATGAAAGAAAAAGTTACACTCTTCCTGGGAGCTGTCAGGTAAAACTCATTTTCGGTGCACGTAAATATTTCATCTTCCGAAAGCCTGCCTGTTTCCTTGTTGCCCTCTTGTTTACAACAGTCAAACTAGTGTAGGCTGGTGAGTTGATTTTATTCTTAAAATTCACCGGGACTTTTTTTCTGTATGGCCCCCAGTTATTCTTGTTTGACCAGACCACTGTGGCGTAGGACCCAACTTTCTTCTTGCAGAAAGATTATGTGTATCTTCAGCGCCTTGGTAACTGCAACGTGGCTGATGCGAATCTACACATTGACTTTAATGATTTGGGTTACTTGTGCACCACAGCTGCACTGCAGCTGCACCATGTTCAGTATGATTGCAGCAGTTTGAATATTATAGTAGAATAATGGTTCAAACATATGTAAAACTTTAAATTATAAATGAGGTCTTAGAATGAGCTTTCTGTAATGTTTTCCCACAAAGCCCTAACATCAGCTCTACTGAAACTCGATGGACCATGCTGACTGTTATGCCATGAAATCTATTCATATATAAAACTATTAACTGGGTGCAGAAGAGTGAATTTTATTGAATTAATCTAAAACTTTGCTCATGATAACAAAACTGCATGTTTTTCTCTGTAACTCTCCACTAAACCTACTTGCACTAACCTTAATGCATTCCTCCAAAGAATCATAAAAGCTGTTCTTTTTTAATTATCTGTCAAAATGCTGATGGTCTTTGTTTAAATTAGACTACACTCATTATTCCACATGGTTACTCTATTTTCCAATAGGAACTAGGCTCCAGGGTAATTCTCCAAATTAAAGAGCGAAGCATTTAGCTGTTTGAAGGAAGATTTACTATCAATGCAGGAATAACCCTGATTAATATTTTCAACTTGACAAACTATGTGCCAGAAATAATTTCTCATTTACAGGTTGGCATAATTTTGAGAAGACTAATTTAATAATCTTGTCTCAAACTGGAGTTTTTCAGTTGTACCGGCAACAGATAGTGAAAAAAAAAACACACACACACACACACACACACACACACACACACACACACACACACACACACACACACACACACACACACACACACACACACACACACACACACACACACACACACACATTCTTACAATATTTGATTAAATCACGTTTGAAAACGTGATTTAATCGTTTCTCACTCACTTCACTTTGTGAAGTGAGTGAGAAAGTGGAAAATGTATTAAATGTTATATACAGGATTTGTATGAACCTTATTGTTAAATGATAAGTTACTGAAAACCACAATCTATATTAAAGACTACTGAAAAGACTAAGATTTTTTAAATAATGTTTGAAATAAGGAATAATAAACATTCTATACATGCTCCTATTAATAGAATCTTTCTCTCAGCAACTACGTATTAAAACAGTGAGGGAAATTTAGCATTTCTTTATCATGAAGATTTTTTTTCCAAGGCTCTACTGTTATTTATTTTGTTATTTTTGAAAGTAGGCAGACAGGAAATAGGACTGAAAATGGGTAAAATATTCGCCAAAGGTTAACTGGTTTGGACTTGAACCAGCAACTGCTGTGTCAAGTACCACAGCCGCTGCAGATGGATTGTGCCAACAGCATCATGTATCATGTATGTATCATGTAAACATATTTATTTAAATGATACAGTATACTGAATACTTTATATGGAGTTGCACTTTACAAATCTTAGAAGGCTTGGTCATTTTGTTCATAATCTGGATATTTTTTTGTGTGAAAAATATATCTTTTTCAAGTTGGGTCACAGTTTGAATAAAATATATGACATTTTCCCGCTACGTTTACCTGCATTATTGTAGCTTTTATTATGCTTTTCCATTTTGGTACCTACCTGTTAAGTCCATCTGAAGGTTTGGCTTTAGTTACATTTGCTCTCAGACATTAAGGGGAGTTTCATATCAAACACATAGTGACCTTACTTCAGATTGGCAAACTACCCAGTCTATATACTGTATTTACAAAGGTTTTTGTACATATATTGATTTGACACACTAATAAAATCAAACTTTAAAAAACAGGAAACAGGAAAAGCAGAAAAAAGATGTTTGACTGTGGCCAAAGATATATGTCACAATGAAACAGTGCTACTGGAGCAAAGATCAGTGTTATATATGATCCTATTTATGTTAAGTAATGACACCTAATGAGACTCCCGATCTGAGAGATATCTGTGCCATAAACCATGATAACAATTTTGGGCATTGAGAAGCAATGTCCATCTTTCATCTTAACATGATCATTGGAGAAAAGGATGCAGTTTTGCTCATAAAACAGCTGTGAGACCTCTCTTCTCTGCTCTGCAACCCTCTCTCAGCCAACTGGTTCCATAGGACCCCTCCCGGAGGTGTGACTTGCCCCGCCACCTCTATGTTGAGAACAGTAAAAGACCACAGCACAGAAGATTTCACTCTCTTGCTGTGAAGCTGGGTTCACATCGGAAGAGGACAAAACCATGGTGCCAGGCCTAAAAGGCCCAGATCTCCAGAATGATCAAGAATAAGTCAGGATGGTTGACTCTTCAGAACCAAACTGCAGCAATTTGGGACAGAACAAACAACATGTCTTTTGATGGTTTTGATCATTTCATGTGTTTACTGACGAGTAGAGAACATTATGGACACGATGCTACGCTATGCTACAATGAAATATTTTGAGCTGTTGTTGAAGCTTGGACAAGATTTATTTCACTGAGGGTTTAAACCAGGGGTCACCAACGTGGTGCCCGTGGGCACCAAGGGGCCCTCAAGGACAACATAGGGTGCCCTCAGCATCTTTTGAAAACAGAACAATTCACCAGTGGACTGAATCTGAAATGATATTTTTTACTGAAGCTCTTATTTTGAAGCATTTATGAAGCATTTTATCATATCAATAAATTAGAACATTTGAGGATTTATAAGGATTTCATAATGAGAATATCCAAAAGCAAACTCCTCTAGTTCATAGGTCCATATTGGTAGCCCGTCCTATGACTCAGTACCCATAAAGTAGCCCTCAGCCTTAAAAGAGTTGGTGACCCCTGGTTTAAACAGTGATATAACATTAGTGTTCATGTGTTCCTCAGATGCTCATTACATCTAGATTACCAAGTATGACCAAGAGTCATTTAATGGAATTGTCATGTCTATTCGCTGCTAGCTATTTCAAAGAGACTAAATAATGACTTAGCAGAAGTTTTTTGGTTCCTTATTAAGCAAATCATGTAATAAAACATTATTTGGCCAAATATTTTTTTATCCACCTCATGGATGTGCATTGTGAATTGGTCTGAAAACATTCCAATTTCTCTAAATTGGTGAAAAGCTAATTTGATCATATCCAAAAATTCTTCCAGATAAACTTTGGTTTTCAACACAAAATCCATCTTAAAATGTAAAATGGTTTTCAACCATGTTTCCGCTTCTTCTTTGTACATACTAGTTTAGGTGAATTCCACCAGTTTTAGTCAAGAGTTTTAAACTGAAATATGTTTGACCTGGAGCTGAATGATTTTTATTAATAAACTCTTCTATTTTGAACAGAAGTTGTGGTGAATTTATTCCATGTATGTGCTGAATTAACTGTTTGGCCATGATTTGAACTTGAATCACTCTTTCATTTATTTCTCTAACACACTGCTAGTAGGGCGTGTGTTCATAAACAATATATGACAGTCCAAATAATATCTGATTAAAATAGATATTTGCAAGCTGTCTGGGAATTGAATTTAACAGTTATTCGCAACATATCTAATCCATTTGTTTCTTCAGCTCAATGTGGTGAATACAAAATGTGTCTTTATTTGTAAAAGTAAGTTGAGCAGCAAAGGGAGGGAGGGAAAGATACTTGACATTGATTTTTTTTTTTTCAAACCTCTGAAATTATTGTAGAACAGTTATGTTCATGCTAATATCATATTGTGCACAGGTGGACTCTTTATTAATTGTTTTTGTTTGCATAGGGTTTTATTTCTAGCATCAGAGTAATTAGAATTAAATACAAATGCAAACCACTCTCTTCATATTATTTCTTTCAAAAATAAATATTCAGCAATCCATCCTCTCTTCCTTTCACTTTGCTTTGTGTTGACCTGTCAAAATAATGTATTAATTCTGTGTCTGTATAATGGAAAACTTGAAAAACCTCCAAATGCTTCATTAATTTTGCAAGCAACAAAGGGGCAACAAAAAAGAAAACTGGCTGGTTTAATCAGGTAACTATTTATTGATTTACTCCCTTTCTGGTCTTGTAGTTCGTCATGTAGGAGTTCACACAGTAGAAAAAAAGACTGTCTTTCTCCCCCCACTTTGCTGGATCCACCTCCTTTAAATGACAGGGTTGGTGCAGCGTTGGAGGATAAATGTAGGCTGGCAACCAAATCTTCTGAGTCACTCTCCACTTTTCTCATGTTCCAGTGTGTGCCTACTCATGTGCCTTGTTTGGAGCAAAAGGACAAGTAAACACGTTCTCTTTAACTCTGCTGCAGGTGTCTTACCCTAACAAAGTGACATCACTAGTATACCTTAAACTGTGATGTTCCCCTTACAGCAGTCCTCCCTCACTTCTCCAGACTCCCGTCTCTATGGGCTGTTTAATGAGCAAACTCTGAGCTGTGTTTAAGCTCATTAACCTTTGTGGGTGGCGAGTCCCACAGAGAGGGAAAGCCATTGATATAGAGGCACAGATGTAGGGATGGAGATTTTTTTCAACTCTTCAAACACACAGCTACTTAGACATATTACAACAGTGCAAATTAAACTTGATATCTTGATAGCCAAGAACAATGGATAGTTCTTAATATCCCTGAGATAAAAAGGAGTGTGGAAGCTTATTTGTTGAATAGAACCTAACTCAAATCCTTTCATTTGCATAGCAAAGCTGATAATACCTCATAAAGACATATTAACCAGTAGGCCTCTTGCTCTGGTAGTTTGTTTCTGTAAATGTCTGTTTCTCTTCTTGTTTTTATTTTCTAAGTCTTTCCCTTTTAGTTCATTCCTTTTTGTACTTGTGTTTTATTTAAATTTTGCACATTTAGATTTTCTGTTAGATTTCCTCCCTTTGTTTCTCTCTGTCAACTGCTCCTCACATCAGCTTACTCAGCTTTCACTGGTCTCAGCTGTTCCTCATATCCTCCTAATCACACTCTTCTGTTTGCCATGCCTTTCACCACTTTTCCTCAGTATATTTTGCCCTCTGGTTGTCTGTGTCCTCTCATTTCTCTGTCTGTACTGCATTTTGGATTGTTATTCCATAGCATGGTTCCTTTTTTTTCATAGATCTCAGAATATGCTCTCCATGCATTGTAAGTCCTTACTGTTTGTTGGATATTGTTTTACTTAATCCCTGTGTCTCTGTGTTTGCCTGCGCTTGGGTCCAACTACAAGCACATTATAACATCTCTCATTGGATAATTATTACGTGAATGATTATATTTCGGGTCCTAACAAGTAATTGGATTCTAAGAGTAGATATGCTGGTGAAGGTTCTCAGTCATCCAGGTCATTGTCCTTTCAAAAAAAGAAAATTAAAAGCAATCCACTGGACTTTGTTTACAAGTAGAAGACGTTTCGGTTCCCATACAGGAAGCTTTTTCAATTCAAATTATCAGGAATAGCGTTGATTTCGAGGTTTTATACAGTACCCCATCAAAACTTTGTTTTTGTTTTGAAAACATGCCAATTGAAACGGACGAAGGGATCCACCCCTTTGGAATCGGGGTCCTTTGGCTTCTTTTGTTAGCCTGCAATGCCCCATACCTGATTTGCATTGCAGGCTAACAAAAGAAGCCAACTCCAGAAGCGACTTCCAGCAGAATCCCCTCCAACTTTTTACTGTGACGCTACCCTTTCACTGAATTTCAGGGACCGACCAGGAGATGATGCTTCTCTTTAGATTTTGTCCACAAATCTTGACAGAAAGAATATTTAGTGCACAGATTGTTGTTTAAAAAGGAGTTGTAGGGGACCAGCCAAGAACCAGCCAAAGATCAGCTAACAGCCCATCAAAGAAAGTGGGGAAATTTAAAATGGCTATTGTATCGGCATGGCATTTGATCCCTTTTAAATCGTACAGGATAACTGTCACATTCAATATGGAAAATATTTTAAATGATTTATCCTGGGCTACTTATTTTCATTGTGTCACCTACACAATTTTTCAGGAGCTGTAAATATTCAAAATTAATAGTAGCTACCTGTTGGGAGCTGGAGAAATTCCACCTTTCTCCAGCAGAGTCCGCCGTGGATCCTCCTGAGGGAGCCTCCTGCACAGCTGCAGCCCATCAAGATCATCAGAGGATCCACTACTTAAGCTGTCTTCAGACCTTGCCTCAACGCCGCAGTGTTGATCCAGTTGGTCAGCGCCTAAGCCTAGATCCTCAGTGTAACTTTGTGACTTTGAATCCAGCCTGGATCCTAATCGTTGTTTCTGTCTTCCAGGAAACCAGTGTCTGCTCTGTGAAGCTCAGGAAGAGCTAACCTGCCGAGCCGACCCTCTGAGCCAAACCTGAAGAATCATTGTGAACTTCCATGCAGCTCAGGACTAAGAGCTGGAAAACCCAAAGCCAAGGTCTGTTCATTCCTAGACGTGAGACGCTGAAGCAGCAAGCGGACTCTGCTGTTGAACTCCTCTCCAGATCCAGCAGAGACTCTCCCAAAGCTAACCGCAAGAACCCTCAAGGTACAATCAGTTATCTTCAGGAAATCAAGCTCCAGCTTGCAACGCTAACTGAACTGTCTCTCACGCAGACTCCGGTGAACCAGTGTCCAGGCCCGAACCCGAACCAGTACATTCTGTGTGCTTGCACTAAAATAAACTTGTTGAACTTTTATCCCCGTGTCCGTCAGTGGTGTTCTGCATACTTGGGTCGCTATTAGTGAACCCATCATGACACTACCAAGCAGCTCGGCTTCACTTCTTTTTTGATTAACAGTGCTTCTTTTTATCACTTAACCACTGGTCACAAAAATAGATTATATCTGATCAATGTTCAATGTTTGGGTTAATAGTTGCAAAATTATAAAAGTTAATGTATTTCAGTACATTTATACTGTTGTGGATTTATATTCAATGCCAATCCAGGTATGTTGTTATATTCATGTTGTGAATAACTGTTATATTCAATTCCCAGCCAGCTGGGAATTTATATTTCTGATACTTTAAGATGTTTATTGCCCTCCTCGGTAGGGGTGGTAAAAATCTTTTTTAATCAGATATTATTTGGACTGTTATATATTGTTTATGGACACACGCCCTACTAGCTGTGTGTTAAAAACAATAAATGAAAGAGTGATTTGAGCACTAATCATGGTCAAACAGTTAATTCTGCACATACGTGGAATAAATTCACCACAACTTCTCTTCAAAATATAAGCGTTTATTAACAAAAATAATCATTCATCTCCAAGTGAAACAGTTTAAAACTCTTGACTAAAACTAGTGGAATTCAACTAAACTAAACTACTCTGTACAAAGAGGAAGGGAAAACATGATTGAAAAGCATATTACAGATTATGATGGAGCTTGTGTTTGAAAACCAAAGTTTATCTGGAAGAATTTGGGATATGATCAAATTAGCTTTTCACTAATTTAGGGAAATTGGAAAGTTTTCAGACCAATTAACAAAGCAAATCCATGAGGTGAATAGAACATTATTTAGCCAAATGGTGTTTTATTAAAGGATTTTCTTAATCAAGAAAACCAATAACCCTTTGTCAATTATTCTTTACCCTCTTTGAAATAGCTAGCAGCGACTAGACATGAGGATTCCACTAAACGACTTTTGGACATACTTGGTAATTGAAATGTAATGAGCATATGAGAAAACACATGAACACTAATGTTATATCAGTATTTAAACCCTTAGTTAAACAAAGGTTGTCCAAGCTTCAATAGAAGCTCAAAATATATTACTGAAGCATAGCGTAGCATGCAGTTCATCTTGTTAGCTTTGTCTTTACAAGAGTTCTTTGCAGAGGTGTTACAGCTGTTTATTCACCAAAACTGTATTTTCTTTTCCAGTCATCATTTCAAGATGAAATATGGACACACGGTTCTCAATGTCCAAAAACCATGATCATGTCATATGGCACAACAAAACAATGTATCCATTTAACACAGAGTTTAAGTAACTGATAATTTATTTGTGTGAATACACAAGCTTCTATCAACTTCTAATAAAACAAGCACCAAATTTTGCCTGGCATTTTGTTTTGTTTTTTAACCAAGACTTTAATGCGTTCTTTCTTCACACCAGAACAAGCAGCAACTGAATACATTTTCTATTGTTGATCCTATGTTGACGCTGCTGAATCCAGTAGTTTGCTCTAAGTGCTGCAGTAGACTCACTTTAATACTATTACCAAGGTGTGTCTGAACAATACAACATTTGAGCAGATTTATCTCAGCAACAATAAATTTGCATGACACTTTTTTCCGTCTGTCATTCTTGTGGTTGACATTTGCATTTTTTTTTATAATTATATACATATATATATAATTTTTTTTTTGTACAATGGGAAAAAAATGGTATGCATTTCAATTGGCCACACAGGCTGACACTGCTGCTTTTGAAAGCATAATAAATAACAAAATATTTTTTCCCTGGATGTCCTGTGGGATTTGTGGTTTTGATGCTTGTCTGTTTCTTCTGGAAAGCCTGCGTGTTTTCATCGCTCTGTCTATTTCTGATTGTCTTTTACAGCCATTTCTCTTAGGGGAGGAAGCCGTCATAGTTCTCCCTGCAGCAGATGCTCTCCTCTTGCTCTAATCTGTCCACTGCTGAGCCAATATTATTTGCTGTTGATGTTTTTTTTTTCTATTTTATTTATAGGTGTGGGTGGTGTCTGTGGGGGTTTGCAAATTCACATATTCACCGCTAACTTCCCTTGGTTCGGAAGGTTAGGAGTGGGTGAGACCAGACCACAGGATTAGTTGTGGCAGAATTGTTTTTTTATTACTCTTAAGGTCACAGCCAAATTTAAAACCCATCAGAGGAGCAGCATCAGGGGATCTGTGGCCAGCTAGAAGTGCTTGTCACTATGCTGCAGAATCAGGTCTGACTTTGATTTGGTTAAAGACACGCTGTGAAGGATGACTAAGATAACAACATAAGAGGAAGAGATAACACTGACAATGGTATCAGTAATTACTGGAAATCTAAATGTGGATGGGAGCAGAGAGGCTGTTTGTGCAGTGTGATATAACAGGCTGGAAAGGATTACATCATCGTTTTAGATGTAGGTGTGAAGGAGAGCATCGACAGAAGACTTAGGATGCCACCTGGTGTCCATTCCACGTGCTACAATGCAGGCTTAAAAACAACAAACAAATTGTTATTTTATGCTGCAAACACATTATAATTTATCTTCAATTCCTAAAGGAGCAATTAAAATGAGAGCTTTTGTAATCTAGATAAAAAAAAAAAGACAGCAATCATGCACAATCAGATAGGTAGAAGTCATTGTTTTTCTCGGAAACCGCAGTTAACTGTTCCACATTTTGCCTGAAGTGCTGTCATTGCCATGATGCCTTTGAACAGCTGTGTGGTGTTTGTGCAGCATAATGACACAGAGACTGTATTTAGTGCTTGTCATTACTTGGGGATTAGGACTCCTCTTCCAAGTCAATGCATCCCCTGAAGAGCCTGCAGCACACAGAGTCATGAGGGAGCAATAAAGGCCTCGCTCAGCAATGAGACTGCAACATTATCTCACAGATATGGAGCACTGCGAGTGCTTTCCTGTTTGTTTGCAGAATGCAAATTGGGAGCAAATCTCAGTAGAGATTCTTAATGGCACTTGTAAAATAAAAGCAAAATGCCTTAAAAGCCTCTGCTTATACCTCACCGAGTCTGCAGGGAGCAGCAAAAGGGCCTTTTATCCACTACCTACTTATCATTTAGTTTCTTTCCACTTAGCACTGATCTTGAAGACAAATAACATAAGAGTTACAATAATTCAATTACAAATCTGTATTGAGGGATTTATCTCAGTTTATTGTGTAAAACCCAGAGTAGACTGTGAGCAAACTTATTTCAGCCATAGAAAATAGATTAGGCTTTAAATTACTTGATTCAAAAGTCCTTCTTACTGTTGTGCAACTGAAATATCTCATCAGTTAACCAGTAATTAAATTCTTAGATGTCATGTAACAGCATCCAAATGTCTGGAAAGTCTTTAAGGATGACAAATCCTTTATTTCTGAGTAACATAACCCATTAATGACTTGCTTACTAGCACAGCTTATAATTGAGTGACCTCTTATAAGTACAATGAGATGGTGATGCCAAGGCAAGATGAGAATTATGTACTTTATATATTCCAGTTGTACACTGAGTTCCCAACACTCAACCCCTGGGAACATGCACTATTCAAACTGGGAGTCCACAAAAGACATACTCAAATTTCTGCATGATCTAATGTTCTTTAAATCTCCCTTCATTTACTCAAGTTTAGATCTGCAGGATATACATTTTTTTTCAATAGATACACTGTGTCTCTGCTTCTGTCTCCTTGAACCCCAGTCGGCCTCAGCAGATGGCCGCTCACACTGAGCCTGGTTCTGCTGGAGGTTTCTTCCTGTTAAAAGGGAGTTTTTCCTCTCCACTGTCGCTACAAACATGCTTAGTGTGAGGGATTGTATTTGAGTCAATGAGTCGATGCAATCAGCTGGTTTTCCTTAGATAGAAAACTTTGAATCAATTTGACTGTATGATCTGGTTGAACTGTAAGGTGCCTTGAGATGACTTGTGTTGTGAATTTGGCGCTATATAAATAAACTGAATTGAATTGACTGTTAATTAGGACATTGAAATTTTACTATTTAGAAGTAAAGGTTGTGGCTGAATTTACACTTTTATTTTGCATGTAATGTAATGTGCTAGTGCAATAAACCAAAATTACAAGCAATTTTATGAATCTTAATGTAATATTTCCCGTGGGATGTTTCATTTTTGGTTGCCATTTATGTAATTTTCAAACAGGCTGATCTGATCCTATGTTAGTGTTGGATGTGATACTGGTGACACTCTTGGTTTGAGTATCAGCCTGAGGCCTGTTATAGGCTAAAGCATGAGCCTCAGGCAGTTTTGGCTCTGATAAGGGAGCACTCAGCCTCTTCTGTGATGTGCTGTTGAAAATAAGAAAATACAATCCTAAGGTGTTTATGTGTTTTGTAAAACATTTTGAGGGCTAAACCTCATAGCAATTTGGATTGTTAAAGTGATAGTGATCAAGGGGAGACCTGAAGCTCTACAGAAGAGTGACAAGGAGCTACAGAAATAATAGGAAGGCGAACTAAGATGCACATAATTGCTTAATTCTTGATCCTTACATTTTCCTAGGCTTTTAAAGATGTTGAATATATCTAGAAGCTAGAAAAAAAAACTATTTGATGGAGATTCCTTCAGTGAACCGCAACAGCTGAATTAATGAACTGAGTATGATCAATGACTCTACCTCAAGGACTTATTTAATCTTTTATTACAGTACTGATTTTTTCATTTACAGTAGTAGCAATTTAATATTTCCCCACTGTCCTTGATGGGCCCTTGGCTAGTCCTTGGCTGATCCTGGGCTGGTCCTTGGCTGGTCCCCTACCATTCCTTTTTAATAACAATCTTTGCACTAAAATACTCTCTCTGTCATGAATTGTGGAAATTCAGATGTAAAGTGAAGCGTTATCTCCTGGTCACACCCTGTAATTCAGTAAAAGGGTGGAGTCAGAGTGAAAAAAAAAAAATGCAAGCCCAGGAGAAGGCCAGTGGCTGGAAGTTGGAGGCAATTAGGATGGGAGTTGCCGGGGAGTAGGCTGTTATTCGGCTTTTGACTGGGAAGGGCCATTTTGAATGGCTGCTACTGTATTCTATGTTAATTCCAGTAGCTTGTGCTGTTTGTATAGTTTATTCACCATAATAATACTGTCATAGGGATAATTAGGTTTAATATAAGTAACGTTATTTTAACAGCAGGGATAAATTGCCTCAAACAGCCGGGGCTACTTCCTTAGAGTTTAAACTTTCAATAGACAGAGACAAATATTTTCCTTTTAGTTGATGATTATTTAAGCAGCTTGAATAATAAACAAAGTTACTGAAATGTACTGATGGTGAAGACATCTTGGATTTTTAACAGTTTGTCCAAACATCCAGCCACAAATGTAAGCCATTAGAGAAACACCTGGCAACTGAGCAAATTGTTAGTTATAATAATTTAACTAATGATCATTACTTGGTTTTAAGCCCAGATTTGTATGACATATTAATTAGCTTTAATTTCTAATTTCAGTTCTTAATAGCTTAATAAACTGGTAAAAAAACACAATTAAACAAACATTATTATAAAAATAAAAACAGCAGGTAAAATGGGCATATAGTGAAGCAACATAGCTGAAATCACATGTATTGTTTATTTATATAAGCTTTACAGCACTAGAAAAAAATACAACAATTGTTTAACAAGTGGATTAAAGAGTATCAGCATATTTAAATGCAGGTAATGGGATTGGATTGTGACCCAAAAATACTGGACTGGTGGAATGAAGCATTTGTAATATTTCTGGTACCATAGTGATTAAACAACAATGCAGTAAAGAAACACTTTGCCATTTTGATCACAGCCCAGAAAAAAATGCATCTATGCTTATTCTGCGTAACGAAGCAGACCTGCACCAGAAGGGGCTGCTGACAGTAAAATTCTATAAATTATCCAGAACAACTGCCCATAAAGTTTGTGTAGAACTGTTCTCATCTGAAAGGCTGTGAGGAAAAAGCCTTTGGCTAAAACAGTATTTGAACTCTTAAAACAGATCTCACAGCAAAAGAACCACTCTGTTGCATGTTCGATTTATTCAAACACTTTTATGCTTCAGTCTGTGTTTGTGTGAGAGAGAGAAAAAAAATCGAAGGCACTTTTTTGGGGTAAACCTTAGCTAGCCCATGCATATTTATTTTTTCTAGTAAGTGTTCACTGCACTGAATCTTGTCTAAAGTGTAGATTAATTATTTCACTAAACTAGAGTGGTTCTGAGGATTTTTTCATGACTTCCAAATTTATTTTGAAGCACCCTCTGCTTGAGAGATCCCAGCATCACTATAAACTACATCATCCTGGACCTGCCACTCTGCTCATTCTTATAGAAAATGTAGCAGAACTAATAACTCCAAATATTAGTACAATCATTCACAGCGGCTAAATGCCAGCGCTGAACACTCCACAAGCTGAGATATTTCATCCTTGCTTTGTGATTTCACAGCCGCTTCGCGAACACAGCTTATGATCTCATTTCAGTTGCTAATGTATTCACATTCTTCCAACTCGCTCTGTTCTCCAGGCGGAAAGTGTTTAGTGCGCCAAAGTAATGATTTCAGAAAAAATGCTATTTACACGCTTGAATGAGAGCGCCGAAATCATAGTGAAAGAGACCTTGAGGCTGTATGTAAATTTAATTAGGGTTCCATCAGCAGTGATGATTTCTGTCTCTGTTTCATCATGGATATCTTCATAAACATGATGATTCTGTCATTTATGCCTTACAAGAGACAAAGTAACAAATTAAATCTTATCCAAATGCTGTGCAACATATTTTATAAGATCTGGCTCTTATTGGTTAATTTATAGCCTAGATTTTTGTACCTTTTGAAACTTTTCAATTTTTTCACATTACAACTCCAAATGTATTGTTTTTGGATTGTTTTGTGAAAGATTGGCATAAGGAGCAAATCATTATGATGTGGAAGCAGGTGGTGCACAATAATTTATTTATTACCTATTTTTAAAAGTTGCACTTTGAGATTTGCTTAAATATAAAGAACATTAGAAATAAAATGTATTATTATATATCAAAATGTTGTTTTAATTAACAAACTGAATTCTAAAAAGTGTGGCAAACATTTTGCTCTAGTCTCCCCTGAGTAAATACTTTCTATGATCATATTTTGTAACTAATAGAGCCTTGTCTAGACATCTTGAATCTGCATCAGCGGCATTTCAGTGGATATTTGCTAATTAGTCAGATTGAAAAGAGAATGCCTGTAAAAACATATTTTAAGTCAAATTAATGCATTAGCAGGAATGCACAGTGGGGCAGTTGGTAGCACTGGTGTCTTGCAGCAAGAAGCTTCTGGGTTTGAATCCCGGCTTGGGGTCTTTCTGCATGGAGTGTGCATGTTCTCCCTGTGCATGCATAGGTTCTCTCCGGGTACTCCTCAGGTGTGAGTGAATGTATTTTTGTGTCTGTGTTGCCCTTTGATGGGCTGGCAAACCAGATAGGCACCAGTGATTCTGCGTGTCAGAAAATGGGTGGATGCAGGTCAATGCATTAGCTACCAAGGACATCATTAAGTGCTGCAGAACTGTTTTAATCAATCACTCATTTAATGGAGGAGTATGACAACAGTGAAACACTTAAAACATGTAGGGAAGTGAAGAATGAGGACCAGGATTGGGAATCACCAATCTTGATGGTTATATGAATGAATGAATGAATGAATAATCTATGGAAATTTGGTTTTGTGCCTGGGGTGGTTTCCATTCTAGATGGTTAATTTCTTCCACTGGATCAGTGAACTTCTCTGTCCCTTCTTAACCAGGGACTGCTTTGCTTAGCTGGTTAGTTTGGATCACTGGTGTCAATCTTGAGCACTTGAGGGCTGGTGTCCTACAGCTTTTTGATTAGAGTCTGTTTGAATATACTAGAATCGAATAATTAGATAATTAGTAGGACTCTGGAGAACTTGTCTAGTGTACATCGGTACACCATAGTGATGATATAGCTGACATGAAATCCAGTATGAATGACTCTGGCCTTCAATCACTGGTTTAGATGGAAGGCGATATCAAGTTTGCAATTTTACTAAACTCTGACAGCTTTTCAAAAAAAATGATAGTACTCTATTACTATTAGAGGACCTGTCTGCCTTACCCATATCAATCTTCCTAGTTTCTTTCTGCTTTTTCGACATTTCTTTTAGTTCCTTCATCAGTCTTAATGTTTTTTATTATCTCTCGTCTTCTATAATTTCTCCAATATTCTAAAAACAGACGTAAATAATCACAACTTCCTAAAAAACGTTAGAGCCTAGCCCTAGAAACAAAGCTATAAATATTGAGTTAACAAGTGAAAAGGGTTTTTGATGTCAGATACCCTGTAGAAATTGACTATTTTTAGATAAGAACCTGGAGTCATCCTGTTGTAAACTTAATATGAATCTTTCTTTTTTCCTCAGCTGATGAAAAGCCAAAAAAAAAAAAACAACAACAATCTAAACAACAAACAAACCTCACAACAGCTATTATTTCAGGCAACTAGCTGAACAGATTAAGTGATTATCTCTGCTTTCTGGTTTCTCAATTCATGAGTTCTTGCCTACTTCACAGTTTCTCTGTTACTGAATCCGTTTTTTCATGGGTAACTTTTACCTCTTCAAACTGAGTAGAGAAACACTCTTTCAATAAACCTGAAAATCTATATTACCAAATCACTATGATAAATTCAGCCAAACCTCCATAACTAGCTATGAAAATACATATGTAAGTTTGTCAATCAATTGTAGAATATGTTCTTTGAAGGAACTCGTGTTCATGCCAGAAGTGATTTACATGGAGTTTCTTTTTTTATCATCCTGCTATGATTCTCATCTCTCTCTCTCACTGATGCTACTACCCTTTACCACATTTTGTTGTCTGGTTCATTGAGAAAACTAATTTTGTATTCTGCTCTTTTCATCTTTAGTAAAGACATAAGATCCCACAACTGGTTTTTACATCTCAGAACAAACTAACCACAACATTAGTGTTTTTGAGGGGAAAAACAAAACCTTTTCACTGCAAGGTTCATTCCCAGTCCAAACAGTTATTTAATTTATACGTACCTAGGGGCACACAAGGACGAAAAATTGGCCTTGGCATCTAAGATCAGACCACCAAATTCAATAACACACCACTTCTATTTCTCACGAATCTGTGTAACTTTTTAAAAACCACCTCAAAGCCTCCAATAAGTTCATGGTTATCAGTGAAAGTAGACATATTAAATGCTTTGGTAAAGTGCAATTTATTCATGTTTTAAAACTGTCCATCTAGTAATGTTTTTGTTCAGGATTCATCATATTAGGTATGCCAATGTTTTGTGGATAAAGAAAGAATGGGAAGAATAGATATGAGAAGTAATGGATCAGAAAAAAAAAAGCTTTTTGTTAATCCTTTATAGGGCACTCAGTAAAATACTAAAAAAAAAAATCTAAATTTCAAGCCAATAGTGTTATTGGAATCCAGGACAAGTACTTATTTGTACCATTAAAAAATATGGATATTTTGAAGGAAAATGTATATCAATTTAAGGAAAAGAAAATAACAAAAGTGCTTCTATAAGAAATTCATGAAAAACACAGAGTAAAAGAAACACATTTTTTGGTCCAACATAACCTAAGAGGCATTAATGCTGAATCTGGCACTTACATTTTTTAGTTTATAAACCTAAATATAATTGTTTACAAGGCTTATTAACTTTTTGACTTTAAATTAGGTTTTTACCTTTTTTTCCTTGACTTGTTTATTTTTTTTCTATTTAATTTACAGTAGGTAATATATAATTCATGGGCTCATCTAACTGGTCAAATGCCAAAATAAGATGTATCAAAAATGGTAACTTGCCCTATAAAGGGTTAATATTTGTTTCCATAATTTCAGAATGTTTACTTGTCCAGCAACATAACTCAAAATGTGAGTTATTATGTAAGAGATTAATTTAATTCAGTTTCAATTCAATTCCGCTTATTTATATAGGCCAATTGACAACACATGTCATCTCAAGGCACTTTACAGAGACAATTCAACCATGCAGATTATACAGACAGATTGATTCAAAGTTTTCTATCCAAGAAAAACCAGCTGATTGCATCTACTCATTAGCTACGTTTACATGCGCAAAATTTCCCCGATCCGATCCAAACCTTGGTTGATCGGAAATTCAAAATCTCCGTTTACATGGACACTAAATGAAATGATCCGATCATGACGTGTGTATACATGTACCAAGCGTTGGATCAGATTAAATCTTTTAAGCATGCGCAGAACTTCCTGCCAAACTTGGCAGTTCTGTCTGCGTCTGGTTTTTGGGAGGCCTGACAAACGATGCGCTCGGAGCGAGCGGAAAGAAAAAAGCGCTTGGCAGCGAAAGGTCCGAGAGAAAATGTAGAGAATGAGCGATTGAACCGGCGTGGGAGAGCGAGTGGGCTGTGGAGAGAGAAAAGAGGAAGAGGAGGAGGATAAATTCCTGCTTCCTGCAGCTTTAAATGAACTTGAGTGTATAAGTCGGCGTTCCTAGACTCCTCCCGCCATGTTGTTCACAGCGAGAGCGAGAGCGACCGGTGGTTTCCTGTTGTTGACAAGGCGGAAAAATGTCACGCTGACGTCGCACACATGCGCAGTGAAGATTATTTTACTCTTCAGATCCGAATGGGTGTTTACATGGACGCCAATCAGAATGGCGATCGGCAAAAACCACCTCTCTCTTTCGGAATTAAATTTATTTCCGATCGGACCGAATCGGATTAGAATCTTCAGTCTGACATGTTTACATGAAACATTTTTGATCTGATCAGGCCTTGAATCCGATTATTTGTGTCCATGTAAACGTAGCTATTGACTCGAACGACAGTGGAGAGGAAAAACTCCAATTGCCAGCCAGCTCCACGGGCGGCACAGTCCAGAAAACACACACCTTGGCAGACAAACTCCAAGCCAGCTCCCATGTCAGCGGATGAACAGAGCACATACAGTTAGTCACAATGAGGGAACCAGGATTACACTGTAAAACAGGCCAAGCTCCAAAATCTATAATCAAAGGTGTTGATGGCAGCAACACTGCTGATGTTTCTGCTGATGGTGTCACAGCCAAAAAGGAACAGATCAGATGAATCTACAATAAGAAAAAAGCATAGAGAGCATAAAGTTATAGCTTGAACTAACAGATACTGCAGAATGGGAGAATAGAGATAGAATGAAGCAGAATGATGAAAAGGGGTCCCTATGTCCTCCAGCAGTCTAAGCCTACAGCCGCATAATTATAGAGATACCACTGGACAACCTAAGTCACTCTAACTGGATGTCAGGATTCCTGTCTGTGTGTTTGTGTTTCTTTATTTGTCTCCTTTCCTCCACCAGGAGGTGCCTGGTTCTGGTCCGCCTCCCCACATACCTGCAGAGGGTTACCTCGTTAAAGGAGCGCTCTTAAGCTCCTGACTGCCACTACCTCGATGCCAGAGTGTTTGCCAGTTTTGGGAAGTCATCCTGCAAACTGGATGTTTCGGACCTTCTCTCCCAGGAAGGATCGTCTGAGCTTCAAACTGGAGGTTTGAATTCACTTCCCCACAAGAGATCATTTGAGCTTCACACTGAGCAAGGGTTTCATCTCCACTATGACCCGTTCAAGTACCGCAGGAAATCTGAGTGGCAGTCAGCTTCTCCATTCACCTACAAACAACTGCATTCTGGTTAAACCCTGTCTGCCCTCCATTGAATCAGACAAACACTGGAACAACAGCATACAGACTGGAGTCAAAGATTCTATAGTCAGCAACTAGATCCTCTTCTCCAAGTTCACGAATCAAATTTCCTACTGAACCTGAACTAACCACTGTGTCTTCCCCTCACTTTTCAGTTTCGGTTGAGCAGTGTTCAGAGCAACATTTGATTCAGAAAGATCTCTTCAATAAACCTGTTAAACATTTCCCCTGGTCTCTTTGAATTGGTTTCTCTGCATGTGGGTCTGAGCTCTTGATAAAATCATGATACTGGAAGCTTTATTAAAAAGGAAGGGTTAAAAATGTTTTCACCCTGCCCTTAAAAGTAGAAAGGGCATCTGCCTCCGGACTAAAACTGTTAGTTCCACAGAAGAGGAGTGTAATAACTAAAATATCTGCCTCCCATTCTACTTTAGGAATTCTAGCAACTACTTGTAAACTTGCAGATTGAAAATAAGGTGCTCTGTTAGGAACATAAGGAACAATTATATATCTGATATAAGATGAAACTTTGGCCATTTAAGTGTTTATATGTGAGAAGGAGGACTTTAAATTCTATTGCGGATATAACAGGGAGCCACTGAAGAGAAACTAGGATAGGAGAAATATGATCTCTCCTATGAGAATCTTCTACATACAACAAAAAAATCTATATTTCTTTAAAGGGGCAATGCGTAACATTTATCTCAAACTAGTGGTAGAGAAATATCAGCTAAAATAAATGATGAAATAATGGAAAGTCGCTCTGAAACGAGAGCTGAAAGAAGCTTAAGGTCGCCTGATGGCATTACAGTCGTCTGATAATTTACAAGGCAGTATGCTAGGTCCAAATGCAGCTATAGCAACACGCTAATTTTGCATTCTTGGCTGCCTTAATAACAGTTCATATGCAACATTTTTTTCATATTCTAAGATAGTTCCAGACCTGATACAACAGCACCAGTTAATGTTTTGTTTCCTGTGAAACTGATAGTATGGAACAAAAAGACAAGTTCCTACAAGTACATTCGGTGCTGCAATAAAACCAGGTAACTTTAAATTTGTTATTCAGGTCAAGTACAGTTCTGTGCCACTAAATGAGCACATTTTTTGTAGTGGTGGATCCCTCCGGCAACAGACTCCATTCACATTCCAAACGCAGCCCTCTAATTTACTGACCTTGAAGAGTCTTGTTTACACAAACTGAAATTTAACACCAAAGAGGAAGGAAATCATTGCTCTGGTCTAATTCACCGATGTGAAGTAAACAGATTGCACTGCTTTGCCTACATCCAGGACAACAAGCATTTTATTACTTACATGCTTACATTTCTGTTGCATATTCATGCCAGACGCTCCTGACCTATGTAGTAAAAAAGAACACAAACATTTTCCATCTGCAGATCTGCAAATGGAATGCAGTGGAGTGTTATGATATATAGTCTTTAAGGGTTTTAATGTCTGTAAAAGTTGCTGTAGTGGAACTGGGTGGACGGCATGCATGGTGAGAAGGGGGTGGGTCAGCATCTCCAGAGCTGACTGTAAAAGTCTAAGCCCCCGAGGACCTCTATATGTCATACTGCTCTGCATCTGTGAGCGGTCCAGCACACACACTGGCCAACCTTTGGAAATGTCAGGGCGATAAAACCCCATGGATTTAATGTGCAGGACTTGGTGGTGTCAAATACCATTAGTTTTAATCCTATTTGTGGTGAAATGGCTCTCGAAAGGTAAAGGGATCTATAACTGTCTTGGCCTTGGGCTTAACTGATGTAAATCTCTGTGTGCAGATGACTCCTCCATCTCATGCGGAAATGCCGTGCCCCAGTGATTTCCTTGGCTATGTGATGGAAATCCAGCCGTTTTAGGGTTGTATGCATAACACTGCACAAGGTGAGCTGCATTGCTCACCCTGAGGACCACTGGGATTCAATGGTGCTATGATGTTGGTGTTGTTTTCTGGGGTTTCTTTAAACTTAAATTTCTACTGTTGACTGTTCATAGCTGAAAAAGAGAAGAGACACAAGGATGTGTGGGAATGTTCTCAACAAGGAGTAAATATTTTTGTTTTGCAGAAATAAATGTCAACAAGAAAAAAATATATAAAACTGCCTCTTTAACCACATAAACACAGTTATATATGAATGTATGTGGTGTCATGGAATCTATATATGTCCCTTATGGTATGAAGTTGATGTCTCAATGTTATTGTCTGATTCATTTAGGTTTGATGTTTGTGATGGATTCTGGGTAAACATATAAATACCAAAGGACCTCTTTTTAAAATATAAGTAAAAGAAAATAGGTGTTGTTGTTTTTTTCTTGTTCTCTAAACAGGTTTGAATAATTAATGTATTCAGCCAGCTAAATAACATTTGGTTTTCAAAAAATTGAGGATGATAGAACTTCACACTGGATTTAGGTCTACATCAGAATGAGATGATTATTAGAAAGCAACAATACATGAACTAGTCAAAGCAAAACTAAATTATTATTTACATGCTTTTAGATTTATTAATACTTTACATTTGTCAGTGGTATCTTCCAAAACTGCACCTTAACTGTAAAAA
This sequence comes from Cyprinodon tularosa, assembly GCF_016077235.1. NCBI lineage: Eukaryota > Metazoa > Chordata > Actinopteri > Cyprinodontiformes > Cyprinodontidae > Cyprinodon > Cyprinodon tularosa. Next base: position 1,872,290 of record NW_024039651.1, read on the forward strand.
TGATATTATTTCTTAATATTGTATGTGTTAATAGGGATTACACAATCCAGGAGGCTGAAGCAAAGGTTTTGCTTTAAAGAAGAACAAGTCCAATGAGTAATTCTACTGTAGAAGGGTCTTCTGAACACCTTCAATCTCATAAATGTTTTAGCAGCTTACATGTATGCTACTTTCGGAACTTTAAACTGTTGTCATTTCACTGTTCGTAAATACTAAAGTGTGCCCCTGACTATGGTCCTTTGTGGAAACTGTACTGTAAACGGATCATGTATAGCAATTTCGGTCAGAATAATTTTCTTTCATCGCAGCATCAGAGGCGTCAGATGTAGGAGTTTGCCCTGCAAGGGTTGTCAGTCCAAACTAAGAGGGCAGTTAAAGCCCCGGCTCCAATTCGGTGTTGGGCAAGAAACTGCAACCGAATAACCTACTGAGGGTGGTCAGAGGGCCTATTGCCGCCTGTGTGCTGCAGCCTTGCTTCTGTCAGTGTGCCCCAGGACATCTGTGGCTACAATGTAGCTTTCCACCATCAGTGTGAGTGTGTGCGTGAATGACGAATTAGACTTAGACTTAAACAACCTGAGACAGATTTTATTTTGTAATTTTTCACACACAAGTGTAAACAAAAGAAAGTTAATTAAGTACAGCTCTCTAGACTATTTAATTTTTTAAGGTGCAGCCTTGGTAAAAGTAAGCAGCAGTGATAAAACATTGTGATAAAAAAGGGATGTAATATATATGTAAATTATTTGTTTATCATTTGCAATTAAATGTAGTGTAAAGCACTTTGGATAAGTCGTATAATTTGAAAAATGCCATTTACCATTGTTCCTGAAAATGTGCTTTACTTAGGAAGATCCCTAGAGGTGGTGCACAGTTAATTGCATTCTGATAAGCAATTTATTAGAAAAAAACAAACAGATTTTGTATAAATAACAGCTTAGGTCAAATATGGTGGGAGTTAAAAGTTTTGTAAGATGGTGTGGTGTGCACAAAGATAGTTTCAACTCAAGCTTGTTTAACATGTTTGGATAATTGAACAGCTCATTTCAGGCTCTGGGACACACTAATCTTCATTAATGCTGAATTGAAACCCAAAAAGTGTTATCTACTACCGGGTAGATTAAATGCTAATAACCTTTGAACAGATCCTTAACAAAAAAATTAATAATAAAAATCCTGTCAGAGATTCCCTTTAAGAGGTTGGCAGAAGAGACTTAAAGGTTATTGACAAGCTGTTCTGTGACAGCCTTCTACAGCCATTCTCATACCTTCAACAAAAATTCTCTCTACCACTGATTTGGTTCAGTTTCTTTGGATTAGAAAGTTGCTTTAGACTTCATCTTCCTTACAGAAAGCATGAAGAAAGCAGATGTCATAAGGGAACAAACTGCAATTTGATTGGAGGATGATGTTAAGGTTTTTAAAATGTGTAGATAATCCTGCTAAAATACTTTGCTGGAGAGACTGTGAAATGGGCAGTGAGTCTTCACATACAATCTTGGACTGCCCAAAGATACTTTATATTTGGAAGGGAGAAAATTATTTAATAAATAGAGTCCTGGGATTTGGTTTACAACCTTATTTATTTAAGATCTCAGACCTGAAGGCATGTACACCAAAGATTAAACGTTTTTGTTACATATACGCCTTAGGACAGCTTAGAAAATGGTGACAAAAAAAAAGATGAGCCTATAGCAAAATGATTTTAACTAAGGAGAATCCATAATGACGGCGGTCTGCAGTCGACTGTGAAGCAGCAGGGATGAGAATCAGCTCCGAGGCCATGGTTCTCGACAGGAAAAGGTGGCCTGTCCCATAAGATTGGAGGAGAGCCCTGCCTCAAGTAGAGGAGCTCAAGTATCTTGGGGTCCTGTTTAAAATTAGGACGCTGGTCAGTTGTGGTGAAGAGAGAGCAGAGGAAAAAGGCAAAACTCGCGATATAGTCATGAAATCTAGATCCTGATCAAAACAATTAGTTCCTAGATACAAGCAGCTGAATTGAGCTTTCTCCTCAGGTTGGCTGAGCTCTCCTATAAGCCGGGCATACACTGTGCAATATTTTCAATCGTTGGATGCAGCTACTGCTCCCACTGCACGACAAAACTGCAGGGTTTAAATGTTCACAGCTCACGATGTATGTTCCCACACTGCGACCCAATGCTCTGATGCGATCTACCTGCTCACACTGCAAAAACCAAGTTTTTGACTCAGCTCCGCAGTGGCACGCTACTTTGACTTGTCTACCTGGAAGCCAAATGAGTAGAAGAGGAATATGAAGCTCACTAGAGTGAAACACGCTGCCTTGGCAATTTGAGAAATTTTGTGTGCTGAAAGCCCTAAAAAGAAAAGGCGACAACCTTTTTGAACAAAGACATGGCTTTGAAAACTTGGCTACGATGGTCTGTCAATTTTACAGAAAGAACTCCATTGTACTCGCACTCCCACCATGCTTTTGTGTTTTCTTCTGATAGATTGAAGAAGAAGAACAATCCTCCTTTGCGCACACCCACTGAGCGATTTGCCTACGACTGAATTTCAAACATGTTTGATTTTCTCCGACCTCACAAATCCTGATCGGGAGGTGGTTCTGAGAAACTGATCGCCCCTACACGACACTAAACGAGGCCCAAAGCATGATCAGGCTAAAGGTTGGCCTGATCAAAAAAATTCTTACATGACTGGAAAATCGGCCCAAAAAGATGGAAAAAAATCATACAGTGTATGCCCGGCTTCAGGGAAGCACGGTCATTTAGGAGGGGCTCAGAGTAGAGCCGCTTCTCCTCCATATCGAAAGGAGTCAGCTGAGGTGGCTTGTTGATATTTTTCAGATGTCCCTGGACATGGAAGCTCCTTCCCTAAGCAGAGCTGGAAGTGATGTCTGCAGAAAGGGAAGTCTGGGAGTCTCTACTGATACTACTACCCACGACGATGTGCACAGGTACAAGAATCCATAAATTGTTGTAGTGTTTTAACCATATTTGCTTTTTTTTTGTTGCCCTGTCAGTCTTTTTTGTTGTTTTTGTCTTTTCCCTAAATTCATTAAGAAATATTTAATGCTGTTCTGTCTTTTAAAAACAACATAGAAACAAAAAATGTGATTAATTTTCTTTTGGGATTCAAATTGAATTGAATATGGGACAGAGTGTGTTTTATCAGCAGAATGTCCTTTCTGGTATGAGGTAAATAAGGCTTTAAGGCATTCTGTATGTTGAGCACAAACCACTTTCTGTTTAATAATTTATTGGATTATCTGCCATTCAGATTAGATCTGACTTCTTCTTGCTCCATTATATTCTTCCAGATTATTGCAGGGCCCAAAACGTCTTCTAAATTATGATTACTGATAGAGAAAACTGTCAGGGCTTCTGAACACTATAATTCCACATGCTTTGCAAATCTGGGAGTATATTAATAGTCAGTTCCATTATGAAGCTGACATCCTACAGGCCAGCCAATCAGAAGTGGCTCTCTGGACGTTGGAGCTGCACTGCAGCAGAAGCAGCAGGAGGAAGTACAAGACTAGCATAATATTTCTTATGTCCCCCTGATGTCCTGTTCAGTCCTTTTCCACTGCATAAATGCAGCACAGGCTTTCAGGAAATTGTCAGCCACTGGGAAATGGAGCATCCTGTGGATGTGGATAGACCTTCAAATGTGTCTTTGCTTTGGACAAAGTGACGTTTGTGTCTCTGTGTGTTATCAGTTGTTTAATGAGAGCCACTTGTTAGGAGCTGCTAAGAGGATATGCTAAAAGTCAAAAGATTTTAACTGGAAATCTTTAAACATCAGATGGTTTATCTACAGCCTTTTACCACCGTGGATGCTGATGAGGCTCTGTATGAGTGGACATGCAATTGCAGCGTAAACATCAGAGAAGACATTTCCACCAACCAAAATTTTCACCTGAGGCATATGAACTGGTAAAATCATAAAGAAAACTGTACAGATTGTACAGCCTAGGATGGGTACAGTCTGATTTGCATGGGTAGTGAGCCATGTTTCAGCCTGGAAGGCAAAATGAAAACATCCAGAATGCCAGCATGTAAATCAGTTGTGAAAAAAAGCTTCCTTTCAGGTGAGCTATACTAACATTTATTAAATATAACAACGTGGAGGGTAGTGCATCCACAAACATAATCTAATTCAAACACAAGTCATTCAAATTGCAGTGTCACTAGCATTTTAGTTGAAATTCCCATTTGCATATGGATGTTATGGTGTATTTGCTCAAAGACACTGAATAATGCATCCTGCAAGAGAATGTTGAAGAGGAGATATTTAGTTCAACTAATCTTTCCATTTTTGGTCCACACCTATACTTATAGGGTTGCTGTGGAACTGGACAAACAAGTGTCAGTAGTATTAGGAGAAAACCCATGCATTTGATATTTGTGAAACAAACCTTTTTTTTTAACCAAATAAAACCAAGAGTGCTTTGATTTATTTTATTTTGTTCAAACATTTGATGATATGCTCTTTTAATTTGATTTGGTTTTATCTGCTGCCAAGACACATTAACAACACATAGGAGACCTGGATATGATAATCTCAAAGTGTAAATATTTGTTTAGAAAAAGTCAATTTAAAATGAATACTAAAAAAAGATGCTGGGTCCCAACCCTGCCAATGATCTTTTTACATGGGTATTGGGTGTTTTCCCCTTGCATGCAGGGTTCCATCTTGGTACTCCAGCTTCCTCTTACAGAGGAAACATGACTGTAAGGTCAATTAATACATTGCCAAGTAGTGTGACTGATTATTTTGTGTGTCATTGAACATAAATGTAGAATGGACTGCCACCTGTCCAGGGTGTACCCTGCCTTTCATCCATACCTGCTGAAGTCAGACCCCCCACCACTCATGACTGGTTGACAACCAGTAGGTTTCTAAGGGCAATATTTGTGTTCCCCTCAAAATTTCATTTGATAAACTATTAGCTAAAGATAAGGCAAGGCAAGACAAATTTATTTGTATAGCACAATTCAGTACAAAGACAATGCAAAGTGCTTTACATTAATAAAATATAGGAAAATAAAACAGAATCAAAAGAAACAAAAGAGAATATTAAAAACAGTTGGACTAAAGAAAATAAAGTGGAACTAATGATGTTTCAGTTGAACTGTTTAACTAGAACCACTGCAAAAACGATCTAGAAATAAGTAAAATTTTCTTAAATTAAGTGTATTCACTCTGAATTTGAGTAGGTAAATGAGATAGTTTGCCAATGGAATGAGTAATTTTACTCTTAAAATAAGATAATTAGATAATATGCACTTGAAATAAGACAATGCAATTGTGTTTTCTTATTTTAAGTGTAAATTGTCTTGTTCCATTGGCAAAATGTCTTTTTTACCTCCTCAATTCAAGAACAAATGCACTTATTTTTAGAAAAAAATGACTTATCTAGATTTAGAGTTTTTGCGGTGCAGTCGAAAGCAATCCTAAACAAATGTGCTTTTAGTCTTGATTTAAAGGAACTCAGGCTTTCCGCACTTTTACAGTTTTCTGGAAGTTTGTTCCAGATAAGTGGAGCATAGAAACTAAATGCTGCTTCTCCATGTTTAGTTCTGGTTCTAGATATGTAGAGCAGGCTGGAGCCAGAAGACCTGAATTGTCTGGAGGGTTGATACACCGATAGCAAGTCTGTGATGTATTTAGGTGCTAAGCCATTCAGAGATTTATAGACTAAGTATTTTAAAGTCTATTCTCGGAGGCATAAAACATATATTTAAACATCTATTTAAAGCTATTATTCTAATTGCATTTTAGTTTTGTTTAATTACATTCATTTTGGTGAGTGTGGTTGAGGCTGGTGTTATTAGGCTGGGGTGGAGCCTTTTGTTAGATTGGAATCTGGACTGGGTGCAGGTCCAAAGTGTTTTTTTTTTAACTGTATACTGTGGGCTTGGATTTTTGCAACTGTTCATCTGTTTGTGGATTTAACCTTAAGATTCTTCAATCTGGACTACAATAAATGCACCGAAAACCTCTTATGTAAGTCTGGACATTTCATTCTTTTACCCCTTAAGATCAAACATCAAGCTATATTTCACAGTGTTAAATATGCAGTGTCAAATAACAATGACTCTTTTAGTGTTATTACAAAAACAACTGGAGTAAGATATACATTATGTAAAGAGTTAGTTTAACACTAATTCAAAGTGCGACCAAATGCACTCAGATTTGTGTTCAAATAAACTCTTAAAGTGCTACTTTGACACAGTAAAATTTACTGTTTTTCAGCTTTGCAATTTTGCAAAATGGATAAATTATTGTTGCACTATTTGTTGATAATGTTATTCTGTATGGTTTAAATCCAGGGAAGAAATATTACATTGTATTTAATACCTTCTTGTCAAAATAAGCTCTTACTGTTCTCAGGTTCATTGAAAGTTCAGAAGATTTTTTTTTCTCAATCTTTAAATTGAAGTTATATTAATAGACAATGAGGAGATAATATCTCACCTGATTGTGTAAAACTACTTAAGTTTCTCACTTTCTCTATTGCTTTAGTAATATCAGATTAATTGGTCCTTTGGGGATGAAGCTAACTGCTTGTATACATCAGCAATGATCAAAGCAGACTTTCACTGATTATAAAACAGCCTCCATTTTAAAAACATTGTGGCGGCTTGCATGAACTGTCTTGTATTATGTTAATTCATGATTTTTTTAATGCATAATGCAAAATCTATGTTGCTAATGCATATCGTCTCATTTGCAGGGAATGGGTGTATACAAAGAATCTCATATTTTATTTACATATGAGATGTGGTTGGAAGGCTTGTGCCCTAAATGACTTTCCTTTTTAAATTTGTTACACGAATGAAATATGTAAACTGTTTTCAGTCTGAATAATTGCATGTTAACCCTGTAATGCCAAATGTATCATATTTGATACATACGGTTTCTAGAATGTTTTGCGTCTGACACCTTTTGCATAATTACATTTTAAAAACTTTGCTCAAAATCCTATTGTACACAATCAGATATACCTGATACACAAAAAATAATCTTGACTTATCGTATAGTAATAAATTATTAACATCAAAACTGTATTTCTGTTTTTTCTTTTTACATATTTTGTTAAAAGGCCAAATAAGGACTTCAAACCAAAAGAAAGTATTTTTCTGTTTTATTTTATTCTTGGATCGGGCTTTAAAGGGTTAACAAACTGGTGTGAAGAAAGAAAATCTGTATTTCATGGTATTTAAAGCGAACATAATTATTTTGAGATTTTCATAATGCCTTAGTTTTCTGTTACAAAGTTTCTATGAATGGAAACACTTCAGATAATTAATTTTAGGAATCCTTCTAAACAGAAACACAATTGGTGATAACACAGAACAAATCACAACAGTATTTTTGAGATTATTGCATTTAATCTGTTTATTTAGCGTCATCTATAGAACAGACTGATCTAGATGCAAATAAAGCAAAAGAGTGTAACTTTTGATCAAAGTCTTAGCTTAATTTGAGATATATTTAATTATTTTTCATGCTAATATACAGCATTCTACATTTATCAATGCTTGGTGCAGACAGTCCTTCTCAAAAACTTACCTGTGTAACTTGAGAGGGTTGGATCTATGGCTGAATGATTCATGAGACTTAAAAAGCCATTTTAGTGCAGTGTGAGCTCACTTTAAAGGGGTGATCTAGCAGTAAATTTGTGGTATTTCACTCAAATGAATGTGCATCACTGCCTCAAACACATATTGCTGCAATGGTTGCCAGCATGTGTCAAAAAAGCCTCGACAATGCAGGTGTAATAAGTTATCCAATAAACAGAAAAAGACAATCAGTGCTTTTTGCTGTCAGATTACCATACAAGGAGGAAGACACTTTCACTTTCAAGAGTGCAGTGTTGCCAATGGCCTCAGTGGCACTAATTACAGTCTGTAATATTTAAAGTAGGACAAACTATACATTAAATCTTCTTATTCTGAGGAGTGAATACACAATATAAGTTCCAAAAGGTCCTCTATATAAGTTCTCTATATGGATGGCACAATGAAATGAAATAAGGACAATAGGTAAAACCTAATCTATTGTCAGTAGGGGGCAGTATCAGTCCATCCTCTGTGTTACCCACCCTTACATTAACCACTTTTATTATTCTCTTCTGCTGTTGGAGCTCTCCCATCATCATGCAACAGTGAGCAGACTCCAGAGCATGGCTGCCCTCAGGCACTGTCTGAAATATTGCGTTATGAGCTGGGCTCCACTTGAATGACCTAACAAGGGATAACAGAAAAAAGCTGGGTTCCCTGTGAAAGCCTAGTCTCTGAGACATAACATTTAGAGGGTGCTAAGTAAAATAGTCATGCCACAAAGAGATATATACAGATATCCAAATGCAAAAAAACTGCTGCTGTCCTACACAGTTACTGATACTGATGTTATCCAAGCTCAACTACAGAGAAGCATGGTATCTGGCCATTGTGCCTATAATTGATTTTAACAATATGTGCAATTAATCAGTCAGACTGTTTCTTACATTTTATTGGCTTCTTAAAAGAGACACATTAAGCCACTCTAATGTGCCAGAAGAGAGAATTTGCAGCTTAGAACAGTGTCATCTAATGGGGAGGTCTGTTAATCACTTATTTATATATATATATATATATATATATATATATATATATATATATATATATATATATATATATATATATATATATATATATATATATATATATATATATATATATATATATATATATATATATATAAGAATCTTTTCAACATGTCCATTCTCTGTTTCACATAAAACCATCCAAGAATCTTGTTTGCTGTCTCATCTAACCAAAGAACATGGTTTTGATCAAATTTCCCTTTGTGATGAGAGGATATAAAAGGATTTTTAAACTTGCATATTTCTCCTGAAAAAACAAGCAAATTGCAACCAACATGTTCTTCCATCTAGTTCATCGCCTGAGTAAACAATTTAGCCAGCTCTTTTTAAACACAGAACTTCTCTGAGCAGCAGCACAGTCCAATAAATCTTACCGATAAGAATCAAATGAGGAGAAAAGTTGGAACAACCACCTCCTCTTCTTCTTCCTTAGCTCATGTAAGAACCAAAGACATACTGTAAAGTATTCATCTCAGAAAGACAGGTAGAAGGTTAAGTGAATGGCTACAGCACTACAAAAAATAAAACAGAAGAGAAGAAACCAAACTGTATGTTTGCACGTCTTAGGAGGTGCATCTGTACGATGTGTTTTTGTATGAGAGGCTGCAGTGCTCTGGGCTGAGGAGATGCATTAGTTCATGCTGAGCCCCGGGTTTGATCAGACTCGGTGGAGGTGAATTCATCCACCCCCACTGAGCCTGTAAGGCACTACTGTCTTCTTCATCACCATGCAGCTCTGCTGCCTCACTGGAAGATAAGGGGGTAAGAGGACTAAAGGCTGGGAAACAAGAGAAATATATGGCCTTTTTAAACGGTATGCAGGGCATAGTTTGTATTATTAGACCACTGCAGGTTTACATGCCAACAATAAAAATGGAATAGAATCAGATGACGCTGAAATGATATCTCTAAAACCAAAAACCCTCATATGTCCTTGTGAATAAATGTCTTACATTGCAATCATAATAATATATTTAAGTGATCTTTTTTTCAGCTCCATGCATCTTGTGCTCCAGTGCACAATCTTTGGTGTCAGAGAGATTAACAAGGGATTAGAGATAAAGTAGTAGACTGTGGACTAGTCTATAAAACTTCCACCAAAAATCTGTAAGTGTCCAACACCACAGCATGCAGACAGATTTAAAGCTCTGTTATTGGGGCTTAAAAGATGCCAGGTGTAGTTTTAGTTATTAAATATTTGAATACACAGAAATACATTTACTACTGTTTTGGGCAGTACTTGAGTTGATTTGTATCTGCAGAGCTTTCAAGTGTTATATGCAGCATTTTAGAGTTGTGAAATTCATGCTGCAGATCTTTTTTTTAAATGGCTAAAAAATAATGGCAGTCTGTTTCAGGTTTGAAATACTAAAGCATTGTTTACTTATTACTATGCCTCTTTCTCCCACACCAATAAAGTAAACATGCAATAGTGAGATAGAGGTTCAGTATTAACACCCGTTATTAGAACCTATACTGTAAAGATCCTACTGTAATCTGTTCATAGCTAACAGATTACAACAAGCTTAAATATAAATCTGCCTTCCTACGATATAGTTCTTTACATTACCTACATATAAATACTGTAGTATATTTAAGTACACCAGTTTAAATTAATAAATCTGTGTATATAAACCAGAACCAGAAATCGACATCTGCCATATTGTGCCATATGGTTAGAAAATCCAACCTTGGTCGTTTTTATTTGTAGACTTGGGGCCATATATATCTGATAGAATCCATTGGTTTTTTTCCCCCCCCTCACTGCAGGTTAGCCCGATATCTAATAGCCAATATCAGACTAGTCCCACCTTCTTGGTTTTACAGGAAGTAGACCACATGTCTCTGAGGGGCTCACCGTCGCATTAGTTGTCATTCTCAGCAGGGCAGGCACTGGGAACAGGCTGCAGAGCTGTGGGGTTATTAAGGGACTCAGCTTGGCATTACTGAACTCTTTGGCTCCATGCTGGAGAGGGGCTTATGCTGAGCTAATGGGTTTTGGGGAGGTGGAGGAAGGCAGTGAAATGAAAGGAAGGCAGAGTTAGGACTGGTACAACCAAAAAAAAAAACAAAAAATAGGAAAAACTCATCAAAAATGCTGCAAATGCTCTGCTTTGTTTTGCATGGTTTATGCATACTTGTGATAACAGCTTTCTGATGGGCAAATAATAGGTACATATAAAACAAAACCATTCTGTAGGTTATAATATCATGCAAAAGTTTCTTTTTTTCAGTAGGTTGTTCATGACGCTGTTTTTTGGGTGGTTTTGGTTGGAAAGTCTAATTTAGAGCCTTTGTATTCAGTCAGTAAATGAGGACGTACGCCTGTATGTCTACAGGCATTGATTTATGAACAATTCTGGAATATCTGAAGCGCAATGGTTTGAGAGAGAACATTCTTTAAGAATATCTCAAAAAAGCATGCTTAGAAAAAAATATTCTGCTACATGGATAACATGTAGAGTAAGATTAAAAGATAATATTTGTCATTTGATGGCCAACTGTCTTTTTTATTGTTATTTTTCTTTTAGTTGTACAAAAAGAAACCCCCAAAAATTAAATAAATGTTCTTTTTTATGCTACTGTATGTAATCAATGCTTGCTTATTCAAACCTGCCCATAGCTCGGCAATATATTTTCCTCACCAGTGTAATGAAAATGCAGCATTGCCATGAGCACAGATCACATTGTTTGAATGGAATGAAATATTCCATTCCTAATAGAAATTTGTAATTGATACCTATAATTTGTAGTATGCTATGATGCAGCGCCTTTAATATTTACATTGCCAATAACAAAAAAAGCCTGTTTTCAACGTATGGAATGGTCTTTTAGTTTAAATTATTTTATTGATAAAGTTTTTCACCTTAAAAATATAACTTTTTTTACTCTTTACAGTGATATTCAGAGTTAAAAACAGGCAGCATCAGCTGCTGTGTCATGGGACCTTTACTGCCTGCTCTGCTCCGATATTTTCCGACAGCTTTGAGTGCAGGAAGGAGAAACTATTCATTTTATTGAGCCCCAAGTTTCTGCAGTAGAAGAGCAATTTTATTTTATTTTTGTGTATTTTGTCACACTTGTAAAAATATTCACCAAAAAATTTTATGAGCTGAATGACCAGCAAGTCATATCAATACAAAACTGAAATAAATCAAAAATAGCTCCTGCCTAAATCTAACCTTTTGATACCAGTGTTACGCTTCATAAGAATATTTTTCCAGTAGAACCACTCTCATAAAAAAAACGAAGGTAACTTTAAAATAACCATCATTTATAGATAGTAAAGAGACCATTGAATAATGACTGGCAGAGTTCATTACTGTTTGATAACTGCGTATAAACTACAACCAAACCATATATAAATAGTAAATAGATACTATTGACTTGCAATGGTAGTTTCTCCTAACATCAGTAGACTGCAGACCTAAACATAGCCTTAATTTTTAGTTTAACTAGTCCTGTCACGTTGGACCTACCCTAACCTAGGATCAGTGGTCTTAATCTCTTCACTTTTAGAAATGGTTTAGATAAAGTTTATAAAAAATCAAATATTAATAAAAAATCCATTAAACATTGATAAATTATCAACGTATTTGCTATAAATTTAACTCATTTGGGCTGAAGCAGTTTAGGTATGTTTGTACCCAAGGGCGTAGGTTTGATTTGAACTTACTATTGGTCGGGTGTCATTGGTGCTTTGCCATATGCATGCCCTTTTTTTATGCACGATGTGAGCATCCGTACTGATGAGAGGAATTCATTGTTTAATGAGAAAAGCATCATTTTGCTACATTAATAAAAATGTTATAAGCCCTATACTCCCTCGATGCAGTTTATCAATGTTTGAAGTATCACCGGCTCTGAAGAATGTGGAATTAGGACTGTTTTCCACTTTGAAAATGGTTTATTTGAACGACTAAGACAGAAGGTAAATACAGTATTTTCTTTTGAAGATATAGAATTGTGCAGAGTTAAACCCCACTCATATATTTTTACCTACTATGCTCTCTCCATATCAAGCAAAATAATACATTCATTAAAAAATTAACTTCACTATAAAAGTTGAACATCTGGGCTGTAGTTACTCTGTGTAGCCCAATTCATGTATTTTATCTGGGGCTGAAAAAAAGAATCGTATTAATTGATTATTTCAATATTCGTCAACTAATTTAGTGAGTGATTCATCATTAACTGGAGAATAGAGACTCTATAACATAATATAAATGTAAAATGTGCCTTTCCCCGACAGAGAACCCCACTCAGATCAGTAATTATACCAAAATTGTTTTGTTTTTGTTTTTTTGCTTATAAAATAAATAAAAATGTTTTTGTCAATATTCTTCATCCAGAACTCCTCAAGAAGAAATATTTTAGTTTCACCTGGTTTAATGTCATTAATAATCTTCTTTAAAGAACCTTTGGCTATCTAATTAATCGATTCATCGAAAAAACTAATGACAGACTAATCGACTTGCAAAATAATTGTTATTTGCTGCCTTAATTTTATCGTAACATTGTAAACGCATTTCTTACTAAATACATGTGAAGTAAAGATAACAGCCAACCAAACATGTTAATCAGGTAAACTATATTAAAATCCATGTGGCATCATTTGTGAGCTCCTAAAGAGATCACAGAATCCAATTACCGTACTCCTACTGAAAAAAACAAAACAAAAAAACCTTCACCTGAAGCCCTGAAGGTTCGGGCACTTCTCTCTCTACCTGTGTTGCAACATCACTGCTCATTGATTGAGTTCCCTAAATCCAGCAATATCAAATACAAATTGATATTTATATTGTATATAAATAAAAAAGTTGCTCCTTATTTTGTAATTAAAATCATTTAGACGTCAGCTGAAGCACTGAAGCGCCAGCTGCTTCACCTACAAGCTGCCCTGCATTATTATTACTGAATATCTGTGTTTCCTAAAATCATATAATGTATAAAAGTAAGTTTTTAATATAAAAGGATTAAATGAAACAATCTTTTATATCATCCTATTTGACTTACTGACTGTTAAAATAGCTCCTTATATCTATTTTCTTATCTACAAAGCACAAAACTAAGAATGAGCCTAAATTTATTCAAATATAAAATCCCGTTTAAGTATTATAAAAGACAATATAACACTATCTTATCTGTAATATAATAATATCCAAAATAAAGAGCCAGAATCAAGCATTATTTACCAGACATTAATGTTTGTACCAATTTACTTATAGACTGGGAGGAAATCTATGTAAGATAAAATCAATGTTAATAGTGTTCTTCTGTTTGTTCTTGTCTTTATCCTATTTCTAGGAGTATAAATAGTCAATAAAATAGAACTATTATTATGTGGAACCCTAATTATGCTTCTTAAACACAAAATAGCAGATGTTTAGGCGCCGTTGTCGTACTTTATAAAAGAAATAACACCTGCTAATAATTATACCTAAACTTCAAAGAGTCATCAAAAAATGAAAACAGTAATAGCAACTAAATATCGGTAAAAAGGAAACCCTCACATTTTCTTTTTTAGTTGGCTGTGGCTAAGAATCAGAAATGTTGATGCTTACAGCCTTTATTTGTCAATTTTTCCAGCAGTCTTCAGAACTCCTGGCTGACTCAGAATATTTAGTTTTATAAAAAAAAAAAATAAAGGTTGCTTTTTTTTATATTCAGTATTCAGATATTCAGTTTTTTTAATTGGGACTAGTTTCGTAGCCTAATATTAATTTTAGTAACCACGGTATTCTAGTGTGAATACGTTTTCAAATTTGTGCTCCAAGCACACACGGAAAAGCCTGACGTAGTCCGACTCAATTCTAGTCAGAATATGAGTCTGATACTGCTCCATCGGTCTGTGACAGTGTACGTCACTTCCGCAAAAGCGCAATTCATTTAGGGTAGTTAGCGCCATTTCTGTGGTGAAGAGACAGCAGCAACAAACAAAAGAAAACTAACAGAGAGCAGACGTGTTCTAGTTGCTTCTTTGGAAATAATGGGACACTGGTGCTGCGTCAAAGGATGCAATAGTAATTCTAAACAGAAAACAGCAGATGGGGCCTTACGGTTTTTCGTATTCCCCACTTGGAAAAAAAAATACAGACCGCAGACAGAGGACTTAACAAAGAGGCGTCGGGCTCCGTGGGTCGCTGCTGTAAGAAGGAAAGACATCACGTTTCATAAAATATCTCCTCATGCTCGTGTTTGCTCTCGGCATTTTCACAAAGGTAAGTCCTTATAAATATACACTAATAGAAATCAACACGCTGAAATGGTTTGCTTATAAAGTTGCAGGAGTTCATGTAAACCTACTGAAACATGCTGTGGAAGAGAAGCGGAAAGTGATGTTTGTTTTGTTTATTTCTTTTTTAGACCGCTAAAATTTAATAAATAATGCATTATCTGTATATAATCATTTACACAATCTGCAATACAAATATATATTTTTTTATGAATAAATATATATAAATACAGTGTACATATAAAAACACTGTACATACCCACTCGTCAGCCAACTCAGTGCATTTATTCATCCTGTGCAATCTACTTAAGTTTATTTATTATAATCCTTTGTTCATCCTGTAAGCTTTTCAGTTTATTTATTTACCTCTGGCCTTACTAGTCCGATGTACTTGTGCTTTTTCGGTATAGCAAATTTCCCCACTGTGGGAAACATAAGCATATCTTATTTTATAACACATCTAATCTAATGGGCTCTGTTATTAAGGTGCTTTATATAGTGTTTTGAATAGATGTGTAAAACACTCAACCTTTCATCTACTTTGCAGGTCAACCCGCATATGAGATGATGGAAACTGACCCAGACCGGGCTCCATCCCTGCATCTGGGCCACACTGACATCAACCAACAGACACAGACCGCTCTTTAAGACGTGGTTATCGGGAACAGCTGAAAAAGAATGCCCTGCAAGCAACTGAAACGGGGCTCCATCAGGCTGATGAAATCCTTCAGCGACAGGATGAAGTTACACATGAGGCGACAGAGAACCCTAACCAGCAACAGACTGACACGCAGAAGGCTGCTGAAAACGTTGGGCGGCCAAACACCAAGGATGACACAGAAGGTGGTCGTCAGGAAGGACAGACAGAATGTAACCTGAGTGTGCTCAGGTGTGCAGAGATGAACCGTCTTTTGGAAGAAAACAGAGAGCTGCGGCGTGAACTTGATGAGCTGCAGATCTCTGATGGCTTCTTTGGAGACAGTAATGAAAAAGTCCAGTACTATATGGGTCTACCAAACTTGGCAACCTTTATGGCTTTGTTTAATTTTCTGCTGCCTCTCATGTCTGCTCAAAATAAAATTCTCAGTCCATTTCAAATGCTCTGTTAACCTTCATGCGTCTGAGATTGGATCTGCCCTCAAAACACCTTGCTTATCTCTTCCGTGTTTCACCAAAGACAGTGTACAGAACATTCATTAAAATGCTGTCATTTTTATATGCAAATCTAAAGCGTGCAATTGTGTGGCCAGATAGGGACACCTTGCACAAAATTATGCCTCATCAGTTTGTGGATGCCTTTGGACATAGAGTCACAGTGATTATTGACTGTTTTGAAATTTTCACAGAGAAACCAGCTAATAAATGAATGCCAGATCAACTACTGTTTCAACTTTATTCTTCTTTTTTTATTCTTCTTTTCACACAAATAGAATTTTGCTTTTTTTAAAGTTACTTTTGAAAAATAACAGCAAAACATCACTTCAAATATTAATGTTTTCTGAAGTTGTAAAAATGTGTGTACAATAAAGAGTGGATTTGAAATTTGAAACAAGTGTTGTTATTATCTTTTCAATCAAGCAGAGGATTTATGAAAATGCCATACAAAATCTCAAATACATAAATAATGCAGAACAGTGCAAAGCTTCAAATGTTTTACTTTGTCTTCCTCCCTCGGATATAGCAGATTGCTCTTTAGATTAAATTAGAAGATTTTCATTTTCCCTGGACTTGTTTTCACTGTGGTCTTCCTTAGAGATATGACCTAACAGGTGATATCTGTAAAGAAGACTGCAGATCCCAGTGAAAACAGGCCTGGATAAAGTGAACAGCAAATACAGTGTGCAACTTATCAATGTGCAAAAATTATGACAAGTTTTTTCATTCAGTCTGATGAGCAGCACAAACTGCTCTAATAACTGCAGCTATCTGTGCAACTGCCCACAACATCTGCCTTGTCACTGTAATAATAATATATAATATCGTTCCCTAGCAGCTTTAGAAAGTTTGTCTGGGTAGGGTATCCGTTCAGTTTTCTTGTTCTTTTCCATTTAACTGATAATCCTCACTGCTGGCAGCGCTCTCCTCTTGTTTTCTGCTGTTTTGTTTTTCTTCCGCTCACCACAAAAATGGCGCTAGGGGGCGTGTCAGTCACGTGTCTGACAAAGACCGATCGAGCTGTGATTATGGGGCGTGTTTCGAACGAACCAGGAAAAAAAATGCCTCTGCACTCAATTGGATAGACCTACAACCAATAAGAGCAACGGAGTGCGTGACGTATGTTAAGCGAGGCATAGTTGTTGTCCACAAAAATCAAAGCGTGCAGTTGCACGCCTATAATAAGAAGATGAGACTTGATCGCGTTTCTCTGTTCCTCTTTTAAAATTAATTTGCTGTCGATATCTTCTAGAACAGACCTAATAGCAGAATCTACTCACCCAAACTTTCCAGCGGCAGCCATTATTGTTTTCACCCAAGCGCGCATTGGTCACGTGGTTGATTACGTTACTGTTTGTCATCTGTCCATCATCGTATAAAGCCCGCCCTGACAATTTGATTGGATCGCCTGACAGTGGGCGATAATACTCGCGCTACTATGGAGCAGAGCCAGACCGAACTTCCCGACCTCAAACTTTGTGGGCGGGACTAAGTTTGGAATGGCACCCAGGCTACACGCGGACTAGAAAACAATCAGAAAGAGAGAAGGCGGAACTTAAGGCAGAACAACCAATGAGAATGGAGTTAAACAGCGCAGCACAGTGAGGTGCGCTGCTAAAGGGACAGGAGAAACAGGCAGGCGCTAGGAAGGAGCTGCAGCTGCAGCTACCAGGCAGGCAGCTGCGAGAGGAAAAGAAGCGACTTCTGCAGCAAAAAATATTTATAATTTTAAATGATAAACATGTTGCTCACATCAAATTATTGGTAGGGACAATTGGGTCCGTTCCAAATTTTGGTAGGGACATGTCCCTATGGTCCCTATGCAAACCTACGCCCATGTTTGTACCAAAATGCATTGTGCCAGGGGAAGCTGTCAGATTGGAATATTTTAGCCAAATCTGCCAAAATGTTATTATCTTCTAAAATCCTGAATCCTTTATCCTGAATAAAATACGAGGGCCATAAAAGAGACCCCTACTTCACCTGACAACACTGGTAAACAGGCATGTGATCGATTGTTAAAAAGGTAAGACTCTTTATTTTCCAAGGACACCAGCCACCAGGAGTGCAGCATGAACATGTGTGTCTTGAAGCAATTTTCAAAAATTTTCCACCATGTAGACCTTTAAAATGGCATCGTGTTATTAAAGTTCTTTTTTTTTTTTTTAGGAATTATTAGTATCTGTAAAAAACAACAACCAAAAAACTATTATTTCAGTGATTTGTCTTAAAAATATTAAATAATCCTCCTGGGCATCTAGGGAAAAAATTAACAATCTTTTATTTACTATAAGATAAGGCAAAAATTGGGTGCTGCCTTCTCGGCCAGGTAAGCTATAATTAGCTTTGCTATGAAGAAAACCGGTCAGCATGAAAAAAAGCAGGTGAAAGGCAGAGTTTATTGAACACTGTTGCTGTGCAGGCTTTGTAGTTAGAAAAGACAAGATTTCTTTAAAAGCTTGACTTAAGCTGAGAAATAATTCTATTCAATTCAGCTTATTTATGTAGTGCCAATTCACAACACGTCATCTCAAGGCACTTTGCAGAGACATTATGGATGTTAGCCAGTTTCCAGTTTAGTCCTGTTTCTTTTACTGTTATTAACTATATGTGCTCTCTTTCATTCTCTAACTCTAACTAGAGAATTGTCTTGGAAGTCATCTGCCTGGATGTGTCCCTCCTGTGGAGCTAGTTAACAGTTACCTCTTGTACCTCTGCTTCTTGTTGTATGTGTACTTCCATTTCCTTGAACCCCAGTCGGCCTTGGCAGAAGGCCGCACACACTGAGCCCGGTTCTACCGGAGGTTTCTTCCAGTTAAACGGGAGGTTCTCATCTCTACTGTCACTGCATGCATGCTCGGTGTGAGGAATTACTGTAGAGTAAATGACAAAATGCAAGTGACAATTACCGCTGCAGGGTTATCCAGGAGGAGCATGTCTTGCAAATCAATGACTTGACGGAATCAACTGGTTTTACTAACCAATCTAACATCTCTTCTGTTATTTTTACTTCATTACTTCAGGTAACTTGCAAATGTTGAGAAGACACAGCCTTATAAAACTGTTCTACTTTCCACCAGTGGAATATCTCAGCTAACAACTTTTTTGAATTTTGAAAATAAGATTTGTAGCCAAGTCAGGACATCTGAGGAATTTTTAAGGATCTACTTTCCTTCTGTCTAACAACACCTTCAGGCACTGCTGGCAAAGCAAAACCAAAGCCATCTAAAGAACCCTTCCAGCTATCGGCAGATTGTTTCCCTATCTGTCAGGAGGTTCTGCAGCATCAGGATTTGCTCTGCAAGCCAGGCTGTTATTTCCCCAATCTGTCAGAGCTGTAAAGATCCTGGTCAACCCAACCATTCATTTTCAGAACAATGTACTTCACAAGCCCACACCGCATACGTATATACAGTAGTTGACAAAGGTCACCCAATACACTTCACAGACCAAACCATCCAGAAGATAGAACAGGAAATGACTGTGGAAACCTTTAGGCACTTTGAATTACAAGGGAATGGACATCCAGCAAACATCTGTTTAAAATGTGCTTTTTATTTTTGATTGTGAGCCTCATAATGTGGCTTTGTTCACACAGAACAGTGTTGTGTGTATTTTTTTGTCAAAAGATAAATATAAGTTAATGCACTATGTTCAAGAAGTGAGAGTAAATTGTGATTTAGCTGGTTTCTAAACAGACTAAAAGTACATTTAAAAAAAAGAAGCAGGTTTGAACAAACTCTTTGTTGCGACATATTTCTGTATCAAAAAACTGCTTTTTTATTGATCTAATGTAAAAATGAAATGTTGAATGTTTTTTTTTATTAAGTAAGAGGAAAATTCTAATCATCTTTCCAGAAATAAAGACTTAAAACTTTCAGTTTATTTGTAAATAATCTATATAATGGTGGATTGAACAACTTATATAAATTAGTACTATTAAAATCCCTCTACTTCATAGAATAGATGCTCAACATCCTAATATGTAGAGGCATGTTTGAATCTGTTCTGGGTCCTCCTGAAATAATATGGACATTTACAGTTTAATATTTTATTTTTTGCAAAAACAACTTTAATAAAGAGAATTATTCAGTTTAACAGCTGAACATTGATGCTTCCTAAAAACATCCAAAAAATTGATGCTTCATTTATATCAGAAAAAATAAAGAAAAAGACGATAGAATAGTGCTCTAAAGGATTGCCAGCCATTTGTTTTTTATGACATGCTTTGACTTCACTGGTGAAACCCAATATTCTTCATCAGTGAAGTTCTCATATAACAGCTGGTAGATCAGCTTCGGAGGAAAGTCTTCTGATGCACCACTTCATCTTTTAATTTCCATAATAAATGTTTAATGGTTTTGAGATGGATGTATCATTGAGCCGATCTGTCTTTCCTGAAGATTTTTAATGTTCTCTGCTGCAAATGTATTATCATCCAGGATATTAACTTGGGGTGATGGATTTAGAAAAATGTCTAATGTTCTATTGAGTACCTCTGTATTTCCTGTAGAGATGAAGCACAGCTTCTTTACTTGACATGTAGAACCATATTTCATTTCCAATGATGGGGGACATGTGGCAGTCATATTTGATTGTGTTACCAAACAAATCTTCCAGCATCCTTTTTTGGCCAGTTCAGCCACTTTCCTCCAGTTATTCACAATCTATAGCTGCTTTTTTTTAATCAACTACAGGCTTGTTTTTTTAGATGTTGACAAAGAGTTTTTTTTTCTTTCTATTGTTGAGAATCCTATTTCCTCTGTCATATTTCTTAGTTTGGTCACAGTCACTGATTCCTGTCATACCCATTTGTCATTCATTTTGTTTTGCTTTTAGTGCTGTGCATCTGTTCATGAGTAAAGCTCACTTACCTGGGAATTTTGAACTGAATTCTGCTGATGATTAAAAAGGGATGATGCAGGGTATACAGAGCACCAACAGAGCCACAAATTTAATACTTAAGATATTACATTGCAATATTAATATGTTTAAATATGAAAATCCCAATGTTTCTTGAAATGCAGTAATCAAATTGATAGAATTATCTTCACCATAAATAAAACCATCCACCCATCTTATTCCATCAGGGTCGTGAGGGGCTGGTTCCTATCTCCAGCATATTATGGGTGAAAGGCAAGGTACACCCTGGACAAGTCCCCAGTCTGTCACAGTGCAAATCAGAGACACACAGAGACACACATCCATGCACAAACTCACACCTAAGACAATTTAGAGAACCCAATTAACCAAAAAGTCATGTTTTTAGACCGTGGGAGGATGCTGGAGTACCCAGAGAGAACCCATGCATGCACAGGGAGAACATGTAAACTCCATTCAGAAAGACCCTGGGCTGAGAAATGATCACAGAACCTTATTGCTGAAACAGCTCTACCCACCGTTCCAACATGCAGCCCTTATCATAAATAAATAAAATCAAATTTTCTTTCCTAATTTTAATTGTTAGATTAATATTTTCCTCATCACCCTGTGCTGAAAAGCATAACTGTATTTTACCTCAAATCTAAATTTTACTACATTTTTGCCCAATTTTTCACTGCACTGAACCTTTTCATATCAATGCCTTTTGCACCATGAGTTTAAACTGGTTTCCTTTTCTCCTACACAATTTACATTCTTGATCACTGCTGCACTTTATAAATGGTAATTTTCATTTCACTGTTGTAAGATGCTCACCCACTGTTGAAAAGCTGCATGTATCGAAATTTCATTTTGTATACACTCTGTGTATACAAATGACAATAAATTTGTCTAAATCTAAGTCTAAATTATTTTTCTATTATTCCTCTATTGTAAAGTATCTCATTTTATCATGTGCTTTATTACAGGAAGCAAAATATTATAAAAATTATAAAAATAATTATAAAAAAATGTATTTGTTGGAGTGAATTACTATAGCATATTGATCAATCAAGACTTTAGTTTTGATATATGTGATTAAAATGGTGACATAATACTTAATAGGCCAAGTTTAATTAAGGTTCAGGGTTGCATGAGAAATAAATGTTATCAGTTTTGGCTTATATCCCATATGTTGTTCTGGACTAAGCCTTGGCTGTCAGAGCAACTTTGTAAGTTTGGAAGTTTTAGTGAATTATTAAGCTATATTCTGGTTAGTATTGCATAATGCAGGATAAAATGTAGACATGTATTTTCTCAGGAGATTGATGAGAATACTTAAAATACCTGAGGATCATGCAGAGACAAAGGAATTCAGCAAAAAATTCACTTGTTTTGATAACAGTGGTTTGCAGGGTGGCTTTAATAACACGCTCTAGAGATTTCATATCTACATTTCTTCAGGTCAGATAATAAGCAGCTGTACTATATGCTGCACATCACGGTGGACCTCATTACTACAGTGCTAAAAGTAGTTGAAGGGATTTTGCAGAACAGATGTTACCTTAAATCTCCCTAAGGCTTGGTTGTTCCTGCAACTTTTTCGCTTTTTCAAACAAGGGTGGATGTGCTGAGAAAGCTTTTAGTGCAGGAATGTGAAACAAGGTTTCTGTTTCACCTTGTGGATGTTGCAAAGAGAGTTGAGCTGGTTTTGGCAAAACTACAGCAAAAACAAAATACCTGCACTGTGTATACATCAGATCTGAAAAAAATAGATGCAAAGAAATGTCATGATTTTATATTTACCCTTTAATGAAAGTCAAAAATTTGAATCTCCCAGAGTCAATGATCATCTATGAGGAAATTATTTAGTATCATATTACATTACTATTTGTAACAAAGATATAAACCAGTGTAGGCAAAATATTTACAATTGATGCCTTATAATAACTGTTTACTGACAATATTGCTGTTAGAAATGTGTCTTGCCACATTGATCATTTGATGAAAATTTAATACTGAAGCTTATTTCCATATGTGACACGCTGTCACTGGTTGGCTTTCTGGTGACAATGATGAGGTGTGACATAAACAACAATCCCATTCTTGTTAGTTATGATGCATCGCAGAAAACACTGGTGATGCCCAAAGAATATCAATAAGTGAAATTTGCAAATTTTTCATCTCAATGTGAAAAAAACCCAAAAAATTTTTTCCACTTCTTTCAGCGAGTATTTAAATCTACTCCCTCCGACCCTCCTGCTGAAGTATTATTCTTTATTTGATATAACTATAGATCTGATATAATTTTACTCTTAAAAACACCTTGGAAGGGAACAACTGTTATGTCTGTTTATGTTAGTTTAACTCAGGCACATTTCCTTTGCGAGCTTGGAATTTGTTTGTGTGTCTGTACTTGATCTTGTTTGTGTTTGTCTGAGGAGGCGATTGTGTGCATCTCTGTGAAGGTGAGATTAGGCCAGGAGTCGGGATCCCGCAGCCCCAGAGCCGCATGCGGCTCCTTAATGCCCCCATTGCAGCTCCCTGGAGCTTTTTTAAAAATCTATGAAAATGGAAAAATAGATGGATTTTTGTTTGTTTGTTTGTTTTAATATGGTGTGCAGGAGGTCAAACAAACATTCAGTATCTTTATGTTTAATAAATAAATTTATAAAATAAATATACAGAGTTCTGTCAATGTCATAGACAGCAAAATATGTTTCAGCGAGGCATAGTGCCAGACAGGTGGCTGTTAGTAATATAATCTGTAATTTTTTATTAAAAATAGCTTTTCTTGTTTTTTTTGCAAATTGAAGTTCCCCTTAACATTGTTGATGATTGGTGTGTATAATAAAAGCTTTTGTGAGGTTGTTCTGAGCTTATAATGTCTTAGAAGAGAGTAATCTTTTAAAGTAAACTGTTTTTCTGTCATTTTAGTGAAAGTAGTTGTGAAAACTAGGCAATGATGAGCAAAATGAAAGGTAATTTTTATTCAAAAATAATGTTTTTTTTTTCACAGTTTTTGGTTTTAATCTTGTTGGAAGTTATTCCAAAAAAGTTAAAAGGTTGAAAGTTATGTGTCCAACCAATTTTTTGGTTAAATCAACCAATCTACTTTAGCAGTGTTTTAGGCAAGGCAAGGACATTTATTTGTATAGCAAAATTCAGTACATGGACAATTCAAAGTGCTTTACATAAATAAGATAATAAAATATAAGAAAAAGAAAAGCAGAATAAAAGCAAAAACATTTGTAAAACAAATAAATCAATTGGAACAAAAAAAGCAGAACAAAAGCAAGTAAAAAAAAAAACATGATACAGAAAGTAAAACACTTGGATCACAACCTAAACTAATACCCCATTTAGCAGTTTAACTTCAACAGTCAAAGACAGCGCTAAACAGATGACTGTTCCAGTCCTCTTGCGAGTTTGTTCCAGAGAAGTGGAGCATAGGAGCTTAATGCTGAAACCACACATAATTGGTGTTTATTTACCTAAGCAAAATTACAGATAGCGCTAAATAAACACAATATTTATCATTATCTACCATGACAAATAAAACTATGATGCAATTAAAAGATTTGATCACAAGTGTATGCTCCAATTTCTTTTTGGAAAAAAATATCACGGCAAAAAAAAAAACACCCATCCATCCATTATCTGACACATTTGTCCCAATTGGGGTCGCAAGGGGTGCTGGTGCCTATCTCGAGCTGCCAATGGGCGAGAGGCGGGGGAAACCCTGGGCAGGTCGCCGGTCCATCACAGGGCAACACAGAGACGAACAGGACATACAACACACACTCACACCTAAGGAGAATTTAGAGAAACCAATTAACCTAATAGTCATGTTTTTTGGATTGTGGGAGGAAGCCGGAGTACCTGGACAGAACCCATGCATGCTCAGGGAGAACATGCAAACTCCATGCAGAAAGACCCCGGGCCGGAAATCAAACCCAGAACCTTCTTGCTGCAAGGCAGCAGTGCTATCCACTGCATCACTGTTCTTCTAATCCCATATACAAAATTATTTTGTTATTTTGTTTCTGCACCTTATCTAAGCAGCTGCAATGCAATCTTATTAAATGCATTTGGAAAAACACATTTGGATTACAAGTTAAGTCTAAGTCAACCAGGGATCTGAATCCTATTCAAATATAATGATAAAGTTGCAGAGTTTGCAACCAGGCAAGTATCGTGCCTCCACTGGATTATTAAACTGTGTATCAGTTTGCTGTTTCCCCCTTAACTGACCTTCAAAAGGAAATTATATTCCATAATCTTGAAAACAAAGAATACCTGTGCAAAATGCCCATCTCAGTGGTGACATCTGCTGTCACACTGCTCAGTCATGCACAACACACTACATGGTATGTAGACAATAGGATTTAACCAGATTTCTTTATAAATCAACTAATGTTCCCCACTGGCTTATAGCTTCTATCCTACATCTAGAAATCAAGCAAAGTCACTTTTCATCCACTTTCCTCCCTGCAGGTCATCATCTGGACCCCTGAGGGAGTTGCAGAATTTTGATAGTCAAATAATACTTGGATAGAAATTTAAAAAAAATTTGTTATTTCTTTTGTATCATTCAATACATAATGAATATATTTTAAAGCACAGAGGTTCAATGTTTCAAGCTTGCACCATTATGAAATGATACTGAGTGCCATTTTCCCCTCTTTTTTCACTTCCCACTTCATCTCCTTGTGTGGGATAATGGCACACTGATGCACTCTCAGTGGAGTGGGGATGAAAAAGGCCATGGAGCATGTAGCCTTGAAAATCCAAATAGCATCTTAGCCCTTAAATCAAATCAATTCCTTAACCCTTTTGCAATCCAATGCTGAACATTCGAATACACTTCTCACAGGTATGAATTGCAATGAGAACAGCTCATTTTCATCTTGACAAAGAATGAATCTTTTTACCCACACTCTGTGGAGAGTTCTTAAAATATTCCCCAGCTCAGAAACAGTAAAGGAAATCCGATTTCATTTTTCACTCACAGAAACCTCTGCCACCTCTAATCCAGTGGCGGCTTCCACAGCCATCTCCCCAAAAGGCCTAGAAAAACACGATTTCCTCACCACATCAATAAGCTGGGGTTTATTCAGCTGCATGGTGGTCCGTGCGGACTGGCTGCCTTCCCTGCCTGTGACAGGGCTTTATTAGTGGGAAGAGATGGTGAAACGCACTGAGGCAGGGGATAGATGATGCCATGGGGGATGAAAAACTGCTGCTTATTATCACCACTGCTACATGAAAAATAAATTAATAAATATGTTATATAATAAGCTTCTTTTTTAAAACTGTTTAATTTTAGATATAGATTAAATATATTTGATAACTCTTTTAGACCAAGAAACGCAAGTAAAACAGAGATATAAAACCACTTTATGAGATACAGTGGCATGAACTGCTTAGGGTCAGCAGAGGGCACCCCATTCTGTACGTGTGCTGTGTGTCAAAAAGCAACTTTAAAGACTTGCAAGCTGCTTTTAAAAGATGGTGTTGTGAGTTTTAAAGGTTGAAATAAAAAATAAATCCCAACTGTTGTGCTGGTAACCAGAAAAACCTGTAGTGTTCTGTTAACAGGTCAGTAAAACTAAGCAAATGATAATGTCAGTGCAAGTTGCAATATTTTCTGTGGTGCCTGTTGTGTTAGCAACCTTTGAACCTTGTGGTGGTTAGCAGTATTAAATCTCAGAAGAAAAAGATGACGAATGCTTGACGCTTTTGTTGAAAAAAATTTTTTCCCTCCCTATCTTGGCAATCAAGCCTTGCACGTCAGGTAATTTGTGGTTACTGCAAAAACTGTGGCCTGCAAGGAGTTTGGTGAGGCCATAGAGGAGTTAACAGAGGAAATGGGGAGGTGCCTACCTTGGATACAGGGGATTTTCTGACCGTAAAAGGAATGTTGAAGTTATTTTTTTCCTCATGGAAGTAATGATGGAGGTCTTGGATTTGAACATGTTCAAACAAACCCTCATATCTCTGTGGCTGATGACATCTATAAAGATCTGCAATGACTTTGCAACGTTGTATACTGAGAAAATATGTAATAGAAAAGCAGTCTGTACATCAACATCAATTCCAGTACCTATGCAGTCTCCACTTAAAATAGAATAAAATGCCTCAATACGGCCTAATAAATACAGTATAATTAAATTCAATTCATTGTTTATTTACATAGCGCTAAATTCACAACACATGTCATCTCAAGGCACTTTACAGTTCAACCAGATCATACAGTCAAATTGATTCAAAGTTTTCTATCTAAGGAAAACCAGTTGATTGCATCGACTCATTGACTCAAATACAATCCCTCACCCTAAGCGTGCTTGTAGCGACAGTGTAGAGGAAAAACTCCCTTTTAACAGGAAGACACCTCCAGCAGAACCAGGCTCAGTGTGAGCGGCCATCTGCCGAGGTCGACTGGGGTTCAAGGAAACAGAAGCAGAGATACAAAAAGCAGCTGTAAAAGGCGGCCCCATCCAGGAAACACACAGCCAGGCAGACGAGCTCTGAGCCAGCTCCCATGTCAGAGGATGAAGAGAGCACATCCAGCCAGTCACAGTCAGAGAAACAGGACCACACTGGAAAACAGGCCGATCTCCAACATCTATAAACAAGGGTGTTGATGGAAGCAGCACAGCTGATGTTTCTCTCCAGGATGGCATCACAGCCAAACAGGAACAGACGAGGCAAAGCTATTCTGAGGAAAAGCAGAGAGAGCATAACGTTAGAGATTGAACTAACAGATTCTGCAGAATAGGAGAATAGATAGAGAATGAAGCAGAATGATGAAATAGAAGCATTTGTTTCGTAGCTAAGTTCCTCCTCTTGATTATGTAACCATAGGTTTTATTAAGAAGGTTTTACCTGTTTTAGAGTCTGATTTAATTCAAATCTTAAACACATCCCTTACATCGGGTGTTTCCCTCTGGTTTTAAAAAACAGCAATTATAAACCATCGTTGAAAAAGAGAAGTTTAAAAAATTAATCCTGCAGAACTACAGACTCATCTTAAACCTCCCCATCATCAGCAATATTATTGAAAATTGGTGTTTCAACAGGTAAATGCCTTCTTAACAATGACAAAGTGCTTTGATGTCTTCCAGTCAGGTTTTCATGGCAACCACAGTCCTGAGACTGCCTTGATTAAAGTGTTTAAAGACATACATATAAATTCATACTGTGGAAGAACCACAGCGCTGGTATTAATGGACCTCAGTGCACCATTTGATGCTGTTGATCACTTGATTTTATTAGAGCACCAGTAAAACTGGGTTCGACTTTCTGGTCCAACAAATAAATAAAGCTGAATTGCAAGTAAATCCTTAAAGGTTAAGCTTTGCACCAAACTGCTAATAAATCCTGAGGCAGGTTAAGCATGCTCTAAAAAGCTAGTAAAACGTAAACAAGATCTATCATCTTTAACACTGGAAGAATAGTGTTTCTTTGATAATAGGTTTAAAGATAACCAGCGACCCATTTCTACACACATGACAAAAATAAGCCTTTGCAATATATATATTGAAATATACAAACATACTGGTTACTGACTGGATTGTGTTATTTTGAAAACATCTTCATAACTTTTGTTTGGTGTAATCAGCTGAAAATAGTTGGAAACATCTTTCCAGCTACACATGTTATCGACCCAAGAGGCACAATGAAACAAAATGTCATAGTTGCAAATATTATCCATTTATCTCCAAATGAGTCAGATAATCTAAACAGTTAAACCTCACTCTATGTGAAAAAATATTCAAGAATCCAGCAATTTAATTTTAAATCCAACTGAAGACATTCTGATTACAGATGTTCTTTGTCAACTCTGTTGCATCAGAATAAATACCAACTAGAAATTGAAAAGTACGATCAGTTGGAAGCTGTAAATCCAGTGACCCTGCACCAGTGGTTTTTTTTGACAGCCATCTTATATTTAGTCGTAATTTTTGTCTTCAGGATGAAAGCTATTATTAGTCAAAAATCAAGAGAAAAATGTTTCATTTTATCACTGTTGCACTTTATGGAATGGAAATTAATTTCACTGCTAAGCTGTTAATCATTTACTGTCTGAAAGCTGCACAAAACGAAATTTCGTTTTGCATACACTGTGTACAAAATGACAATAAAAGTATGACAATGGCCAAAAATTTCTAAAACGCTTTAACCTGTTTTATCCTTCCTTTCCTTTGTTTAGAAACTGAGAAATGATGAAGGTTGAAAAACAGCATTATGAAGGTTTTAAGAAATTTTGTTTGGAATGTAAATATTTATGTATCGAGGTCAGATTTTCCTGCCAGACTTGCCTTAACCAGACCGAAAAACCCCTGGAGAAAATGAAATGTTTTATAGATAGGTTTGGGTCAGAATCTGCCAGATCTGTCTCAAAGCTTTCATGAACAACCATTGGAGAAAAGATGAAGTTCAAGATCTCATGGCTTTATGCACCTTTTGGTTCATCTGAAAACTGACTAGTGACAAGTGCAGGTCATTTCCAGACCATAAAACAAAAATGTTGGGCCATAAACCATGATAATAATTTTGGACATTGAGGAACAATGTCCAGATTTCATTTTAACATGTTAACTGGGGTAGAGGGTGCAGTTTTGCCCCACAGTGCTATTCTTCTCTCAAAGCTTCTACAACCCTCCCCCAACTCCGTTTGAATACACTCCTGAGTGGTGTACCTTGGCCCATGGTGCATTAGGTACAAAAGCCGCTTTCTCTATTTTCTCTTTCTGTGAAGCTGCCCAGGGGT
This sequence comes from Cyprinodon tularosa, assembly GCF_016077235.1. Taxonomy (NCBI): domain Eukaryota; kingdom Metazoa; phylum Chordata; class Actinopteri; order Cyprinodontiformes; family Cyprinodontidae; genus Cyprinodon; species Cyprinodon tularosa. The sequence goes on from NW_024039651.1 coordinate 1,901,954, forward strand.
TCATAATGGAAGAGGAAGCCCGGCCCAAGGTCCAGTGGTGATAGTCAACATTTCAGAGCTGAACTTCTGCAAAACAGGCAATTTGTAACCTTTTTCTCAGAGTTTAAGCCCCTATAGATGGGAGCCTGCATGGGAAAACCCTACCTCGATGTGAGGCTGTAACAAAGAAAAATCCCTGCTGTGTGTCTGCCATGATAAGCTGCTAGATGCTGGAGAAAAGTCAAGCTTTCCAAAGCAGATATGGGTAAATAACAGGACTGGCACAATTGGGGACAGATTTACCAGTAAAACAGTAAATGAAAGTTGCAGAACACATAACAGGTTTGTTGTTAGTCTGCATTTGACTGGTGAGGTGAACTGGGGTATTAATAGTTTAAGTTTGTGGTCCAACTGATTTATGTTCTACCACCTTTTTTCTATCACTTACTTTTATTGTGCTTTTATCTTCATTTGCTTTTATTCTGTATTTATTTTTCTATTTTATCGTTTCATTCATGTAAATCACTTTGAATTGTCCTTGTACTTAAAACTCTCCAGGTTCATCCCTTTATTACTCAGGTTGAGGTCATCTCTGTGGTCACTAAAGTCTACAGTGGAAAGGCTTTGCTTTTGGGTGAGGTGCACCCAGAGTGTCTCGGGTTAACAATTTTTCCTGAGCTGCCATGGCTAATGCTTCTAATCAGAATGACTTAGCAGTTTGGGATGGTGCCCCCGAAATGCATGGAAGGGGCTACTGGAGGGTGTGCTTCATTTAAAGGGAATCCCATTCCTCATCCTTCACAGATGTGCCTTTGGCAGAGAGGTGAAGAGGAGCCTCCACTTAATAGTCAGTTTTTAAGTGCTCAAGCACAAAAAACTGAGCAGTTTATTAGCAGTCAAGGATTCGATGTCTGTCTTTTCTAAAAGGTTTTTCTACCTCTTGTCTTTCGAAGGCTTCCATAGTTCTGGTTTATTTATATAAAAGTCACTTCTAATGAACATGAACTGCTGGAACTTATACGCTTATACGCATATTCAAGAGGACGTGGTTTATTTATTTTGCTAACCATGCTCATCCTAACAAATCTGAAAACCGTGTGGTTATAAAATTATTTATTAGATTTAGAAAGACATAAACAGAACCAGCCTCTTATGCAGAGACAATGTTTATGCCTGAGGGGTGAAAAGACTGCATGCAATGACCTTAAACCTGATTCTTACTGTAGGTCTGTATATGACAAAACAAAGAAAAAAAACGTCATTGATTTTAAATATTCCAGTCACTTAAAGCTCACAGACTTTTCAGAAATCTGCATCACCAGATTTTTGTTTGAAACTGAGTGCAGAAGGTAAATTATAAAGCCAGAGTCACAGCAGCAGAGATGTCAACCTGATTTTCTATTGCTTTGCAGAGTAGTGGCCCCTTAGCCAAACAGCTTGTCTCACAGTGCCAAGATGTTGTGAAGGGTCCATTGTGTTTGTCACCATCTGTCCACACCTGTAAGACATTTGGCCATTCAGGTTGTGTGTAATCTCTCACTCAAATTCACTCACCAGGTTGTGTATGTGTGTATTTCCTACACAACACTCTCAACCATGTGCCTTTTGATTTTCTGTTGGCTATTCTGTAAATGCACAAACATATTTTGTCCCAAAGCAGCAAACTATCAATCTCAGAAAGAGTCTGAGAGAATTGGGTTCTGTTTTTAGATTCTTTAGTCCGTAGTATGTCAACCTGGGAGAGGGCCATTCACAGCCCCACTCAAAATCTCTACTGCTGCTGATAGCATTCTCGTAATATAAGGGGCTTGACACAATACAGTGTGGAGAGCTTTCTATTCTCTGGGCCTGCAGAAAAGAAAAGAAAACAGATTTCAAGAGGCATGAAAATTGTAATAGATCATGTTTTTTTTTTAAAGCGGTTATATTTATTTCAAGACAGTTTAAATAAAAAGACAAGACTGTGTTTTAAGAGATTTGTGCAAAGACATAAAAAATCTAATCATGAATCATAATTTTGCATATATTAATAATAGGTTAGAAAAAATTTTCGTGGCTCCATCTTTTGAGGTATCTGCCTACCACCTTTGTTAAACTAGATTACATACTGTTCTTTGCAGGATACCACAAACTAAAATTATCATTGATGGTCAATATTGAGGTGTTTCTACATATCTATTTACTAAAATATAGGACAGCACTGTGACAGGGATATGCAGATGGATGTGCTTATTATAAGCAATTTTACTATAGCTCTAGCTAGACATTAACAAATGTGTATAAACCTGTTATAGACTGGTACACATGTGGTGAATTATAATAACTACAACTTCCCCCATCCCCCTCATTACCCCCCCAATCCGATAACAGACCTTGGTATATTAGTGAGAACTGCATTTGAGAGCAAATATAGTAAGCAAGCTCCTTTTGTGTCACCATGTTTCCATATAAACTAGTCTTGAGTATTGCTCATCAACTGAGTCAAAGGGCGGGCTCCAATTGAGTGAGAGCAGGTTTCTAGATTCTCTTCTTTCACTACTCAATTCTCACTCAATTCTCAACTTTATTTTGACTGACAGCACTGTAGTCTTGAATCCAATCACATGTGACAATATAGGGTCATATCATTTTGCAACAAGAGAGAGGGGGACAGACACCCCAGCCAGGTGAAGTTTGCTTCTTTTTCTGTTCGGTCGAATGGTTTGCAATAATTTATTCATTTGTTTAGTGATTAATAGAAATTTTAAGTTCGAAAATATTACAGGAAAGTAATGTCTCCTTTTTCACAGAACAAATGCTTAAAAAATGCTTGCAAAATGCAACATGATTTTTTAACATAATTGCTATCTAATGTTAAAATAAAAGGGTAGATAATAATAAATAGAGAGCTGAGTGTTAACTGAAAGAGGAGCTTTTCTTTGGGAGCAGAGCCAAAATAGATGGCTCTTTTAGAAAGAGCTAAACTTCCCGTCACTGATAATGACTAGATTTGTGTAGTCCAGTCATCAGTGTTCACTTCTCTCATACGTTCTCTATTTATTAAAACTTAAAGCAAATCCCTGAGACCTATACCATACAGCTTTAAGCGAATAGAAATTACAATTGGAATTAGAAGTAAATAGAGAAGGAATTGGTTTTATTAAGGGGGTATTAGAGTAAAAAAGACTGTTTTAAATTGTTCTGAAAAACTTCAAATAAGAAAAATATGTATGTTTCCTTCACTTCAAAATAATTTGCTGCTCAATTTCCATTAAAATTCCAGTTATATGTGTAGAGTTTTACAATTGTACAATCCTCTCAATCAGTGTCTGTATTTGTAGAAGTGAAGAAGAACAACATGGTAAAATTCCTTGCCTCCTCTTACTTCCCCACAGTTTTTACCGAAAAAAGTGACTACTGCAACCTGTACAGATTTTTTTTTTTCATGCCGTTACACAAACACCATTGGGTTTCCCAGCATACAACAAACAGTGAACCATCATAAATAATACTCCCACAATGCTGCAAGGGGGAAGTGCTTTCTATTTGTCATGTCAAATATAATAAACCTGAATGACACCCCCCTCCTTCGCACTCCCACAAAAAGCTAAAGAAAATTATTCTTGGGATTTAGTATCGATTTGATTTACCAGGATTTCCTCATTTCATCATTTTCTTTGATTACTCAAGTGATTTATGGTTTCCTAAAATGTCAATATATTTTTCTTGACTGACTGAAAAAGGAATTCAAAATCCCACCCATGAACATCCATCCATCCATCTGGTCTATAGCAGCTTATGCCTTGCTGTTTCGTGGGGGCTGGTGCCAATCTTTAATAGTAACTGTGCAGGAGTTTAGGCAAAACCTGAGTAGGTTGCCTGGTCAACACAAGTCAACTGTAATGCACACACGACAAACATGCATGCCTGCATATAATCATATCCAAGTGTGATTTAGAGTAACCAATTACCCTATGAGTGATGTATTTGTATTATCCAGCAGTTAGGCACATTTCTAAGGTATACAGGTATCTTTCACCATATGGCAAAACAATTAAAGAATACCATAAGTTTATAGGGGTGGGATTACATCAAAACCTTTCAGTAAATGCTGGTTCCTACTGGTATTTTGACATTTTTCTTTGTTAGAATATGTTATGAATAACAACTTGCTGGTTGAGAACTACAAATTCCCTGTTCAGTTACAATTCCCATATCAGAGAGTATCGCTGATGTGTCATCCTGCACCCTCCCCCAGGGCTCCTTTACATCTGTATAGAAAATTTTTTTTTTCCCCTCTCCTCCTCCTGTAGTCATCACGGTACACGTGGTGCATCTCCTGGAAACGTAGTCCATTTTTGGTTATTATTTTTAATCTCCGCCTGTCAAGCGACCAAGTAACTCCCGGCTCGTCGCCCTGGCCAACCATCAAATTGACTGCAGGTGTACTTTTTCTGTACTGTAAGTGCTTCTAAACCAAAGCTCACTACCAGTCTTTAAGAACTGTGATTCTAAAGGAACAACCCCTTCCTGAGCCGAAAGCTCTGAATGCAGATCTGTTAAGCCAGGGATACATTGTACAATTTTTTCAATAAGTTCACACTGTACGACGAACCCACAGGGTTTAAAGTTCACAGCTCACGATGTATGTTGTCACACTGTGTGGGTTGATGTTCTGAAGGGATCTACCTCCTCGGTGTGTCAACTTTACAGAAAGAACTCAATTTTAGTTGCTTCTGTATTTTCATCTGAGAGGAAGAGGCAGAAGAATCTTTTTTTGCACATGCCACCGAGCGATTTGCCCACGACCACCTTAAGATGACCAACTAAATTTCAAGCATTCAAGTTTGATTTTCTCTCGATCTTACGATTCCTGATCGGGAGATGGTTGTGAGAGGCTAATTACCCCCTGTTACTCCCTGTACACTACATGATGCTCGACACACAATCAGGCTGAAAGTCGGCCCTATTGAAAAATTCTTTAACGACTGGAGATTTTTTGCGAAAAGAGCAAGAAAATCGTACACTGTATGCCCAGCTTTAGTGCCTAACGTTAAGATTCTCCTGTAGCACTTGTTGCTGTCTTAGAATGACTCCCTGTGTCTCCGAGTGACTGAGACTAACCTGAGACCAGATATGCTGGAGGGAAGCTGTTGCTGAACCAGATGCTCATAACAGAACTGACTAAAATCCATCTTCTTCACAGCCATTGGAACAACAACAGGCTAAGACTCTTATTATCTATAAGGTATCTTGCCTGGGTGAGGTTAGAATTAATAGTTAGATGTTGATTGATTTATTAAAAATTAATTCCTGAACTAATGAATTGTAGAGATTTATGAAACACTGAAATTTCGGATGTTACAATGTTGTTTCCTAGCACCCTTTGTGTCTCCCTCTGTCATTTTTTTCGTGTGCGTCTTCCAGCCAGAGTTCAATTCATTACACACACTGCCACTCAAATGCGTGTGCATCGGTCATCTTTTGAGAGGCTGTTTGGTTCCCAGATATTCTTCGTAAGAACTTTTTTTTTTTATCATTAAAACACTCGAGATCCACCAAGCTGCCGGGAACCTTGCTGTTTCCACTTGAGTCCAGTTACAACAGTAATGGTGAGAAATTTGTGTAAATTACACGTTATGTTATTGTGTTGTAAGCAATGAAATGCAGATGTTCTTTTGTAAAAAAGGAATGGATTTTTTTCTCTTGTATTGCAATTTTCTTACTTTTGTCCTATTAAGCAATAATAATTATAAATAAGTAATAGAATATTTGATTTCTAAAAATGGTTATTAACTGCAGACCTTAAGAAAAGCAATAACGCCACATCCACTCCCCAAACCTGACACAGGTTTCTTCTGGAACTCAGCTTATTTGGTCCCACATAATAAATGGTGTACTAAGATTATTTTGTTCATTTCTTATCTGTAAAACGAATAAAAAAAATAAATAAATATGGCGATTGTCCTTTTTATTTGCTACCTAGTAGCTGAAGTTTATTCATGTTGCATGATGAACATGTATTTTCAGTCATGTTGTTGGCACTGATGTTTGGTCTGATCATTCATTTTACACACCTGCATAGCTCCGCATAGTTTTCATTACATGCTTATCTGATCCACCTGCATTAGCCTCCATTTAATCAGCATTCAGACAGGTCATCAGTGCCGGATTATTTTGATTTTTGTGGTGAGACTTACTGTAGTGTACTTTGTTCTGACTGCCTGATCCTGACCTGTTTTCCCTCGAACTCTGAGCCTGCCTGTTCCCCTCTGATCTGTTTGCCTGACCTGTCTTCTGACTCCTGCCTGATCTCTGCCTGTTGTTTACTGACCTGAACCATTTCCCAACCACTGAGTCTGCCTGCTCTCCTCCAGCCTGTCAGCTCCATTGTGTATGGAACCTGGAACTGTTATCTGAGTCTTTGACTGTCCTTTGGCAGCCCACCGGATCTCTGACCTCCTGGCTGTGACAACCGACCATTTCTCAGATTCAAGCTCAAAACTACCAATCTATTGCTGTAGTCTCCCGCAGCTGTCAGTTCTAATTATTGTGCTCCATGCTGTTGGTAATCAGTGCTGCTGTAGCCTCAATCAAATGCAACAACACAGCTGCAGTTTTCACAATGAAGGCAGACTGAAAGATGACGGAAAGTCCCTATTAGCTGCTATTTACTGTGAGAAAAGCCTGCATTCACTGCGGCTTTGAAAGCTACTAAACCGACGTAAATCAACAATTCTATACCAAGACATTTGCAGGATCTACTGTTATGCTTTCTATGGTAGTGAGCAATACTGTGTAATTAAACTGAATGGAAAAGGCTAGCTTTGTGCTAATTTAGGCAATACAGTTCAGTTACTTGTCAAGGTAGCTTCAGCATCTGAAAGATTTAAATGTTTCCCCTTTGTCAGCTCCTTCCACTTGAAAAAGGCTTGCCCCATGTCTATCTTGCCCCATGTTCTCCTTTTCGCATTCTTGGGGATAGTGAAACCATTTATTTTGCTGTCATTGCATGTGCATGGTGCTGCATTGCGCTCCATTAGTGTAAACTTTTTTTGTTGGGTTAGAGTCTCAAAATGGTCTGAACCATTACCTCTCGATCACACTGAACTGCCAGCAAGGGAAAGGCAATATTACTCCACGTATTCTTCCTTTTTTAGCCCGTGTTGGTGTCTGTACTTTCATGACTGTCATGGCGTAAATGGTTGACCTGCTTAATGCACGAAATAACACAAAATTGTTCGCTTATGAAAAGGCCTCTCATTATTGGTGGAGGAATAATACAGAAAGAATAACAAATATGTAAATGCAGCTATTTATTTTACGATGTAAAAAAGAGAAATTGTTACATATTATCCCTTTAACATGTTTTAATCTAATTTCTCTCTAGTTTTTCCTGCAGGTTTTGTTACAAGTAGGTATGGACAGGTTTCAAATTTCAAGGTACACTTGGTATTATAAAAAGGCAGAGTTTCAAACCTCCCAAGTTTTTCATTCTATTTATGTTTTCATCATCAATATCAGGTCTCAGGTCAAATACAATAGCTGCAAATAGGACTGGATAGTATGCATGCTGATAAAGTCAGAAATATAACTGATTTCTTTCAGGTATAATAATATGTAAGTGGATAAAATGGTACAGTATGATGCTACATTCCTTTCATATAATGTTCAGATTTGTGTAAGGACTTTGTAAATATAAGTGTTCTTAAGAAAAAAAGACACAAATGTGGAAAAAAAAGGCAGGTAAGCCTGAAATAATGGAGGCCAGAACAGATACTAAAGCAGAAAGCAGAGGCTCTTGCACAGGATACTGACATTTCATGCAACACATTTGTTCCTGATGTTTGAGGGGTAAGTGCGTATGCTGAGAATTAGAATGACATTCCTCCAAATGCATTCAGTGAACTTAGGCTCTGTAGAATGTCAGAGGGTGTTCACAATTTAAAGGTAAAATGTAAAATACCACAATCACCATAAAAATTAAAAGACTAAAGATTATATGTTTCAAGAATCAGAATATAACAGAACTACTGCAATGACCTTATAGTATTAAGGTAAAAACTGAAAGCTGGTATAGAAAGGAAAGCTTTTAGCATAGTAGTTTGCTGCACTCAGATCCTGCCTGCTGTACTTGCCAATGAGAAGTTGGAAAAATGCTTTTGTGTTTTTAAAAGACCTAAACACATGCTGTCAGCCCCACCGATCACCCTATGAGAAAAAAAAATCCTGTAAGACTTTTTAAAAATAGAAACGATTTAAAAAATAAATGAGTTCTCATTTGACTCTCAGTAAAAGCCATCAATATAATATAAAAACATCAATATAAAAAAAAACAAAGTTTTTAGAGAGATTAAAGTGTTTCTGATGTTTAGAAGGATTAGATTAAATAAACTAAGGCTGTTGACAATACAAGGACAAAACCCAGAAAATACTGAAACCTAAATAAATCGGAGATGTGAAGAGTATATGGAAATGAGATGGGTGAAACAAACAATAAAACAAGAGTAGATTATGGCAGTTTAGGGATAAAAGACCATTGCAATGTGTCTAGCAAATAACTGAGGAATATTTATATAAAAATGTATAATGGCAATAAACATCCTTGTCTTCTATTGAGCTAAAATTCTTGATAACCCAGACAAATGTATGGTTAAAGCAAGGCGGTACAGAAAATGGCTGTTAAATACAAGCTTTTTGTTTTTACGTATGTATGTTTCTCCTGATTGTAAGCAAAAACATTTTGAAGTGTCTGACCCACAGTCTCGACTTGAATCTCATACAAAATAAGATTGGAGTCATTTTTAAATACTTTTAGCTTATTACTTAATATTAATAATAGTGGATATCTGCAAACTGATGGTCAATAATTACAAGGGTTTGAATGTTGTAATATCTTTAAAAGGATTTTTGTCTGGATTATTAAGGAGGAAGTTAAAGTTTCTGCATGCTATGTAAGAAAGTAAGAAATTTAAGTATATCTTTCAATGGCATACATTTTTGTTAATAATTTAGAGTGTGACTTCTTGGTGTGCTTGGGTCACTGCATGACCTAAGTGCTTAATGCCACAAGCTGATGGTCTCTAACGATTTTCCTGTAGTGAACAGAATTTGTCCAGGTTTTGAAGCAGCAAACTTTTTTTGTAAAGTTTTTCTGTCAACACATTCTATAATTCCACAATGGAGTATTGGGGATCTTTAATATGTTCACATGGGAATATTGATATGCTTTTTTACTCTTTTCCGCTTGGTTGCCATTTTGTTCCTTCTCTTACATGTTTGTTGACTCATGAAGACTGACCTTTACTCAGGTAAGGCCTCCAGCACTTTAAATGTTGTTTTTAGGTCATTTCTGAACTTTTGACAAAGTAGTCTAAAATCACTCCAAAGTTTATTTTTGGAGTGATTTTAGAAGTCCAGCCACTTCAGATGGAACTCTTTTCCACATTTTTCTCCTGTTTAATTATCTGTGTATAACAACTGGGGAGTGGTGGCCTATTAGTTAGGGCATAGAGTTTGGAATCCTGAGGTTATGACTTTAAACCCCACTCCCACAGACTGCCAAAGGCCCCTTAACATCACAATGCTCCCCAGGTGCCGCACGATGGCAGCCCACTGCTCCCCAAGTGGATGGGTTAAATGCAGAGTTTATTTCGTTTCTCTTTACTTGACTGTGTGACAGTGTAATGACAATAAAAGCTGGGGGGAAAAAAAAAAACATCTTTCACTGCGGTTCCCTGAAATAATTTCCTAGAAAGTAAAAACTTTTATCTTAGATGATCAGTTGACCCTTAAGAACGAAAAAAGGAAGGAAGCTTTTAACAACACAGCAAATTTAATATACCCATTTTAATCAAAATGCAAAAACAGTTCACATAGATGTGACCTTATGATGCATAAAATGTGCTTAATTCTATCACACAGAAAACTGAGTAAAAACTGTTTTTCAACACACCCCATGTGCTACAAGATACAGAACAACATGACAGCAGAATAACATAAGATATTTTACAGACACAAAATAAAAAGGGGCACCAGCCTTTTTTCCACATTGATACATAGAGTGGATGTATTTCACCAATTCAAACCCAAATTCAAACAATTGTTATTATTTTTTTAAACAAAATAGCTTTTGCAAGCATTTTAAAATCCATTAACATGTTTGTTGTCATAGACATTTTGAACACTCCTTGGGGGTAAAACATTTTTTGCAAATCAGTTACAGCAAACATCTGAGGTTGTACATAATTTCCAGGAGATTGGTGCTGATGGTGTACATTTCAGCCACCTGTGAGTGGTGGTGTTAACACTTCAGTGTGCTGAGTGGACACCTGCCAACCACAGCTGAATCTGCACTCAGGAGCTTAAAGCCTTTATCTCTACCTTCCCTTTTATTAATTAGCAGCTTGGAGCTATTCGTCTACAACTCCTTATCCAGCTAAACCCATAAACTAAACCAATCAAAGGCCTTGTTTGACCGCAAGGTTTAGAGAAATCCACTGGCTTTGCTGTGCTATTGATCTCACCCTCCAGAGCCAAGGCCTTTCTGTGGCTCAGAGGCTTTACAAGAAAGTTAAAAAGTATAGACTGGACTGAAAAGGGGCTGCTTATCCTATTAAGGGGTAAATTAGTTGAAAATCACATTCCTATAGAATAGAATTTAGAATGAAAGTTTTGCTAAATCATTTACACCTCTTGAACTTTTTTACATTTTGTCACATTACAAACTGCAATTTTAGAATAATTTATTGGGATCCACACCTCAGCTGGCAGGCAGTGTGGTCAGAAAATTTGACAGAGATAAAGGAGTGTGAAGGAGTGCAGCCTGACCTGCAGCTACACTGTCTGTAATCCCATGCATCACCATCATTTTGAATTTCTGTATTTTCACATTTGCTGTAGTACAAAAATATAGGCTTGTGTGTTTTCACTTATTTGTTAGTACTTGAATAGTATATATATAATATATACTATATAATAGTTATAACTCTAGAATACGCATTTAGTTAAATTACTGTTAATTAAACACTTTTTAAAACATTTTTGTGTTTCCTTGTTCTTCCAATGCTACCAGGGGATTTTTTGAACTGAGGGCTGAAACTAGAGAGGGCAGATAGAAAGAGTCTGGGAGGCACACTTCAGTTCTTTCCAAATTGCGGAAATTGTCACTTCTTTTACAGGTTCAAAAGTAAGAACTGCCCAAGGTAGGAAAGGAACTCCAGACTGCTGTGCTTTGATGGACACGAACATGGACAATATTGGTCAATTTGGGATTACAGCATTCCGAGAAAGAACTACAAAAAACAAATGTAGCTAAATGAAGCTCTCCATTATAAAAACCACAAAATTTGAATGTGTGTATATTTGTGTCACTCAGAGTATGTGTAGAGTGATAATATAGCTTTGTTAAACTCTGTGAGGTGAGCTGAACCTCCATACGTCCATCTGAAAAGTTGTGGGTAACTGTATGGCTGCAGCAAAGGAACATTGGAAGGTCTCTATACTAACTGAATGTTTTCTTCCTACCTCCTTACTATCAAGGCGATCACTAACACACTTCTGCTTTGGCTTAAAGGTGGAGGGCAGGATTTCCGCAAACTGTTGAAAAGACCAACCCTCTCCTTTAAAAAAAAAAATGCATGTGCACACACCAGTACCCGTTCCCAAGAGAGAACGCCTGTTAAATGCGTGCAAGAGCGTGCACAAACCCATTTATCCTTGTGCACACTTTGTTTAAAAGTTGCTGTTTGCATCACTCATACAAGCTTACTTTTTAAAAGAAGATTTGCAATTTTTCCACTATGCCAGATTCACCACCGGTAAGTGAAAATCGGGATAAGCACATAGGACGGCCTTACGGAAATACCTCACCAGAATTATTGAAAATTATGAGGAGCACTTTTTTTGCTGAACACCCAGGAAAAAGAACATCCTCCACTATACCTTTAAGCTTGCTTGTCATAATGCCTGTGGTGTCAAAAGTACACACATTTGTTACTAAAGTAGAAGTATAGATACTGCAGTTTAAAAAAAAACTCTGGTAAAAGTTGAAGTATCAACTTGACCTCTTTACTCAAGTAAAAATGAAAAGGTACGAAAAGGTATGAAAAAACTACTTAAAGTATGAAAGTATAAAGTAACCTTTAAAAAACCAGCCAGATGCCGCTATATGAATTGAAAGCTCAGCTTTTGATTTCAAAAAATTCTTTGAGATAGGGCCAAGGATGAGGGAGATCTTGTTGGTCTCCGTCTCCATCTCCCGATACGCTCTCGCCTGTGTCCGACCTTTTGGACATTTCAACATCTTTTTCAAACATTGCAGTATGGCACAGGCAATTCACATTTGCAGTTTGAAGAACACCTGCTTGCTTCTGATGATTTCCTTTAGCTAACCAATGAGTGTTTGCATTATATGACTCACTCAATTATATTCAATTATTCAATTATCAGTTTTCACTAGACGTGGATGGCGCATATGACGTGAAATAAACATTTATAAACATTAAACAGAAGCCAAGAGTAACTAGTAACGTTTGTTTTAAAACTGTAAGGAATAGAAAGTGCGAAAATGTAATGAGTGTGAAAATGTAATGAGCGTGAAAATGTAATGAGTAGAAGTCAGAAGTAGGAAGAAAAAAAAAGTAATGGAGTAAAGAATAGATACCTAAAGAGTGTACTTATGTACAGTAACGAAGTGTTTGTACTTTGTTACTTGACATATCTGCATAATGCAGAGCTCCACCATGCAGGAGGACCTCTTCAGTCACTCTCTCTGGTTATTGCATAATTTGCTTTTGTTTAGTTATTTTCTTATTTGGTTAATAATCTTAAGATAACTGCTTGTTAGGCCGTTTTGGTGGTATAATTTGTCAGTAGATGCTTCCCGACTCAAGTGTGTTGATCTGTTTTGATCATTCAGTATTTAAGTCCCCTGTGTTTGTCATTTTTTTTTGTTTTTTTTGTTTGACCAGTTAGTAGGTAAGTCATGTTTTATGCTTGGATTTAGTACTTTCATTTGACCTCTTTTAACGGCACTATAAAAATTGTGCAAACTTGTTGTTTGGGGAAATAACACCCACCTTCATTTTAATTAACAGTGTGTCCTCATAGTTCAAATGGCTCAGAAACTCACAACAAGATAAGGCAACATTTTGGGGACAAAGCAACACTCAAGCTTTGTAAATCAACATTTAATTTTTTGGACAGCTTTGTGTTGGTCTGTTACATAAAATAGAGGCATATTGCAGTTTGTGTGGTTGTGTATGACAAAATATTGAAACATAAGGTGTATGAATATTTCCTCAAGGTACTGCAATATTGCAAGTCATTTGACACATGAAAGGCTAATTCTTCTTGAAAATCAGGGTATAGTGGAGTTGTGGGCCATATGTTATGCTCTTAGTCACAAGGGCTTTTGTAGCAAGTAACCATTTGCATGTAATTAATATGTGGAAACAGGCAAAAATGGCTGAGTACTCAGTTTAAACTCATTAGCAATACCAGCAGGGGGTATTTGTTCCTCAGGTATCACGGGCCCATTTTCATTATGTATTCTCTTCTAATGGCTCAAGTCTCTATTTGGTTGGATAAAAGAATTTAACTGCAAGAGATATGAGAATTTTAAAATGAAATAGCACTGCCTCAAGGTTCATGCATGAATCATTTGGTATATTTTAAAACCAGCATTTTCTTCAAACAAGCAGAACTGATTGCAAAGCATAAATTCAATTCCCAAAAAATTTGGTAATTGTATTTTTCTTAATTATTTTCCCTTAATTTGTGTCAGAAAACTTAAGAAGACTTACTCACACATCAACTACTATAAAAGTAGCCTTTCCTCTAACGATCTCTATCATCATCATTGCAAAAGAAAGAATATAGAAGCAATTTTCTCACCTTCTCCTATACATGATGATGCTAAAATTTGACACATACTGACAACACAAAAGAATTTCTTGGACTTTCAGTCTAGGTGAAGTTTATACAGAGTTTAAAAAAATTCACTCTTTTTTGGCATCTACTTAAAGGTATAGAAGATGATCTTTTATTTCTGGGTGGATCATCTAAATAAGTGGTTCTCCTAACTGTCAATCATTCTAGTGATATGCTAACGTAAGGTCGTCCTAGTTGCTCGTCCAGTTAGCCATCTTTTTCTGTGCATGCGCACTTTCTGGCGTATATCTGTGGTGGTCTACGGTTTCAGACAGTAATTGAATCTCACCTTTCTCACCACGGTTCTTTGAAAATGGCCAAGGGTCGTAAGAGAAAAAGTGTCTATGAAGTGTATGAGAAGAAAAGAAAGGCCTTAGAAGAGGCAGATATATCCTGGAATTCTTTCCGCAGAGAGCTCTCCTCGGAAAGCATTATGGCATTTGCTGTCACAGCGGTCCGCTGTCACCATAGGCAGTTGCCACCCGACAGCGGTGACTAATAAAGATGCACAGGCACTGTGCAGTGGAGGAATTAAGTGACCAACAGTGCAAAAAGCAGGGATCATCTGTCCGAACGGTAAGTTGACTGAGTCCACTATAAAGTCCCCACTCTATATAGTGATTGAGAGATTGAGGGATTTAGGGGTTAGGGCAGACGTTCGGGCACAGTAAGCTTGTATGAGCTATGAGAAGAGCAACTTTTAAACAGTGCAAGCACGAGGAGAAATGGTCTTGCACGCGCAGTTTTTTTTTAAAGTGGAGAGGGCAGCTTTTTTAACAAAATCACGAAAGTATACCAAAATACATTAGTCATATTTATTTGCTTTAAAACAACATCCTACCCAGCTAGCATGAAATAAAAATGTGTTAAATTAACTAAATATGATTAACTAGTTGCCAAAAATGATTGCACTATTTTCTCAGTGTAGATGACCTCCACCTTAAAAAGATCAAGATCAAAAAGGTATAAGGCTAAACTTTTACAGTCAGGTCGGACCTTGAATTAATCTCTTGACCAACCAACTGTATGCCTGAAATTCACCATCACTGTGCCTAAGCCCGAAAAAAAAAGAAAATCAATTATCTGCCTCAATGATTATCACCAAGTCACGCTCACTCCTGACATTATGAAGTCCTTTAAGATTATCCTCCTAAAGAATATGAAGGATAACATCCCTGTTGTACTGGACAGTTTGGCGATCCTTAACATGGAGAATTGTTCTACACAGAGGGCTGTTGCGTTAGATTTTTACATGACTGACTTATCTGCAGCATCTTAACACTAAAACCAATTTTAGGCTGTTTTTTGTAGACTAAAGTCTACCATCCCTTCTGGTAAAATTGTTTGTGAAGCTCTTTGCTGCTCTGATCTTCAACACTGACAGCCCTCAGAATTGTGTACTAAGACTTGCCTCATTCACTCTCTTTACATACGGCTGCTCTGTTATCCACACAAGTGAAGATTGTATATATGATGTATAATCAACATATGCTTACACACAACTCAACACCCAAAATTAGCACTTAGTTAAACCTGCTACTTGTCAGAGGCTGATGCGATGGGGGTTACCCTCTCTTCATATATTTTCATTCTCCAAATGCATGACAGGTTGTGAACATTGTGCCTTGTGACTAATAAGCAGTGATGGGGGTAATGGCGTTGATGAAAGATTAGCCCATCAGATGCAACGATAAGTAGGGATAAACATAGTGTGCCTGTGTTTAAGATAGATAGATAGATAGATAGATAGATAGATAGATAGATAGATAGATAGATAGATAGATAGATAGATAGATAGATAGATAGATAGATAGATAGATAGATAGATAGATAGATAGATAGATGGATAGATGGATGGATGGATGTTGCAGCATCTATAACACAGGATTTCAGAATTAGACATCCCCAGTTATTAATTTCATATACTCACCAGATCAGAACGCCCTGTTAAAAAACTTCACACCCATGAGTAGAGGTAATGCAGCCTGATGATATTTACAGCCCATCAGATACCGTTCCCCCCCATGTTAAGCAGGGGGAACGCTATCTGACAGGGTTTTTGCCCGTAAGACAGCGTTCCCCCCTGATGTAATTTACGTTGAGTTGCAATAAATGCAAAACTCTCTGCAGGTACTTGTCTTAGACGTCCGCTCTATTCATCTGGCTTTTGAAACACGACGAGAAGGTGGGGGCTGGGTGGTGAGGGTTACGGGGGAGAGAAACGCAAAAGGAACGCAATAGTTACTTTTACTAGTAACTAGTTACTTTTATTGTGGAGTAACTCAGTTAGTAACTCAGATGCTTTTTGGGAGAAGTAACTAGTAACTATAACTAATTACTTTTTCAAAGTAACGTGCCCAACACTGCTTATAAGTGACCTGCAATGAAAATTTGAGCAAACGAAGTTGCTGTTGGTAGCTTTAGGAATATACAATAACATGTACACAAGTTTTTGTTTATGTTAAGGTGTTATAATAAGGATAGGTTTGTGTAGCAGTTTGACATTAATATAGACTTTTCACAATTTCCTGTCCCAACCTTTCAATACATCCTGTTTGTCAATAAAAGATGAGAAAGGTATCACCGTGGTGTGAGTATCTGACATGCATGGGGCCTGACCAAGCATCAGTTTTAGATGAGTTGGGTGTGAGAATTCGTTGACCTGGCAGGTCTCATATCAAATGATAATGAGACGCACTACAGTCCACATTCTGCCACAGTGATGCTCTAGGAATAACATTAAGACTTGAGCTATGTATTATCAACAGATTTTTTTCTAAGGGTGTTTTGCATATAAATGTTTTTTTTTTAACGTTTTTAATCTCCTTTTTGCAGATTTTTTATGGTTAATTGCAATTAAGAATCCTGAGTCTTTATTTCTGGGTTTAGACTAATTCTTTTACCTCCTGTAAATGCCTCAGCTTCCTGTCCTTCAGCTGTTTCCCATCTGCTCACTCATTCACCTGTGTAGAAAACAGTAATCATAGTCCCCAGTGTAAATTTTCCATGGTTCCGTTACTCTAATGCTGACTCTTTGTTGCCCTCTCCCTTTTTTATGAGACAGTTCTGTTGTTTAGGGATTATTTTTTTTATCATAATCCTGCCATCCTCGTCTTTGCATTTGGGTGCCTTTAAAAAGATTAAAACTTGACCCGCATGCTGCATCTCTGCAGCATCTCTTAGGTTAGCAAGGATGTTTTTGCTTAGGAGCGCAAAAAGATCTTAGATTCATTTTGAAAAATGTCCTAGCCTTCATCACATTTCACAAAGGACAATGTCAGTTTGAAGAAAAAGACAAGGTGATACACAATAACACCTTTTGTTTAAAAGGCTGTGATACTAAGGCGATCGATGAAGGACAACACTGCCTGCATTTGGTTTTGGTAGCACTTTTGTGAACAGATCAATTTTTATCTGCTTATGATCCTTTGAAAACAGCCTTTCAGCTCAGTGGTTTGTGTGGCCAAGGACGTGCTCCATTCGTTTTAGCATTACTTGTCCTGAAAACTAATCAAATTAGTTAGAGGGTGTTTAGTTTTCTTCATATCATTGTTTTAAAATGAAAAGAGAACATGCTGTACCTCTAAATGTTTGCCAAATACTTCTGCAGTGGAACTGTTGAAAAGTAAAAGCGTAAACCAGCATAGTTTGGTTTTAACATCTGCTGTGTATACGGTATAAATACATTCTGCACGAAATTAGTTTGATCACAATTGCACAGTTAAGTCTTATGGCAAATCAGCTGGAAGAATGGTTACAATCAAGGAAATGGCAGGTGGCTGCGCCACTTCAATAAATGCATGTCAGCTTGTGCCTTTAACAGACATTGGCTGAATTTTGATTTTGCTGACGGGTGCATAGAGAAACCCATCGAGAAATCATTGATGCTTCTGAAATGAAAAGATTTGAACAAAGCTGGAGATCAATCTTCTAAGTTGAAGCTGTCAACCAGACACATTGGATGTGCGCTGTTTGACAGAAAATGATGGGTGTGTCCTGTATTTTTGGCAAAATGTCTTATGCTGCCACAGATGACAACAGAAGTGATAGGACTTTCCATAAATAGAATCACAAAGACATGAAGTATCTTGCAAGGAAGGATCTAAGTTCTCTAAAAAAGTACTGTTTTCACAGTTTTGTTCAAATATATTCTGTCCAAAAGTTTTATTCATATCCCTACTGTAGCTCATGTGTAAAGAAAACTTGCTCTCGTTTTGGCTCTTAGATATGTTAATAAACTGTATAATTTGTGACCTCAATGCATTTTCTGTTTAAGGTTAGAGCAAGGAATGTGTATAATAAAATCATATATTACAGTATGAAAACAAAGAACTCATGAACTGTAAAAAAAAACTCATTGGGACTGGAGATTAAATAGGCTTTTAACGTTTTTTTTCAATCCCTTAAATTTGAATCGTAATTTTGTTGTGGTTTCCTGGATAGAAACACAACAAAGACTTGTGAATAATTAGTTTGAGTAATCTTTAGATATACAGATACTTCTTGTTCATGATGACACACCTGCACGTGGACATTGGGTAGATAACCTACAGATTGTAAAACATCCATGTTTGTGTGAACGGGTCCTAAATGTGCCCAAAATGTGGGTATTCCTATACTTCCACAAATCTTCCACAAATTCAGCACCTTACCTTGGTTTCATTGTGGTGTTGCTGTTCAACATGTTTTACCATGAAAATCTATTTATTTCATATTCATTTACAATATATGTAACTCTGTAGCGCAGACAGTAAGACTTGTTGATTTATTGAACATCTACAGCAATGCCACAGAAATAAATGTGACTGAAACATCCACAACTTTGCCAAGACTTTGTTATCTAGATGTTTAACTTACCTCAGAATTCTGAACGCTGGAATCTGAGGTTAAACTTTATAGCCTTATATAACAAATTCATTTATCTAATAATTAAATCTTTGGGCGCACAGAGAGGGAACTGAATTTCTGATGGCTAATTATACTGTAACCTGAAATAGATTAAAATGAGACAGCAACATCACAGAAAAAGTAACAGCCCATGAGCTATGCCAACTTCACACCCTTAATTCCAACGTACATGGACTATTTTGGGCAGAAGAGTGATTCCCATACTTCAAAGATGTAGCAGGACCTGATGTTTCATAAACTGACTTTAATTTCTGTTTTGTCCCCCATAAAAGTTATTTTTGTAAAAATCCAGCAAGCATGGCAAGCTAGGAAACAATGCGAAAACACCAAAAGTATCCTTTAAACAAATTTCATTAGGAATAAGTTGTCGTCAATTTTAGCAGTTAAGCGACTTAGATCCACCTTTTCTAGTAAAATAGATAAATACGACAATATGAGCACTACGATTGATATATTCTGCAACTCTGAGGCACCTTCAGGGAAGTAGTGTAGCACCTGAGACTTATTAATTGGTGACGTTACTTAAATTATACAGTCATTTAATTGCCATTGACCAAATACGACAAACCAGGTTTCGCCAGAGTGTAAGTTAATCTGCTTAAAAGAGACTGCGCCACATCAAGGTTGTCAGCCTTTACAAATGGTTTGTGTGAAATTCAATTGGATGAGATGAGTTGCGACAGTTGATATAGAGAGCTGTTGTGCTGATGAAATGGATTCATTGTGACGGCTGAGGATAATGAGCTTTACTCAATCAGCTTGCAAGGCCTTCCAACTGCCATTTCAATTGCTACCTTGTTGACTGTAGGGGGGGTCTATCGGGGACAGACAGGACACACAGGCAGAGTGCTGTTGTTTGGCTCTGGCCTGCTGACACCTAACAAGAATCAGTGTCATGAAAAAAATGCATTAACATGCTTAAATCAGTCATAGAGATATTACAATTTATCTTCTTAAGAGATATCACATTTATTAAATGAAATAATGAAGTACATGATAATAAAAAAATAGCTAAATAAACATCAGCTTCGTTACCCTATATCCAACCTTCAAGTAAAAGGAATACCCCCCACCCCTAATAAAAATTGCATTGAGCTTGTTAATAATTCACATAAAAACAAATTAAATCATCGAGTAAATGAAAAGAAAAATGTTTTTGCTTTGCTCTTGGATTTATAAGTCTTTGTATTTAAATAACTCGTATTCATAGCAGTATGTAGGACACTGACTTTGTTGCCTTGTGTAACAGTCAGCAGTTTGTGGTACAGTGTGGGTGCTAAGGATTACTAGATATACAATACCTCTCAGAATCACGTTTCCCTGGCAATTTCCTCAGAGAGAAGACAATGAAGAAAATTCAAATTTCATCCAAGAACAAGCAGATGCCAATGTGTGGGAGGCACAGTTAAACTTGTGCAGCATAGACCAGTTAGCGTCAACAAAGAATGAATTTAGTCATGATCAAAGTAAAATAACAACATGGTGCCCTGTAAAGCTACAGTATTTATACCCTCATTTCATCCATCAATTTCTGTCATACATATCCCTGATAGGGTTGCGAGGGGTGCTGGTGCTGTCAATGGACCAGAGGCATGATACACCCTGGACAGGTCGCCAGTCCATCACAGGACAAACAAGCATTCACACACAAAGTCACACCTAAGGATCATTTAGAGAAGCCAATTAACCTAATAGTCATGTTTTTATATTTATTTATTTATTTTTCATATTGTAATTATATCAATTACTGTAAAAATGTCAATAGCTGTATATTGTTTTTTTTTTCTCAGTACAGTATATTGTTAAAACACTTTATAGTACAGTATTTAATTTGTTTATTTTCTTAACTCTTCATGTCATGTTTTCTAAGGTCCATATTTGTGTGACAATTTTTTCTGTTTTTTTTTTTTTTTTTTTTTTTGCTGCTGTAAACAGCAGAATTTCCCCATTCTGGGTCAATAAAGGTATTTTGTATTCTATTCTAATATATTATGGACTTTGTTTATTTTTTGGGATGTTCCATGAGATAAAACAACAGAAAATTAACAGTTAAATTTCTTTATTTTTAGAAATTAAATTCCAAAACTGCAGAACAAATTTGTACCAATTCCTACAATATTGTGATGCAAGTGCAGCTGCAAATTAAGTTTCTCTTTTATTTCTGAGATCATTTATATTTCTATAATTTCTCAAGTGTAGCTAACATAATAAATAAAACCTATGATCATGAAATTTCAAGTCTCCATTATGCTAATTCATTAAAATCTGTATTTTGGCTTGACCAATTTAACTTTTGAAGATGCTTTGATGTAAAGAATGTAGCTTAAGCGTTGCGCTCATAGTGACAGAGAACCTCCCTAATCTTTAGCCTTTTGATGGCCTCTAATAGTATTTATGACACATTTTTTTTCTGACCAGCTACGAAGCCCCTACTGAAGAATAAATTGGTGAAGAACTTCTGAAGGAAAACGCCCCCATAACATGGTACTCTCACATCTTTGTCTTACTGTGTAGAAGGAGTGTTTATATTGATGTGAAATGGCAGTTTTGCTCTTTCACTTGTAGTTCTAACTGCATTTTTTTGTCTTATTTGAGGAGTTAATCTTTTTCTAAATTATGCTTGCGATCCCTACATTACTTTTACTCTACTCCTCTTAAGGCTTTATTCAATAATAGTTTTGTTCTTGCATCTCTTCCATAAAGATCCTCTTTTTGGCATTCATGACATATATTTGCCCCCTCCATAGATCAGCGGCGTGTGGATCTCTGCCTATGTAGGCCCCTGGTTTACTTGTCTGAACAAAGCACCTTGTGCTTGACTTCTCTATAAGTGTACTTATAAGTGTACTGCCAGGCCTTATTATGTAGTTATGCAGTCATGCCATTTTCTATAGATTTTCTGATTATGGATTGAACAGTGCTCATTCAGTTTGGGATAAATGTTTTATAACCCAATCCTTCTTTAAACTCTTTCTTTATTTTATCTTAATCAACTTTTAACTATATGATAACTGTTTTCTAAAGACCCTTCTAAGCCTTCTCACAACAGTTAGATTTGTGTAAAATTGCGTACTGGTAGGATCTAATTTGGAGCTTTCACATGGGGCACTTTTTCTTTTTTCAATGAACATTTTTTTGCAAGCATTTTTTTCCGTCATAATAATAATGCTGCAGTTTTTGTCCATCACATAAACTTGTGCTATTACAAAATTTCAATGAAGAATAAAAGTTTGCTTTTTTATCTAAAAAGGAAGGAATTTGAGTGTAGAATACATAAAAAAATATATATGTTTCCACATCTCTAATTTGTCACTAATTACCAAAAAATTCGGAAATTTGCAGGTGACTTTAAAAAAATATCTAAGGGGCCTCTAATGAAGTAGGACTTGTATAACTTAGTGGGACAACAAAATCTAAGAGAACAAGATACTGTCTGTTAAAAGAATTTGTTAAGAATGAAATGTTGGATACTTACCTGACTTGGTAAGGAAGTAATAAAACATATTTTTATTCTACCACATGTAAATCATTTGTCACAATTTTAAAGAGCTTAAAACTACGCTACCATTTTCATTTCTTTGATGTTTCCAAGGGATGTTTTGCATAATCCTAAACTATTTTGCATCACTTTCGCTTTTCTAGATCTCGTCTTAGTTTGTCTAATCAATTTAACACTTGTAGCTGTTTTGAAGTAACTGCAGCACCGTATCAGTTTAAGCTGATTTTACAAAACGGAAATAAATCCCCTTTTTATCTTTTGGTTGTTTCTTTTTTATATTAGTTGGAGGGCACAATGTTTTGCCATGGCCTGCTGCCCTTGTGGATATATAATCTGGAATAAATCAGTAAAAGATAAGGCATTATTATTTCAGAAAGTGTTTATCTCACATGATATATCTCCCACCCCTTGAGTCTTGCATCAAAATTAAAACTTTAATTTAATTTAAGTGAAATACTTAAAGGTAATATATTTCTAACAAAGTAAATAAAGCTGAGATAAACTGAAAACCTGCTAAAGGGGAAAATATCACAAATTAAAAGGCATGTCTTTGTGTTCATTCACTGATGCTGCTTTGAAAGTATTGTATTTCTTCTCAGTGGTAACAGAGGACAATTACCTTCTATGCATCCTGCATGCCTCTGCAGAGATGAGGCAGTGAAAGAGCAACAGTCCATCCTTCATGCCAGGAGGTTATCTGTTGTTTTTCCACATTTTTTTTCATTCATGGACGAAATGTAATAATAAGAGGAGAGGAAATGGTGTAGAAGAGCTGGATATGCATAAAATATCAGCCCGAAGCTAATGAATCCACTTGTCATGTTTCCACAGTGCATCACACTGGCTCATATTGCTTTATTATGGAAGAGTAAGCATGTTGTGAATGTGTTTTGATGTTTTCATGTCTTGGTGTGATGGACTGTGGTGCGAGCGTTATCATCACACTATGCAGCAGGACTTGGAGGGGTGCAAGTCAAGGAAATGGAATTAGTGGAAAGCCATAAATATCTTGTAACATTGTTGATGGTGCTGCATGATTTTTGCCCAATGCAAAATGAATTCCCTTGTCCGTGGTAAAATGAAAAACCTTATTCAGTCAGGGATATTAAATCATTTATGGTCTCATTTTCTATTAAAGCCTAGTTTGGCCACTCAAGCAGGGAGGAGGTTTTATGGAAAGAGACAGTAAGATTAGCAGTTGGAAGGAAGGGGGAGCATGGGAAAACATCTTCAGAGAGATGATTCAATGTTTAAATGAAATCCAATAAGAAAAACTTCAAAACCATTAATATGATTGAACAGAAATCAGGCTGATTTCTAACCATTGGAGGTTCATAAGACCATATTCATGTGCTTTGTGCACAGAGACCTTTGCATGCACCAGAAAACAGCATAAGCTACATCTGTGCTCTTTGCAAAAAGTTGCTGGGCTGGAAACCCCAAGTGCAGGGATGCAGACAGGATTAACAAATAAAAAAAAAAATGTTTTGTTAGGGAGCTGAGCTAGACAAAACATGAGGTATGTTTCCACAGAAGGCACAGCTGTAATTTAAGTGTCAACATCTGTTGCATTTACTGTTAATAACTAAAAGCTGTCTTTCTTTTCATTAATTGAGATCTTGCCACATGTGGCAAGTACAAGAAAGACACTCTCATGTTGAGCTTTTTAACATTTTAACACATCACGGGCACAACTTAATTGCTACCAACCCCATTTCACTCCAAACTTCTTAGCAAACTGTTAGAGTGGGCAAGGAAAGTATTACATAGAGAAGAGAGTGAAACCATAGTTTTAATAAAGTGCAAAGAACTGTTGCAGAGAATGCCCCATCCAATGGTAGAATCGCAGCTAACATATAACAAAAATATGCTTTGATAAAACAGATTCAGTTTGTATGGCAGGGCTGCTTTCCTTAAATACAGGGAAGCAGTTGAGGTTTGATAAAGAGACAATTGGAGCTATATACAATTTAGGGGCCAAACAAAAGTCCTCTTGGCTCTGGGTATCAGATTAGAAAGGAACTCCAATTCAATTCAGTTCATTTATATAGCGCCAATTCACAACACAAGTAATTTCAAGGCCCTTTACAGTTCAACCAGATCATACAGTCAAATTGATTTAAAGTTTTCTATCTAAGGAAAACCAGTTGATTGCATTGACTCATTGACTCAAATGCAATCCCTCACACTAAGCATGCTTGTAGCGACAGTGGAGAGGAAAAACTCCCTTTTAACAGGAAGAAACCGCCAGCAGAACCAGGCTCAGTGTGAGCGGCTATCTGCTGAGGCCAACTGGGGTTCAAGCAACTGTAAAAGGCGACCAGGAAACACACAGCCAGTTGCAGTTGTATTTAAATACAGCCACAGTTTTCCGATATCAATTTAAAAAAGTGTGCATGAATTTCTTCATTTTCCCAGTCATGCATTGCTTTGTTTTTTGGTCTATCACATAAAAACATATTAGGAATTGAATTACTAAGGTGCACAAGTTGGTTGAATAGAATGATTTGACATATTCTTCTTTTTTGCTTGGTGCTCTACTGCTACTTTCCAAATAACATAGTCTCAGCATCAAATACAGCACTAACAGTCTAAAATCCTCCTTTCTTTCACTTTATTTTTTTGTTCTCTTTTCAGAATTTCCAGAACTGTTCATCTGTTAACAAAAGCACAGACTACAGTCCCAGTAAATACTCACCTCACATTCTGGGGAGGATGCCTGAAAAGACAGCTGTTGTCAGAAGAGGGCAATGCACAACAAAAACATTTACTCTGGGAGAAAGCAGGGAATAATTACTTGTGTGTCGCTCGAAATGAAACAGTTGAACAGATTAGAGCGCCTCCTCCAGCGCCCATTAATCAAACACACTAGAATTAACTTTCAATTGACTTTCCTACCCTTCTACATAAAGTAGATGCCATGCCTGAGAAATGGCATGAGCAAGCAATCTCTAGTTCAAACACACTTTCTTATGTTTGTTTTTATTTATTCAAATGTACTAGACTTTCTGCCTCTTTTATTTTTTTATTAGAAAGGTTTTAAAACTTATGGTTGAATTCTAAGACATAGAATACTGGGAATGGAACCACACAAAGAATGAATGGAAATAAAATATGTAGTGTTTGCTGCAATTATACTACCTCTGCAATAAGCTTAAAAACTAAGAAGAAATAGTGAAGTTTAATTTTGCAGGGAGCATATTGTTTTTTTTTCAAGATTTCCATGAAAGTACCTTTTAAGCTTTTCTAATGGCCAACACGCTAATGGAAAAAGAATGCCAGTTAATGTCAATGAATTGGTTTCTTTCCAGACCACTCTCTTGTTTTATATATTTTATTGTCAATGTCTGTTTCACACAGACGTATTTTTGTAAAAAAAAAAGAAAAAAGGATGTGATCTGGCACTCTAGGTTCATCATACACATCTGCACCTATGCTGAGCATCTACGTATATACACTGGAAAAAATCAAAATCTAGACGAGTCATTTTTTTCTTAAAATAAGTGCATTTGCCCTTGGATTAAGGTAGTAAAAGAGACATCTTGCCAATGGAACAAGGCAATTTACACTTAGAATAAGAAAACAGAATAGCATTGTTTAATTTCAAGTGCATATTATCTAATTATCTTATTTATCAGAGTAAAAATACCCATTCCTTTGGCAAACTATCTCATTTACAGTACCTACTCAAATTAAGGGGAAATACACTTAATTTAAGTGTTGGGATCTGGAGCTGTACCACCTTCCTCCAGCAGAGTGCGCCGTGGGTCCTCCTGAGCTGAGCCTCCAACACACCTGTGGCCCATCTCATCATCAGAGGACCCACCAGTATATAAGCTGACTTCAGACCTTGCTTCAACGCCGCAGTGTTGATCTAGTTTGGTTAGCACACAGAGCCTAGTAACCTGAGAATCCTTGCTATCCCTTGAGAGAAAATATTCTAACTCTTCCTTGTTTTTGCCTCACAGGAATCCTGTCTCTTCATGAAGCTCTGGATGAGCTTAACCTGCCTAGCCTGCCCTCGTGAGCCAAACCTGAAGACTCTCCTCTGGATTCCATTGCTGCTCTTGGCTAAGAGCTGGAAACCAAAATCAAGGTCTGCCTTCAAAGTCAGAAGTAAGATGCTGAAGCAGCTATTGAACTCTGCTGATCAATCAGTCTCTGGATCCCACAGTAATCTCTCTCAAAGAGAAAACCGGACTCCTTCAAGGTATACTTCTGCAAACTCAAAGTCACTCATCTCATCTGAGCCAGAGCTAACTAAACTGTCTTCCCTGCAGACTCCAGTGAACCTGTCTCCTGACCAGAACCATTTCCAGTCACAATATTCATATCTGTTGTACTTCAATAAACCTTGTTAAACTTTTCATCAGCCTCCGTTGTGATCTGCATCTTTGGGCTTCTCTCTGAGAACCTATCATGACAGAACACTGCGGCCAAACACAAAGCCCAGCAGGCCACCTCCGTCGGAGGTTAGCGGAGCAAGACACTCAGATCCAAGGACAAGCTCAAGCCCTCCGTGAGTTACATACCCAGATTGAAACTCAAAATCAAGTGCTTCAAACTTTTGCAGGCTACATGAGCAGTGCTAATGCCACGTCGGCAGCACAACCTTTTCCGGGCCCAGTTCCGCCTCCGAGGTCACCGGTTGTGACGTCATCACCTGAGTTCCGCCCTAGTCTTCCTGAAAAGTTTTCAGGTAATCTTAAGGAATGTAAGGGTTTTTTGTTCCAATGTCGTCTAATTTTAGAGAATTCTCCTGGCAGTTTTCCTACAGATAGGAAGAAAAAAACTTTTATTTTGTCCCAACTAACTAGACAAGCCCTAGAGTGGGGGCAGGCAAGGTTTGCCTCTGAGGACAGCTTCAGTTGTACTTTCTCAGAATTTGTTTCTGAATTTTCCATGGTGTTTAATCAAGATTCTGATCAGACAATAGACTCTCGAGCTCTTCTTAATCTCAGACAAGGAAAATCCTCTGTAGCGGATTTTTCCATCAACTTCCGGGTCAAAGCCGCAGCTTCCGGATGGAATCAATGTGCTCTCAAAAGTGCATATTTCCAGGGTTAAATGAAGATATCAAAGATGAACTTGCAACTCTTGATGAACCAGCTAGTCTGGAGGATTTAATCCGCCTAACTATAAGGTTGGATAACAGACTTCGTGCCAGAAACAGCTCTAGACTAAAGAGTCATGGTTTTTCTGTATCAACCCCTGCATGTAATAATGCTTCTGTTTTTGTTGAGTCGTGGTCGACCTCATGTCACGAAACATGCCTTCGTTCTGCAGCTCCTGCTGTAAGGTCTCCTAGAGGTAGGGGGGAGATGGACGCTCCGGATCTTACTTCTGTCCCGTCCGAGTACCATGATCTGGCTCCTGTCTTCAGTAAGGTCAGTGCTATGTCCCTTCCACCTCACAGACCATATGACTGTGCTATTGAGCTATTACCAGGAGCTCCCCTTCCCAGCAGTAGACTTTACAATATTTCCAAACCAGAACGAGAAACCATGGAGAAATACATTAATGAGTCTCTAGCTGCTGGAATAATCCGTCCATCTTCTTCTCCGTTGGGTGCTGGTTTCTTTTTTGTGGGCAAAAAGGATGGTTCTCTTAGACCTTGTATAGACTACAGAGGCCTTAATCAAATAACTTAAAAATAAATACCCACTTCCGTTGCTAGCATCAGCCTTTGAACCTGTACAAGGGGCTACTGTTTTCACCAAGCTCGATTTAAGAAACGCATATCACCTCCTCAGGTTTAGAGAGGGTGATGAGTGGAAAACAGCCTTTAAAACCCCCTTGGGCCAGTTTGAATATCTGGTCATGCCTTTTGGTCTCACTAACGCTCCTGCATGTTTCCAAGCCCTCGTCAACGATGTCCTCAGAGACTTTTTGAATATCTTTGTGTTCGTTTACATTGACGACATTTTGATTTATTCTAAGAACCTTTCCGAGCATAAGAAGCATGTCCGCCTGGTCCTGCAAAGATTGTTGGAGAACAAACTTTTTGTTAAGGCCGAAAAATGCGAGTTTCATCAACCTTCAGTCTCCTTTTTAGGGTTTGTGCTCGAGGGCGGGCAGGTTAAACCATCTGAGGATAAAATAAAAGCTGTTTTGGATTGGCCAATACCTGAGAACCGCAAACAGCTGCAGAGATTCCTGGGTTTTGCCAACTTCTACCGTCGATTTATCAGGAATTATAGCCAAACAGCTCTACCACTCACAACTCTAACTTCAGTCAAAAAGACCTTCCAGTGGACCCCCGAGGCTCAAGGAGCCTTCGACAAACTTAAGACTTTGTTTTCCAGAGCTCCCGTGTTAATCCAACCTGATCCGGCCAAGCAATTCATTCTCGAGATGGACGCCTCTGACTCTGGTGTTGGTGCCGTGTTATCCCAGAAACTCGACTTAGATCAAAAGATTCACCCCTGTGCATTTTTCTCCCGTAGACTTGTCGTCCTATAATTCTCTTCTTGACGACTTAAAATTGAAGCTAAGTTTTATAAAAATTCAAAGTTCTTAAAAAGCAGAAAAAGTCTCAGACAAAGATCAAAAAATTCAGACAGATGGCAGCTGAGTCCGGGTCCAGTGTTTATTGCTAAACACTACATATTTACACAGAGCTGGTGAGCCGAAGCTGACAAATGGTGAAACCAGCTCCCTTTTATACATTTCTTTATCGGTGAAAAAACCCCCTTCAGAACATATTTCAGTCATTGGTAAAGGTCACATTGATATTTATCTGCAAAACACGGTGACATTCATATACACATCTCATTCTTGTGAGAGCACTCTCTCAGGCCATGAAAACATCTGGTGCATTCAAATCAGAAACTTATGACGGTTTAGTCAAAAACATTACAGCTCTTGCTTCAGGTCACGTCAGACGACCATACTGCTCCCCCTTCGTCTTCTCACCCTTTGTGGGATCATTACTGCTCCATGTGCTCTGAAAATAACACCTCCTTTGTATGGTCAGATTTTTGCTGATCTGGACTACCTTGGGATGTCAAATATTTCATTTTTATTGCGGGTGCTTTTCTTATCACTAAGGGGCCTCCACCCTGCGTTGTCCTGTAGACCTCACTCCCATTGGCGCCAGCTGCAACAGATACACACACTCACTCTGCTTTTCTCCTCTCTGGCCTTGAATGGCTCTGTTTTTCTCATTTGTGAAAACAACTTTAAACTTATAAAACATTAACTTTATTTTATCTTATGATTAGTGCAGATTAATACACAACATTCCCCCCTTTGATCCTAAAAGGATCAATTTACGTGATTATGCAGGTGATAACTAATCTAAAACACTTTAAATGTGAACTCACCCAAGTGACAAAAGGTTATATATATATATTGTGCACACTAAACTAAACGTGAGATTAAATACACACCATATAGTAGAAGTGAGTAATATAAGATGTGGTGGTGTCTAAGTAAATATTAAACTAATAAAATGCAGAAAACAGAATATATAAAAACAAAGAGGGATCCCCCTCTTGGCTCCCTTAAGAGGACCCGTCCTCGTTGCTTACTTTTTTTGTAGCAAGATTTTCTAATTCTGTTTTCTCAGCAGAGGCAAATACCAATGCCCAAGCAGCATCTTGTGTTACGAGGTCACTGCATTTATCCCCTACAGTGGTGGTATTTCACACCCATACATACATAAATACAAACAAAAAGCTTCATCAGGCCCGGACTATGCCAGGCAAACACATCTTCTAATGGTCAAAGGACCGTCATTACAACCAACATAGGAGTAACCATATGGCACTCTCCTGCACAGTAATTGTACTGTCACATAAAGTATACAATATGTTTAACAAAGGTATGCATAATCATCAATAATCAGCATTGTCCTTATATCCAGTTATGGCGTTGAAGTTGATATATTAATAATAATAATAGCCTCCATAATTCTGTCCATAATTCTGCCCTCCGTTCGGGCCCCCCTGGGTATAGGGAGCCATATGCTGCAGATCAGCGGTCAGCTGCATCACTTGCTCTTGTAGGTCGATAATGGTCTGCTGTGCATCTCGAAGTTGCACCACCTGCTCTTGTAAGTTGATAATGGTCTGCTGTGCATCCCGAAGTTGCTGCCTCAGTTCCAGATTGTCTCGGGTCAGCTGCCGATTCCCAGCCTTTACTTTGCGTTTGTACATGGTGCGGCGCATCCGTTCAAAGGACCGACGTGGCTCGGGGTGCGCCAGACCCTTCATGAATTGGGCATAAACTGATGTGGTCATAGAGGTGATTTCAGGCTTAAGGTCAGCGTTGGTATCATAGGACTCCAGCGGATGAGCCAAGAACTTTGCAACATGATGAGCTTCGGCAAGATCAAGCTTTATGTCATCTGCTATGACCACGAACATAGCCAGTACGCCTGGAATGGGTGGTGGTGGATAATTATATTGGTGGGGTGACGGTGGTCGTCGATCCTCGGAATTCTCAGGACTGGCAGGGGTGCTGGTTGGGCCGAAATCGATACTGAGGTTCCCCGGTGATGACGAGATGGACAGTGGCTTCCCAGTAGGTAATGGTGGTTGATCATCAGGCTGCCTGCTGGGTGTCATCATCGGTTGATCCTCAGGCTGCCTGCTGGGTGTCATCATAGGTTTGCTCCAACCCGAAGGTGCACTGCTTGGCCCCTCTGCAGGATCTAGTAGGTGCCTGGGAGGAAGATATGGGCATCCTACCCCTAGTGATGGGCCTAACGACGCCAGTGCAGCTCGTAAATTCATTTGGTTTTCTTCATATTCATCATAACTAGCCTCTGCCATGTTCAATAATCTACCTGTGGGGACATAGTATGGCAAATTTAGGCATCATCTGAAGGCATATTATCTCTTATATCTATGGATTATTCAGCATGCAAGTTGCTATATCTATGTGAGTAAGTATATAAGTCATTGTTATGCAAAATATTTATATATATACACTGTTATTATTAAAGAAATGCACGTACCTGGTGAGGGTGGAAGGTGATCATGGTTATGTTTTATATCTCTTGGTCCAATTGTATCTCTACAACTGGGAACTGACCAGTTACACTTACAACAAGTCTTGAGACCAGTCCCCGAACAAGGGGTATGATGCAACACACAACTATCAATATAATCAGTATTACTGCCCCTAGAATCATTCCTGCTGCCTCAAGATATTTTCCCCTTCCAAGCTTGTGAAACCAATCCCAGAATCCCTTCAGCTGAGTGTTCTGGGCAGTCGCCTATTTTACTTCCAGGAATAATCTGAAGGGCTGGTAATTTTTTAGCATTATAGCAGGCTATACAATCATCTTTAGGGCGCTTTTTGGCTTTGAACATTGCCTGGACAGAGTACTGAATCCATTGTTGGAACATATTGGTTTCCCAGTGTGCAGTCTTTAATTTGTCTAGATCTCTTTTCTGCCTTTTGTTTACCAATTTTACCATTCTATGCGCTTTCCCTACCGTCATTACCTGCTCTGTTAATGTGTTTTGGCATATGTTCATTTTGCATCTTACCTCAATGATCACCATCCCATCCTCACGGCAGTCCATGCTTTGTGGAACTCCAAGCCAATGTTTCCCCATTGAGTTACCTAAAATTTCTTCAGACATTACATAATCATATCCTTTGATTTGCACATGCATTAGTGATAAATTTTCTCCATCATTATTATTGATTACCCCTTGGTTAGTAGCTAGTGTTACCATTGCTAGTGCACATGTTTGTGTGTGACGCATTAAATGTGTGTGTGCACTGTTAGTATTAATTTTCATAAGATCCCCCCTTGTTAACCCACAAAGGGTTAACACAACAAGAAAGTTAATCAAAGTCTGAAGAAGGCGCATACGGGAGACGCCCAGACGGCGATGGGGTGGGCGGGACCGAGTGGATCGGCGGCCCACTTGCTTCGGAGGAGGAAGGGGAAAGGGAGGGGAT
Organism: Cyprinodon tularosa; assembly: GCF_016077235.1. Taxonomy (NCBI): domain Eukaryota; kingdom Metazoa; phylum Chordata; class Actinopteri; order Cyprinodontiformes; family Cyprinodontidae; genus Cyprinodon; species Cyprinodon tularosa. Next base: position 1,934,172 of record NW_024039651.1, read on the forward strand.
GAGAGGGAAAGGTGCAGGTGAGGGATGTTAAGGGGACAGGACTCCACCAGCATCTGATGGGCCAGAAGAAAGAAGTTCGTCCAGTGCCTGAACGACGGATGGATCTGGGTGAGACCCAGAAGAAGTCTCAGTGGCAGAAGGATCATCATCATTGCCACCAGAATCAGAAGGTGGATGGGAAACATAAGAATGAACACTGTCATCCTCAGAGTCCCCTGACCCTGGCGATTGGCGAGCTGCCAAGCGGGCCGAACGTCTTTGGACGCCTGACGTTGAGGGGAGTGGGGATGCATCAGTGCCCGACACCGGTGCAACATCTAAAGTTTGTGAGCTAGTAGAGGGGTGCTGCGGAGGGAGACTTGTCGCTGCCCTGTCAGCATGCGCAGAGCCCGTCGGTCCTGGATCGAGTCCAGGTGGGTCTGGAGGCCGATGCCTGGTGCAGTGGTTTTTATGAAACCAGAAGGGCTTACCTTCGACTTTCAGGGCAGTGGGAGTGGTAAGCACAACTTTAAAGGGGCCTTCCCTACGAGGCTCGTTCCACTGACGTCTAAAGACTCGTATGAACACACTGTCACCAACTTGAACGTCCCTGACGTCCACTGGAATGTGTGTCTCGTCTCGGCTGTGAGCTGCTTTCACCTGTTGAAATATAAGCCTGTGAATGCGGGTTAAGGACCTGAGGTAGTCCCCCATTTCACGCTCAAGCTGTGCTAGGGAAATCTCTGCCAGCTGGGGTCCTCGAACCTGTGGGAGAGGCATTGGTCGACCTGTAAGCATTTCATGAGGAGTAAGATGGGTTATGCGGTTAGTTTGAGAACGCATTGCCATTAATGCAACAGGCAAGGCGTCCACCCAAGTCAAACGGTTGTTGCTGTCAGCTATTATCTTAGCAATCTTCGATTTCAGGATCCCGTTAGCTCGTTCCACGGATCCCTGTGACTGGGGATGATACACACAACCAAACTTTTGTTTTATGCACAACAGTTTAAACATTTGCTGGATCACCTGTGAAACAAAATGTGGTCCGTTATCAGATGATATTGTGTCAGGCATGCCAAATCTGGGAAAAACTTCTTTACACAAAAACCGTGCTGCTGCTTTGTGGTCATTATGAGCAGTGGGACATGCTTCTACCCATCTGCTAAACCTACAAACAACCACCAACATGTACCTCTTTCCCTGAACCCGAGTTATCATGTCTACGTAATCCATCATCAGATGGCGGAACGGACCGTCTGGCATAGGGATATGTGCTAAGGGTTGAGTAAACATTTTACGCACATTGTACTTAGGGCAATGTGGACATAAGGCCAGTTCTCTGTCTACCATAGGTGTCATATAAGGTGACCACCAAACTGCCTGTAACTTTTGAACAACTTGGGCTCGTGAACAATGATCAGGTCCATGCATTATTTTAATGGCTGTCGGTAATAAGGACAAAGGTAGTACAAAATGTCCTCGAGAACTACGCCACAATCCATCGTGGGGGTGTGTTAACCGAGCCGCCCCCCTTTGTACCCATAGGCGTTTTTCTGCTTCAGATACGTTATTTTGGGCTTCTATTAAGGAGGCCAAATTAGTAATGGGTTCACACTCAGCTACATGAACCATTGGTCCCTGCACTGCTGAACCTGTGGCTTCTTTAGCTGCCTCATCTGCTAAGTTATTTCCAATGGCAATAGGTGTTTTTGCTGTTTGATGAGCAGCACATTTTACAATAGCTAACGCAGATGGAAGTTGCATAGCTTTTATTAACTCTACTACTGCTTGCCCATGTGTCACTGGGGTGCCATCTGTTCTAACAAACCCTCGTTGTTTCCAGATGCTAGCGTTTATATGGCATACCCCGTACCCATAAGCACTGTCAGTATAGATTGTCACTCTTTTACCAGTAGCCAATTTACATGCAGCTGTTAATGCTTTTATCTCTGCCAATTGGGCAGAGCAAGGTTGATCTAGACTCATTGATTGTACCTTGGTAAAGGTCCCATCGGGGTTAAGTTGGACTATTCCATATCCAGCTCTATTCCCTGTGTCACCTCTGACGCATGATCCGTCTACGAACAGCGTCAGATCAGATGGGATTGGATGATTGTATAAGTCCTCCCTTACCTTCATGAAGGTGTCCGTCTCCTGGAGACAATCATGGGGCTCACCTTCTGTGGGCAATACCATTCTTGTGGCTGGGTTAATGGTGGTACAACGTTGTATTGTTAAATCAGGTCCTGAAAGCAGAACTTCATAACCTGTTCGACGAGCTTGGGTTATCACAAAGCGTGGGCTGGTGAGCAGTGCATGTAATTGATGTGATGTGTACAGAATAACAGGGTGGCCCATAGTAATAACTGAGGCCTTTTTGTAGGCGAAGGCTGCTGCTGCCAAACCCTGGTAGCAGGGAGGCAGACCTTCTTCGACACCATCTAATTTTGTGCTGTAATAAGAAATTGGCTGTTTACCTGTTGGGGTGTCTTGCATCAATACTGCACATGCATACCCTTGTCGCTCAGCCACATAGAGATGGAATGGTTTGCCATAATCTGGATTGGCCAGAGCAGGAGCAGTTTGGAGATCTTGTTTCAGCAGCTGGAACGCACCCTCTGCCTCATCTGTCCATTGTAATTGAGCCGACTGGTGTCCTTGACCTGCGGCTTTAATCATTGCTCTCAGTGGAGCCGTTTTGATGGCATAATCACACACCCACGGTCTGCTGTAACCTGCCATGCCAAGGAAAGACAACATGTGACCAACAGTCTGAGGTTTGGGCATTTGGGTTATGGCTTCCAGTTGGGACGGTGCAATACACCTCTTGTCCCCACTAAGTTGCCTGCCGAGATACTCCACTGTTTGCTGGCAGAATTGCAATTTTTGTTTACTTACTTTGTGTCCTCCTTCTGCCAAAGCAGTCAACACTGTAATGGAGTCTCTCTCACACTGTTCTTTAGAAACAGAACAAATCAGAATATCATCAACATACATCAACATTGTAGATGGTATGTCAAGGTGATTTAAGTCATTTGCCAGTACACGATTGAAAATTGATGGTGAGTGTACGAAACCCTGTGGTAATCGCGAATATGTATATTGTTGGCCTTTGTACGTAAATGCAAATAAATACTGGGAATCTGGATGGACCGGTACACTGAAGAATGCTGAACACAGATCAATCACAGTAAACCATTTGGTACCTGGAGGTATATTACTCAGTAGTGTGTGTGGGTCGGGTACTACTGGTATTTCTTCTGCTACAATAGCATTAATCAATCTTAGATCATGGACTAATCTATAGTCATTACTGTTGGGCTTTCTGATGGGAAAAATTGGGGTGTTACAGGGGCTTACTGTTGGTTTAAGAACTCCTGCTGTTTCTAATCCTGTAATGATAGGCTGTATTCCTTCTACTGCCTCTCGTTTAAGTGGGTACTGTCTTTGGAAGGGCAATTTAGCATTTGGTTTAATGGTGAATTTGATGGGGTCTGCTGATTTTACTAATCCTACATCTGTCTTACTTTTAGACCATACCTGCTCTGGGACTTGTTCTAATAGGGATTCATGTTCTGCCGCCACTGCCATTTGTCTTTTCCCAGGAACTTTAATGTGTTCTGCAATTACTTCATCAGCTTGTGAATACGAGATCTTGAAAAACAGTCCATCTTTTGACATGCTAATGCAGTCCCATGCTGTAGCAATCCATTCGGTGACTTGCTTGGCTTCTTGAACCATGGGTCCTAGATCATGTGACTCATACTCGTCTGCAATCAGTAATGTGACATGTGGTGCTGAGTTGGTAACCTGGAACCATTCTGCTACATCTTTATCAGGAAATGTGACAACAGCTGCAGCTCCTTGTGGTCCAACCACTATGTCAGCATACTGGATGACAGTTGTTTTGTTATTTATGTCTTCATCCCAGCTTTTCTCGTAGTCTTCATGTGTTTTGCCTTTGTCATAAAACATGGTACAATGGAGTGGAAGAAAAGGTTCTTTAGATTTCTCGTAGTGATTCATTATCAGGGGTCTCCATGTTTCCCACTCTAGTTGGAGGAAGGAGGTTGGTGATGTGAGTTTCAGCCAAAATACTTGGTCTTCTGGCTCATGGCTTGTTATCTGGGGGGTCATTTGCAGGCCCATTGGCATCATGTAGGCTTCATTCTTGTCTGTTGCTTCAAAATAAATTCCATTAGGGGTACATTTAATTTTTGCATTGAGCTGGCACAGCACATCTCTACCCAGCAGATTTATGGGCGTATCTTCTGAGTAAAGTAGTGGTGCATACACAGTCTTTTCACCTATGATCATGGGAACTGGCTTAGTCATGGGTATTATTTGGGTCTTCCCAGAGAAACCTACTGTTCGAATCTTTGATGCTGAGAGAGGCAGGCCAATTCCACTTTTTCCTATACAGGAGTAGGCCGCTCCTGTATCAATCATAAAGCGATGATGGCTGTCATATATTATGACATCAATGGTGGGTTCTGTTTGTGGACGTTGGGTTAATACAGGTAGAATGGCCTCTCCATCAGGTTTCTCTGGGCACCCCTATAGCCAGTACGTGTCTTGTCCCGTTCCATAGGTGGCTGGTCCAGCAGTAGGGGGCTGGGGTCCCATCCATGGGTTAGTGGGGCAGTCTCTTTGCATGTGTCCAACTTGTCCACATCCCCAGCATTGCATTCTCACTCGCTGTTGTCCCATGTCTGGACCGGCCTGTGGCATCTGCTGGTATTGGCCTTGAGGGGGCCTTCTTGGGGCTCCTTGTGGGCCCCTCCATCTTCCCCGCATGGGTGGCCCCCCTCGTCCCCTTCCGAACGTTGCTTGTTGGGGACCTCCTCCTTGGTTTAGATGCACATGAATAGGAGGGACTGGTTGAGGTTGGGTCTGCTGTGGCAGGGCACCTCCCACAGGTGGCGCTGCTGGATACTGCATCTGCTGTGTGGGTGGAGGAATAACAGGAGACACTACTGGTGCTTGTACCACTGCCTCCCCTGTTGGTGCTCCCTCGGTTGGGGGTGTGGCCACCACAGTCAGTGCAGCTTGATGCTTGGGCTTCTCTTTCTCTTTCTTTGCTTTGGACAATTCCCCAATCTGCAGCTGGGTTAGCTTGGTGGCCAGCATCTTGCTTTGGTCCTCAAAGGCCCGTTTCTCGGCCCGATGCATGTTTACATAGTGAATAACATGCTCAGAGAACAGAGGCCAGTCCATCTTCATGAGCCCCACAACTCCGTCCAGTTTGGCTTGTACTTCTTTGGGCATGGCCTCTCTGATGTAGGTTCTGAATAGAGGGCCAGATGTTTTCAGTTCATTCCCATCACTTCCAGTCTCTGTTTTCCATTTCTGTTGGAACCTGTGCAGAAACTGGGCGGGGCTTTCATCATCCTTTAGGCATTCTTGTCTCAGCTTAGTTGGATCACTGCAGGTGGGGTATTTGTTCCTTAAGGCTGCCCACACCTTGGGTCTTATTTGGTTGAATGGTATCTTGTCATACTGGTGTGAGGTCATGACCCTTGGAAGCTGGGCTTCGTCAAACACCTCTCTGGCTGCTGAGTGTCCTGCTGTTTTAATTAGCAGCGCCTTGATGTCTCCAGCTGCCAGATTGATGCCTCCAGTGATTTCTTCCAGCTTTTCTATCCATCTGTCAGCACCATCTGCCAATGGGGTCAGCCTTCCAGCCAGGTTTAACATGTCCATAAAAGACCATGGCACGTATCTGTCGTCATGAGGTCCTTTAGACAGCAAGGGAGCCATATAGGTCCCTCCTTGATCTTGTTCCATCTTCTGCTGTCGCATTTTGGACCTGGTCAGCATTTGGCTAGGGCCGCTTTTTAATATCTGTAGCCCCACGTCACACTCAGCTGTGAGTGGCTTCCTTTCTTTTGCTGCTAGCCTGCTTTCCTCCTTGAACCCCTCATGGAATGGGTTTATAGTTGGCAGTATGTCTGAGCCTTCACTGTCCTCCCATTCGGACACATCACCTCCCTCTTCCTCATATTCCATGTCTTTTCCCCCTCTCCTTCCTGCCTCTTCGATCAGAGACAAAGTCCGTGGGCTTGGCAGGTCTGGGTAATCAGTTTTGGCCTCTATTATAAGCTGCTCCGCTTCCATTTTCTTCAATTTTTCCAATTCTTCATCTCGTCTTTTCTTCTCTTTTTGTTTTTCAATTGTCTCTTTAAAATTTTTTAATCGTCTATTTTGTGCTTTCTCTTCCAACTCTTGCTCCTTGAGTCGTACAAATGTTTCCGTTAGTTGCACCAAGTCCTGGTTTATCTCTTTTGCCAGTGATTCAGTTTCATCCAAACATAACTCTATCTTGGGATCTGTGTGGCCTTTGTATGCTGACTTGGTCCTGGGCTCTGAGCAGCATGTGGGGCCTCTTGGGTATGATAAATGGCTGCGACGTACTGGGGGTAGGGAACGGCTAAGGGTGGATTTTCTCCTTACTTCTGGGGTTTTATCCCACTTATCATATTCACAGCTGTAATCATACTGCTGGGTTTTACTCATTTCTTTTACTGTTTCTTCCTCTTCTTCTTCTAAAACTAATTTAAGTTGCCCTGTAATCTTTCCCCTGCCTGACTCTATCACAACTGGGTACTGACCTGCTGCGCTAGGGTGATAAGGTGGTGGCTTGTGATTAATGTACTCAGGGGCTGTTGGGCTCTTTTGGTGTTCTACTTTGAAATATTGCAGGATGTCTCTCTGTTCAGCATGCCTCTGTTTTTTATGCAAAAGCATCCGGTCCCGTTTTTTATCTTTATTTCTTAATCTTTCTTCAACTTCATCACAGCATGAAGGATCAAAGCTGCCTTCTTTAGGCCAACGATTTTTTCCAGATGTCATCTTATGCCATTTGGTCATGCATTTTTGAATTTTGCGTTTATTGGATGGGTGCGTCAATATTACCAATTTGGCTGGCGTCAGCCCGTCAGACTGTTGTTTGCTCATATTGATTCCCATGGCTACTAGCAGTCACTCAACCGTCAGGTCCGTGCTCATTCACCAGTCTTTGTAATCCTCAGTTAATTTTTATCTTAACTGGTTCTGCTCTCTTCAATACAGATCGTGTTTATTTTCTTTTAGTTTCTTTCTAGTTAATTTACTTCCTAAATTTAGATCTTTTCAATTTTGAGATAAAATCTTTAATCAAACAAATTTGTAATGTTATTTTGCACTTTCACTAATTCTATACTTTATATATTTTACTTTATGTAGACTATAGTTTGTAATAATATATACTTATAATATCTTTATCTTATAAGGCTTACAATTTCTTCCAATCTTATTTAGGAATTTTGTTAATTTATTTCATTCTCATAACTCTTGTGTTTCTTTCAGTTATCAATTTTGTTTTCCAATCCTTATTAATTTTCAGGTTATTCCTTTTAACTATATTCTGTACTAATTACTTCTATTAATTTATTATTATATCTTTAAGCTTTATCTATATTATAATCTTTATTTATTAATATCACTTTAAGCTTTATCTATATTATAATCTTTATTTATTAATATCACTTTAAGCTTTATCTATATTATAATCTTTATTTATTAATATAACTTTAAGCTTTATCTATATTATAATCTTTATTTATTAATATCACTTTAAGCTTTATCTATATTATAATCTTTATTTATTAATATCACTTTAAGCTTTATCTATATTATAATCTTTATTTATTAATATCACTTACCCCTTACTTCCCCTCAGTTACTCAGCTCTTTCACTCTACACACTAACACAGACACACAAGACAAATGATTATATATACATATTTACAGTTACTCAGCTCTTTCACTCTACACACTAACACAGACACACAAGACAAACGATTATATATACATATTTACAGTGCACTTCTTCTTTCTACGTTTTTCCCTGCTGCCCCCGGCTGCACCCAGATAACTGGAAATGCATAGACGTCCTCCGGATGGTCAGCGGTACTATTCTGGCTATCCCTTAGCCTCTCAATACCTTTTCCTCACTGTTTCCCTACAGTGGCACAATACCTTTTCCTCACTGTTTCCCTACAGTGGCACAATACCTTTTCCTCACTGTTTCCCTACAGTGGCACAATACCTTTTCCTCACTGTTTCCCTACAGTGGCACAATACTTTTTCCTCACTGTTTCCCTACAGTGGCACAATACTTTTTACCTTAAGACTACTTAAGCCTTCTCGTGGAGCACCCCGACTACCTTAGTCACTGATACCCTCACGTAACACGCGTACACTATTGGTTCCGGATTTATGGCTTCCACAGACTATATATCAATCTGTCCCTTTACCAATCATCCGCTCAGAACAACCCGTGTTAAGCTTAACTTATTTACAAAATAATTCAAACACAGAACAGTTTAACACAAACATTAATAACACTTAAAACATACATTCATATATACATATATACATACCTGGACCCTTCCTCAGCTTAGTCTGTCTTTATATACTCTTATAAATTCTTATCAAATTTGGAAATTACTTTATTAAATTTGGAAAACTAGGTTTTTTTAGGAGAGCTTTGTGACGTCTGACCCTCACAAGCAGCAGTCGGAGGCTGGTTCCCCACTAATTTAGAAAATTATAACGAATTCACTCACCTTTAAATGGTGAATTATGGGCCCTTGGGGGTTCCACGCTCTCCAGCTGGTGCCTGCAGATCGTCCGACGTCCCCTTTTTGCTTTCCTCCTGGCTGGCTCGCCAATTATGTCGTCCTATAATTCTCTTCTTGACGACTTAAAATTGAAGCTAAGTTTTATAAAAATTCAAAGTTCTTAAAAAGCAGAAAAAGTCTCAGACAAAGATCAAAAAATTCAGACAGATGGCAGCTGAGTCCGGGTCCAGTGTTTATTGCTAAACACTACATATTTACACAGAGCTGGTGAGCCGAAGCTGACAAATGGTGAAACCAGCTCCCTTTTATACATTTCTTTATCGGTGAAAAAACCCCCTTCAGAACATATTTCAGTCATTGGTAAAGGTCACATTGATATTTATCTGCAAAACACGGTGACATTCATATACACATCTCATTCTTGTGAGAGCACTCTCTCAGGCCATGAAAACATCTGGTGCATTCAAATCAGAAACTTATGACGGTTTAGTCAAAAACATTACAGCTCTTGCTTCAGGTCACGTCAGACGACCATACTGCTCCCCCTTCGTCTTCTCACCCTTTGTGGGATCATTACTGCTCCATGTGCTCTGAAAATAACACCTCCTTTGTATGGTCAGATTTTTGCTGATCTGGACTACCTTGGGATGTCAAATATTTCATTTTTATTGCGGGTGCTTTTCTTATCACTAAGGGGCCTCCACCCTGCGTTGTCCTGCAAACCTGTCTCCCATTGGCGCCAGCTGCAACCGATACACACACTCACTCTGCTTTTCTCCTCTTAGTCTTGAACTGCTCTGTTTTTCTCATTTGTGAAAACAACTTTAAACTTATAAAACATTAACTTTATTTTATCTTATGATTAGTGCAGATTAATACACAACAGACTCTCCCCGGCAGAAAAGAACTACGACGTTGGGGACCGAGAACTCCTGGCCATCAAACTTGCATTGGAGGAGTGGAGACACTGGTTCGAGGGAGCTGAACATCCAGTCTTAGTTTGGACAGACCACAAGAACCTAGCCTACATCCAGTCCGCCAAACAAGCTAACCCTCGTCAGTCAAGGTGGTCTTTGTTTTTCTCCCGATTCAACCTCATAATATCTTACAGACCCGGATCCAAGAACGTCAAACCCGATTCTCTCTCTCGTCTTTACTCCGTTGATCAATCCGAGACGCCTGAACCTGTTCTGCCAGCCTCCTGTACTGTTGGAGTGGTTTCCTGGGAGATCTCCGATCTCATAAATTCTGCCTTGGCTTCTGAACCTGACCCAGGTAACGGTCCTCCTAACAGAACCTATGTCCCCTCTTCCGTCAGATCCCGCCTGATCCAATGGATGCACACAGCCAAGTTTTCCGCTCATCCAGGGGTGAGCCGAACTGTCGCCTTGATATCTAGACGTTTATGGTGGCCGACGATGCACAAGGATGTGAAGGAGTATGTTTTGGCCTGCTCCATATGTGCTAGAAACAAGAGTTCACATCAACCTCGCTCCGGTCTGTTAAATCCTCTTCCAGTTCTTACTCGTCCATGGTCTCATATCGCCATCGATTTTGTCACTGGTCTCCCTGTCTCCAGAGGTATGTCTACTATTTTTACAATCGTCGACCGATTTTCGAAAGCTTGTCATCTGATCCCCCTCAGGAAACTTCCCACGGCCTTTCAAACCGCCCAGCTTCTAGTTAAACACGTCTTCCGACTCCATGGTATCCCCCAGGAAATCCTCTCAGATCGTGGACCACAATTCATCTCCCAAGTTTGGAAGGCTTTCTGTGCTGCTCTCAACTGTAAACCATCTCTAACTTCCGGATATCATCCTCAGTCCAACGGTCAGACAGAGAGAATGAATCAACAGCTCGAATCAACTCTCCGCTGTCGGACCTCCAACAACCCCACTGATTGGAGCCAATACCTCACCTGGATTGAGTATGCCCATAACTCCCTCAAGTCTGCTTCCACCGGTCAATCACCATTTCAGGTCAGTCTCGGATATCAACCTCCCCTTTTTCCAGCAGACGAGAGAGAGATTTCAGTCCAATCAGTCAATCATCACATCCGCCGCTGTCGTCGAGTCTGGAGGGACACCATCGCTTCCCTGAATCAGTCTTCAGTGACCACCAAGCGATTTGCTGACTCCAGGAGACGTCCTGCCCCAGAATACACCATAGGCCAGGAGGTATGGCTATCCACTCGGGACATTCCCCTCAAGGGAATGTCCCGTAAACTGTCCCCGAGATTCATAGGTCCGTACAAAGTAGCCCAGGTCATCAATCCTTCCGCCGTACGCCTGCATCTCCCTCCGAGCCTCCGCATACACCGTACGTTCCATGTCTCCCAGATTAAGCCTGTTATCACCAGTCCCTTGTAGCAGCTATTGGACTCTGCTGATCAATCAGTCTCTGGATCCCACAGTAATCTCTCTCAAAGAGAAAACCGGACTCCTTCAAAGTATACTTCTGCAAACTCAAAGTCACTCATCTCATCTGAGCCAAAGCTAACTAAACTGTCTTCCCTGCAGACTCCAGTGAACCTGTCTCCTGACCAGAACCCTTTCCAGTCGCAATATTCATATCTGTTGTACTTCAATAAACCTTGTTAAACTTTTCATCAGCCTCCGTTGTGTTCTGCATCTTTGGGCTTCTCTCTGAGAACCTATCATGACATTAAGACATTTTTACTTATTTCTAGATCGTTTTTCCAGTGTAAGGCAATAAATTGGCATTCTGCTGTACAACCTTTAAAAAGGCAGAAATTAAATAAGTGTTTGGGAACAATTTGGGTTCTCTATCAAATACATCATTGATGGAGATTTACAGGAGGGACTAAGCGAAAGGTTTATGTCTATGTGGTTTAACTGTAATATGGCACAGAGCTTTTTCTTTTTTAATTGTATATCCTCATTTGAAATGACTGAAAGCTGAATAATGAAAAATTAATTGTTTTCTTTGCAGAGTTGCAACATAAACTTTAACTCTATGGAGCAAATAATTAAAATTTCTACACTGTAATTTCTTGTAAAAAAAACTCCAGATGATTTGAATTCTTCTTTTTTTGGTCTTAAAATATTCAAAAAAAAAAAAAAAACAGCCTTGACTATTTATAAATATTTTATTTTTGTACTTTATAAAATATCAAAGTATGAACACAATTTGAATTCTATCTAAACTGGACACTTCTTCAATTCTTATTTTTAAATCCAGTGCTTTTTAATAAGCTTTTTTTGTTTGCTATTAAAGAAACTAAAATTATATTTATACATCTTATGTGTTATAGAGCAAGTAAAATTGTTGTTTTTATTTATGTTTGAATAACATTGGGTGCGACATCTTACCACACTTCATCTGAAAATATTCCTTTGGTTCTTTACAATGGTATTTGGCATTTAAATGATATTTAAAGTTCCTTGAGATGACATGTTGTGAATTTAGGAATTTAGGAAATCCAACTAGGAAAATTTAAGCCCCTGGGATCATCCAAACACCAAAACCTCTACAGCACATTACTGTGATGTTTCAAGCAGGGATTCCAAAATATAAGACCTGACACCGGTCATACAGAGACCTAAAAGCCCCTATTAAAGGTCCCGTTACTCCATACTCCCGGAGTACCCCCCACAGGACCCCCCGAGGGACACGGTCGAATGCCTTCTCCAGATCCACAAAACACATGCAGACTGGTTGGGCAAACTCCTATGCACCCTCCAGCATCCCGCTGAGGGTGTAGAGCTGATCCAGTGTTCCATAGCCAGGACAAATGAATAAGGCTACGTTCACACTGTAGCCTGAAGTGACCCAATTCCGATTTTTTTGCCCATATGTGACCTGTATCAGATCTTTTTATGACAGTCTGAACGACACAGATTGGATTTTTTCAAATGCGACCCAGGCCACTTGGATATGTGGTCCTGAATCCGATACGTATCTGATCTTTTCAAATGCGACCTGTGTCTGTACGGCCAGGTCGCATTCATCCGACCTACACGTCATTGATACTTGACAAATGTTACTAAACGTTACTAATCTGCATCCTACTAAGCGGAGGCGGGAAAAACTAACAACCATTGCGGAAGATAACACAGAGAGCAGTCAATGGAGAGAAAGTGAGGTTGCTGACTTAATTCATATTTGGAAAGATAGCTCGATTCAGATCAATCTCGAAGGGTCTTACCGGAACCTGGCTCTCTTTCTTTTTTATCTTCTTAAACAGATTTCGTTCGTAATGTGCCTGCTCCTGTTGGAGAAGAACTTAAAGAACGCAATATACGCTGCGGTATTACGAGTCATGTTTTCTGCCGCAAACACTGAGGACGCTTGCTACATGTGACGTCATCGCGTCCTCGAGTGCGCATGCGGGACACTTTGGTTGAACGCTTTCAGTTCACACAGTAGATCACATACAAGTCGCATATACTTGGAAGTGTGAACGGACACGCAAAAAAATCCGATTTCACAAAAAAATCGGAATTGAGCATTAAGGCCTGCAGTGTGAACGTAGCCTAAATGTGTGTGAAAGGAAATATAGTTGGTTAATTTGGTAAGTATATTGGTCACAGTTAATTGTAATTAACATCAACCTGTCAAGGGACTACAGGTGAGGATTTGCTATAACCTGGCACCATGCATATTCCCTGTTTTTAGGTCAACGTAATGCTGTACCCTATCTCTGTTGAAATTAAATCATCATCATCATCAAGTGTTATTTGAAATAAAAGGTAAGCTTTAGTTAAAAATATCCTGTTTGTGCCTTTATTTTTCCCCCTTCATGTTATATAACATTAATGATTTTACATCTCTCCTTCAAGCAGTAGAGGTACATTGACATCATTTCAAATTGAGCAGAGGTTCTTTATTTGCTTATTTTTTCAGTGAAAATCAACTAGGTGGTCAGATCCTGCTGGACGGATTATTGTTTACTGTCACAAATTAGATTTTGACATCACTTTCATTATGTCAGGTCAACCTTTTTATGCTGCAAACATATCAATAACAAATCGCAGGATGAAGCAGCTAAGTGCATTATTTTGGATTAATGTCTGGAGGACAACTTTACCCACATTGATGGTTTTCAGGAGATTAAAATACATGCCTTCTTGATCCTTTCCTGCAGAAACATTTTTACTTTCCTTGAATTATTTCCCCCTGACAGGTCTCAAAAGGGAAATGGGTTTAAAGGACACTCTGTTGCACAAAGAGTAACCTCTAACCTCTTTTACTCTATCTATTTCTCTTGTTCTGCCTTCTAATCAGCCATCAGGGATTTTTGAGTGTCTTCATTTAGGTGTTTTTGTGCAGAGAACAGCGGTGACCCGCAGTCCTCAGCAACCTCTGCAACCTCAGCCACTGCAGTCCCCTGTGGCTCTCTCTCTCTCACACACCTTAACTACTGTGCAGCCTTCCCCTCCACGCTCCCTCCTCCTCCCTGCACCTCCCACATAACCTCTTCATTGGCAGAGCCACATAATTATTTTCTCTGGGAGACATGCTGCTTGTGTTCATCTCTATCTTTAATTACAATCATGCAAGAGGGAGCTTGAACAGGAGGGGCAGATAGGTGGCTTTGATGTTGTCTGCTTCTGGTCCTCCAGTTCTTTTCTTTTTATATCCAGGCAAATGGCAGCATGCTTATATTCCAAGCCCATTCATACTGCACAGCCTCGTATTCTCTGGCAGTGATGGACATAGTGTTTTTGTCCACAGCAGATTGTGAAAGTCTGGATTCTGGGCTGCTGGTTTTCAGGCAGTAGCATTGAGTTAACAAGGCCAGCATGTTATTTTGTGCCAAAAGTAAATTCTAGTCCAGCCATCTGAACACTTTGATCTCCACTGCCAGCAAGACTTTCTCATTTTTGTAAAAGGAGCGATGACAAAAGGGCTTTATGTGTGAACATAAGTGATTGCAAGCTTCTCGTATAGATTTTGTGAAATACCCGTATTTACTAAACTCTGCCTTTTAAAGGAACATTGTAATGAGATTAAACATTAAAATGAAAATGATAACTATAAAAAAATGTATTGTTTCGTAGCTATGTATTTTTTAGCAATAAACCAACCTAACGAAAAATAAATACATAAATAAATATGCATATATATATATATATACAGCAAAGATACTCCACAGAACCCTCAAGCTCCCAGGTCTCTGGTAGAGGACCCGAGCTTGCAGGAATAAAAGTGGGGGAAGACCACCCGCGATGGGTGAGGAAGAGTTTTTTTTTTTTTGTGTAAATTTAGGTGTGTGTAAGTATATATATACATACTTTATTTGTTTTGGCACTAATTTGCATGTAAATGTACATGGTCCTATGTGTGAATGTCTGTGCTGGCTAAATAGTGGCTAAGGACACATTTCTGCAAGAATTTAATCAGACTATTGGCCAAGGTATTGGCTTCTTGTTCTTCAGAAAAGTAAGCAAATTAGCATGCAACATTTAAAATGGATTGAGAATGCTGCTTCCAAGAATCTGACTACATTATACTCTGAACCTATCCTAGGGTTATTTTTGTTTGGTATTGGAAGGGAAGGAAAAAGCTCATCATATTGTGATTTATTGACTGCAACATAGGGATTTTCACTTTTTTGGCTCACAGTCCAAGAAGAAATCAAGCACACAACTCAGAAGAAGTTTCTGACCTGAAGCATAATATATTAACTTTGTTTTACAAATTCAGAAAAGTAGCATATGCAGTATTGTTTGGCAGAAAAATCATTAGCACAAAAATGACTTTCTTGAGAAGTTGCCCAAGGTGCTATCAATTCAACGATCGCCTCTTGCATCACACTTATTTTACATGAAGTTTTTAGAGCAAAAATCTTTAGCTACATCTGTACAAAGTGAAGTAAAAAAGACCCAAATCAGAAACCTGTAGGACAGTGGCCCTCAAGGAGCGACATTGTACATGCCTGGTGCAGTCGGTTATGGGTTATAGGTTATTGGACAATGATGGAGCCACAGGGAGTTTCTCAGAATGACCATGAGGCTGTAAAAAAAAAATAAAAAATTATTCTTCTGGGAGCTCTTCTCAAACACAATCAGTTTCTCAGACACTTCTTCATGAGGGGACCCCTGACTGCAAAAGATGCCTGTAGTATACATTTGATTATTTGTCTGGATGGGGCTTTTAAGTAGGTTAAAAGGTTTTCATGCTTCTAAAAATGCTGTTAAAACATCTGTCTTTCTGTATCCTTATGCTTAAACATTTTCCATTAAAGGTTGTATCTGCATTATTTTCAACATTTAATAATGTCTGCATAATCAAACAGTTTTCTTTTCCCCAGCAAAGTTAAGGATGCTTAAAACAGCCTCACCTTAAAAAAAGGTGGCAGTTACAGACAAATAATTAAGGTTTTCCAAGGGCCAAATGTAAGATGGTAAATTATAAGGGTCAGTTATACAGGTGAATATTAGAGAAAATTGTATGACTATGCAGAGCCTGTATATGTGCAGAGTTTTAAGATAGTATGATTGTTTAAAGTACCAACTGTAGAGTACTGAGGGTTTTCCTGTGAGACAAATTTTGTGGTTATTATGTTATTTTGATTTCCTTAGATAGAAAACTTTGAATCAATTTGACTGTATGACCTGGTGAACTGTAAAGTGCCTTGAGATGACATGTGTTGTGAATTTGGCGCTATATAAATAAACTGAATTGAATTGAATTGAATGATCACACTTGTAACTATTCAAAAGAAAACCTACTGTTACTTAAAAGATTTATTTTATCTGGTGAATCCATTTTTTGTGGGTTTGTGCTCTCTAACAAAAAGAACATGAGTCTACTTTGCTTTTTAATAAGCTTGTCTTTTGTGTGGAAAAAAAAAAAACTTTTGATTAAAAAAAAAACAAAAAAACATCCCACTTTGCATTAAATGCCCATTAAATACTATATCAGTTAAACAACTCTAACATTTTTTTTTTTTTTTATAGTTAGTAACATTGGTGTGTTTTAATATCTATACATCGTGTACAAAAGCTAATATAGTGGTAACTATGGAAGAAAAGCTAATTTTCCTTGACACTGTAAGGGAAAACAATACCTACTGGATCTACTGTTATAACTAAGCATGACAAAATGTTGAAGTGAAGCCAAAAAGTAAGACAATAAAAACAAATACTATTAATATATAATAGGAGCACTCAGACTGAATGTATTTGTGTGCTGTATCCTTAAAAGCTTTTGAGGTAAAAAAAAAAGCATGAATTCTGAATAGCTTGTAACTATAGTATTTTCTCTTGTAAATTCCTAATTAACACCGAGTAGTATCACTGCTTTTTAAAGAAAAAATAAACACTCAGTTTTACCTCATGGCCTCAGGTTATACCAACACTATTATCATCAGTCCTTGCATTGAGAGAGATCAGAAGAGAGTGCATGCCAGGAGGGAGTGAAACATCGGAAGAGGCTCTGAGCTGAATTCCAAAAGGTTAACACCACCAATTTTCTGTATGTGGGAGTAAAATCCTATAAATCAGCATAGAAAATAATCTATGGGCTGGTAGACCACTGGCTCTGGGGTATGAGCCCAATCTACAATAGTCTTTGTCTGTCCTATCAGTCATCTGGGGGCTTTTAACCCATTTAGGCCGGGAAAGCATTACCGCATTTCTACCATTTAAGCCGGGGGCGCTGTTGCGTAATTCTACCATTGACGCCGGGAGAGCATATAAGTCAAGCAAGAAGAAAGAAGTTTTTTTCAAGCAAACATGGAGGAGTTTGATAGAGAAGAGTTGTCGGAAGGCAATCATTTTGAGGAGTGTGTCGGCTTTGATGACGGTATAGATGAAAATGATGACTTTGAACGCGCTGAACCAATCGAACTACCACCGCAATGCACGGAGTGTTTTCAAGCGCACACCTGGAGTGAAAGTTGATTTGCCTGCAGACGCCACACCGCTGCAGGCATTTGAGCATATTTTTAACGAAGAACTTTGGATGCATCTTGTTACCGAGACGAATAGGTACAGTGACCAAACAATCCAAACTCCAACAAGAGCAAAGATGGCAAAGTGGTCACCCGTGACTGTGACGGAGATGAAGACATTTATTGGGCTGTGTATGGGCATGGGACTTCTTGTGTTGCCAGTACGAAGAGATTATTGGCGACAGAGTAAACCTCTCTTCAGGACGCAGTTCCCCCAAAATATGTCCCGGGACAGATTTGTGGCCATCTGGAGGTAAGTTGTATGCAATTTATAACACAGATATATGCATTATTATGCATAATAATACTGTTAATAAGTAATCATCAGATAGTTATTTATGTAATGTTTGTTCTTTA
Organism: Cyprinodon tularosa; assembly: GCF_016077235.1. Lineage (NCBI taxonomy): Eukaryota > Metazoa > Chordata > Actinopteri > Cyprinodontiformes > Cyprinodontidae > Cyprinodon > Cyprinodon tularosa. The sequence goes on from NW_024039651.1 coordinate 1,952,052, forward strand.
TTTTAAAAACGTTTTATATTGCACATTCTCAATGAAGACATGATCACATATGGAAAAAATAAAAGGTTGAATTTTTTTTTTTTTTTTGATTACTGCTTTTCACTTTTTTTTGGAAGAATTTCAAAGATAAAATATATTTTGAGTTCTATCTGCTACAGAAGCTGAGATATCAATAATTTACTAGGCGTTGACACAGTTGCTGAATTTACAGAAAAACTTCAGGTTTTAGGGGTATTTTTTAAAATCGGCCATAGGTTTTTAAGGTGTTTTTTCCAGGCGTTTTAGGCCTAAATGGGTTAAAAGGTTTACAGTACAGCACTCGTCAGTGAAATATGAGGAAATGCACAGTTAAGAACGCAATGTGTTTACATTAACATATTTACACTAAAAATATGCATGATCAAAAAGAAATAGAAAAAAAATTTAATAAAATACATCCACGGGTCTCAGAACATGATAAACATCTTGACAGTGGATCTATGCTGCTGCTGCAAAACATCAAAGGTAACATTGCAAATAAAGATTCCGGTCTTTTTCCCCCTTGCTGCAGAGTCACAGATGTGATGTGTTGTCAATAAACACTATTGCAAATCACTCAGTCAGCCTGCCTGAAATTCAGGGTCCAAAGTTCTGAGTTGTGACAATATTAATGAATCAGTTTCCCAATTTATGTCATGGTCCTGGTCTGATTGTTCCTGTTATCCATTTGTTGTCCTCTGCTGCCCTCTTGTGTCCTCCCTTCCTCTGTTTCTCTGTCCTGCCAAGCACCTGCTGTCAATTTCCTCGTCAGCTCTCTCTCTGTCTCTGTCTCCTTTAAAAGCCCTCCCTGTTCAGTTCCTGTTGCTGGATCCTCGTCAAACATCCCGTCTGGCTTCCTGTCTGTTATCTGCCTGCCCTGTCTCGTCTCTCCCTGGCTTCTAGTTTGATTTATCCCTGATGTCTCCTTGGTTCAGGTTCGTTTGCTGTTTTTCTGTTGGACTCTGATTCCTGCCCCTGGTTCTGTGAACCAGAATAAACAGGCTTTATTCACCTCTGCCTACTGGTCTCTGCGTTTGGGTCCTCCACACAAACACCGTTCATGACAGAAGGATCCAGCCAACAACATGGACCCAGCAGAGAACCAGGCATGTGAACTCCTCAGCCCTCCCCATATACAGGAGTCTGACCTGTGGAGCTTTTTTTATGGGGAGAGAGAAGATTTTTTTTTGTTCCTGCCACCGCCATCAGCTCCAAGAGCCCCTCGACGGGGGCTCCAGGCCTCCAAGGCCCCTCTGCGGGCGCTTCAAGCCTCCAAGCCCCCTCAGCGGGCGCCCCTAGCCTTCAAGCCCCCCTCCATGGTGGTTCCTGTGCCGCAGTGGGCGGCCCCTTCGGAGGCTGTTCCTGAGCCGCAGTGGGCGGCCCCGTCCGAGCCTGATCCTGTTCCTGAGCCGCAGTGGGCGGCCCCGGCCTCGTCTGAACCTGTTCCTGAGCCGCAGTGGGCGGCCCCGGCCTCGTCTGAACCTGTTCCTGAGCCGCAGTGGGCGGCCCCGGCCTCGTCTGAACCTGTTCCAGTGCCGCAGTGGGCGGCCCCGGCCTCGTCTGAACCTGTTCCTGAGCCGCGGTGGGCGGCCTCGTCTGGTCCTGTTCCTGAGCCGCGGTGGGCGGCCCCGGCCTCGTCTGATCCTGTTCCTGAGCCGCGGTGGGCGGCCTCGTCTGGTCCTGTTCCTGAGCCGCAGTGGGCGGCCCCGACCTCGTCTGATCCTGTTCCTGAGCCGCGGTGGGCGGCCTCGTCTGATCCTGTTCCTGAGCCGCGGTGGGCGGCCTCGTCTGATCCTGTTCGTGAGCCGCGGTGGGCGGCCCAGTCTGATCCTGTTCCTGAGCCGCGGTGGGCGGCCCAGTCTGAGGCTGTTCCAGAGCCGCAGTCGACGGCTCCCTCTGAGGCTGTTCCAGAGCCGCTGTCGACGGCTCCCTCTGAGCCTGTTGCAGAGCAACAGAAGCGGAGGCGGCGTCCTCCTCGGCGCATCCTGCTGAAGCGGAGGCGGCGTCCTCCTCGGCGCATCCTGCTGAAGCGGAGGCGGCGTCCTCCTCGGCACATCCTGCTGAAGCGGAGGCGGCGTCCTCCTCGGCGCATCCTGCTGAAGCGGAGGCGGCGTCCTCCTCGGCGCATCCTGCGGAGGCGGCGTCCTCCTCCTAGGTTCCTGCTGCATTGGAGACGCCGGCCTCCAGAGCATCTCTCTCAGCTCCGGCCCCACGGCCGGCCTCCAGAGCGTCTCTCTCAGCTTCGGCCCCACGGCCGGCCTCCAGAGCGTCTCTCTCAGCTCTGGCCCCACGGCCGGTCTCCAGAGACTTTTTGTTTCCCTCGCCCACCCTGGGTGGGTTGTTTTGATTTTCGGACTCTGTTCTATTTTTGTGCCTGATTCCCCCTCCGCCCACCCTGGGTGGGTTGTTTTTAGTTTCTGGACATTTTAGGGCGTCTGGGATTCGCCCTTAGGTGGGGGGTACTGTCATGGTCCTGGTCTGATTGTTCCTGTTATCCATTTGTTGTCCTCTGCTGCCCTCTTGTGTCCTCCCTTCCTCTGTTTCTCTGTCCTGCCAAGCACCTGCTGCCAATTTCCTCGTCAGCTCTCTCTCTGTCTCTGTCTCCTTTAAAAGCCCTCCCTGTTCAGTTCCTGTTGCTGGATCCTCGTCAAACATCCCGTCTGGCTTCCTGTCTGTTATCTGCCTGCCCTGTCTCGTCTCTCCCTGGCTTCTAGTTTGATTTATCCCTGATGTCTCCTTGGTTCAGGTTCGTTTGCTGTTTTTCTGTTGGACTCTGATTCCTGCCCCTGGTTCTGTGAACCAGAATAAACAGGCTTTATTCACCTCTGCCTACTGGTCTCTGCGTTTGGGTCCTCCACACAAACACCGTTCATGACAATTTATTCACTAATTAGGCTTCCCTACACACCGTTACACTTTGATAACAAACCAACAAGAAGATTTCTGTATAATTCACAATGCTTGGATTTTTTTTATATAAATCACTTATAATCGATAATGGCATGGTCAGGGTAAAAATGACTGCAATTCTTATGCCATCAAAGTTGGATTTTACTTTTATTAAACCTATATACAATATTTCATGGTATTTACTGGTTAACGTTGTGAGTTTAATTCTTATGTTCTTTATTTTTTTCTGTTAGATATCCATCAGACATTTTCCCTCAAGTTCCTATTTTCTGTTTGCAGTTACTCATCCTAAGCCACAGTCAGCATGCAATTAAACTAATTCCTTCCAATTGTTGCTTGCTCATTGCACTTATGCTTCTCACCTGTTCACCCTGCTATTTATTTTTCTAGTTTCATTTTGTGTGTGGCTAGAATATAGTGGTTCAGTTCGTATTTCATATTTTGCCTGTTCCTGTGCATGGCTGTCCCTGCTTGGCTCCTTGCCGCCTTTATGTCGTGCATACGCAGAGAGTTTTTGGTTTCCTTTATTATAACTTCTCACCTTGCATACTGCTTCTGTCTGCCCGTTTGCAATTTAGTTGCACTCTAAGATTTAAAATTTAACTGAATAATCCAAAAAGAATCCAGGCCAAACAACCAGATAAGTCAATAAATCACTGGATTTAGAAGCCAGTGGAGGAGGCACTAACCTCCCGGACAGTCTGGGAGTCTTGCCCTTCCCACTGCTGCTTAAGGAGATAAAAAAGGAGTCGGCCTTTTGGTGAAACATATTGTCAATACCTTTTCCAGGACATAGTCCTTATAGCAGATCGTTGTCTCAACACCAAGGAGAATGGTACCTCCTCCACTCTTGAAGGTCAGACCCTCTACCTGATGCCCACCAATTCGTCCACGAGGATCAGCAGGTTACTATGTCATGCCGCAGATCATCTGACTGCCTACATGCCCTCTTCTTTCTCCTGCAGCAAATGCTGTTGCATGCTGTGTAAATGAGTGGCAGTGCCTACTAAAAGCAGGAAGAGAGGATGTGGAATAAGAGGAGCACATTTCTCTGTGTGAGACCAAACCACACTTACTGAGTTATGAATTTTCTTACTGTACCACTCTCTTAATGATGGCTAATACCACACACCAGTTTAATAGAACACATTTTGTTCAGAGCAAACTTCGCCATGGTTCACTAAAGAAGTTGATGCAGACAGATATTAAATGCTCAGCACAATGACCAAGGGCCGGATCTATCAAAGGTTTGCGTGTATAAAAACGTGAGCTATTTCACTGCGCATGCTAAAAAATGTACAAACTGATCTATCAACAGCGTGCTAAAAGGATTTGGTCTTTAAAACGTGCTAAATAGCGCCTCTTATCAATTTAGTACTTTTTCTGCAATGAATATGCAGATAAGTGTAATGTTGCAAGGAGTTTTTTTGATATCTTGTATTGCGTGGGTCCTCCTTGTGGCTAGCTCCAAATCCATTCGGAGTTCCCCCAACAGCTCCAAAATGGCAATGCAGGATAAACGATATGTTTTGATGATCGTTTCCTCCTTCATTGCAAAAATATTCACACGGAGTGAAAAAATGCGTTCTCTGCATCTCCTTGCTTCATTTCGATGTCTCCTTCTTGCGACAATAACCGCTGCCATGTGTGCGCAATTACGCATACAGACCATTTGCACCTTCTTTTGAAACAGTCAGATACCGTTAGCAAAATTGCTTTCAGGTTTGATAAATCACTTTGCGAGTGCTAAATTAATATATTTACATGTTCTCCTCCCACAAGACGCACTTTTTCGTGTAAACGCCCCATATTGCATATTCATTGCAGAAAAAGTACTAAATGGATAAGAGGCGCTATTTAGCACGTTTAAAAGACCAAATCCTTTTAGCACGCTGTTGATAGATCAGTTTGTACATTTTTTAGCGTGCGCAGTGAAATAGCTCACGTTTTTATACACGCAAACCTTTGATAGATCCGGCCCTTCGTGTCAATCTTTTGGTTGCACTGCAAAAAAATTAAATCTAAATAAGTCATTTCTTCTCAAAATAAGTGCATTTTTTCTTGAATAGTGAGACACTTTGCCAATGGAACAAGACAATTTCCACTTAAAATAAGAAAAAAACAATTGCATTCTCTTATTTCAAGTGCATTTTATCTAGATACCTTATTTTAAGAGTAAAAATACTCATTCCATTGGCAAATCATCTTATTTACCTGCTCAAATTAAGGGTAAATACACTTAATTTAAGACATTTTTACTTATTTTGAGATAATTTTTGCAGTGAGAGAAGTACAAGTGTCATACATCTTGGGTCTGTCATATGTCTTGTCTAAAGAAAAGCATCACAGTTAGATTGTCATGGGCTGCAAAACTGCTGTCACATGTGGGGAGCTACAGTTGAACCAGGGAACAATGAATGCCAATATGAACATCTCTCCAGACCTGAGTCCCTTTTAGTATCTTTGGGACATTGTGAAATGAAAAGTGCAGCAGCACAAGCCTCCAACATTCATCACCGTAATGTCTTCAGGGAGTACTTGAAAATTCCTGTTGGAACCTGTGAAGCTATGGTGAACTCCTTGTGTGAGTTACAGTAAGCCAATGGACACATTTGACCAAGGTGTGTAATCACTTATGTTGCCAGCAGACGTTAATGTCTGATGTTGAATTATTTTCGGAGGTCAGCAAAAATACAATATTATATGAGCTGTACCCTGAATGCTTTATAATGCAAGAAAGGACGTGAACGAATGGAACTGAATCCCTTTTATTAAAAGATGTTATTCTCTCAGTTTAGCTCCAATCGGTGTAAACTGGGTGTGAGTGGAACAATGGCACCAAGCTCATGGCTAAAGGACCAGATGAAGATTCGCCAAGCAAGCCTATTTGATGCAAAAAGAAATTTTGCAGTGGAGTCTTTTTCTAGGAAGCAGTTACAGGATATACTGCTGATTCCTTCAAGGCTTTGAGAGCTCACTCACTCACTCACTCACTCACTCACTCACTCACTCACTCACTCACTCACTCACTCACTCACTCACTCACTCACTCACTCACTCACTCACTCACTCACTCACTCACTCACTCACTCACTCACTCACTCACTCACTCACTCACTCACTCACTCACTCACTCACTCACTCACCCAGTGTACAAATCAGGTGATTATTCATTCAATGTCTTACTGGCTATGATGTGACATGAACGGATCCCTGTGTGAACAAATAAATCATGTGAGCGACTCATTTCCTGCTAAATACACTGAGTGGCATTGTCATTTATTTAAAAACTTTTGGCCGTTTTACCTGCAAAATCAAAAACGTAGTTGTATGAACTAAATTAGTCAGTGAATTAATCTTTTGAATGAACTGATTTTGGTGATTCAATTCACTAAAAAGAAACTGCTGTTACTACCATTATAGTGTTGTCTTAAAGCATAATATATTTACAATAGATATCAGGGGTCTACTTCTCCCAGCCATTGTGGACATTTTAGAGCTGTTGCAACACTAGTCTTATGGTTTTGGGTAGGTGCCTGACTCTCAGAACTTGGATTGTCTTTGTACTGAATTGTACTTTACCATTAAACTTGCCTTGCCTTCAAAGCTGAAACGTTTATTTAAAAAGAAATAATATATTTTTTTGCAAGGGTTGGTCTCTGATCTGAGGGCGGAAACAGAAAACGAGTTGAAGGGAGCTCTAAAAACAGAATGATGGGAGCTGAGTGCATGGAAACAGCATATGGGGGGTGATTCCTAATGAGTGCTTACTGAGTAGTTGATGGACCTGCCAGGGAGGCGTGAGTAGGATCCACAGTTGATGAGGAGTTGACAACTTGGTCCAGGTAGAGACTCAAGGGAGCCTCACAGCATCAGGAATTATATCTGAGGAAGGAGATGTCACAAGGAGGTTTTTTGGTGGAGCAAGAGGGAGAAGCTAGGACTGCCAAACATGAAAGCAAACACAGAGTAATACCTGAGTTTTTGCAGGAAACAGAGGCAACCAGGAAGCAAACCATAAAAGGATCCAGAACCTAATTGGCAGATTACCTGAGACCAAACTAGAAGGTGAGTCAAGGGTTTTGATAAAGGTAATCATAAACGAGTAAGAATCACACACGGTTTAGAGTTTCCACTAAAGGTAACCAGGCATGCATTGGACTTGCAGCATGCACCTTTTCTTAAACCTCCACTGATGATGCAGAATTTTCTCGAGTGGTGCAGCAGCACATTTGGAACCACAATGCTCCATTAGGCTCCCTGGCGGAGAGCTAAACCCCAAATCTCAACACCAAATCACAATTTAGAAAACGTTCCTCGCTCTTCCTAGGTGAAATGGCTGTTGCTTACAAACAACCAGTGATGTGCTTGTAGACTTTCCTTTTCTCAGTTTTCATTGCTATCCCTCTGGTTAACTTTAACATGGACGAGTCTTTTTCAAATGATCTTTTATGATTTAAAAATTTATTATTTTACACCACCAAACCGTTATAAGCGAAACTGGTTGGGGTTATGGAATGTGTTGAGTTTACACATAAAAATACAGTGTTTTTCCTCATTTGAAAGAGGATAAATACTTTTGTTACAATAATTTTTTTTCCAGACAAAGGAAAACAATACATATCAAAGAATTTTAGAACATCAAGTGAGGTACACAGAGGATCTGACTGTCTGTCAGCCTTCTGCTGATCTGAATGATGCCTCACTTTTCTACACATTTAGATATAACTTTCCCACTACATGTAAGTAAACTGTTCCTGAATAAATATGTATTCACAACATATTCAGTGTTGCAGTTTCTTATGCTGAATACATAAACATTTTTTCTATGGTTAGCAATATCTGGGAGAGCCTATATTTTAATTCCATGTTTATGGATGTATTTCGTGACTTAAGTTGAATTTTTTGTTAGTTCATCCATAATAGTTTTTTTCTGACTATGACACCCCATTGTTTCATTCCACAGCTGAGTTCATTCACCACGGGATGTTTAAAAAGTGATGAAATATCAATCGGTCTGCAAACAAGTTGGAGGTGTCAGCACAGCAATAGACTTTGTTTGAAAAAGAGTCCATGGCTGCTGAACACTGGGACTTAAAACAATCATCTTTCCGACCTAATGACAGGGTAATATGGATAGGCCATTTATCTTTGATTAGTTTTTTGAAGCAGAAATTCATTCCCCTGACTCCCTGTTTCATTATTCTTTCTAATTACCTGAACCGATTTGCCCATCTAGCTTGGGTACATTGGCATGATATAATTGCCTCTGCTATAAATCAGGAAACATTTGGCGTAATCTCGAGAGCTCCAGCTCTAATACAGCAAACTCTTCGACTACCCAGGCTCAGCTTTTGAAAATCTCAATACATTTTTTTGACATTTTGATATTTGATGTTCTTAGTCTCCTGCTGACAGCGTTTGTATTTCTTTTAGAGGGATTTCTGTCAGGCTGCTCACTTGCAAACATGGAGAGACATTCAGATGAGGAATACTTCTTCATTTTTTTTTAAAGGTTAAGAATTACCATTGCCTTCTTTAAGTAGTAAAGCACCTAACATACATTGTTATTTTTGTATTGTATTGTACAAAGAGTAGCAAATCACTTACAGTAGCAAGTTTACAAAGGTTTATTTTTGTACAGAATTTATACTTGAACAGGAAAATTCAACTTGATCACATTAAAAAATATATTTATGTAAAAGTTAATTTAACTGAGTTTCTAAACTTATTGTGTGCAATTGAATTCAGAATCCTTTACTCTGATACACTTTAGACACTCCAATAATTTGTAAAAAACTAGAATTTACTGACTGCCAAAGCTGAACTTTATTTCACTTTAACTGCAAAGCTTTATACAGACTCTGCACTTACAGTAACTGTTTTAGCCTAAAACTCAAACACACACGACTCAATCAAAAACAAAGGGTCACAATGGGCTGCAAGCCAGGCTAAAGGTTGATCTATAATGACCAGTTCTGCCCGGTCTACCTGGCCATGGAGATCACTCCTGAAGATAGCGGACTGATTCGACTGTTGATTGTGTGGTGGGAAAAAACTATTTTCCATATAATTTTCCTCTGATTTTATAACCTGATTGGTAGTTTGTTTTGTTTTCTATGTTGCACTAAATATTTCGTTCTCAGACTGCACACCTGCTAGACCAGAGGAGGCACAGGGCTTTTTACTGAGGCCTGAGAAGCTGTTTTGCATCATGACATGTTTTGAAAAGGGGAGTCACAATCCTTTTCACAGTTATTCAGTATTCTAAGCTTGTCCTAAGCTGTCTGTAACTCATTTTAGTTAAGTTGCATGTAAATTCCTTCCAGCTGTTTGTTTGAGTGTTAAGTAGTTTGTGAATTCTTTTCTCTGATCAGAAAAGGCAGAACATTGGCAAAGACTATGTCTGTTCTCTCATGCAGGGAATAATAAATGCCGTTTGAATGAAAACCACCAATCTCTCATGTGAGATGGATAGTTGTGTAGTGATTTTCAGTACAAGGTGGTTGGACAGTAATGTCTCCAATGCTACTAAGGAGCAGGTGGGCCACACATACTGTAGGCCAACTGTTCTATAGCTCAAGGACTATTCAAAGGCAGAGATATGTTACTTCATAACTATTTGTGGTGCACAGTTATGAAAACAATTGCATCCTCAAACTGGTTAGATAACTTATTTTTAAATAATCAGAGCAGCCTACACAACAATGATAGTTAATACCGAGCTAGGCTCAGAGGAAATTTTCTGTCAAATCAACTGCCGAATGAACACTTATCCTGACGCAGCTGTGATCATGGCTAAAAGGTACTGTATGCGAAATAAAAACCTGTGCTCTGGCCAGGTCCTCCTGAACATTCCAGGGCATATAAGGCTGCAGCAACTCCATACTTTGGAATGATCACATTTTGAGAAACATCTACGGTGCAGAGCAAGATCCCTTTCCTGTACCAATCAGGCTTGGACAACATTGTAACACTATTTGTTGGCTTCAGCTCAGGCTCCAACACGTCCTTTCTGACATACTGACCTTGCAGCTCGTCAACCAAGATTTACCTACACCTCTTTGCTCCTGGATCAGTGGCATTGTTCTTCAATTGAGAAAGGGAAGTGAGACACTTTGCCAATGGAACAACACAATTTCCATTTAAAATGAGAAAAAAAGATTGCATTGTCTTATTCCTAGTGCATATTATAAAACACTCATTCTATTGGCAAATAATCTTATTTACCTGCTCAAATTTAGGCTTAATATTCTTAATTTAAGAAATTTTTACTTATTTCCAGATCTTTTTTGCAGTGCAGGTGTTAATAATAATGGAACATCTGCCCTACTGATCCCCCACACTGGTATGCCAAAGTTACCTTCTCAGATCTGGCCTCTTCACCCCATTCACCCACCACTGCTCTGCTGTCTGAGCATCAAACGTATGTGAATTTTGTGGATAACATCATTGCAGTGAGTTCATATCCAATAATAATGAGACCGGTTACAGAGAAGAGTCCTAAAGTTTGACACATTGGTCCTCCAGGTAACTTTAGCTGAACAATAGCAAAACTAAGGAGGACCTGCGGCAAAACCATTCTTCCTGGAGGTCCAGGAGGTCCTTACCTTCGATATAGACAAACCCCAAAAGACTTACTCTTTTTTTTAAGTATTTAGTCACTATAGCTGGATACAAATGTTTGTTCTCTTCTTTGATAAAAAAGCCTCTTTTTGTCAACTGTTTACTACTTTTTGTCCTCCTACCACATATATTTGTAACTTAATTCTGGGAACATTTTATTTTTTTTTTAGGCACTCTGCCTAAGAAAGAGCAAGAGACTTCTGTCCCTTATGTGTTAATAAGTCCATATTTTTAACAAACATTCAGCTGCCAGTTGGAGTATAGCCCCATCTCTGCTGTGCAAAAAGACCCTGAAAAACTCTGAAATAAGCTTGCCCACAGCTGAACAGCCCACATTCCTTTCCTGGGGGTTATCGTTCTTAGTTAAAGCATTAGGCAAATCAACATCTCCCACAGCAGCGCAGCAGTAGGGATAAGTAGCTAGAGGTGGAATTGGAATGAGCTAAGTTAAGGCAGACAGAACTGGGGCTTTGCTGTTAGCCTCAGGGTCAAAGTGATAATGTATGAACTTAGCTGTGGCAGCCAGGCAGGCAGCACTACATTAGTGACCAACAAGTGTCCTGGTGTGGCTTCTTTACTCTGAGAGGGAGACAGCACATATGTTATTTAGCTGATTTAGATCATGCAAGCATTATTTGCTGGGCTAAATCAGTACCTTTGTTTCTGCTACATCACACTAGTCATGTGGTTGTTTTGTTCATTTCCCAGTCATTGCACTGACCTTGATGCAGTTTGTTGTGAATTAGATGGCTTTCCAGAAACATTATGCTTATCAGGCACCTGGAAAACAAACATGATCTCCCTCCCTTTGAGAAACTCAATTTTTATTCTGAGCAACCTTTTATTTACTCAGACTTGTACTATTTATTCATATTTTTCAATTCTAAGTATTGCTACATAGATTCCATTACTGTTAAGCCATGCGTGAGCAATAATAATGCAAAATACCTTCTTGACCCTTAGATTATTATTTTCCCAATGCATTGAAGGAAAGAACACACCTGACAGTGGATAAAACTTCTCAAGCATCAAGATTTAATTGAGAAAATGCAGATATCTGAAAGCTTTTATGAACATATAAAAGGTTATAGATCTGAAGGCTAAATTCAGATTCATGTGCATCTGGGTGGTTCCCTAATGGACAATTGTGAGAGTGCACTCATTAAGGGTGGGCTAGTTGTTTTAAAGTTAAAAATAGACAGAAAATCAATAAAACTTATCTTAAGAACCACAAGGAACTCCAGCTCAGTTCATTTGTCCAGTTCATAACACCTTATAAATCTTATTATATTTTTTTTGGCATAATTTTGTAATCTTGCCCCTACCCTTTTCCATACAAAACCCAGTAAAACTATTTTATACACCTGTCCTTAAGCTCATCATTTCATTTTTGTCATTGATATGTTTTCAACAGTTATTAAGACATATAAAGTAAACAGCTCCCCTCCGAAAATTACTGGGTATAGAAAACTGATCATTGTAATTTACAATTTTTTTAGTATAATATTTAACCTTTTTAATATTTTCGTTAATTTATTAGTCCTCAATTAGTCCAATCATCTCTTGTAAACAATACACTAATGAAAATATCTTTGTGTGTCTTTCTGTTAATAGACTTTATTTGGTGGAGTCAAGGTGAGTTTGAAGTAATGCATGGTAGACGCTAAACCTCGCATCGCAGACTGTCTCTGATAAAGCTTATAGTTAGAGTGGCTCAGGTTATCCTGAGCTATCTCTATAGTTATGCTGCTATAAGCTTAGACTTCTGGAGGACATAGGGACCCCCATTTCATCATTATGCTTCATTCTCTCTCTATTCTCCTATTCTGCAGAATCTGTTAGTTCAATCTCTAACATTCTGCTCTCTCTGCTTTTCCTCAGAGTAGCTTTGCCTCGTCTGTTCCTGTTTGGCTGTGACGCCATCCTGGAAAGAAACATCAGCTGTGCTGACATAGCTGTCGGAGCTCGTCTGCCTGACTGTGTGTTTCCTGGTCGGGGCCACCTTTTACAGCTGCTTTTTGTGTCTCTGCTTCTGTTTCCTTGAACCCCAGTCGGCCTCAGCAGATGGCCGCTCACACTGAGCCTGGTTCTGCTGGAGGTTTCTTCCTGTTAAAAGGAAGTTTTTCCTCTCCACTGTCGCTACAAGGATGCTTAGTGTGAGGGATTGTATTTGAGTCAATGAGTCAATGCAATCAACTGGTTTTCCTTAGATAGAAAACTTTGTATCAATTTGACTGTATGATCTGGTTGAACTGTAAAGGGCCTTGAGATGACATGTGGTGTGAATTTGGCGCTATATAAATAAACTGAATTTAATTGAATATAAAATTTAACCATCTGCAAAAAAGCCCAATCTCCAAAGGTACGATATAGTGATCAGCACGATTACCAGCAGTCATAGAAGGCCGTAATGATATTAATAGATTAGAGTTTTTCAACATCCAGTATAATTTTTTTTTTAAGTGTCAGTTTGGTTTTTTCTCTTATTTTATCTAATACATTTTTTATCCACCTGCAAATGGAAGGGAAGCAGAAACTGTTGTTTTTAAGTAGAAAAAAAATCAAAAACATGATGAGATGTGTAATAGAATGTAGTAAAAAAAGAATAATAATCTGATAACCTATGCTCTGTCATTTTTCTGTTTCACCTTTTCATAAATGATTTGCAGTGGCGGCTCAAAAGTTAGGGGGTTGCTAGTTCGAGGCCTGGCTCCATTAGTCTCATTCGTGTTTGAGACGGATGGAGGCATTGCCTGTCAGTCTGGCGCAGGGCAACTGTGCAGTACATAATATAGTGTAGTTCACCGCTGTCAGGGTGTAAATGTGCACGAATGTAAGACTAAAGGCAGCTTGAAACGCTTTAGAGTGTTCAGACTTGATAAACGTAAATATAATTACCAGACACTTACCTTTTATATAAACACATTTGTATTCCTGAATTATGCTAATCTTTTTTGACCCAAACTGTAAGCTAAGGTTAGTGGAGTCTAAAAAAATATAAAGGGACCTACTCATGTAATTTACAGCTATCTTCAAAGTGAAAGGTTTTAATAATGTGTTGAATTCACTGACTTTACAATGCAGTTTATATTCCTTGCTGTTTTATCCAACACTGGCCAGCATTATGAATTGAGGTTTAGTTCAGTCTTTTTCAGATGTTATCAGGTAACATTCTTCAATAGAAATGGGTTTTCATCAGATGAAGGTCATTTCCGCCGTTTCAGTAGGTCGCAAAATGAGAAAAATATTACTGTCTTTATAACCCAATATAGAGAGCCATTAAAAGGAAGCAGGGAACATAACAAATATAGAGAGCCAGTGTATTTATGGGATGCATTTTGTACAGTCACAGACCATGTGTGCTTAAAAAGTCTTAGCAAGAAGCATGTATACAGGTAATCATAAAAACTGGAGGTCATAAAAACACAAAGCAAGCAAAGAAAACATTAACTAAAGCTTGCTGAATCAAAAAGAAGAACAGTCTTCTGTGTAAATTAGCATCTATTGGTGAAGGATTTTTCTTAAAAGACAATTCTGACAATTTATTTTTGATTGAATCCACTTTTGTCTCTGTTTAATTATTTTGTCTCTGATTAAAATTTATCAAAATAAAGGGATTCATCCTCACATATTTACCATTTCTAACCTGTTGATACAATCACACAGTATTTTGGTCCCAAAATACTGTGGTAAACCTGGTAAACTGCTCACAGTTGGTGACCTCAGAAATGTATGCAAATACTGATGTATGCCTTCACCCTCTAATAACATGTGACCTGTCAGGAGTAAAGTGGCAACAAATTGGAAAAAATCCAGCCGAGTGAAATAGCAAAAAGCATTTCTTTCTGAAAAAAGAATGATTTTCATTTTATTGTAAAATGTACAAGTTGAGGATATAAAGTAAAAACTCATTACTCTAAGTGACAGTTTAGGGAGGGTTTAAAATGGTAAATTCTATGTTTAGATTGAAAGTGGAAGTAGCGTCTTTGTTTGGCCTAGCTCACTCTTTTTGTCCTGTTGTCATGTGTGTCAGCCAATAAGCTCTGTGCTTATAAATAAGTACATGGATATTTATTTAGAAAACCTACTTCTGTTTGAAACATTGATGAGATCCTCCCTGGTCTCCTATATACTCACTTTCAGCAATTCAGTTCGATCAAAATGTATGCAGCTGATCAAGCCACTGCTATTATTTCTTTTGTGGAGCCACACTCTCTGAGGCTCTTTTCAGGAAGATAATGCAACATGAAAGAGGTGGAAATGTTGATTAACACAGCAGTGAAAGTCTGCCTTTAGAGGACAATTGCGGGTGAAATATCTTGAAGATTGTAAGTTGCAGTATAATGACAGAAACTCCGTAAAAATTCAAAAAATATAATGACATAATGACAGAAACATTGCTGATCAAGCAGTGCCTAGCAAAAGTACAACATTTGATGGGCAAAGAGTACCTGCAGTCTCAGGTTTAAATGTAAACTGATCTTACAATCTCTTTGATGACCGACCACTAAGCTGCTGGGTTGTCCAAAATATTGAGCGATAAATTGCAATAACCTGGGATACTTGTTGGATTGCTTACTATTTTAAAATAGCACTTAAAACATACAGTAAATGTATATTTCCTTTAAAACAGAGAGAGCCATTTAAAGAAAAGGGAGTAACAAGACGGTTAAAAGATTTTTTCTGTAAGAAATACATAAATGTTGTTTGGCTGTGCCACAATTTACATTATACATAAAAAAATGAAAAATAAAAAATAAATTTTGCTGCTATTTCAATGAAAGAGCAGTAATTTGCTTTTGGAGTCTCTGTTTTTTCAATAAGCTATACAAAGCTATTCACATTTTCAGCTTTTGTGAGCACCCAGCTTGCTTCAGAGGGAATGTAGTCAAGCTTTAAGACAACTTTCTCCTTAAAGGAATAGTACACTCAAAACATGATTAGGCTTCATTTTCTACTCACCCCCATGCTGAACAACACTCTGGAGTACTTTTTTGATATCTCAAATGCATCTGGAGATCTGGGAGGCTTCTTGCTGTCTGCTGACATTCAAATAATGGAGGTCTATTGAGCCCGAGACAGAAAGGTCCATAAAAGTCCACAAAAACGTGTCAATATTCCTCCATACTGCTCGTCCAATGTATTCCAAGTGTCCTGAGTGGGTAGCATCCAGAATTTACTCGAAACGAAGTCATTTAGAATGTTTTTAGAGCATAAACAGTAGTGTATAGTATTTCCTGAAAGCGCGTTCACGACGCTACGGAAACCGCGGCAGACCAAACCAGGCGAAAGTGCGCATTCAGCTCGGCAAAGAACTCCTGCTCTTCCTCAACACTGAAGTCCTCAGACATTTTTCTTTCGTTGTTTCTTTCTTTGCAAAGGTAAACAGCACATTTCTTCTTCTACGCTTGCATTATCGGCAGAGCAGACGCTGAATGCGCACTTTAATCTGGTTTGGTCTGCCGGCTTCCGTAGCGTCCTGAACGCGCTGGCGCGCGCTTTCAGGAAATACTATACACTACTGTTTATGCTCTAAAAACATTCTAAATGACTTCGTTTCGAGTAAATTCTGGATGCTACCCACTCAGGACACTTGGAATACATTGGACGAGCAGTATGGAGGAATATTGACACGTTTTTGTGGACTTTTATGGACCTTTCTGTCTCGGGCACCGTAGACCTCCATTATTTGAATGTCAGCAGACAGCATGAAGCCTCCCAGATCTCCAGATGCATTTGAGATATCAAAAAAGTACTCCAGAGTGTTGTTCAGCATGGGGGTGAGTAGAAAATGAAGGCTAATCATGTTTTGGGTGTACTATTCCTTTAAAGTGCTATGGAGTTTCAAGATTTAAATGGTAATCTCTCCAATAATTTTTTTTATTTCTACAATTTTGACATTGTTATTTGACATAAAAAAAAAAATTGCTTCATATGTTTTTGTATCTTTCATATTAAAAATCCTGTACAATTCAGTGAAAAACAAACTAGTCTGTGAGAGATAAAATATTCAACAACCCTCAGTTTGCTTGCCATTAAAGCTGTACTTTATTCAACCAATTTGTGTCATGGTCTTGGCGCTGATGACTGACCCGAATACTTATTTTATTCACCTGCCTAGCTCCACCCAGTTTCTCATTACCGCTCATGTGATCCACCTAATCCAGCCTCTATTTAACCAGTCTTTTACCAGTCATCAGTACCAGATTATTTTACCCCTTGGGGAGAGTATATCTTGTGCTTTCTAATTGCTTGATCCTGACCTGTTTTGCCTTTGGACCTCTGAGCCTTCCTGTTCCTGTTCTGATCTGGATGCCTAACCTGTCTTCCTACACCGTCCTGGATTACCTTTGGATATCCCTTTGGGTCTCTGATCTCTTGGCCCGGACTCCTGAGCAAGTCCTCAACATCGGTTTTGGCTTCGCCCTCTGCATTATCCTACCTTCCTACGTCTGCTCGTTTCTGACCTTCTTCCTTAGAGTTAGGCAAAATCGTGACTCACACGTTCATAATCATCCTCCGCCAGATAGACGTGGTCACTAACCTATGCTCTCTCCCTGCAGAGGTCCCTGCCTTAGACACCCTGGCTGTTCCCTGCAAATCAGTTTACTTAATAAAAATTGAGAAATCCAACTGTCTGCTTTGAAAACTGGGTCCTCTCACTGGAAAAAGTATAAATCTAGGTAATTTTTTTTTTTTAAATAAGTGCATTTTTTCTTGGATTGAGAAGGGAAAAAGGACATTTTGCAAATAGAACAAGACAATTTACATTTAAAATAAGAAAACACAATTGCATTGTCTTATTTTAAGTGCATATTATCTTATTTTAAGAATAAAAATACTAATTCCATTGGCAAACTATCTCATTTACCCACTCAATTTAGGGGAAAATACACTTAATTGAAATAATTTTGACTTATTTATATATTGTTTCTCCAGTGCTTTTTCTGAGCCATGACAAGTTGTGACTTTTTAAAAAGAATCTCAATTGTGTCATGGTCCAAATGTATCAATCAGCTCGGGTGAAGGCTACTTAAGGATCCACATTTTCACTTTTCTGCATTATATTATCATAGAATATAGGAAACAGCGGTGATATTACTGAAAACAAATGTTTCTCCATTGCTGATTAAAATACATGAGAAACTGGAAGATGACCACGAGAGTAACAGTAGAAGAGTAAGAAGTGTGACAAACTTAGTCTCAAAATTCTCCAGAGGTCTGGCATTGATAAAGAAACACAGATAAAGAAAAACTTTTTGGTCTAACGAGGCATTACTTTTCATTTACAAATCAGCACTTCTGATAGCCTCAAACACCAAACTGATAACACAGTGAAGGATGATGGGGAGGACATGAGGTTGTTTGGCTCAATAGAATACCCACTTCTATTGAGCCAACCCGTCCTGTTCTGCAAGAAAGCTGATAATGAAGTGGGATTTCATTTTTCAGAATCTCTTTGAGTCTCAAT
The DNA here is from genome assembly GCF_016077235.1 of Cyprinodon tularosa. NCBI lineage: Eukaryota > Metazoa > Chordata > Actinopteri > Cyprinodontiformes > Cyprinodontidae > Cyprinodon > Cyprinodon tularosa. Next base: position 1,970,077 of record NW_024039651.1, read on the forward strand.
GATGTGTCAGAAGAAAACATAAAACCAAATGTAACCATTAGTAGTCGAAGTTTTGAAAGAGCCTTACCAGTGTGCAAGTCAAAATCTGGGAGAAAATTTGTGGAGAACTGTTTACAAAAGATTGTGTTAATGTGAGACATGTAAAGCACATCTGCAAGAAAGGTACATAAAATAAAACTAAAGAAAAATGCTAAAAGTTGATCCGAGGTTCTCCAATGAAGCCCGACATTTTTATGCTTTTTCTTCGCTTTTCACGGTCTAATACATTTTAGATGTTACATTATATATTCCTTTTGAATATATTAATTTTGATCTATTTTTTTATATTACAAATACCTGCTTTTTTGTAAAAGGATGTACAGTATAAACCTTTGACTATTCATTCTTGTATTCAATAAAGTAAGGACAAAAAGAGCAGTGTTTTGAGTTCATGAGTGATTCATCAAGACCGGATTGGTTTCTGTATTTACTGAGAACACAAACAGATGAATATGTGGATCATTTTTGGCAGGTACAACAGGAGCCACGTCCACATATTTCTATCTGGTCTGGGTCCTCCCCCTGAATATATTCAAGAGGCAACACTACAGAGTGGGATGGCTAAAGTGCAGCAGGCACTGACCCAGGTTAATATGATTAAAACACTTCTCAGTGCCAGTGTCTGCAGTCAGAGAGGCGTGCAGGGTGCTGAATGGGAAAAAAAAAAAGCAGAAATCCTCTGAGAGTTTTACAAAGCTGAGTGTGTGTGTTGGAGGGGGTTGGGGGGTCAGGTTGGGGGTGAGGTACTGTAGCTGCTGTATAAGCAGCTGTGCTGAGGCCTGTTCTGAGGCTGCAGAGGTAGCTCTAAGTGTGATTTCCCCACAGTCTGTTTCTGCAAACCCCAAGTCAAATCAGCATCTTTTGTAAAGTTACTCATGTTCTGCAGAAACTCTAATTATATACTTTATACACAAAACAGATAGAATTAAATTTTTTGGAAAACACAATGACTGGCTGGGATTTACGAAAAGAAGAATCACTGTGTAATCACACAAAAAAGAAAACGACAATCTGTGATTGGATTGCTTTTCCTAAATGATTAATGGATGACCCAGGACCAACAACAGACCTTAACAACCCGAGTTGGTCAGGGCAGCAGGGAGGTGTTAATAAAATGTCTGCATTTGCTGCTCAAAATTTTGGAATGTTTTAACTTGAAGATCTTCAAGCACTGTGCAAGCTTTATTTCATGTCAATACAGTTTAAGATTCTGCTCACTGTTTGATCAAGGAGCACTAAACAAGCCGGGGTGGATGCATCGTCAGTCCTTTGGTAGTCTGAAGTGATCACAGTACACAGCAAGTATCTTTGTGCAGGATTTATTAGAGTCATAATTAACAGTCTATTACAGCAGGCAGGTTTTGGAAGGAAGTCCTTTAAGCCCTTTGTGTGCCTCTCTAAACTGATATCTTAGGTAGCTGTGTTTTGTCTGATTTGGGCTTTGCTTTCAACAGGAATCTGTCAGCGCTGTGAAGTGAATACAAAACTGTGACAAAGCATTCGTATCCCTTGAAATACTCTAAATTTAATAATGTCACAGCCACATTTTTCAATGTATCTTATTAGGATTTTATGAGACAGAAAAGTGCATAATTAGAAAGTGGATGGAAAATGATTGCCTTTAATTTTATTGCCAATAACAATCCAAAAAAATGCACATGTATGCAGACCCTTGTACACCCATATCCCTCTATAGATTCAGAAGCAACCTACTGCTGTCCATCACTTGATTCATGAAAATAGTCCACATACAGTATATGTAATATAACATCAGTATAAATACTTGTGTTCTGTGAAAGCTTCAGAGATTAATATCAAATGCATCTATTGACAGTAGTATAGATACCTTCCGAAAATCAGATATTTTTGGAAAAGTTGCAAGAAGAAAGCAGATGCTGAAAAAAAAGCAGTAAGATTTGTCTGCTATGTATGGGGGAGTGTAACTGTTTAGAGATTTTCAAGCTCTACAACCTTGCTGGGCAGGTTCTTTTCTTTCCTTTTTTTATTTAAAGATATTTTTTTCTTTAATAGTGCCACTGTTTTTGTTGCATGACATTTGAAAGAGGGAGAGGGGAAATGTGGTATAGGTCATATTTATCTCTCCAAAACGGGGGTCACCAATGCTGTGCCAGTGGGCACCAAGGGGCCCTAAAGAACCACATGGCTTGCCCTCAGCATCTTCTCAAATCAGCCCAACACAAATCAGCCCAACACACTATATAATTTTTTTTATTTATATCACAGCTGTATTTTCATCGATTTCAACATGACAATATCTAAAAGAATATTAGAAATGAAAAGAAACATCAAAAATATGTTTATTATGCAGGAAGTGAATGTGAATACTGAATTCCCCAGTTCATAGGTCAGTATTAGCACTATAAGATGGCTGCAGTAGCTCTAAACCTTAACGAGGTTGATGACCTTTGCTCTAAATGATCCCTAAATGTATCCATACCCTGTATTTGTTTTTTTTTTCTCCAAGGTCACTGGGTGATTGGAAGTGGAGGGGTGAATATCAGGAAATTCCACATTGTTATAATGCAGTGTCAAAGGACAATGACTCTTTTAGAGTTATTACAACAACTGGAGTAAGATATGCACTATGTAGAGAATTTGTTTAACACTAATTCAGACTGGGACATAATGCACTCTGATTGATGTGAAATTTAGCTCTGAAAGTGTTACTAAAGCTGTCATAGCCCAAACTCTGACCTTCAAATGCAATTATAGAGGATTTTTTGTTCTATTGACTGAATGGGATGTAAATATACCCATTTTTTTTTCTTTCAAAAATTGATCAGTTCCTTCTACTTCACCAACTGCTCAGATATAATTGTTTTCCATCTATCACCTAAAGTTGCACTGCACGTAGCCTAAGTTTAGGATTGTCACGGTTTTGGTTCTAAGTTTTATCTTTGAGTTTTCATTGGTTTTATTTCTGTTTTGTGTCATTCTGGTTATTTTTTAATTGTATTTGAGTTCTTAGATATTTTTTGTTTGCCCTCTGTAACCCTCTTGTTTCAAGTCTCCTTATTCTTACTCCCTTATAGACTCCTCCGTTCACACCTGCTCCCAATCTACTGATAAGCCTCTGTTTCTCTCTCCATATATGCACCTCCTGCTCAGTCACTGTTGCCAGTTTGTCCCACTTGTTGTGAGTATCCCTGGTTCTCAGTTTTTGTGGATTGGTTCGCTTAGCAAAAAGTAGTATACTTGAAGTATAACATTACAAAGTATACCGAACACGGTACTTGTAGTGTACTTGAAGTATTACTAAAGTAATACTTCTTAGAACTAAATTGGAACATTTTTAAGTTTACTAAAGTAAACTTAAAAGTATACTTTAGTAAACAATAAAGTAAACAATAGCATAGTCAAGTACACTTGACTATACTATTTTTGAGTATAAGAAATATAGTTTAGAATAAGTAAACTCTAAGTGCACTGTCTAATTTTAAGTATGAAATTAGTGTACTTTTAGTATACTTTATTAAACCACTTTTTGCTAAGGGTTTCTTGGAGTTATGCTTCTGTTACCCTTTTTTGTTATTGCATTTTCAAGAAACTACTTCAGCTTCAGTATCTGTATTTGGGTCCTCTCAAACCTCCACTTCACTGTGCTTGGGGTTAGAAGTTGAGGATATAGGAAAAAAATAAGTTTTTACTTTCCTGGTGGCTATAGAGAGAGACCTTTAATGAAGTTAGTTTTCTCCACTCCACCAATGTTTGTTTCCGGTCTGAAATTAATTCTTAAATGAGCCACCAAAGCGTGCAATGGAAGTTACATAATTGGCTGATTGAAATGTACTTTGAGTTGCAGTGTATGAGGGGGGAAAAAGTTATAACCTCCACGCATTCCGGATCACTTCGTCTGTTAACATATATTCACGCATATTTTCACAGTTCAGCAACTAACAGGGCTGCTCTGCCGAGTGGAAGTGTTTTTGCCGCTTAAGTACTCGCGGCGTGCATCTCTTCCAGTCAGCCTAACGCGGGCCCTGAATATTCATGACAGTGGCTCTGAACGTCAGGACGCAGCGGCGGCTCTTCCTCCCTGTCAGAGAGCAGAGCGGAGCAGAGCGGCTGAGCAGAGGAGGGACAACAAACCTCACAGCCCGACTGCATTTCTCCCACCAACGAAGTGCGACTTTGTCATTTAAGGGCAAATCTGCCCTCCATCCATCTCCAGGCTGCAGCGGCGACGAAGGGATGCTGCGATTTACGGACGGGGGGAGGTGAGAAACAGAAAAGCAAGGGAGAGATAGGGAAACACCGCCTCTTCTCTCTCTTTTTTTAAAGCCAGCCCATATTTATTGGACGCACCTCGGGTACATATCTGAAGAGCGGGAGGGATCGAGTGACCGCCGCCGTCTTCTTTCCAAATATGCAAAAGAAAAACACAGAGAGGAAATGCTTCAGAACAAGCAGCCATAGCATATTGGTACCTTTATGATGGAGGAAACATATCAGGGTTAACAAAGCTTGCAGCTTCCCATGTTGCGGGGGAGAGATGTTTTGCAACTGTCGCCCGCTGTTTAGAAGAGATATGCATCCCACGGCATCATCCTTCGCCTGTAACGCGTAACTCAGGCAGCTGCGCTCTGGAGGAGCATGTAAAGCTGTTCCTGCTGAAGCCAGTGATAAAGAAACCGTACTCCGGCTGGAGCAGAGCAACCTTTTCCTCCGGTCCTGAACTTCCGTGAGATGACTCTGAGCGGAGCCTCCTGAGCTGTCCGCGGTGCTGAATGAGCCAGTCATCACAAAAAGCTGCTCTACGCATGGACAACTGCTGGGCTTGACTGAGTCAGCCAGACCAGTATTCCCTTCTTTCATGGCTGTGGCACGGAAAATCAAAACTTTGCTGACCGTCAACATACTTGTGTTCGTGGGGATCATCCTGTTCTCGGTGTACTGCAGGATTCAGGACCGATCCGAGGAGCTGATCCAGCTGGGGCGCCTCTCCGACCAGAGGCTGAGAGCCAGGAATGGAAAAGTTTCCAACTCGGTGGACAGGCAGTCTATTCTTCAGCGGCTGGAAAGGCTGGAGGATGTGGTCTACAATCAGTTAAACGGTAGGACTGGACATAAAAGTAGTGACTTCCTTATGGTTACAATTATCAGTTTAAATAGTGCATAAATGAAACAAACTGTTTTAATGAAATATTACACACATTTAAACAGATATGGATATTTCAAGTAGAATATTCTAACATATTAATAGTTGTACTGATTTTTAACTATAAGATATTGCAGCAGGTCTATACATTTCTACCTGGATATGTTTTATTGTAGATGCTGGAAAAAGTCCACAGGCAAGCAAAAGAGTAACACACACTTATATAAGTGCAAGGCAGGCACGTGCAGAGGGGGGGGCTAAGGGGGCTTGAGCACCTGCCCCTTTTGCTCCATGATCCCAATGTGCCCTTTTGGTCCCTTTTTTTTTTTTTTTTTTTTTTTATTATAATTTATTATTTATTTGACACATGTACTGAAATTATTATTATTATCTTTTCTTTTTTGGCAAGATAAACAATACAATAAGCCCTCCGATCACATTGTTACCTTTGACCTTTTGCCGGTGACGACGCACTTGCCTCTCGCACAGTCAGATAAGGCGGCTAACTGCGGAGCTAAAGGTAGCGGATATTCCACATTACACTGTGGCCGCTGCTCATTTGGCCCTAAGCAAGATCAACCATGATCGGACGGATGGCTATGTCTTCAGTCTGCACCGCCTCTCCAATGTCAACCTGAATAGAGATGTAAGTGAAACCAAATGAGCCCCATGAATGATGCAGTATTGTTTGATCTAAAACACTGTTTACTCTGTGCTTTTAGTCTTTTACATTGAAAATTATGTTTTTTAATTCACAAAAAACTGGTCTGTAATGATTACAGAACAGTTTTTTTGTGAATTAAAAAACATAATTTTTGGTGAAAATACTGGAGTAGGCTTCCTACTTGTCAGACAACGGAAAACTTTGAACGTTGTATAATTTCTCTACTTTAGCAAAGAGTAGCGGTTTAAACGGAGGAAAGTAGTTCTTTCTCTGAAGAACTACTGAGCGGGAGGAGACAGCCAGGTGAGGAAAAGCTGTTCTTATCTATCGATTCAGTATTTGTATCATACAGACATTAGGCTGTTGTTCATGTGCTATGAGCTAACTGCTAGCTAATGACTTTGCTAGCAAAGCAAGATAACTAAAAAGCTTCCCTGTGTCGTTAATGACAGTAGGACATTCTTCAGTATTACTTATGCAATAGGGGCACATCGCCCGTCAAAAACCTATCATCTCCATAATGGATATATGTCCGATTTTCTAATTTCCTTTGCTGCATGATGTACATTTCATTTATTCTAGCGTTAGGTAAATGTATCTTAAAGGAGAACTCTTCCAAAACTACCATGATAGATATATGATAGATATAATGTATGAAGCTGGTGAAAACAAAACTGCGCAGCTTATGCAAGGAGGATCGGTTGTCAGACCTTTTTGTTGGCAATCGAGAAGGATGTGCCAATCATTCACTGTGAGGTCATTAACATTTTTAAAGACATGGCTAACAGAAAACTGCTGCTGTGAACAAAAGAGAACAAAAATAGCAAAAATGCTTAAAAGATGGGAATTTGTTTTTAAACAGTTAAATCACCATGACGGAAAATAAGTTTTTGCATCATAATCTTGGATTTAGTTTGGGGGAAAAAGAAAGGCAAGAGACTGAAATAAATAAGACATTGACCTTCACTCAACACAGAAAAGATGAGACAATGAGGAAAAAAAGAAAAGAGAAACTGACAAGAAAAAACGAAGAGGAAAGATTGAAGAAAATGTATATAGGTACTTACAAAATACACTAAGACACAAACAGAGTAGGCTTTTCTCATGGTGACATGCATTAATAAAATGTTTGTTTTGTTCTTTTTTTTCTGCAGTTCCACGTTAAAGTTTGATGCAGCAGCTCTGCTTTTCTGAATGGACCGTCTCCATCTCCACTGTCAGTACAGCAAACCAGGCAGACATTCTTTTTTATAGATTACAGTACACTAAAAGAATGCATTGTGCCCTTGTATGCATTTTTAACAGTTTAATTCTGTAAAGACAAAATATGTCTGGTGGTCCAGCTCTGATTTACATCTTTGGCTAAATTGCAGGTTTGAATATTGTAATACTTTCCTATAACAAAATAGACCTGCAGAAAGAAATTACTAATAAAATATTTTACGTATGCATAGTTCTATGTTCTATGTAGAGATTTCCCTTAGCTTTGATTGTATGTCTCACAATTTTGTAATTTATCATTGTTCATTAAACTCTGAAAGCTATGTGACTTTGTTAATATTCTGTCCTAAAATGCGATAAGATGTGCCCTTTTTTTTTTGAGCACCTGCCCCTTTAGTGGTCTCTGCACGGCCCTGGTGCAAGGTGTGCTTTCAGTCAGAGAGATGCTCTGATTAAGGTCTTTCTGATATGGAGTCTCATAACAGCGACATATTGCACAGATGCAAGTCTATTGAAATCTTCTCGCTGTCTTTGGATTGTCTTATAAAAGAAAAAAAAGATCCTGCTGCACTTAAATAAGTTTCATTTCTAGTTAAAAGAGAATAGCAACTTTCCCTTTAAACAGAAGATACACAAATTAGATTGTTTTTTAATCGAAGAAATAAGAGCAGCCCATACTTAAATAGATTAGCAATAGCTTCTATGAAATGCTTTTTGCAGATTTACTAGTCTCTGATATCAGACTGATAGTTTACCTAACTAAAGGTTTCTAATAGACTGTCCGACATTTTCCTCAAGAACTTTAAGATATCGAAATTCACAATTGGATCCATCCATCCATCCATCCATCCATCCATCCATCCATCCATCCATCCATCCATCCATCCATCCATCCATCCATCCATCCATCCATCCATCCATCCATCCATCCATCCATCCATCCATCCATCCATCCATCCAACCAACCAATATTGACAATAGTATAATGCATGGTACATTTTTATAATTTTGTAAAAACAACAACAACAACAACAAATAAAACCCAAATAGAATAAAAAAGGCAGGTTGTAATAATACAAAGGCATTAATTGCTCTAACTGAGTCTCTTACTACTCTGGCAGCGAAGTGTTCATTGTGTTTAGCAGAGAGAAAGCCTTGGGAAAGAAACCATTTCTCTGTCAGTTTGCTAATGCCACCAACGCTGTGTAGTGCTTCCCAAAGGTAAAGGTTCGAACAGCCTATGATCAAGATATGTGGGGCTCAGTGGAAATGTTCCTTTTTAAAAGTTTGTTTTCGTGCAATACTGTGTTAAACCTGTCCTTTTTCTTGTATGAGAATAGCAAAACATTTCAACAATTTTAAGACATTTTTCCAGCACTCTTGTTTTTTTTTTCTCTAAAAAGCCTCAGCCTTTTATTTTGTCTTTCTTTCTTTTTTTACTGTGCAATTTATTTCTCACCCATTCTCACTTTTTCGTGGGCATATGGCAATGCTTTCAACAAATATTAAAAAAATTGTCTTTTTCTCTTCTCCTCTCAACAATCCAGTTTTCTTCTCTTTTTTTTCTTTCTTTTTTTCCAAATTGGAAGGTTCTGTCCACAACTCCCCTTAATAAGCAAAACACCAGATTGACCCAGTAGGAGGTTTTGGTCTAGTAAAATACCACTGACCACCGGCCAGTTCGGCTTGAGAGTCACACCTCATGTATTCATCTGCGAGTCTTTCTGATAGGTCTTTCTTTTGTCTTTTTGTCTTTCTTAACACTTTTTTCACAGTTCTGACTTGTCCTCAGACATTTCTCTAGTATATGTGCAAGAAAGGGGGTAAAACTGTTTAAAAACATAATATCTTCAGCTGATACACTCATTAAAATTTGCTGTTACACTTAAATATGCCATTGAGAACCCTGAATTGCTCCCTACAAGCTTCCTTTGGGATTGAAACTCTCAAATCATCAGCAACAGGACCTGAAATAGGTATTCTAGGATTTGTGGGGGGTTCTTTTGGCATCTTGCAGTCGGCCTTTAGGGTGACCTTGGTTTAAAAGCAAACCTGGACCTGTTGGCATTTATTATGATGTTCTATTTTTAAATAAATTTTAAGTAAAGTCAAATGGCTTAGTTCAAATTCTGTTGAGCCTTCTGCTCGACTTCCCTGACCAGAAACAAAAGCTGCTGCAGCCATGTTTCTCAAGGCTTTAGGGACCTCTTTTAGTCTTACCATTGTGTTAATGTTCTCCCTCCCACCAGGAGCATGTCTGACTTTTAGACATTAAAAATATATCTGGAGTAAAACTTCTCTCTTTTGAGAAGGTATAAAATGTTTCCTAATCCCTTCATCACCAACTTCCATATTTAAAAACTTTCTATTAAAAATATCATTGCTTTCCTTGTTCATTTATATTGCTTGAATTTATTTGTATTTTCAAAATGTTAAACATCTATAGGTCCAAATACATTAGAAAAACACAGACTGTCATCACGTCTCCTATCTTTATAAGACTATAACCTTTCAAGGACTCTAGAATATTTGGCCAACACATGCTGCAGTCCTGTGATTGCGTCCTTGCATGCACCATGATTTTTGGATATTTTTCTCCAATCTTGCAGCCCTGTTTTTGTTTTTGTGAAACACCTAAAATAGAATGTTTCAGTTGATGATAATAGCTGATGCTTTATTTAGAGGCTAATGAGGCAGGGTTATCCATTAGAGCACAATGCCATCTGTATAGTATATGCCGTCCATTCATACTTTACTGTGCCATATTCTTTAACAACCTTCCCCAGTAACTGACTTGTTACAAACTTCACAGTCACTCTAAGTGTTTATGTCTGTAATGTTGTACACATTACACGCTAAGATAACAAATGTTTGCATGGCAGCAGCTGCACTATCAAACATTATTTGTCAGGTGGCCTGTTATCTAAAGGACAATATGTTGGAAAGGCCTTACAATAGAATCACAAATTTGATTTCCAATTTAGTGGCATTAGTTTGTGTTTTGGTCACATCAGCAGAGCTACATTGCATAAAATCCGTTTATATCTGACCTTCTTACTTACATCCACAGCTAAGAATGAATAATTTTCTATTTGGATAAATGCTTTAGGTCTGAGCTGTGGTGCCTTACAAAGGTATTCATACCGCTTGAACTTTTTCCTATTATTACATGAGACAGCAACATTTTTTAAATTTTCCATAGAGAAAATAACACAAAATGGGTATGAAGTTAAGCTAAAATGACATATGGTTTTCAAAATCATTTACTGTTAACAATCTTACAGTAAATGTGTTGTAAGAACATGTATGTTTTTGCTGCAATTAGTTCATTTGTAAATTTATTTGGAGTATTGCTCTACTGTGGAACTAAAATATTTGCCCGTTTTTCCCAGAACGAAATATTAAGCAAAGTCTTATTGTAAGGATTATGACAAAACATTATTTTTTTATAACCGTACCACAGATTTCCAATTAGATTTAGCTGTGGTCTTTCACACTAGATCCTAACACGTGAACGTGGCCTCTTCTAAATTAGATCTTTGCAATACTTTTTAATTGTGATATGTTTTTTGAAAATGACAATATCCAGTATGATTACCTATAGTTTTATAGCTTTTTATATATATATATATATATATATATATATATATGTATATTAAACATCACCTCCATAGTCTTTTAGGTATGGCATCCCAACCATAAAAAGTAACCAGGCTGGAGTATGAAGGAAATTTAGAGTCCATTTAACTGGTCAAGCCCAATATATAGAGGATGTATCTGTAGCACTTGATTTGTATTATTCTACTAAATATTGTATCAAAGCAGTTTTCATGATTACATTATTGCATACATTTTTATTGCATTAACGATTACATTCAAATTTATCAGCTCTAATCTAAACTATTTCATCCAACAACCCTACTGTATGCAACTTCTTCAGAAGACTGTAAAATAACAACACCATGGACAATAGTGCTGACAGTTCGTTTTAATTTCAGGATCGATAAAGTATTTTAAAACTGAATTTAATTATGGTTCTTGCATAAAGATTTGGGGTGATAGACTGACTGGAAGGTTCTGTAGCTTCTATAATGTGTTCTCCCTGGACTTTCTTATTTAGAGCTTAACCAGCCTTCCCATAAACTCTGAACATCTCTCCTTCCCTTTTAAAGGAAAAGCATTCCCACAGCACAATACTGCCACTATCATCTACAGAGCTAGTTTTTTTTTCTTTTTTCACCAAATCTACTGTTTAGCATGCAGGCCAGACAGTTTTCTGCAAAGTATTGACACCGTGGGTTTTCCTGTTTAGATATAAGATAGTAAAGGTGAACACATTGTGTGGATACGTTCTTTTCATATTAATTAATATTCCAGCAGTCATTTTTAGTAAACCAACACATGATTAATTAAAATCTAATTTATTACAGTATGTGGCATTTAAGATGAACAACTTTCTTTTTAAAAACATATATTTTTTGTAACTCTTTTGTAAAAATGAATAGTGAATAATTCCACATTTTCTTGTGCCTCACACTGTTACAATTAAAGATGCTATTTTTCATACAAGAAAGTCTTTTTTCCTAGTATGTTGAATTCATCCACTGAAAAAGTAAAATGTTCTCAATCTTGCAACTCACACAGGACTGCTTCATCAGTTGCATCACGGACAGATCCTACAGCATTAGTGACGGTAGGCTGATTTGCTGATTAAAAGAATTAGATAAACAGAAAATGTCAGACTTGCCAAAATAATATGCTGACTAAAATACATAATCCTAAACAAAACAATGGGAACACTACCATTTCTTGTAGGTAGTTAAAAACATTAGTTCTTGTGAGAAATTTACATTAGGTCGTTTCATTTATTACTATAATATGTCATAGCATCTATATTTAATACACAATGTTTATTCATTTTGAAGTGCAGGGGCTCCAAGAATGGGGGGTTGCAAGATTTTTTCAATCGTAAATGTGTCATGAAATACATAACTGTGAATTGCCCATCAAACAAATGAATGTAGCATGAAGATAGATATTACATTTTAGAGTGTAGATTAAAACATTTTATATATTCTTTATATTTATAATTTATCTTGATTCGAATATTGGACATACATTGAAGCTGGGAATAGCGATGATCATTGCAAGATTAGAATTAGAAATTTCTTCCTCTGGGATCTGGACACTGGTGGTAGAGAGGAGTGCAGAGGAGAAGGAAGTGAGGAGGAGATTGAGAGCAGGATTGAGGAGGAAAAAAAGACTGAATGTTTCAGAGTGTGTGTTCAAGAACACAATAAAGACTTTAAGAAATTAACAACTGTAAATATAATAATAAACTGTAAATAATCTCAGAACCATGCATAAATTATTAAGAATTATTAAACTGGAATGAAACTGAATTGTATAGATAATCTGTTCTCCAAAGGGTTCTAAAACATTTCAATTTGTTTATGATCAAGCAGATATGAAAAAAAAGCTAAAAGTTTGAGAAACATCAATTATATTTTTAAAACCAAACTTTAAAACAAGCTATAAAACTAGGGTTTCTTTTTTGTGTTGTTTTTTGTGTGTGTCACTGTATGTTATTTATTAGTCCAATTAAAAATGCAGAATCTTGAAACCCGGTAAGCCTTTTACCTTATAGAGGAAAAAAATTGGCATTTTGACTGTTAAAGATATATTATTTCATACTCAGTTTTCATTGTTTTATAGTAGTCTTTTTGTTCATAGTCTGATTTCTTTATGTCCACAAGACAAATGCAGACTTTTTTTGTGCCTGATCTCATTATTACAGAGCAGCTTCATCACCTTTTTGAGGCTTGCTATCAATTTCAGTTTCTTTTTGTTCTGGCATTCAGTCAGCACCATTAGGCTCTTAAACTAGACACTGAATTCTCTTATTCCCTTAGATGTTTTGAAGACCAAGCAAGTTAAGATTGGGCTAAAACAACCAATAGGCTTAAAAAAAAAGAAGAAATAAACTTATCGCTTTATCTTAAATCTGCTCAATTGCTAGTGATGGTATTGGGAGGAAGACATTGATTTTCTCTATGGTTAGACGGTCCACGGGGTCAGCTTTAATTATTATCAGATCTACGTTCCAAGTGTGACACAATGAAGTCTGAAGTTGTTTCCCCCAAGAAATGCAGGATGCAGAGAAGAGAAACAAAGATCAAACAGACAAAGCCTTCCATTTCTGCATGTCCTGTTGTTATCACTTAAATATTTATATTTTAACTAAGGAGAATAAAACCAATGAGATTCTCAAAGAGACTCCAGAAGAAGAGACGAGATGTATATTTGATAAATTTCATTAATTCTAGAAAATGTAACTTTTTCTAACAGATTTAAACACGAAAAACTACTGAACTTTGTTCTTAAATTAAAATTAAGACATTTAGTGTGACTGCAACACATTCTGATTTAGTTTGAAAACAGTCACTCTGCAAAAAAGAAACTGCAATTCAGTCACAATTTATCTTGAACAGAGCCAAGGGTCCATGGCAACATTTGTTTGCTGTCACCATTTCTGTATGATTTGTTTTGAACTCTTTAATGGCATACTTAATCACATCCTCATAATGCAGGTCACCAGCATTTTTTTTCCTCCAACGTGAACAGACCGCAAATTGTATTCTCCTGCTGTAGGGAATAACTACACTAAGAGGGGGACTCAGTGTGCAAATAACTATTACCATGTCCAGCAGCAATATGAGGTAATTGCCCATTCCTTTCGTTGTTTATAGCCTACCAATAGCATGCCATAGGAGCAGCAGCGGGGACCAATTAGATTTGGAGGACATAAACAAGTCAGAGAATTCCTCTTTTATGGTTGTCTGATGCACGGTCACAAGACTCCCAACAAGTAAACAGTGAAGCTGTTCCAGCGGCACATTCTGCAGAGAAATTAGCACCAAGAGGGATATCGGCGCTGCTGCTCTGCTGTTAATGCCACCAAGCTTGGAATAATTAAAGTGAGGTTTAGGCTTGTTAAGATTATAAAGAAGCAAATTGACCCGAGGGTTGTATTAGTAAATGAAATACCTCACAGAAGTAAGTACAGCCCTATGGTAAATGTTATTTTATATATGTTTATTGGAAAGCAACTGAAATGTGAGGCTTTGGTTAAATGAAGAGTGAACAGACTACAACTTTGTATGATCATGTAAAATTGCGGTTTTCTCAAAATAAAGGATGGTTTATGCTCAGAAACCAGGTGGTCTGCATGTGTGTCGCAAGCACTCTGTTGCACCTCTCCAAAATTCTAGTTCCGCAGACAGGAGGCCTCTGATTGCTCAAATCTACATCCACTCTACACTATCCATATTTCCTGTGTAACTTGGTACCTTAATGGTACCTTACCGGCTTGTTTTGTTTGTATGACCTCCATTGTGGAAAACGACTAGTGAAGATGGACCAGCTAGAAGAGCGAGGTGCACAAGAAAGCTGGGACCCTTTTTCCACCTGAATCCCCACTCTTTTTCCCCCTCATGTCCCTCCGTTGTCGCAAAAACCTCTCCCCACTTCCTCATCGCCTCGGCCATATCTAGACACACAGCTAGTTTGTGATTGTCTCTCTTGCGTTGTGGCATGGAATATAATATAGCACAGACCATGATTCAACATTGGGCAAAAATTAAAAATATCTGCATCATACCTGCGACAAGCTCACTGCGACACACTGCTGCGGGAGTATAACCAGCCCTTAACTCAACATATAGCCATTAATGTGTGAAGGCTTACCAAAAAAAGTGAGGGTACCCCATGTGAAAATATCCAATCTATGCTATATAAGCCATTTTTGCTTCAAGATGTTATGAGACTAATAGAAGTTCTGATATATAAGTAGATAACAGTGTTAAATCTGGTGTCATTACTCTCAGCTATCATTCTAGTAACTCAACCTTGGTACTCTCCACTCCCCACAGCTCAGTTTTGGAGCAATATTTTCATCACTTTGACCTGTTGAATTTGGTTCAGTTCAGTTTATATATAGCGAAGATTTAAACATATGTCGCCTCAGGGCACTTTACAGAGACAAAACTGTCAGATTGGTTAAAAGTTTCTGTCAAGGAAAAGCAGTTGATAGCATCCAGTCACTGACTTTCTAGACATGCTCCTCCTAGATGAGATTGTGGCAATAATTTTCCCTGGCGTTTTGTCGTTGACTCTGCAGAACTACCTCACACTGAGCATCCATTTAGCGACAGTGGAGAGTAGCAAGTGGTATCAAAGAGTCCTTGAGGACCCTTGTGATCTTTTAATGTGTCTAAATTCAAGCCTATCTTAATGCAAAGACTCAACATTAAACAAACAACATAATTATATGATTTAGGTGGGTCAACACAAACAAATAAAAGTGATTGAGATAAGCCTCATATGAGTGGAGTTTCAAACTCCTTGCCTGGGTTAAAAATGTCTGCCAACAACATGAAACTGCACTTGTAAGGAAGCCTCCTCCACATATGATGCATTAGAAATCATCCAGACTAAGGACATGGATAACTAGAACCATATCCTGTGAACTAATGAACCAAGATGAAGTTATTTGGTTCAGATTATGTCAAGCAAGGGCGGTGGCAACTGGGTGAGGGGTAAAAAGTCAACTTTGTATTGCCTACAGTCATGAATGGTGGTGGGGATCTGATAGTTGTGAGCTACATGACTGCATGGCTTCAGGAAGTTACAGTTTAATGAGGGAAATATGAATGTCAATATGTACTGTGACATATATACCCTCACTCTGACTATTGGGGTGGAGAGAAGCACATGAAAACAACTCAAATCATACCTCCAAGGAGATCACTGCATTGCTAAAGAAAATAAAAGAAAACTGTTGAAAAAGCCAGAAAGGTTTCCAGACCGAAACCCGATGATGGTTCCGATATCTTTAGAATGACTGGCTGGGAGAGGCAAAGCAAGGCAGGTTTATTTATATAACACAATTCATAACAAGGTCAATTCAAAGTGCTTTACATGAATGAACTTTGACTTTAAAGAACTCAGGTTTTCAGCACTTTTCCCGTCTTCTTGGAGTTTGTTCTAGATAAGTGGAGCACAGGAACCAAATGCTGCTTTTCCATGTTTGGGTCTAGTTCTGGCTTGAACTAAAAGACCTGAGTGGTCTGGAATTTTGATACACCGACAACAAATCTGTTACGTATTGAGATGCTGATCCGTTTAGTGATTTATAGACTAACAGAAGGATTTTTAAAGTGTATATTCTGAGCTACTGGGAGCCAGTGTAAGGACTTCAGAACCAGGGTGATATGCTCTACTTTCGTAGTCATAGTGAGAACTTGGGCAGCAGCATTTTGGATCAGCTGCCGCTGTAATCAATTCTACTAAAGATACATGCATGATTGAGTTTTTCTAGATCCTACTAGAGGATTCTAAGGGCAATCTGTAAGGCTATAGTGAACTCCATGTGCAGTAGAGTTAAGGCAGCACTGGAAAACAATGGCAGCCACACAAACGATTAGCCCTTTTGCTACAAATCTCACTCTTTAACTTATGGTTGCACTTACTTTTGATACAACTGATTTACATGAGTGGTAGCATACTGAATAATTTTCAGGAGGCATCCACTGCTCTCAAAGCTTCAGGCTGACTACTTTATGTAACAGCAAAGACTCATATCTTAGTGTGTTCCAAATGAAAAGATATACAAAAAAATACCAAGGTGTTTTCACTTTTGTGAAATTAAGTATTTTTACACCAATCCCTTCTGAGGCCTTTTGAATTAAAGAGTCCTAACTCTAAACACACAATAAAATTCAAGCAATTATTCTCCAGGTTTTTATGTGCATTTCAGTGTGCTCCTTTCTAACTCCTGTGGATGACAACAGATGACAGAAATAAATAAAAAAAAGTGGTAGGGTGATAGTTAATTAGTGAAGAGAAAGGAGAAACTGTTTTACAGAGATCTTTTCCCCATTTGATAGGATAGAAATTCAATTGGTCAAAAGTCAAATATATGCAATACTCTTGCTGTTGTTCTTTACCTTGTTTGGAACATTTTAAAATAACGTTTTCTAAATAAAAAGTCAAACAAACAGTACACCACAGCAATAACAAATAATATTTCCTTTACTGTATGCTCGCAGCAATACATGATTGTCCAAGTTTCCTTACTATTGTGAGATGCTGGTGGCTCATTATTTTGTTTGCAGCATATTTGGGTTGAGGGTCATACATAGAAGGTCCTTGTTGCAGTAAAGCTATTGTTTTTGTCTGATATATGTTCTGCTTACAGCTGAGATGCTGGGATGCCACAGAAAGTGGCAATGGATACTAATACTCAGTGATATCCTGTGACTCCACTACCAATTGATTCTCTTGGTTGTATGGAAGAAAATTAATCTCCAAATGATGCATTTGCAGGTTGATTGAAGGAGGAGTAGAGCTTTTTTCCCTTTCTTTCTCTTTGGCTGTCTATCAAGAGGAATTCCATAGATGGTGCAAAACAATATTGGTGCAGATGGAAGTAATATAATGGAACGGTGTTAGATATTGAAATGATTGATTGCTTTAGAGCAGTTTTAATCTACTTCCAAGAAGATCTATTGTTAAAGTCTTTTTGTTTATTTCGAGCACGGATCACTCCCAACATGCAGATGGTCAGGATAGATCATTTCATCTTGATAGAAATTAGTTATGGCTGTTTGTTTGTATGCCTCACACAAAACCCCCTGACCTTCCCTTCCTCTGACCGCCATTCCTCTGACATTTTGTCACTCCAAGCAGTAATGCTCTGAAGTAAAGCTTCTTTACACAAATAGATGTGCTGCTCTTGGGTTACCTCCCTGACCGGCGGCGGGTGTGTCATTATTTGATATAGGCTGTTGTCCCACAGCTCACGGTCACACTGAGGCGTCTGTCATCAGCCATGCATGTCACTGCCATCCATCTCCTGGTGCGTAGGTGCTGATGGGATGGAGGCCATAGAGGCTCAGCTGCAGCAACAGATATGCTTCTTATCTATGATGCACAATTATGACAAAGAAACTAAGGCTGTCTATATGCCAAACCCGCTGGAGCAAAGGTTTGATGAGAGAGGCGAAATGTCACATTCACTGTCCTCCATGCTGACAAACGCATTAGGTTTAGACTGGATCTGGGTGATACATATCTGAGTGTGCTCATATAATATGTGGCGTATGATGGTGACAGCCGCTGTGACACCACACCCCAGTGGTGTGATTCCCGATGAAATGAAATATATTTCAGTAAAGATATGCAGATGAGGAGCTAGATGATAACATTGCATCAAAAACAGATTAAAATCAGTTTTGCTCAGACTTGAAAAATAATGCTAATGAATTCATCGCCTCACCTGACAATCAGCAGGCGGCCGCAAAAAATGTGGCTTATTTTTGTTTTAATAGTGGTTCATGCAATGATTGCAGACAGTCAACGGTGAAATTAAGATATACAGAGGCCTGTAATATTTTGAGAGGAGAATAAATATTGATGAAAATAGACTTAAATATATAATCAATATACTGTAAAATAAATTACTTATGTTTTATCTGATTATTTTAACCTGAAAAGATTTTTTAACAATCAACACAGTTTATTTTTGTACTCATTATTATTCTAATATTTTGCTATGCAACTTCGTATCATGCAATCGACACGATGTCAAATGCAAGATCTCTCCACCTACGAAGAACTGCAAACCAGTGAAATCAAAGCTTCGACAAAGTCAGGATAGTTTTAACAGCCACACAGTGAAGCACAATGTTTCTGCAGTGTTGGGCACGTTACTTTGAAAAAGTAATTAGTTATAGTTACTAGTTACTTCTCCCAAAAAGTAACTGAGTTACTAACTGAGTTACTCCACAATAAAAGTAACTAGTTACTAGTAAAAGTAACTATTGCGTTACTTTTGCGTTTCTTGCCCCCGTAACCCTCCCCACCCGGCCCCCACCTTCTCGCCGTGTGTTTCCAAAGCCAGCTGAATAGAGCGGACGACAAAGACAAGAACCTGCAGAGAGTTTTGCATTTATTGCAACTCAATGTAATGACATCAGGGGGGAACGCCATGTGAAGTTTTTTAACAGGGCATTCAGATCTGGTGAGTGTATGAACTTAATAACTGGGGATGTCTAATTCTGAGATCCTGTGTGTTTGGGTTGGTATAGATACTGTAACATCTATCTATCCATCTATCTATCTAGATGTATACTCTGTGTGTGACACAAAATATGGATCTCCATCCCTGCCACAAAGGCCATAAAAAAATGTTTAAAATAAAAAATACAGTAGGTTGAAAAGGCATGGTATCCATCCATCCATCCATCCATCCATCCATCCATCCATCCATCCATCCATCCATCCATCCATCCATCCATCCATCCATCCATCCATCCACCCATCCATCCATCCATCCATCCATCCATCCATCCATCCATCCATCCATCCAGATTTCTCCCTTTCTCCATGTAGGCTATCATTTGATCGTTCACGCTCTCCATAGTTCTCCTGTGGCGAGAGCACAGGGCGACTGTTGCACGCCTTTAGCGGGCATGCGTGTTTCCTGTCGCTTGCGCAGTGAATCGTGCCGCCTGCGCTGTGCGGAGATGCAGGAGAAACCGTATGTGATGGGGAAACGCAGCTCGACGTAACACCGGTATTTCCATCTGGAAAACGCTGTTTTGCCGCTGGAGTCCTCCTCACTCTCCATCTCTCTCTGTGTGTGCTGTACGTTAACACCCACCAGCAGAAACACCCACCTACCCAACTGACAGACGGAAACTCACTATACATCAGCCATTCTCATCCTCCCCTCTCTCATGACAAGGCGCGCACGAGTCCTATCATGAAAAAAAGGTTCATTGTGCGACCTGAGTAACGCGCAGTAACGGGGTGTCTGCAATGGTAACTGCGTTATAGTTACAGTCAAAGTAATTAGTTAGATTACTCGTTACTAAAACAAGGTAACAGCGTTAGTAACGCCGGTACTATCAACGCCGTTAGTCCCATCACTGTGTTTCTGGAGGCATTACCATGGAAAAACAATCTAGAAATAAGTAAAAATTCCTTAAATTAAGTGTATTTACCCTTAATTTGAGTAGGTTAAAGAGATAGTTTGCCAATGGAATGAGTATTTTACTCTTAAAATAAGATAATTAGATGACATGCACTTGAAATAAGACAATGCAATTGTACTTTCTTATTTTAAGTGTAAATTGTCTTGTTCCATTGGCAAAATGTCTCTTTTACCTCCTTAATCCAAGAACAAATGCACTTATTTTAAAAAAAAATACCTATCTAGATTTTGATTTGGGCATTTTGCCTGATTAGCAAAGATTAAGGCAAAGATAACAGAAGTTTTTTTTTATTTGTTTGTTTCCAAGTCAGTAAAGTTCCTTTAGGGCAGCAATAGACAAATTAACATTAAAGCCCACGCCTTCCATAGACACAGGAGGAATGATAACGGACACAGTCATTTATGCGTATACAGTTATAAATCAGATGAGTGAATATAGTAGATAAAAAAGAGGGGGCTGGCATGTTTTTATCAAGTAAAAATCAGGCTGCAAGAATCTTTGAAGCCCATGTAGCCTGTTGCCTTTGGTATGGTTTATTGCCATTATGCAATGCAAGCTAAAACTAAAAATAAGCGAACAATGTAATTATGACAAAAAAATTTGATTCCTATAGACGAACAGCCTGTAGCTTCCATTAATAAGTGTTTTGTTGAGCTGCTTATGCCGTCGGCAACAGACTGTTGTTCCTCTTTTAGATTTCCAAGATGCCTTTTTAGTTACAGGAACAGAATTAACTGTTTTCCACTCTATATTCTTCGGGTAATGTCTCTGAATTGCACGTCCTCCCTAACAAAATGTAGCCTTTTATTACAAGTTTTTTAAAAACAAATTCCTATATCAGTTATGTATTTCTATAAAGAATCGTAGTAAAGTTGTGCGCTCCTGCAGGGGAGGGCTGTTTCACTTCAGGGCAAATCTGATTGGTTAGTCAATGATGAGCATCTAGGATTAATTGACAGGTGGCGTCATGTCATTGGCAACAATTTTGTTTGTTAAGCAGCAAACAAAATATACACCTTCTTGCCCTGAACACTTAGATTAAAAACAAAATTAAAGTAAAAAATGTCCTTTTCAAACTTATTTCTCCTTTAGTTCTTTTTTTCCTCATCTTAAATATTAATTGTCTGATATCTTACAGTACCATACACCATTGCAAAACCGCATTGTCTCTTTTGCAGGCAACAATTATGGACATTGGGTTTAAGTCAAAAAAGATTTTATTTTTAGAAGCAGTTCTGCTTTGGATTTCAGAGTCTTTAGGGTTCAGTTCAGGAGTTCTTGGGAAGAAGAAATGATAGTTTAGTTGGGTACCTCTTTAATGAGAGGGAAATGGGATGATCATTTATGATAGCAGTGTGTCTTATCACAATATGACGGGAGAAATTACTTTTCCAAATGGAGGGAATTAACAAAGGTGAAGTGAAGGGAGAACTGGTTGGCAAGTTGTTTTCTCAGGAGAAGCTGCAGCGGAGCAATGACTGTGGAGGGTAGACAGGCAGGTAGTTCCTGGTTGCTGCTGCTCAGAAGAAAATCCAGCAGGGAAACGAAAGGTGGCTCAGCGAGAATACTAGAGGAAGGCGTCTATTTGTTCAGAATGTCCGTAGGAAGCGTGGAGCAGGAGTCCTGGAAACAAAAGATTAGGTCTGGGAACAATATTCATGGAATCATCAGGAGGAGAGCCCTGATTACCACCACTGTAAGGAAGACAGTCTGGCATACTTCTCACAGATGAGTCTCCCTCTTATGCTGCTCCTTGATTGGCGCTATTGATTTGCAGCTGCTGAGTATCACCTGTCAGTCACACCCTGTAGAGTGGAAAAGGAAAAAAAAACACCGAAACAAAGCCAGCCCGGCACTCTTCCTCCATGGACATGACATAAAAAAGTACTACCCCTTAAAACCTTTTTTATATACCTTGTAGATTTTCAACTTCTGTTACAACTACATACTTCAGTGGGATTCATCACTATTATATGTAATAGGTAACACAGATTAGTAAAGTACAACACTTTTATGTGAAGTAAAAACAATGCAATGTTTAGATAGTAATTTACATGTGACAAGCATTTGTTTCACCTCTTTTTGCTGTTTTACCAATAACATAAAATCTAGTGGAACTTATTGTCTTTAGAAATCTCCTAATTAGTGACTTTATCTTTTCTTTAGACTTAATCTTAACCTTGAACTTAATTAACATTTGTCGTGTAAAGAGGATCAATAAAGAAACAATTCACATGTGGAAGAAAGTGTTCTCTTCAGATGACACCAAAACTAAACTTCTGTACCTGCTTGCATCACAGTATGGTAAGTATGGAGGAAAATCTACACTGTTACTAAAACTGAATATAATATCCCCACTCTTAAACATGGTGGTGGCAGTAACATCCTGTGGGATTGTTTTTTTTTTTTTCCAGCACAAACCCAGTCACAGTCTATAGGAAGGTGGATTTGACTAAAATTCAAGGCAATCCAAAGTAAAGGTTAGACTTTATACTTGTTTTACCTTTTAGAAGAAAGTTGACTCTAAGTATAATGTCAGTTTATAGTGAAGAGTTGTGTTGTATTCTCACCAAATATATTTAGAACATCAAAAATGTGTTCAATGCCTTAACCTACTGTCTTTAGAAATGTCCTAATTAGTAACTTTATCTTTTTTTTAGACTTAATCTTAACATTGATCTTAATATTTGTTAAAGATGATACATAAACAAACAATTCACATGTAGGAGAAGGTGTGAATCCCAGAGTGATTTCTGACAGATAAGTGGGGAGGATAACCACAGGAGTTTAAAAGCAGTTCTAGTGAAGAATTATGGTACATTTCCACTAAATATATTTTGAACATCAAAAAGGTGTTCAATGCCTTAACCTGGATACTTGTAAACTTTGAAGTCAGATGTGGCTCAAGAGCTTTGTTATAACGCCCTCCTTGGATGCTTTAATCTCGATGTGCGGGAAAGAATGCTGAGTTTTTCTGTTCTCTGCCTCAGATAGTGGCAGATCCAATCGAGAGAGTGACTTGGCTTTGTTTATTTTGATGAGCGTGAAAGCACACCATCATCTACACAGTGAGTTAGTCTGGATTATGATCTGACTTGGCGACAGCACCAGCATGCCAGGCTGTCAGGGATTTTCTGCTGAGGTTTGTTGCATCTGAAAAGGGAATATAAAGCTTTTTTTATTTATTTTTTTTTGTTTTATGTTAAAAAAAAGGAAGTACCAGAAAATAACGTCAAATATTCTTTGCTGGCAGATTGTGATATTTTTAGTTAATATGTTTACTTCAAATCAATAAGAAAAATATTTTATTGGAATAATAATGATGAAATTACTCCCACTTTTAATTTATATAAAGATACAACTTTATTTATAGGGATTTATAATTAAAACCATTGGAGTTTAATCCCTTTAAGTTTATAAAATTTTCATTGTTATTACTTGACAGCTCTGCAGGAGGAGAAATCAAGACTTTGAAGTAGTGTCTGTTTCCTGTGATTAGCTTCCTTGTTAGGTTGCTGCTCCATATTGAGTGGCAAAAGTTCAGATTTCCCATTTTGCTGTGTCTGATGCTTTGGATGCTTAACACTTGAATGTTTAAAACACGCCAAAGCCGAAAACACTGCAATACTTGCAACTCCTGAAGCTAATATCATGTTGCAGAATTAATCAAAGGCCTTGATGGCGTCCACCATAGACATTGCATGTTAACCTGATGCCCTGAGCTTAATATGCTCTCAGTTTGAACTTGTCATATTGAAGCATTCTGCTGTCAAAGTCCAAACCTAAATCTGTGGCAAGTCCTAAAAATTCATCTATAGCTGCACTCTGTAGAATTAAGCTATTTGGCAAAACATTTACTATCTAGATCTACAAATGTGGTTTAAAATATGCACCAACATTTTAGTTAAAGCTATGTTCAGAACTCAGCAGTTCGGCTCATGGTGTTTAGATATTTCACCTATTACTGAGCTGTCATTGGCTTTGCAGCCCATGATGTTGCTTTAAATTTCTATTTTTCATTGCATTACATTTCTAAACTTAAAGGTCCACCACCTGCAGTTTTCAAATCACTTTTACGGTCCCCTTGCCCCATGCCTGGAGGTGTTGAAAATGGCAACAGTAGACTTCCTGAAGCCCTACTGTGGGCTATCAATATTTCATAGGTTTGTTTTGGTTTTTGAATCCTTTAAATCAACAAGATTTCTTTTTTCTTTTTTTTTCCTCCTCTTCAAAAGATTACTGGATACCCCTCGTCTCCTCAGCATCAATATTTAGAACTCAGCTGCAATACTTTGGACACACATAAAAACACTCTTCCTCTTAAATATTTCACAAAAAATGGGTCATCTTTGAATTTGAGACTGTTTTTTTTCATGCTGGCAAATCAAATGCTTCCTGAAAGTCACCCCTTAAAGTTAAAACTGGAAGGGTTTTATGCTACCATGTGATGGACTGTGAGTGAGACAAGCACAGAAACAGATGCATATATGGGTATGAGATTCAAACTACTGAAGGTTCTGCATGCAGCTGATGCATTATAAGAGAAGAAGCAGATGTTGGACTGTAATTTGCCTCACTGTGAAACGATGAAAGAGCCAGAACTAAGCAGTGAGCTAATCATGCTAGAAACTTTTCATGCAAAAAATGGCATCATGGAAATATATATAAAATCTTTGCATTTTGTTTGCACTTTTATGAGTCTGCATAGTGCCACATGTCATTACACATGTCAATATTTAACGTATACAAAAAATATAAAACATGGTGAAGTGAAATTGAGCGAAAATGTCCCACTTTCATCTAGAAAATTATACAGTAACATCAAATAAAGAATAAAAAGACTTAAGGTTATTATACCCCTGTTGTCAGACACACATCCCATCTTAACCTAACTAGATGTACCCACACACACAGACCCATCAGACACAAAACAAGATCAGTACAAAAAAAAACAACCCTACTGACAATCAAATAGACCGACAGCCCATTTCATCTGTTTAAGCATAAACTATATGTAAACATGAAATGCTACTTTTCTATCTTCAGAGCTTCTTTTAAGTATGTTTATATCTTTCAAAATGTTTCTACAGTTCCTACAAAATATAAAGGTTTTGTAATAATTATTATTTAGTACTTTTCTTTTTTTTTTTTTCCCTCCTGAAGCGAGTTGGGGTATTTTATCCTGTTAAGGGTGTCCTCTAAAAATGCTAATTTATCTATTACTCTTTGTTTTTCATTTCTCTCTGAATTTCTGTTCATTTCCTGAGCTAGATGTGTGAAAATATATACATTATGGTCTTTATAAGACCATCATTATATATGAAGAAAAGCAGGAAAATGCCAAAGATTCAGAAACAGTCTTGCTCACCATCAGTACCAAATAATATCTGCTGGTTTGGTCCTAATGGAGGGAAAAAGCTGGAAAAACTTTGTGATTTACAAGTTACTGCCCAACTAATGATAAATGCCTTTGTAAACTTCTTGTCATATAACACTGATGGTATTAGTTAGAGATTTACTTCTAAGTCAGCATAAGCCAGCAACTTGCAGCTACTCCCAGCATGATTTCTGACAAATAAGTGGGGAGGATAATCACAGGAGTTTAAAAGCAAACTATCACTTGGAAAGGAGGACTTGCAAAACATTTATTTCTATAAAAACAATAAGCAAGAAAATAAACTGCGATCAAAGTTGTCAATAGTATGCAATTTCTTTACTAAATAAAACTAAATAAAAAAAGCACATGCACATCCCTGTACCTGCTTCCAAGTGGGAACACCTATTAAACACGTGTGAGAGCGTGCACGAACCACTTTCTCCTTGTCCTTGATCTGTTTAAAAGTTTCTGTGTGCATCGTTCATACAAGCTTACTTTCCAAAAGAAGTTTTGCAATTTTTCTACTATGTCAGACTCACCACCGGTAAGTGAAAGTGGGGACAAACACATAGGACAGCCTAACGTAAACATATCACCAGAATGATTGACAATTAAGAGAACCACTTATTTAGATGATCCACTCGGAAAAAGAGCATCGTCCACAATACCTTTAAGTTTAAGTAAATCAGTACAGGCTTTTCATTATTCTTAAATACTAAAGTAAAAAAAAAAAACAACAACAAACAAACAATTTTTCTTTGGCTCATTGAATTGTTTGAGAAATAATAAACTTGGTGTTATTTTTGTTGTAAATTAACATTTCAGACAGGATAATCCAGATTGAAACAAATTGTCCTGTATATACAAGTACTGAAGTTGTAAACACACAAATATTTAAATTACAACTTTAAATCAACATGTAAATTTAACATTCGAGTGAAGGGGGAATGGATAATAAATGTCTTCCCTCTAAGAATAAGATCCATCTTTAGTGTTTTCAGCCTTCTGTCTTTATCCATGTCACTGACAGAGTTTCTCTAGGAACCAACTGGGCTCCAACTGGACACAATCTCTCGGCACTCTTCATTTTGTATCGAAGTAATGAAATTGAGTAGTTGAAAGTACAGGTATGTTCAAATGTAGTAAGTAAAAGTAAAACATTCTCAAAAATATACTCAAGGAAAGGACAGATACCAAAAAAGCAACTTAGTTACAGTAACCAAGTACTTATAAATAGTTAATTGACACCTCTGACTACATGGTTCCTATAAAATAAATACTCAATGTGTGAGACCCCAGAATTATTTATGAGGTTAATAATGTTATTCATTCTGTTAATATTGTGCAGAAAGTGGTATTTTGCTTGAAACATGCATGTCTCAATAATCCTTGTGAATTCTGCCCCCTGAGTAGCAGCCCCCCCGCTGTCCTAAAAAATGAGCTTCCATCACCGTTTTAAGTAGAGCAGTAATTTTCTGACCCCCTCCAGGAAGCACCTACCTCTTTCCCAGTGTGTCTCTTCTTTAGCAATCATTGAATAAGAGAGGATGAATGGAAAATCGATTCTGAGAATCTGAAGACAAAACGAGAATGGATTTTCTTTTCATTTTTTTTATCAGGAAAATCATAATCATTAAATGATCCATTCAATCAAATGAACAAAGAATGAATATTTTAAATTGGAAGTTCTTGAGGTAACCAGAAAAGTTATCTCTTTAAAGAAGCAGTAAGTTTAATCTCACTGCTAGGTGGGCTGTTGATCACTGTCTGCAGACCAAAATCTACAACAAGTGATGTCTACCTCCTTTCAAGATGCATCCCCGCCCTAACCCAGGAGATCAACACAGAGATAATGTTTGTCATCATATTCCGTCTAAAGAAAAACCCCATCTGTTCTTCGCATTACTATTTATTTCCTACCTCAAAAAGTAATTGCTTCTTTAAAAATACTTATTTTCATTAACATCTATACAAGCTGACTACACACTGCATGACTTTTCCACTGCAGCGCTTCAAATAGAGAGCTCAGCCATGACCCAAAGCATCGCTTGAAATATCAGGTTGGAAGATTAAAGCACTGAGCTGATGCTGCAAGTAGAAAACATAAGTCACATTTCAAGAGCATCTGGAGAGGTATCTTTGTTACACTTTATTGTCGATAAGGAAAAACAGTTCAGTTATTTTATCTATATGAGACAGACGAGAAAGATAAACCCATATGCTATATATGTTCTAGAGACAAGTACTTGAAACCTGGAAAAATTTATCTTAAACACTGACATAAATCTTTGACACAAATTCAAACCTGTTATAGCACCTCCATAGTAAATGAAAGACGACCTATACAGATATTATTTTCCTAAATATTAAAAACTTAAAGATGATTAACAGAACACTTAAGATAGAAGCAGCGAAATGACCAACACAGAGTTCTCTTTTGCTCGCCTTTAGAGAATAAATTACGGTAAGTGCTTATTACTCTCTTAAAGTTGCAGAAACGAATACTTGTTATTCTACTTTATTACACACAATTTATGGATTAAGTTGTTTTTTATTTAATAGTGGGTGTGAATTACAGTGATTTTTCCTAATATCTGTTGTGAATTTTATGTCAATAGGCTCATTATAAATACATCCGATGAAAAAAATGACGGCATGTTAAATGCAGTTCTTGTTTTCTGCTTTGTAAAGCTTTTCCTACAGTATTGCTGTCTGTCATTTCCCTTTTTCTCTGTAACATAAAAGCTGACCTGCTTGATATTTATATACAAAGTGCCTCACAGGATTATGGGCACATGCATTTGTAACTAATGTAGTCATAGAAAGAGTGGAGCTCTTAATCCTAAATGTTACTGTTGTTGGTGCAGTGCTTTACCCGCAGGCAAACTCTGTCCAGATTCTGCCTTTCAAGATGTGCACTAAGAACTCCGATTCATGCGTACAAGCTTTTCAAGTTTGGTAAGAAGGGTTGGACTGTAAGTGAGGTATTTGAGTTTCTGCATAGATGAATTTATGCATAGAACGTTTTTTGTTTTTTTTCTTTTACTGAACAATTTTCACTCAGCATTAAAGGGAGAAACATAAAAGAAAAGAAATCAAAGCCAGACAGTGCAATTTCACTCCCTCAACGACCTACCAAACAACACAAAGCAGCATTTTATCAGCAGCCACATCAATATGGAGCCATGCAAGTATAACAGGGTGGATGTGGGGAAGTGGGGGGGACGACTCCCGCTACATCTTGCAGCTCTGATTACATGTCAGGTATACTCTGACATTATAAGAATGCTTGTGAATTTTAAAAGAACCCAGTCAGTGTTGAAGTGGATCAGACAGGCAGCTCTCATCCTATTATGGAGTTTCCTTCCATCAGACAGCCAGAAGTGGAGGAGAGACTTGAAGCAGACAACACAGCTGGTGGGGACTGTCCAGCATCCAAGACTCACACAGAGCCACTATAAGGCCCCACACGCTCACATTTCAGACTATCTGAATTATTGTGGGACAGATGGCTGGTCCACATCGTGAACCCCATCTTCACTTGTCAAAATGCCACCCATTGGCTGATGCAGGGCACGCTTAATCCCTCTCTTGGGAGAAGCCAGTTTGCAACCATTCAGCTCCAATTACAAATCTTCAGCAGCACCCGAGGATTTGGGGCCGTCCAAATGTGGTGATTACTGCATGGTTCCTGGAGGGCCTGAGCTGAGAGATGAGCTCTTCATTTCTATGCACTGTTTACTTTTTGTCTGTGTGTCCATCTGTTGATATGGAGAACAGACGCAGCTCGACCTCTCCACGGAGGAAACACTGAGACTTGGCTCGCATAACAATGATGTGACATTTTTCTGCCATTTCGCTGCATTTTAAATAGTTAAACAATGGTGGAGGTTGGCATAGTCACAACATGCCATGCTCTTTGGGAACATACTGTTCAGAGTTTCATCTCAAACAGAAAGGAAGGAAGTATAGGTGCTACAGAGAGTAGCCTATTGTAAAAAGCGTCTTTAAATGTAATACATGTTAACTGGATTTTTTCATTATTGTTTCTATCCAACCTATCGTACTCACAAACACTGGTACCCACCTGAAGAGCATACATTTCCCATGAACTTGGTTGATTAAAATATAGATATGTACAAATCATCCATCCATCCATCCATCCATCCATCCATCCATCCATCCATCCATCCATCCATCCATCCATCCATCCATCCATCCATCCATCCATCCAGCCAGCCAGCCAGCCAGCCACGATGCCTTTATCTAGCAGTTTACTGACGAAAGGCAGGGTGCATGTTGGACAGGTTGCTAGTCTGTCCCAGGATTATAAAAAATGATAATCCCTTTTTTATTTTAGTGAGGTTTAAGGTAATAAACAACCAGAATAAAATGCATCATTCTGAAATGGAATGAAAGCGATAAATGATCTAAATATTTTCCCAGAAAAACCTGAGAAAAGTTCCATGAAATTGTATTCTCCCAATGCTATATATGAAACCCATGTTATTTATGCACAAAGACGGTTACATACATGGACAATCTATTAGGATAGTTCTATAACAAATGTGTTTCTAGGTGTAATGAAAAAACAGCACATAAAAAAAGAAAAAACACGTGAGCACATGCTTAACCAAGAAAGAGTTCTCTTTAAGCTTAAGGCAAAAAGACAATCTGCTCAAAAACCATTACATAGTAAACTCTGCAAACTTTGTTCTATAAAGATCCCCCAACTCTTTGAAGTAAAAAATTTTGTACAGAAGGATTCCAAGGTTTCAATCTGACAGTAAGACGAAATAATATCTCTATTCCTTCAGAGGCTAGTAGCTGTAACTCTGCTTCTTACAACAAAGCTAATGTTATCTAGTTAGATTTTAAAATGTAGAAAAGGTTTCAAAAACATTCCACGATGTACAGTTGCATCCAAAATATCAATCCCACATAACTAGCTAGATAATTCACTGTTTTTGATCTATTTTCAACTGTTACACGGCAAGTGATTTGGATTCAGTAAAGGCATAGAAAACCAGCAGACTAAACTAGCTTAACGTGCATGTTGCTCATTTAGGAAAACTGAATCATTTACTCAAAGGGTCACGTTAGAAAATGTAGTAGCACAAAGATCAATTAGTGAGATAACTGATTATGTGGAAAACAATAGATGTTAAACAAGCAACCCTTATTTAAGGATAAAGGCAACTGATGCTGAATATGCTGGCTGTGTGTATTATCTTGAAAAACAGAGTAAAATGGGTCGTTTAAGACACTGTTTAAAAGAAGAGCATCCTTTGATTGAAAAATCAATGAGGAAAACCTATAAACAAGTGCAGAAAATGATAGGCTGTTCAACTAAAAGGCTTTAAATGCTTTAAAGGGAGACTGTGTAGCAATGACACTGTCTGAAATGGGGGGTGTTTGTCTCAAATGAACACCACAGTATTCCCCGTGTTTTAAACTCTTATTCTGTTCAATTCAAATTTAATTAAAAAAATATTTAAAAATTCCCAAAGGGAAAATAAATCAAGGTAATGGTAGCTACAATGTGTCAAAAAGCCTCAACAAAGTAGATGTAACTATGTCATCTGAAGTGAAATCTCTTCAACCTGGCATTTACTGTGACAAAAATCCAGCGTTTCAATACAGCTTTAAAGTCGGAGGGAAGTCATATTTAAATTTAAATCATTCTGGCTTGAACATATATATAACTGTATTCTTTATCAGAAAATATTGTCCCAAAAGTTAGAAATTTTCTATTTAAAAAAAATCCTGGCTTAAAATTGTTGGGTTTTTTTTTGTTACCTTATGCAGGCCAGTTAGTTATACGTCAGCTTGTACACCTAAATTTGACCAATCATAAATAAAATGTAATCTGTCAATGAAATGTTTTCGCTGATAGGATCTTATTTCACATGTCGCAGCTAATATATGCAACGGTTGAAATATAAATTAAGAATAATTTACTTTCCCATTGAGTTACGTCCCAGTGTTCACGGGGATGGACGTCTTTGTCTTCGGCAGGCGTAGAGCTAACAGAACTGGCAGCATTGCGAGGCAAGGACTCAAACATGTAGGGCTGTAAGCCTTCTACAGCAAACCATGATCCTCAAGACCTCCAACACAAAACTCTCCTCCTCTTGCATGTTTCTTCTGTCCATAGCGTTCCTAGACAGTGTTGTTTCTAAATCACCAATTTAGTGCTACTTGGTCCCAATGGAATTTCCCATTGGAACCTACTAGCACTAAGTTGCTAATTGGTTAGCAAGATGCTTCAGAGACACCGGCCACAACCAAACTTGTTTGCAAACCTTCCGTAACAACAATCCCGCCCCCTTGACATATGACCAATCACATTCACTTTATTCACTCGTGTAAAGTCGGGCACCACTCGGGAGAATTCGGAACTGCAACCGTTGGAACAGCCGCTTTCCTACAACTTTAAAACCGTAAACCTACAATTATGTGCCAAGGAGAATGGTATATGTTTGAGGGATCTACTCTTATGCTTTCTATGGTAAGAAGCAACACTGTCTAGTTAAATCGTATGAAAAAATAAGGCTGTCAAGATCAAGGGTAAAACCAATTAATAATTATTAGTTGAATGATTATAACTGCAGTTTGCTTATTTACCAGGGCTCTTAGTCTTTTACATAAAGGTTGGACTCATGCATTGGTTGTTAAGATCCAGGTAGCTTCACAAATGCAGTTTAATTGTAATATAGACTATGGCTTTCAGCAGACCTAATAATCACCAACCACATAGATGTGTCTCTATTAATTCAAATTACTCAAAGAAGGTTGGATCTCACCTGAGTGATAAATTGTTCACTGCATAATAAAACCAAAAAAGACCATGGGTTAAAACACAATGGTACCTTAATTGGCTAACAGTCACACAGTATTATTGTATCCAATAACCTAACAAACACTAAACACCACTGAAAATAAGCACAAATAAATCGAAGCAAACAATTCAAAGTGTCCTGTAAATAGCAGCAGATGAATGTGAATAACTCTGATTCAGCGACATAAAATGCAATCAAAAGTAAAGTTTCAAACGTATTTAGAGTGAAAAATGACTCAGGGATATATTAAGATTAAAGAGAGTGACATCGGACAGAATGGGTAAATCCAGCTGGACAGAAGGTTGGGTTCCAGGGCTGGCCAAGAAGAACAAAAGAGCTAGAGTACACAACATGGCTGCTACCAAAGAGGCGATGAGGTAGCTTAGAGCTAACAATGCTAGTTAGTCCAACTGTAGTAGCCTAACTCTTCATAAGTAGAAAAAGAAGAAGACAGTAACACACAGCATACAGTAGATCGTTCAGTCAGACTCAGTAAGCATAAACATTTAGTTGAGAAATCTTACTTAAAAACCATCAGCAGCTGAATCAAGAAGCTTCTTTCAGATATAGCACAAACAACATATGTAAAATATCTATTCTATCTACCTCTTGCCCAAGCAGAGATTCTGTTCACCATTATACCGTATGAAAGAGGAGAATGGATGATCGGAGGGGACCGGAGTTTGGTTCTGTTCTGGAGTCCAACTCTGTTCTGTTGGTTTTGTTCCGTGAATATAGTCTTACTCGATTAGGTCTGGGAACACAGTCTGCTCATCCAACAGTTAGCTCTCAAAGAGACTCGAATTGTTCTGATGAAAACACCAGAATGAAACTTGCTTAATTTTCAAAACTCACAGTGTCATGAAGACGAGGACAGATGGACCCAGTATTCAAGGAGAGACAGTCAGTGGGCAAAATGTTTATTAAATGAACAAAAACTAAAAGGGGAGCTGCTAGGATCTGTAGCATGCGGTGACTGCAGGTGGGGGGTCAGGGCACCGCCCAAACTCAGACACTTCACCAGTGGGAGAAAAACAGGCAAGTGACCACGGTCATTTGACAGAAGATGACCATCTGAGTTGGTCACCTACCTGGTCTAACAGTCCAGTCCAAGAGCGTCCCCAGTGCTGCAGTCCCAGAGGTCTAGCAGGAAGCCGATCCTGGTCAGGGATCCAGAACAGACAGGAACAGACAAAACAGGCAGGATCCAGGCCTCCAGGCCTCGTAGAGCTCCCAGGCAGGTTCAGAGTCCAACAGAGTCTGGAAGCGTGACAAGGCAGTCACGCACAGGAGCGGACAGAATCAGGTGCAGACGGTGAAAGCTCAGTGGAAGAGGGTAGTCGAGACAGGACGTGAAACCAGAACTGAATGCAGGACCTTTAAACTGGTCTCCAGCTTGGAGCCAGGCTTACTTGGATAAAAACTGAACCTCCCCGCGTACAGAGCCAAAAACCCAGAGGGCTCAGCAGGGGAGATACAGTGGACAAGCAGGAGACGAGACAAACACAAAACTGAACATGAACCGTGGCATCAAATGAACAGAACTGGACAGACTAACAGAAAAACAAATAATGATCTGGCCCTGAATGCTCAGGCTGAACAGAAATAAAAACCAAAGGAAACAGGTGAGAGGAATAAATGATAATTGAGGCAGGGAGGGAAAACAACAGGTGAAAGAAAAAAACAATTAAGGAAGAGCAAACCGCCAGATCATGACACACAGTAGCCTTGGAATAGAGGGTCCCCTTAAGGCAGTGGATAGCAGCGGCTCAGATGGCAGCAACACAGCCTCACACATGCTGCACATGCATGGTTCTTCATTGCGCTGTTGTACTGCAGAATTTCTCTTGCTGGATCAGGGTCTCCAAATGATCTTTACTGTCACCTCTCAATCACACTGAACTGCTAGCAGGGGGAAATGCATTGTTATTTCACACGTTATTCAGATTTTACTCCTGTACTTTCAAGATGACAGACTGTCATTGCACTCCACAAATGGGTGACCAGCCTTATGCATAAACTAATATAAAATAATTTATTAATAAAAATGTATCTGATTATTGGTGGAGGTGATAATACACTAATAATAACATATGGAAATGTCATTGATTTAGTGCAGTAAAATAGAGAAATTGTAACACAAAGTGTTAAAATGCAGCAATACCATAACAGAGAGAAAGAAAAATAAAATGTCAGATGTTCTGCAAACACTGAATTCAAGCCATACTACAGTACATAGTGAGGACGGTGAAGCATGGTGGCGCAACCGTCCTGAGATTTGGATGTTTCTGGTTCTGCTATATGCTGAAGCTGAATGTCCTTGAAATAGGTTTTTTTGTGAGATAATGACCCCAACCACACCAGCAAGCAAGCAAAGTCTTGGTAACAGACAAATAGATTTCAAATAATGAAATGGCCAGCACAATCTCCGGATATATATCCCATAGAAAATGTTTAGGCTGAAAAAACAAAATGCTGTGTATGAGGCAAAAAGTGAAAATAAATTGTTTAACTAAATATTACTTTAGGATTCTCAGTAAAGTTGAATCTTCAAGCATTTATTAGTTTTTACAATACATTTTTTGAGTTGGAAAGAAAGATTCCAAGACTGCTAATTTTTTAAAATTTGATTTCTTTACTTTTTGTAAACTACCTCTATTAAATTAATTTACCTCTTCCAATGTTCTTGTTTTAAAGTTAAAGAAGCATTTTTCCCAATTCATTTGTGTTGGTTAATCTACAATTTATTTGAAGA
Source organism: Cyprinodon tularosa (assembly GCF_016077235.1). Lineage (NCBI taxonomy): Eukaryota > Metazoa > Chordata > Actinopteri > Cyprinodontiformes > Cyprinodontidae > Cyprinodon > Cyprinodon tularosa. The sequence goes on from NW_024039651.1 coordinate 2,005,152, forward strand.
GTTTTGAGATTTACTTACATTTTGAAATATGTTGCTAATACCATGAACGTAAAAAACGTAAGGCAATCTTACGCATTTTTATATGGTAACTTGAATTAGCTGATTATCATTTTGCAGAAAGGTTAAACATTTCAGGAGTTTGATTGAAGGCTGTGGAAAACTAAAATGGTTTTAGCAGCCTTGGCGGGTGTCTTAATGCGAATGTTTTTCATAGATCCGCATTCAATAAATTAATTGCAGATCTATGAGTAAAGGTTTCACGGAATTTATACATTTAATGTTCACCAAGCATTTGTTTTTTTCCTTTTTTTTCCCTTTTTTTTTTTTAAGCTGCTTGTTTCCAATAAGTGAGGGAAAAACTCTATTTGCCTGTATGGGAGCTTTAGATATCACTGTGTTTCCTTTTTAAATTAATAGATTAAAAATGTATTTGTTTTTGTTTTTCATTTACTACTTTTTTAAATGGAAAAGATATATTTGACCTTTGAACAAATGAACCTCAACCGAATAAAGATTTTAAATAAAAATGAAAAATCAGACAAAATGTTGGAACTACAGAGGTTTATTGACAAACAGATCAATAATTTTACCTTCTTAAGCCATTCAAAACCACTTAAAGTTTTGTCTATATTTGTATAGCAAAGTTATGTATAATAATAAAATAACATTAGTAGAATAAAACATGCATACTGCTCAAATAATTTGTTTGCACTGTGGCTGAGTGAAGATTCCTTCCATGAAGAGTGATTTGTGCTTCTGATTTAACTACTTGCCTAGTGTACTACCGGTAATAGGGCTGTTCATGATGTGACAGGCTGTATTGTGGTATTAACATATTACCCTCTGAACAAATAATGCCTTCATTCATTAAAAACATGAATTGTGGTGGCACTGTATCAGTTCCTGGACTAAGTTGGGATTGACATTTTAAATATACAGTACAGTGATTTGTGTAATAGATTGTTTCGAATATTGCTAGGAAATTCATCTTTTCATTTGTGATATTTCTTTTTCTTTATTAATCTGAGTTGAATGATTTCAGGTTTCAGCCTAAAATTTATCTGATATTTGAGACACATTCTTGGGTCTCATGCTTTCTGATTGGTACTGTAGTGGTGCAAACCACCAGCTTTATCATAATACAATATGATTAAATGTTCAGATGATGTCTGCCGTTATCATAAAGACTGTTTTGATGTGATTTCCATACAGTTTAGGTGATAGGTCTGGGAATAATGTATTGCAATATAATCTGTCCTTCTAAATAAATCATTTACATTTGTATTCACTCACAAAATAAAACTCAAATATGATTTAACAATTTTATTTCTAAGCTCTTGTAAGCATCAGGCATTCAAATCAAAACATATAATTTAATAAAACATTACAATCATAAAGATTCTAATAATAAATCACCTATTTACATCAATTTTATACCTATATATAAGGGCATACCTTAAATATGTCAGTGTGGATTGATGTTTTAAAATTGAATAATTGTATTTGGAGTAATGACCATTTAATCAGTGTGCATCAATATATTGCTACACCCTGACTGATAGGTAAAGCAATAGACTCCATATTTCAAATACATACCAAAGTAATGTGATAAATTACAGTAAAGAAGAACAACCCCAAAAGTGAAACAGATTCAAATTGATGTAGAAAAAACTTTACCAATTTGCAAGAGATTTGGAAACAATATTAAAGCCTGGATAAACAAATATATTTATTTAAAAACAGGGGATTATGATACCCTTAGAATTAACTGTACTAGTATTGCAGACTTAACTTTTTTTTTTTTTTTTCTGACACGACCCTCTGTTGAGCTTTTTATAGCCAGTATATATTTTTATAGCTTCCAGGGGGTTGTTTTACCTTTACAGATAGTGTATTAATACTTAATGGATGAACTCTGATGGTCTCAGAGCTGCCAAACACTAGTTTTCTCTCAGTGTTTGAAAATGTCTGTCTGTTGGCCTCTCACTTTGTCTGTCTCTATTTTTACTCATTTCTGTATGTTTTTCCTGAGAATTGTCCTTTCACATCTTCTTCACATTTGCCTTTCTGGTTCCTCAAAGGTCTGGCGAAGCCAATGGGGCTGGTGGAGGGACCCGGCGGTCTTGGCCAGGGGGGAGCAGCTGCCACTCTCGGAGAGGATAGCCACGATGCAGAGGGGAAGTACGAGGAATATGGCTATAACGCTCAACTGAGTGACCGCATCTCCCTTGACAGAAGCATTCCTGACTATAGACCTAAAAAGTAGGTCAAACGTTTGTTTCCTTCTCTCTATTTTTCTTTTTTTTTTATTTTGACATTTTTTTTTTTTTTTTGTTCTATCCTGAAGTAGACCACAAAGAGTTTGGGGACTATTGGATTGAACAAAAACCCTCTGCACCTAAAAAAAATCAAAAACCGACTTATGCCCGTGTCATAATAAAGAGAAAAAATGGAAATGTGTTAAAATACCGGGGAAAAAAATTAAAAATACAGGTAGATATGAATTTACTGGTCTGTTCTGGCTGATCAGGTATCTGATACTGACTCCATACTGCATGTACTCTATTTTGGTTAACATACAGAATTCAGTCAGTACTTTCTATGATAAAACATTGACAGCAACAGTTATTTATAACTGCCCCATGGAGCAAAGTGATAAAAAACACAAAAAAAAAACAAAAACAAAAAAACATTTTAGTGCGATATTGTATCATCATAGATTAAAGTGTAATTTTTTTCTAAGACATCAGCCTATCTATGAACATACTCACCTGAGATGTCTGGAAACAAATAAGCTGCAAACTTTTTTCTCTGGAGATGCAGACAAAAAAAGTGGTGTTAGTAAAGCAGGAATACTTTTGTTATGTCTCTGAAATCATGAGAAATCACCAAACGGTCACAACATACCGTAATTTTATTTTATTTAAACAAGTATATCATACAGTATTGAAATGATAATCGATAATCCATTAAGGTTTAGTTATAGTAAAGTGTTCTTCAGCAGGCTATATATTTTTTCCAGCTAAAGACAAGCGTAACATATGAACAGATGTTCCAAAATATCCTGTTCAAACAGATTTTTCATCTTCTTTGTTTTTTCGCTGCTTGAGCAACATAAGAATTTACTAAGAGAATGCCTCAACTCAGCACTTTCTTTTGTCTCTGGTTTTAGCTTGTGCTGTTTTAATCTGCTTATTCTTTTAGTGATGCAGTGACAAGTGGTTTTTAGAGACTTATTTTGTGGACATTGTATAAGTTCTTTAAATTAAGACATTTAGGTCTTTATCCAATTAAAGATAGACAATTTTAATAGCAGAACTAGAAAGGTGTGTAACTCAGCAGGGTTTGTGTAGAAACTTACTGAATACAATATGTTACTCAATCTGGTTGTAAGAGATTGAACACAGATTGGTGTTTAACACCTTCTCTGTTTATTAACTGATTCTAAAAGCAGAATACTTAGCTAAAGTCCATTAATCTGTTGCTTTTAGTTACATTCAGCCCTGATCCGTTCAGAGTGGTAATATATTCATTAAATGCACACTGCATACTGTAGATGTATTTAGTAGAGCTATGTTTGATTAACTTGCTTGGTAAGTCAGAGAATCCGCTCCTCCTCTGTCCTTTCACAAAACACAAACACACTCCCTAAAGCTTTCTAAGACCCCAGTCGAAGGGAGTTAGTGTTTATACCAATAAATTACACTTACTGGTGTCACTCTATAAAACACACTGTGATAACAACAATATGCCATTCGACAACAGGAAAAAAAGCAAAAGAAAAGATTAACTAACAGGAATTATAACACCAACAGTAGAGCATTGTTTTAAGATTATTCAGTGGTTAACAACATATAGAATAAGGGTGACTGTATTTAGTTTTTTTTTAAACATCTGATCTGGTTTTAAAATAATTAAATGATATTTGGTTATCAGAATCAGAATTACTTTATTAATCCCTTGCGGTAAATTCTTTTTCTTGCAAGTGGAACGGTTTAAATAGAGAGAAAAAAAATAAGATTGTATATACAAATAAGATAAGTAAAGAAAAATAAAAGTTTAAAAAGACATGAATGTAATAAAAGTAAAATACGGAGAAATAAATGGAAACATCTGCAAAAGTCTGCACACGACTTGACGCATATGCACTGTACCCCAGCAGCATGGTTCTACATATTTATTACCTATTTAGCCTTTGCAGTTGGAAAGATTCAATAAAGGACAAACTTTAAAATATCCTGCATAAAACATTGATTAAAATAATAGTTTTTCTGTTGTATAAAATTTAATTGTAACAAAATGACAGCTTTCTTTTCAAGTAATACTAGGCTGCTGAATATACCAAAACCTGAATCATATTGTATTCTTTATTTTCAGTATGATAAGAGAAATAAAAAGCTGCAAATAATTATTTCAGCCATAAAAGTTAATATTCAGTGTTGTTCGTTTTCTTCTTTAGCCTCCTTGTTTTCCCATCCATATTTTGCCATAAAACGGATCTTTCTCAGCAGGTTTTGGTTGCTCTACTAAATATCTTGGACGTCTTTACAAGAGTCATTTCCCTCCAATGACTCAATAGAAAGCTAAATCTTTTCTTTGGCAACCTCCATCACAGAAAAAAATCTAAATCTAGATAAGTCCTTCTTTTCTTAAAATAAGTGCATTTGTTCTTGGATTGAGGAGATAAAAGAGACATTTTGCCAATGGAACAAGACAATTTACATTTAAAATAAGAACACAATTTCATTGTCTTATTTCAAATGTTTTTTATCTAGTTATCTTATTTAGGAGTAAAAATACTCATTCCATTAGCATCTATCTCATTTACCTACTCAAATTAAGGGTAAATACACTTTATTTAAGAAATGTTTACTTATTTCTAGATGATTTTTTTGAGTGTTGACAACCTCCTGTTTTATGTTTGACTTATTGTCTGAGTAGCAGGTTCTTCCTTGTCATATTTGCTGCTGAAGGGCTGAGTTTAGGCTGCAGTAAATGCAACAAAGTAAGGCTCCTCCTTCTTAAGGCTTGCCACGAGCCAACATGAATGGTTTCAGAAAAGACCAATCTGATGGTTGATATTGTTATGCATGTCATTAAACGAATGTGAAATTATAATTTTTCCCCTTAACAGACCTTTAATGTTTTTTTTCAAAGAATTTTAGCATTTAAAAAATGAAATGTAGCTTTTATACAGTCAGAACTCTAGGGGTTTGGTGATAATAAGCGCTGCCAGTGGCATTCATATTACACTGTGTCAAAGAACAATGGCGACAGGCAGAGTGGCAAAGAAAAAAATCTGATGGCCGAGAGAGTTTTCTGTGGGTTTAGCTTCGATAACAATTTATTTCATCTCTGCCCCTTTGTTCGCAGCACTTTTTCAAGGCCAGAAAATCAGACGTGGGTGGAATAAAGGGCTGAATAAAAGAGGAGCTCGCTAATTAATAAAGTCATCTACAGCAAAAGTGATTCTAATTATTTTTTTCCGTTTAAAGAGGCAGACATAAAAAAAGAGCACTAGTTACTGATTGGAAATGCTTTCCTTATTATGGAAACTGTATGGATTCTGTGCTGTTGTTACTTCAGTTGGCTTTTCCTCCCATATTATACACAATAATCAAATGTGTATTCTTTTATCCAAATTGTATTCATAAATTTTTGACTCTTGGTGTGAATAAGAATATTTCTAGCATAGCTGTGTCACTGCAGGGTATTTAAGAAGAGAGGAAGTTTCAAACCTACAGTCTAGAATGTAACCCCTTATTCTCACAGATTTCATCATCTTTTCCATTCAGAAGCCATTCACGTTTGTGTGCTAATTCCCACCAAATTGATGGACAGCCTTCTGTAGTGGTCTGTCAGATATACAGAATAATTCTATTTTTTTAGAATGACAGAGCAAAATGTGTATATTGTTTTTTTGTTAAAAAGTGACCTAGATGGGAAGTTAGATTTGGGAGAGGAAAGCAGATATGGTACATTTCAAAATACAAAAGAAGAATGTCTGTATAAATGGATCCTACACTGACAGCATTAAGGCTGCATTTTAATGCATAAAGGGAGTGTGTCCTAAACTGGGTACTTGCCACCTTCTCATTTTGATCCCCACAGCCTGCAGTCTGGGTTCCTGAGCAAGACCCTTAAACCACAATTGCTCCCCAGGCACCGCACAGTGGTAGCCCAATGCTCCCTAAGCGTATAGGTTAAGATGTAGAAGTTAATTTTTCAATTTTTCCATTTTCCCTTATTATTAGTATAAAGCACAATTTATCCCAAACTTTTTCCAAAACTATTAATATGTAGTAAATGAACATATTGTTTCTTCAGTGCATGGCTTAAAATAGTTTTCTAATTATGCTTCACTTAATTCCCTCATCAATAATGAGTTTTAATCCGCAGTTTCCTAAAGATTTAATCTTATGATAGTTTTTGTCCCAACTGGTGTTTCTACATATCAGACATAAAATGTTGCTCCTACTGTCTCACAGATACAAAAAGCTACTTTAATGTTCTGAAATAGTAATATTTTTTAGAAATGCAGATAGCTTTAGTGTCATTTCTAGAAAAATATCCAGCTATAGGCCTACAACTTTTGTCAATCTGAGGATTTTTTATTTTTTTTTAACTCAAACAGGTTGCTACAGTGCCAGACCGTTGTTTGCTCTGTTTCAATGTTACTTGTTGTAATTTGGCTAAGATAAAACTTACAGAAGTTTTTTTCCCTTTCCTAATAATTTAATAACCAATACTTCGCCTGTGCTGCTTTGTTGAGACAGCCGAGGGAATCTGAGAACAGCAGGTCAGAGAAAACAGACAGAAGAGCATCTAAAGTCTCAAGTTCTCTTAATGTGAATGTTTATGTAAATAAAATATCTGACCTTTAGATCAGCCTTTTGAAAGAAATAAGGTATCTTAATGTTCTTGTAATGAGTTTGGGATAAAACAGAGCAGGGCACATATAGAGAGGCAGACTAGGACAGCATCTGCAGTGTCACAGATACTGCACCAGTCTGTCTTGGTAATAGGAGAGCAAAGTCAAAGCTGTCAGTCATTCACATAGCAACCATTTGTGGCCTAGGGTCCTTTTAGAAAAGCCAAGAGAGGCAGCTAAGGACAAAGAGGATTACCTTTGCAACCTGGTCCCATACATCAGTTAGTGGTGTAAATCATCAGCTATATCTCGATACAAAATTATATTGACCTGGATGGATGACGATGCCATGGTTACCAATATCACAAAGTCAGATACGATTCCCAATCAATATGATGCTCAAGTTTGCAATCGATCCCTGGTATAATTTGCCCCATCAAACTCAATTAATTACATCTATATCTACTCTCAACAAAACAGACAAATATTATTTGACCATTCTATTTCTAAGCTCTTACAAGCCAAACAATTTTTTATTATTATTTTTTTTATAATTTTTTAATAGATCGCCATTCACTATTGTCCACTATATACATTGTATCTTAAAGATCCTTTTTTTGTTTTTGTATTTATGCTATTATATGGTGAATAATCTAATCTATCTGTTTCAAGCAAAGTTTCACTACAGCTCTGTTCTCTTTGTGTACTATAGTTTAAATAACAATCTATTCTGAATGATGCTTAAAAATGAACAAAAAAATTATTAAGTTTGGTTAGACATTATTTCGACCTTGAAAGAGTAACACAGAGAAAAGAAGCAGTTGGAAATATTTTATTTGACATGAATGAAAGTCTTTTGACACTTGGCTCCAGAAAGAGGACATGAGGCTGTGAGTCGACATGAGCTTGGATTAATAAAGGGTAGTCTTCCCCCCGGTTCCCGGACACTAATAATGGAGTAAATATGAGAATGAGTGGGTCAAAGAAAAGCCCTTAAGGCTGATTTATATTCAGAAACCAGGTAGTCTGCGTGTGTGTCGCAGTGAACGCAACTTTGTTCCCGCCTCTTCTGCAGACACTCTGCTGCACCTCTCCAAAATTGTAGGTGACCGCAGACAGTGCTGCAGACAGGAGGCATTTGATTGGTTAAATTTACATCTGCTCTTCACTGTGTATTTCCTGTATGGTACCTTACCTGCTTGTTTTGTTTGTATGACCGCCATTGTGGAAAACATCTCAGCTAGAAGAGCGAGGTGTGCAAGAATGCTGGGATCCTTTTTCCACCTGGATACCCTATCTATGCACATAAAGCAACAGGAATCAGAAAGAGCAAATACTATTATTAAGGATGAAAATGGAGAAATTACTGGAGATCAGTTGGAAATTAATAATGCGTTTATAAAATTCTACAAAAGCCATATTGCTCTGAAAATAAGGTCATGGCTGATACAGATTTCCCGTTTTTTTTATCATCTTCACATTCTGAAATTGCTTGAGAAACCAAGACATAAATTAATGAGCTTTCTGCAATGGAAATTATGAATGCTCTAACAACACTAAAAGGTGATAAAACAGCAGGTCCTTATGGCCTGCCCATTCACTTATATGTTATATATTCAAAGTGTAAAAATATGCAGCCTATAAGCCTAATAAAAACTGATACGAGAAACATTAGAGGCTGTGATGTGATATGGGCATCGTGAGTGATGATTATTATGGGTTCATCAAAAAAAAAAAAAAAAAACAAGAGGGATTTTATAACACAAGAAAAGGTTTTAAATATCATGCATAGTCAGAAAGAGAAAAGGGATGAAGCACTTCTTTCATTGACATGGAGAAGGCTTTTGATAGAATCAGATGGGCTTATCTCTTTGATGTGATTGCAAGAATCTGATTTTAAAGTTCCTTTTTATAAAGGGTAAAATTATTATATTGAAACGTAGAGGCTGAAGTTTCAACCAATGCTGGGATTTCTGAAACATCTAAAGGTATAGAGGATGATCTTTTATTTCGGGGTGCATCATTTACATAAGTGGTCCTCCTAATTGTCAATCATTCTGGTGATATGTTTACATAAGGCCATCCTACGTGCTTGTCTCATTTTGTATCTTTTTCTGCACATGTACACTTTAGTGCTGTGGTGTGCTACAGTTTCAGACAGTCACTGAATCTTACCTCTCTCACCGCTGAAATGGCCGAGGGTCGTAAGAGAAAAAGTGTCTACGAAGTGAGAAGAAAAGAAAGGTCTCAGTAGAGGCAGATATATCCCAGAATGCTTTGCACGGAGAGCTCACCTCACAAAGCATTATGAGATTTGCTGTCACAGCGGCCCATTGGCGCCATAGGCTGTTGCTACCCGGCAATGGTGACTAATAACAAATATGGTGCAGGCACTGGGTAGTGGAGGATGAGTTACTGTACTTGACCAATGGAGAAAAAAGCAGTGATCATCTGTCTGAACGGTAATTTAACTGAGTTCGCTATAAAGTCCACTATATATATATATATATATATATATATATATATATATATATATATATATATATATATATATATATATATATATATATATATATATATATATATATATATATATAAAATCCCTGATTGAGGGATTTAGGGGTTAGGGCGGACGTTAGGGCACAGTAAGCTTGTATGAGGTATGGGAGCAGTAACTTTTAAACAGAGCGTGCATGAGGAGAAATCGGCTCATGCATGCTCTCGCATGCACATTTTTTTTTAAGCGGAGAGGGTGGGTCTTTTAAAGATGTCATGAAAATCCTCCACAATACCTTTAATATTATGAGAGGCTGTCCTCAAGAGTCACCACTGTACCTGCTTTTATTTATTTTGGCTATAGAACCTCTAGCAATGGCTGTAAGGTCGAGCAATCCCATACAAGGGATAATAATGGGTAGCAAGGAACACAAAATAGCTTTATATGCTGAAGATGTAGTGATATTTTTACAACAGTTAAATGCCACTTTGCTAAAACTACTGACTAACCAGCTGGGAAGCATTTCTGGAAATAAAATGAACACATCAAAGTCTTTTTTAAAGCTGCTCAATAAAAATGAATCACATTTATTTTCCTTGAAAATAATATTAACTTCTAGATATTTGGGTATCAAAATAGTTCCACAATAGAACATATTATTTCTATTATATACAATTATATACAAAATAAATAATTAAACCTGCCAGTGCTCGTTCTTTGTAGGAATTATTAACTAAGACATGCATGCATAATTTTTTTTTTATTATTAGCTTGCATTAGGGTCTACAGAATCAACAATCCATAAACTTGAACATCCTGCTGTCAAAGATGGTGGATGTGGTCATGGACCCAAACGCAGAGATGAGTTTTTGCCGATTTAATGCAAATGGGAACAGAAACACAAATCAACGAACAAAATAGAGAAAAAGCAAGAAACAGGGGACGGCATGAAAAATACACACACAAGGAGTAAAGTAATGACGAGAAACCAGCACTGATGAACTGCAGAGGAAGATTATATATGCAAGACAACACCAAGATAGGAGTAATCAGTTAATTGGGAGCAGGTGTGGACAGAAGGAGCGAGAAAGGAGTCAAGGGGCAAGGAGACTCGCACAAGGGGGCAGCTGAGTGTAACAAAAAAACACAAAACTGCCAGAGAACAACTACAAGGACACATAATTGCAGTGAACTAAAAACTTCAAAAGAAACCCAAACAATGGGTAGAACCCTGACACCTGCATGTTTTTTAACTTTCAGGTAACGTTAGCTTTAAACTAATCAATATAGCTGGTTGATAAAAACTTACATTAGTCCTGTCAAACTAAACAGATTTAACAAAACGATTCCCAGAAATATGTTTTAAATGCAGAAAAGTAAGGGATTATGCATTGTGTTTGAGAGTGCAGCATTATTAGTGTCTTTTGGGTTGAAATGATCAATTTCTCCAAAATAATTTATCTTTGAATCACCCTCTGGATGCAAAAATTATCTTGTTACACTTATACCCAAGACACCTTAAACTAAACCACCAGCAACGTAAAGTTAGAGATTTTGCTATTTTGCAAGCTAAAAGCAAAATAGTATTGCTCTCGGCTGGAGAAAGTGTAAACCACCAATGATTGGAGCTTATTTAACTTCATGGCACAGTGACTGGATTAAAAAGAAAGCGATTTTATTGAAACAAAATGGATGTAGTGTTTGTGAAGAAATATGGAAGCCGTTTACAATAATATTGGTCATTTACATTCTAACAGAAGGTGTGTCTTTAAATTTTTTAACTGTGTATTGTAAATTGTAACTTCTGTGTAAAGTACAGTAATGTATACTTGGTTTATGGGAACCTTGTAATATATAATTTTTGCATTAAATTTAATCCTTATATCTTATCGTTGCGTATTCTTAAATGTACAGTAAGAAGAGAGATGCGTGTTCTCGCAGGGAGGGGAATAATTTTTAAAAGTATGTTGTTCCAGAGTAAAATGTCTGGTATTATCAAAATTAATAAACATGTTAAAAAAAAAGAAAGAATTTTAGGTAGATAAGAAGTCTGGATTTTACTTTGGCTGGAACAGCATCCTTTAGTGTCTACTTTGGATCTTTGCTTTGCAATTATGTCCTATTGATAAAAGGGGACTGCAGCAATGCAGCCATAAGGTTAAATGCAGGGGTTAGGTTCTAATAGGTCTTTAATTAAAGAGGAATCATTGAGCAGAGAGGTGTGTGATGACTACAGGGATGCAAACTCTATAACCAGGACAGAGAAATCTACACATTTTTCAACCACCTGTCTTTTTCAATATGCCTGTCTGCAGCAAAACCAATTTATGATAATTACAGCCCCAATAGTGTTTTCCACAAAAGCCTGTAATCCCCATTTACCACCTGCTAGCCTGCATTTCTCTCCCCTGCCCTTCAAATCTACCCGTGACATTCTTAACTCGGATACAAACGGGTCTTAAGTAGGCTGTATATGATGGTAACTCTGGGCCTGCCATTCGCCGTCTTTTGCAGGATTATAAGTTCGATATTGGCTCATGGGAATGAGGCGGGGAGAAACAATAAATACCAACAGGCGGGTGAGATTATGGAGCTCCACAAAACAAACAAGAAGGAATGTAGGTTTTCTCGCACAAATAGAAAACTCAGCCCTAAGGATCAAACTTGCTTTTCACCCTTCATTTGTCCTCCATCAAGAGGATTCCTATTCAATTACACCTAATGTCACCTTTGTATCCGCCGCCGCTTTGTTAAAGATTTTATTTCTGTTTGGGAAAATAGCAGTTAAATCTAAAACTTTATTGAAACATAGCAGATGCTGTGTTCCCCTGAGGACCCCCTTGTCTGTGTTTCTCCGCCTGTGGGGTGATGATAACTAGAAGGAAAGCCTGAAGAAACAAGCTTACCTCATCTTCTAAGTGCCTGATACTGCGGAATGGGATCATAAGGTCTTCGCGGTGCAGGAGCTCCTACTGCAAATTGTTACTCTTTTCACTGCTAGAGTTTATCTGTTGAAATGGGGAAGGGGGGGTGCTGGAAAGAGGTGGTGACAAGGCAAGCGGTTATCTTTCAGGGAAAAGTGCTTGCAGATTGGAAAGTTGCTTTGGTGTTGGCTTCATTCTGCAGGTTATGGGAGGTTAATGTGAAATTTCACAGCAAATAAAAGTGGCCAGCGGGGGGACAGAAGTCAGGGGTGGTCAGAGCTGTAGGTTGCTAGATGAGGGGAAAAAGAGGGGGATGGTGTGATAGGAATACATCTTAATCTGGCGCACTGTTTCTGTCAAAGCTTGTTCCGGATCAAATTATGAGAGCTGGCCCGAGAGCTCAGTCCCATTACTAACAGATGAGCCGATCGCTCATCCTGTTACAGCTTTACAAGGCTTCGCCACTACTGTGGACAGGTACAAATTTAAGGCTGAGTGATGCACTAAATTGGATCCCATAACTAGGCCAATGGAACTACAATATCACTTTATGATCTCTGCTCTAAAATCTTCCCCTCCAACACATTTCACTTCTAAGCAATATGGCTGCCTTTCCTACAGAGACATATGACTTTAGGAATATTAATCAGAAACAGCATCATTATCACCCCTGGAAATGTACAGTGGTGAAAAATGCATCCAATCATTTTGCACACTCAAGTCATGACTGCTTCTTTGTAAAGCAGAGCTGTGATGCAAAAAAAGATCCCTACTCACATGCACTGCCAGACGTTTTATTGTATTTATAGGCCTGGCAAGTCAGATTGAGTAAGGCTGTAGAGAGAAAACTGTGATAAAGAGCACAAAGTCATTCAGGGAATGCACAAAAGTACAGTGAAGAATTTAAATTATATAGCACAGGGGTTTACAATATAAAAAGTCACAGTTCTTTCTTCCACTCAAAGAGCAGGAGAACAGATAATAGAAAGACCTATGCTGTATCCTCCAACAAAAAAATGCCCCGTTTGGTTTCAGATTTTCCCTTATTAGCTCTCCTGTCAAATGCAAAAGAACTGTGGTAATAGAAGTGATTGATAACAGAGCATGAAATTAAGCTTTTCCTCTCCAGAGCTGCAAATACTACCTGTCCAATCAGGTTTGCTTGCAGATTGTTATTGCCACGCATGAAGAGACAACAGTATGAGCTAAAGTGTCTGGTAAGAAATTCATAAATGAGGCTGAGAGCTGCTAACGCCCAAAGGATTTCTACACCAAATAAAAGTTCAATTCATGCACAATTAAGCCGGTCTTTTTATTTCCGATCATAAGGCTAATGTCATGGGGCACCTTAGATCTCCCTGATCATGTTTCAAGATGATCTACACTTGCTGTGATAAATAATGCAATGTTCAGTGACACTCTTTCCTATTATAGCTATTATATATATTAAGCATTCTATTAATAAGATATCCATAACATTACAAAATAATTTTGTTTTTTGATTCTTAAGAATATTCTTAGTTGTGTATCTAAAATGAAATCTTAACTGTCACATACCTTTCCCCATAGCAACAATATCTATCTTTCTCTTACATTTGCACATCAATATATATATCTATATGTAATGCGCCGGATACTGACCCAAGATTCACCACAACAGGTCAGTGACATTTTAAAAAGTTTATTGAAAAGACAGGTGATAGAAACACTGATTCTCAGGCCTACTGCTCTCATGTGCAGGCTGGTATGTCCTGGAGACAGAGGGACAGGTTAGAGCCAAAACGGTCTGATGGACTAACCTGACTACGGATGGAGTCCGGACTCTGAGCGAGCCAGGGACAGGCAGTGTGTCCAGAGATAGGTTTAGAAATCCAGCAGATGAACAGAGGGGATATCCAACAGGTTTGTTCAGTTTCAGATCTAGGTCCGATCTCCGAGTATCACAGAACATTGGGGGAGGCAGACAGGCTCAGTAACTTACAGGCAGAATGGGTCATAAACACAGGTAATCAATCCAGTATCCAGAGACTGACAGAGCTGGTCTCAGGCAGGCAGACAAATCCAACAAGGGGTCAGGCAAGCTCAAAAATCAGGGGACAAGACAGGATCTATTACAGGCAGGCAGGCAGGCAGGCAGACAGACAGACAGACAGACAGACAGACAGACAGACAGACAGACAGACAGACAGACAGACAGACAGACAGGTTTTCAGGGAACAGGCCAAAAGGTTCTCACGGGGTTGGCTCAAAACGATCTGGAACTGGAAACTTATCAGGACGGAACTAATATGCAGGTGGCGACAGGTGAAATCAGTAGAGAGGATTGCAAATCGTGGAGACTGAACAGGAGTGATAATAGGAGACATGGAGTCAGCTCCAGTGCCAGGATCATCACACTATATACATTTTTCTGTCTTTTATTTATTTTCAAATTTTCATACCTATATTACAGTATAATAACAATTAGATTTCATAGCATTTTTTATTATAAAAAGAACCATAAATGTAAGTATATTTAATTTTTCAATTAAAAGATAAACACGAAGACTGGAAAACACAACATGGATAAAATAAGTCATAATAGATTTAAGTTAGTCATTAATGTTCAAAAGAATACATTTACAGTAAAAACTACTGTAAGCAGTATTCTGTACATTTCATTGCAAGTTGCTGATTATTCTGCTCATTAGGCTTGTTATTGATTCAGTAGAGTGATATCTTGTTCCAGAAGTCAGGAAATTAAACACCAACAGGGATGGGTGAGGGGAATCTCTGGCAATAGAGCGGACTTTCTTCTGGCATCTCCTCATAAAAATTTTCTCTAAGGAAGGGAATGAGACCCATCGACTCTCTTAGCCATTTTAGTCACTCATTTCAGAGTCTTGTTGTCAGTTATGCTGGAGATAGCATTCCACGGTGTAGTTCAGTAAGGTGGTTTAGATAGTATACAGTATATTTAGACATAGATAAGAGAGATGTTTATATAGATTCCTGATAAAGACCATTACATTTTATGTGCTAAACTTTTTTCTGTATCCGATAAGTAGGAGTGTTTAGGTGATCTACCACGATCGGTCATGCAAATGTTACATGAAAACTGCTTTGGTTTGAGAATGGCAGTTTGAGAATGGCAGTTTGAGAATGGCAACACGAGGTTTTAAGCTGTAAAGATGATAAGGATAATGATCTGTGTAATTTAAACACTATAACAGTGATAATACTATACTTTTATTAGAGTAGCCTACTTTGCTAAGCAGCTTATCTGAACGTGCCATGGATTAAAGTGAAAAATATAAATTAAAAGGTGAATAATTACAAAAAGAATAATATTATATATCTGTTGAAGTTTTCTTTGTTTGCTCATGGACCCAGTACCCCCCCTCCCCCACTCCCCCACCCCAATCACCCCAACCCGATCAGATTACTTTGTAAACAGCTGGATTTACCTTCACCACCTCCTCTCAAAAGCCTTTTGACACAATGTATATTGCAAAATCAGACAGGCCCATACAGGTGTAAGACAACAGAACAGTTTTGTGTGGAGCCCATGTGTGGACATGGCAGTCCCCCTGCCATGTCCCTTCATAGAGTCTCTGTTGGTTGTTCTCTGGTGGCTGTTCATTTCTATTTTGCTACTTTTATCTAAACATGACACTGAAGTTCAGTCAGGTGTTAATAGTTTAGGTAAAATTGGCCCCCCGTTGCTATCATTTGTGACTAAAGTTCTTATTCTACAAATATTTCTGATTGCCCAGCTATGTTTACATGCATACAGAGTCTTTCTCCATCCTCTGTATTTGTATCAGTTGCAGCTTTGTATCCACAAGGATCACAGAAATGTCTGCATGTGAGTTTGTACTTGACTTTTGATTGCACTAAAAAAGGAGCCAAACCTGCTCTCCTGATGAGTTACAGATTTAAAAACATTTTTTCATGCACTAAGTATTTAAATATGTAAAAAGTCTACAAGTGCAGTCTGCTAAATTGCAAAAATTACTTTGCACCTTTTTATAGGTCTGCTCTGCAGGTGAAAACGTACTTGCAAGTGTTTGAAGCCATTTTAAGATCAGGTCCATGGGCTTCAACACACTTTTCAATCACTTCCACTTTTGCATTCAAATGCCAGCCTTCACTAAACTTCTTTTTTGACACAGTTGGTCTCAGCTATTTGTCATTTGGGTGAAGGTTTTACTTTAGGAACAGATTCCCTCCAATATTTCTTCCATTCAAAGATTATGATTATATTAAAGCAGTTTTTTTTTTTTTTGTGAGGTGGGGGGTTGTGAGGACAGGACACAAATAACCATGTTTTTAACATGTTCTTATGACAGCAACAAAATCCCTATCAAATCCTATATTATAAAAATAATGTAAAGACCCAATCTTGAGGCCTTCAGACCAGACAACTTCAAGTCTGATCCAACAAAATCTCTTCACATTTTTTTTCTCTCCTAAGGTTGAAATATTCTTACGTTTCTGGTTTGGCTTTTCCTGTACTCTGATCTTCTTTCATATTCTGAGAAGAACCTTTTTTTTGTGTCGAAGAAACATGCTGCAGGAGGTACATATGAGATTTGTGCCTCTTGGAGTTGTGTGTTTCATAAAACAAACAAACAAACAAAAAAAATCTTAAATGGTTCCTTTGAACCAAACTAACAGAAAGTTTTTTGTGGGGAGGATGTTTTATGCGCAGGAAGCTTTGAGTTAGAACAAAGGATTTATTTGCTTGCTATCCTGTTCACTTTTAGATTGAGAAAATTCAAACAAAATGTTTTATTTGATATAAATTTGCTGAATATATACATTTCTAGAAGTTAAAAGCCATGAAGTTGTCTTTTTCTTTAACTTCACACAGATTGGTAATACTTGGAGAGCTGTATATTTTCTGATCTTTTCCAGGTATAGAATATCCCAGTATCAGGATCCCTCAAACAATTTCAAAAATCTTTTTGCCTAATCTTCAGAAACCAGGTTCCAAAGAAAGCCTCCTCAACAGCATACATTTATATTTCATATCCCTTAATCCCCCTGGGTTACATGAAATATGCCTCAGGTGTGTTTTAAAGACCTCTTGAACAGGTTTGAAGCTCCCTAGAGACAACTCGATCTTGCATAACTGTGCGCTCCATACAGTAAAAGATAAAACCCTGGATTTCAACACAGGCCAAATGTGTCTTCCTCACAGTATTTGCCAATCATTAGACTTCAATTCCTCCTCCAGGATTAATATTCCGGAGCACTGCTCATCAAAATGCGTGGAGGTAAATGGAAATGTATCTTACTGCTCAGCTTCATACCTCCTTTTCTACTTAAAAAAATACTCTTCATGTCCAGTGCAGTAGTGTATGACTGAATATCAGTATGTCCAAGCTCCAGGGTTAAAGTCTCCCTGCAGGTGGATCTGTAAAAATGTGGTATCCTGGTTCATCCTCAAGACCAGTTGGAGAATGATTGAGCCCTAGGAAATGAACCTGCCATTTCCTGCCCATTTGTTTGGTACATTTATACCCTCTAAAGACATTCGTAAAAAACAAACAAAAAACAAACAAACAAAAAAACGGGAGGCTGGTCAGAGTTGGTGGGATGATAGAGGGAGCTAAATTCAGGAGGATCTTAAAAGACAACCTGTTAGAGGCTGCTGAACACTTGAGACAGGGAGCAGAGACTGCATTAGGATTTGGATCCTGTGGGAGCCAACTCTGAGCAGGTGGTTGTTAGATTGCTGCTGGCGGAAGAAGGTAGCTTAAAATAGACATGAGGTCCCAAGATTATTTAAAGAATGGAGAGTAGAAAATAGAATAGAAATTAAAACCAGAGAATTGAGAAAAGCTAACTGTATTAACATTGATGTTTATGATATTCATATTTAATGATAAAGAATCTGAACAAAATTATATAAATGATAAATCTCTTTATGAACTGAAATATGCCCAATTTTACCCAAAGATGCAAACTTATTCTGAATAGGCAATGTACCAATACCAGCCGAAACATTACGAAACCAGACTGGTTTACAGATCAGAGTTGCTCACTTTGCCCCAATGTCAGTCAATGAGGAAATAACAATGTAGTCAAAAAACCAAGTGAGTGAAATTCCCTCTTTCCCATCACAGCTTGTAATGTTAATTTTAACCTCTTTTCCTGGCCCATGTCACCAGCAGGTGGTTGGTTATTTTTTGAACTAACAACTCGGAACGCAGTAAAATAACACCGGTTAAACTTTTACCAATATAGACATGTTAGACATCGTTATAAAGCTTAGATTCTCTTCAGTCCAACCACAAAGTTCATTTTATAGACAAAGTGAGCACCAAAGCACAATTAATAAAGATAGAGCAGCATGATAAATCAAAATTTATAAAATACACCTCCTGAAGCCTATTATAAGTCCAACCTTGTATTTATCTGGTGTTTATCCAGTGCACCATCAGGGACAATATTCAGTGTCTGGATGCATATCTGCACCAGAGTCTTTTACAATACACACTTTATGCACAGTTCAATCTGAAAAACTCACATGAATAGAAAAGACAATTAGGAGAAATGTATTGATACAATTACTTTGTCTTTGGCGCTCAGACCTTGGAAGGAAACATAGCCCTTTATTTTGATAGATATGCATAAACAGGAGCAAAGAATAGGACTAACCCCCCCCCCAGGCCTGAAACTGGTGGTGGAGTGGAGATTGATGAAGTTTGTCAGTCTGTAGACTGCTGGTTAGTGAGACGGTATGCTGAGCTTTATCTAGTGAATGCGTGAGCTGATACTAGAGCTTCAGTCAGGGACCTGGAAGATGGAAGTCCAGTTGGATAAAACAGGTTGAGAGAACCTGTCCATGATGAGCAAGCATGAAGCGAAGGTGGAGAGGAAAGACTCCCCGTTGGGAAGAAACCTCTCGCAGAAATGGGCTCAACATGGCGGTCTTCTGCCGGACCGGTTGACATGAGACAGGGAACGCAGCAAAAGTTCGGGAGGAATGACACTCTAATGAAGTTTTAGCTACGACGGTGGAGTAGTGGCTGAAGGTGGGTTGAAATGGTGTCATCTGAATGAAGTCACATAGCTCATCTGCCACCTGCACACAGGAGCAGACAAGAGTGGATCGGAGGCCTTTTAAGAGGAACTATGGATGCTGATTGGCTTTCGTGGAGATGCGGTTCAAAGCTGATTGGCTGTGTCATAGGTGGATGGATGTAGGTGACAATGAGTTTCTTAAGTTGAACTTCTAGGCTCCATTTATCACAACGGTGACACCAGTGTTTTTATTATGTTATGACCTATTATTTTGCATTATGAATTCTGATTTTCTCTAACATCTCTCAGGAGATTTGTGTTTTTTTTTAATTTTGTTTCAAAGTTTTTTATTATAAAGATATATTTTTATTACAGATAGGTTTGCTATCTTTTCTCTTTGTACTTAGTTCACATGAAACATCTTGACTGACGGAGAATAAAGTTTTGTTGAAGATATTTTTATTTACGGTCTGCTTCATTAACAATATCAAGTGAGCATACGTATGTGTGTGTGTGTGTGTGTGTGTGTGTGTGTGTGTGTGTGTGTGTGTGTGTGTGTGTGTGTGTGTGTGTGTGTGTGTGTGTGTGTGTGTGTGTGTGTGTGTGTGTGGGTAGAACATTTAGCAAATATTGCTGGAATTAAAAAATTAAGCAGGGGCGGGGTATTTATTATGAAAATACAGCCAGTGATCAGTGGCACTGCCAGAACTTTTTTAAAAGTGTAAGAACCGGTACCACCAAACATGGAAAAAAAGAGGTTGGGATATTTACAAAGCAACACTTGGAAATGTAATGACCCCATTGCCTAAAAAAGTTTGACAATCTACTTTTAGAGTTCTTGTTCAGAAGGTACATATGAGTGGGCAAATAATTATGGTTTAGTGCTCGCAAACCTTCAAAATGTATCGTTAAATCTATTGAGCTGGGTTTCTGACAGCTCAATTATGCTCATTTGCAAATAATTACAAGTTTCAAGAAACTCCAAATAATGAAACACAAAACTGTTTTTTTTTTATCTTTTATTAAAAACACAGATTAGGAAGCAAATAAAAAATGTGCAAATGAAGCTGGCTGCCAAAGTATTATGATTTCAGTGGCTGTTGTCAATTTATCTGCAAATGAAAAGCTGCAAAGTAATGATATTAAAAGTTTTGATCATCAAATGAGAGGAAAACAGTTTTTATTCTTTTATCAATGAAGGAAACAAGTGGCTTTATCAGCCAGTACTTCCTTTTCTATGCATGTTTGGATAATAAAAAAAATCTTCCTTTAAAAAAATGTATCTGCGCAGTCCTGGATTTTCCCCTTCTTAGTTTCTTTGTAGTTTCAGTTTAGGTTTTGACATTGAAAGGCCAAAGAAGCTAGCAATTAATATGAAAAATGGATGCCGAGAAAAAAAGGGAACACAAGTGTTTTCATATTTTATTATCTTATCCAAAGCATTTGCGATATAAGTGCACAAATCAGTGTGTACCATCTGTTGTGTCATCTCACATCTAGTACTATTGCCAATGCTTCTGCTGAAGGTGAGAATCTACTTACACAAACCTGCCATAGACAAACCGGTTGCTGCAGAGCTCCAGGAAGGTTTTCTGGGTGAGGGAAGGAGGATATAACTTTAACACCATGCTGAGATCCATCTGCTGTGAAGCCATCCCCCAGAGGCCTGACACCACGGATGCTGCTGTGTCCCAGTTATCGCCGGTATCTCATAGCCAAGCACCAGTGGAGTTCAGATGGCTCACAGCAAGAGTGAAAGAGGATTTACTGCACCATGCAAAAGTATTCACACTCTTAACTTTATTTGCATGGTGTTATTTTACTGTGCAACCACTAGTGTTAATGTGTTCAATTTACATTTTTTTATAGAAAAGTCACCACAGGTGCTATGTTACACCAATTACACCTAGCGTAAAAAATAATTTCATCATTTATATTTAGAAGCAAAAAAACTTTTGTAATCAAAATCTAAAAAGTATGGCAGAAACTCGTATCAAGTTCTTCTGTGAAAAATACTTAATACAAGAATGGGTGTGAGGAGCCCCAGACTCACCCTACACACACAGAGGACACCAGAGCCCAAGATTTCCAAAGGGAATCTTAACCACTTAAAGCTTAATCTGATCCAATAGGGAGTATCTGTAACAAACAGCTTTTAGTCTTGCTACACATTTGCCTGTGTCATGATCGGTTTAATGAGCTAAACCCATATGCAGAACACCAGACTGGAGACAGAGGAAAAGTTAATGTTTATTAAAGGAAGATGCACAGAGAAACATGGACTGGTTCTGGTACAGGTCCGGGTCTGGGATCACTGATATCTGGAGAGATGGGAATGGATTGATGAGTGGCTAATTTTCGAATGTACCTTGAAGAGGTTCTGACAGATCCTTGAGATGGGGAACCGAGTGGGTCCAGAGATTGAGGAAGTAACAGAGGTCAGCAGGAGCAGCGTCTAGCTTCTGGCTAGTGAGCCTCAGACGTGGGTTTGGTTCCTAGCTCTTCCCTGAGAGCTGAGGGAGGAATCCAGACTGAGATCTTCAGGTTCAACTTCCTAGCTCTCCCCTGAGAGCTGAAGGAGGAATCCAGGCTAAGACCTTCAGGTTTGGCTTCCTTGGGCAGGCAGGCAGGCAGGTTTCCAGGTAAAGCTCATCCAGAGCTTCTGACTTCAGTCAGGCTTTCTGTGAGTAGAGAAGATAGAGACAGGTTAGAATCCAGTTGCTCTCTAGAGTCTACTGTGCAGAGGCTTAGGTTTGCTAACCAAACTTGGTCAACACTCCGGCGTCGAAGGAAGGTCTGACTGCTGCTTATGAAGGAAGGTCTCCTGATGGGCTGATGTGCTTCAGGTGTGCTGGAGGCTCCAGCCCAGGAGACCCACAGCGCTCTCTGCTGGAGACAGATGGTAACTCTCCAGATCCCAACAGTAACCCCAGTCCTAACAGAAAACAACATAAAACAGTAGAGGATCCTCGGCGCCCTCTGGTGGGCAAGCCTAAGGATCCCAACAGCCTGGCCCTTTCCCTTGTAGCTTTAGCTGAATATTAAGGTTATTGTCCTGCTTGCTGGTTAACCTGTTTCAGGCTCTAGAAGGTTCTCCTCCAGCGTTGCCTTGGATTTACCTGCATTTTCTAACCATTCCACTCAATTCCACAGCATGATGATAACTCTACCATGTTTTATAAAGTGCGTAATGTGTGCAGAATTATTTGCAGAGTTTTATACCTCACAGGATTTCCATGTAGGCTATAAAGTTTATCTTAGGTCAAACTTGGGCACCTTTTCCAAACACTTGTGTTAAGCTTAAACTAAAAATCCTTGTAGCTTTCTGCTACACATTTATTGATACACATTCTAAAGGCTGGTCATTGCCCCTTAACTCCATAGGCAGGGGAGAGAAGCAGGACAAAAGTGAGACCTGAAAAAGCACCATGGTCAGAGAGTTCAGAATTTTGGGTGAGCAAGAAAAGGATTCAATAAAAAGTCGCAGGCAGCCACTCTCCTGTATCCCAAGTATTTTGATGTCTAGTTGTGGGTTTCAGGTTGGGTGGAGGTTTGAGAGGAGGAGACCAAATGCAGAGACTGTAGCTGAAGGTAGTTTTTTGCATATTTAATTTTAAAGGTGAGAACTGAAGCAAAAGACATAAATCCACAAAATACTGAGAAGCAGGAATACTCACAGCAAAGGCAAAGAAATGATGATGACCAGCAAACAGTAACTGAACAGGAGGTGTATATATGGGAGACAGAAACAAAGACCAGGCTAATCTGCAGATTGGGAGCAGGTGTGGACAGAGGAATCTAGAAGGGAGCGGGGGAAAAGGAGGCTTATAAAGAATGCAACAGAGGATAAACAACAAATACCTAAGAACTCAAATACAGTCAAAATAACTAGAACAACTCAAAATGGAAATAAATCCAATGAAAACTCAAAGATAAAACTTTGAGTTTTATAAAACAGAACCAATACCATGACAGTGGGACACCCCCTGTTCAAACTACACCATTATAAAGCCCTGTGTGGATTCTCATTCCCATTAAAATATCCACTATCCAAGCTTCTCAGTGAATTTTGCCAGTGCAGTGTTTGCTGCATTGTACTTAATGTGGCTTTCTGTATGTAATTTTCTGGCCTTCCCAAGGGGAAGGGGAGAGCACAGAACATAAGCCTAGATCTTTTACCCCCTGAACTGCTATACATTTGTAGAATATCCACTTCTGATCAGCCATAATAATTACTTTGCTTAAGTCATTAACGTTAATTATTTATTAATAGTTATTTCTAAGTTAAGTTGATTTTAAAGATTTGGTAATAAGTTCATAATCCTTTGAAGAACTCATTCTGAAACAAAAATATGCTTAAATTTTAAGTGACAAAATAATCTCTAATAATCTTAATGAAGTAAATCAAATGCCCACATTGGGGTTATTATGAATATTATCATTATTATTATGACATGAAGACATTAATCATTGTTAAAGAGGAAGTCTCTTTAACAGCTGCTGCCTCTAAAGTTAACTCAAAAACCTGCCGATCAGTAGACTTTTACTAATGTTTGATTTGTTTATATTCTAACTCTTATACTCTGAGAAATTTTCGTACAGATAAACACAAATGAGTCATTGTCTTGTAAATAATTCTCCTCTGTTAGTATAAGTCACCTCATTAGTCCTACATAATGAATCAGCTTGCTCAGTAGGGTAGACAAAAACATGGGGAAAGGGAATACTGATGATAGTGGGGTTTTTTTTTTTTTTCTTTTGCTTTAGCATTTTAAGCCTAATTGGATTTGAGCAATGTCATGTATTTGCATGTGTTGGCTGCTTTCTACAGAATCTGTTTGTGTGCTGTGGTTTGGTTAATACTTACATATTTAAGATGGTGTGAATATGAGAAAATAAAAAAACATGTATAATTTATTTTTCCTTAAGACAGAGAAAAAGACATTACTGTAAATAATCCAGTAATAATAAATACATAAAGGAAAGTCAAAAAGTTTTAAAATGCACAACACATTTACAAATACTGCATCATTCATCATGACCTGCTCCTGAAAGTCTAATGGACATGATATCAGTCCGAGTTTTATTAGCGTTAATTAACATTTGTTAAGAGGCATCATTTTCAAAATAAAGATTGACCTCCAGATCTAGAAAGAATGAGATGTCAATATGTGTCCTTCTCATTGATTTTTTGAGGTCTTACAATATTTGTAATGTAGAAAAGGTACATAGGACCATGGAATGTGACCTATTTAAAACCCAGTGTAGTTTAAATACAACTTGGACATTTGTGATTCTGATGTGATCAATCTCAGTTCAATCTTTCAAATCATCAACATAAGTTTAAAATCAGATAAAGTGAATCTGCATTAATTGAAAAAATTAATCACAAGCAGTGTTTAAATATATATTTATAAATTATTAACTATTTTGAGGGGGTTAAAACAATCTAAATACCAGCAATCTCCATATTTTCATGATCCTTTCAGAAAACGACCTGCTGGAGTACTTTGGATTATTTTCCTGCTGCATCACCCAAGTCTAGCATAGCTTTAGTTCATGAAACTAATGGCTGGAAAGTCTCAATAAAGGTACTTTAGGAAAAGTGAATTTCTTGTTCCAAAAATGCAACAAGTTGGACAGATCCTGAAGAAACAAAGCTGTATGACAAACCATAGACAGATCATAGAGTGACACACTTCTTCCTGCTATGTTTCTTTGTTCTTTTGTCAATACACCAGTCCAGTATTTATTTTTATTCTTTGCACATTCAGGTCAACTTACACTGTATTTTGTGCTTATATATAGTTGTGTATTAAACATAAAGTTTGTTTCTAGAGACATATATATATATATAAATATATATATATATATATATATATATATATATATATATATATATATATATATATATATATATATATATACCCCTGTATAGGGGTTAGCATATATGATATTAGCATTCTGATAAAACTTATTCTTGACTGTTGTTCTCTGTTTGATCAAGTTTGACACCTCTAAATATAAATTATGTTCAATATTTTCCTCGTAAGCTACTAGAATACTTGCTAAAACCGATTTTGTTTTTGTTTTTTCTTGACTTCTCTGATCTTATTTAGAAAATAGATCTGGAAGTTTAAACATTAAATCTGGTAACTTTTGAATAAGACATCAGTAACAGTAGATGCATTAAGTACAGTTAGTGCTTAGCTTTTTTTTTTTTTTTTTTTAAAGCATATTGTTTGTGAAAAGTACTCTGCAACTTAATTCCTGGTGCAGAGCAGCTTTGCTCAAACCTGACAAAAGTGATCCTTCAAATTAAAACTTTTTTTTTCTTTTTTACTAGCCTACCTGCTGTGCTGAGTAAGGCATTTTTTCAAATGCACACATTTGCTTTGGGGGGTACAATCAAGGTTGTTTGCACCATAGAAATAAATATGTCAATAAATATTGCAATCTAAAGCAAAAATCTTGCAAACTCATTTTGTTTTCATGGTTTTAGCTCAGCCAAAAAGGCTTTAGGCAATATCCTTACATTTATTATAAGAACACGAAATAATCTTATGAATGTTTCCATCAATTTTGCTACCACAAGATCCGACATACTTAAACACTCAAGCATAGGAAGCAGAAAAATGGCTTCTAGCTGTGTATCCTTTATTATGTTGTTTTCAGTTTACCACCATAGCTTATTGGGAAGTTACTTAACCATCATCAGTGCTGTTAATTCTACATGCAAATCTCCTGCTGCAACAATGAATAAACAAGCTTCAAGTTTATTTCAAAACACCTTTGACAGCGGCTAATTATCTTTTTTTCTTTTATTCATCAGGTGTAAGCAGCTGACGTACCCAGAGGACCTTCCACAGATCTCGGTTGTCTTTATCTTTGTGAACGAGGCGCTGTCAGTGATCCTCCGCTCCGTCCACAGCGTGGTCAACCACACACCAGCACACCTGCTTAAGGAGATTATTCTGGTAGATGACAACAGTGACAGTGGTAAGCATTTTATGGCTTTATTCAATTAAATTGCCTTCTGAAAGTTTAGAATAACAACTGATTGAATAAGGTACACCTTCCTGGAAAAACACAATACATGTACAAACATTTTCATGTTACATGACAGAGCATACATCTGAACATCCAAGAGTTGTGGTTACAAAATCAAATAAACCAAGGTTTTACTTTAAAGCGAGGTGATATTATGGATGTTTTGGCTCTATATGTCTAAATAACAGCAGGAAGAGTGCAGACCTCCTGAGGGTGAACACTTCAGTGCAAGAGTATTAAAATAGCTTAAAAACAAAAAGGAATAAGGGTGGTGGTGGTGGGGGGGAGGGTTATCTATCTCTCTTTAGGCTGCTGTATACTGCTGTCTCCATAGCAATATGGGCAAATCCTTTAGTTACATCTACGCTGTGACGCCCACACCAGCTGACAATGTTTGCTTCCTTAGAAGCTTCTGTGTTTTGAAGGAGCAAGACAGTCAAGTAGGTTACACTAATAGCAAAGTGAAAGAACACTGATGAAGAGTCACCACCGGTTGGTCTCTGCTCCCCACCGAGGCTCTGACTGCGTTCCTTTTAAAAAAGGAACAGTTAAAAGCCAAAAAAGAGACAGAAATGGTAACTGACTACTTTTCTCTTTAGATCTGTCACTTCACACATTTAAGCTTCATGTTTTCTTTTTAAAAGCACATAAAAAAAGAATATTTTCAAAGGGATGTCTGCAACACGACAAAGATATTTATAACGTGTTGTGAAAGTGCTGCGTGTAGAGAAGAAGCATCCTGAAAATAAATGAAATAAACCTTTGACTATATAACAACATTAAGTGGAACATTAGATAAAAGGAAAGTCTTCCCACCAAATCAACATGTTAAAGGCTACCCACGTAAAATGAGAAGAGATTAAGGTTTAGGATGACAGTTAAACTGTAGACATGTATCACAATTCAGTCTATTGATCATTTAGTCCATTTACTGATCTATGCATGATAAATGATTGATGTAGCTGAAGAAAAATGCAGAAAGATCTATTTTTTCTTTGGGTCAAATAACTTTGTGAACTTGCACCTTTGTTATTGGCGGAAGTGTAAGCAATAGTAAATGTAACTCAGCATATATGCTCTACTCGTTCTGAGCTGAAGGTTTTTTTCTTTTGTAGCAAAAAGCTACAAAACTAGTGGAGCTGAACAATTATTTTATATATCTTATATAACTTGCTATGTTGTGTCAAAGTTACATTGCATGCTGGGAGATGTGGTAAATTTTTAGTTCTATATGGCTATATCCAACAAATGTTTAGATGAGAAAAC
Source organism: Cyprinodon tularosa (assembly GCF_016077235.1). Lineage (NCBI taxonomy): Eukaryota > Metazoa > Chordata > Actinopteri > Cyprinodontiformes > Cyprinodontidae > Cyprinodon > Cyprinodon tularosa. The sequence continues at coordinate 2,032,774 of NW_024039651.1, forward strand.
ATTTGGGTAATGTTAAACCTTTGTGCTGTATAGTGTACATGTAAGAACACACTGTTCTGACATGCCATTTGTACTACCCTTGCTAGAAACATAGAAAAAGTGTAATTCAAAGATTGCATAAATACTTGGTCTCTACTGAAAGATGTAACCATTGTTCTTTACTTTTTTATCTTCACTATCAATGTTCTGGTTCCTCTTTATCAATCATTTATAGCTCCAAAAGGGACTTGTTTTGTCAATGCTGATTGAGAATCTTGTAAAACCAAGAATGTTGCATACGTTTCATAACCAGCCACATTATCTGATAACAATACTGTAGACTGAATGCATATGCAGGCCTTTCACGGCAAATGCATGAAGTCATTTGAGGGAATGATTATAATTATATTTGAAAAAGGACTTGGACATTAAATTTCTAATTTCTCAAAGAATTAGGAGTCATTAAATCAGAAATAGTGTCCACCCAGGTGGTTTCAGGTTAGCAAATGGAATTGAAATAGTTTTTAAAATAGTAGCAGCTGTGTTTATTATTATGACTGCACAGGGATATTTGAATTACCCATATATAATTTAGTATCAGTAAGGGGCATCCTGACTTTGTAAAATAAAAAGAGGAATATTAAACTCACTATGCCTGAGTGTTATTTCACAAAACAAATGTAAAAGATCTCAGGACATCAATGAGGGAATCAATGCATTTAGTGACCCTATTACAGAGTTTGCTATCTATATATCTGACCAAATGGAACCTTCCGTAAATCTTTGATTTGCTTTGGCTAAAACATTTTTAATGATATATATATATATATTTTTTTGGAAACATAATGTTGAACCATAAAGAAATCCCACATGTAATTATTTAGTGATAAGGGAAAAAGGCACTTATTTTAACCACTGGTCACTACACTGGTCAAAAGCCGTTCCTTATACTGTATTTTCACCATGTGCAGTGTACAGTCCAGGAGGCAAAGAGTTTCTATAGTGAAAAAGAAATTTTTTTAAAGTACTCTGTACCCACATTTGTCCCTCAAAGGCAAATAAAACTGTTGTTTAAATAATTTTCCATTTGGAATATATTCCATCTATTTTCCGTCACGCTTATCCCAAGTGGGGTCATGAGGGGTGCTGGTGCCATTTGTCCAGCTGTGAGTGGAAGAGAAGAGGGTTACACCCTGGACAGGTTGCCAGTCCATCTCAGGGCAACACAGAGAAAAAAAACAACCATGCACTCACACCTGGAGGAAGCCAGAGTATCCAGAGAGAACCCATACATGCTCAGGGAAAACATGCAAACTCCATGCAGAAAGACCCGGAGCCGGTAATTGAACCCAGAATCTTTTTGCTGCAAGGCAGCAGCGCTACCCAATGCATCACTGACTGTTTCTGAACAGGATATTGATAATTATGATTAAGAATATTAAATTCATTTATGGAACACAGCAACTTAAAACAACCTGGCCAAATGTCAAATATTTGTGACTTACACACAAACTCTGAAAACATGAAATAGGCTTCAATGTGTCAAAAGGTAACATATATTACCCTGATGATCAGCAACAAGTTCAGAAATAAATAAAAAAAGTTCCATTTGTTTAATCTGGAAACAGTTACAAAGCATTTTAAGACTTCTGGCCTTCAGAGAAACACAAAGGGAGAACAGATGGAAAATCGCTAAAACTACCCAAATCTGGATAAAATAAATCTCCAGCACAGATTCAGTAATGAGCTCATCCAAAAGGTTAAGAGGGAAGCCACAAAAACATTTTAATTCTCGACGGATCAAACTTTGAGGTCAGAGTTTAAATAATAATAAATAATTCAACAGTAAGAAGGAGACCAAGCAAAGATCGGTTTCATGGGAAAGCTCTTAGTTGAAAACTATTTACCAACTTGTGGCTGTTACTTGATCTAGGAATCCATTCCTCCCAAAAAAATTTAAAAAACTTAAAAAAAACTTTAGTTCAAGGTCCACCATCTGATCCACCACTGATTAGCACACGAACACAATATGAAAGTGGCCTTTTAAAAGTCAAACATGAAAACAATCACTGTGCATTGGAAAGACCATTGTATTTAAGCTTTTTACAAATACAGATAGGTTGGTCCTTTTTTTCCCTTTTTTTTTCTTTTTACATTTCTCAAACCGAAAAGTTATTTTTGAAAACTGCACTTTTTAGTGAGGTTATTGTTGTCTGATATTTATTTCTCTATATTTATATAAAATATGGACAAAAAATGAAGAAAATACATGAATATGTATGGAAGTTAATACAGTACCTGAACAAGGTATCAACCAAGTGGTGAATAAATGTTTTGTTTAATTTAATTGTAATTTTTAATCTCATCAGTATGACTGTCTGCTTGTTCTTATTGTGATATTAGATGAATAAATTATATACCTCCTTTTAAAATTGCATAGCTTGCCTAAATGTTAAGATAAAATCATTAATAATACTGAAGCAGAGCAGTCTTAACCCACAAAAAATTGACAACTCAAAGTGGATATCAGGCCAACTTTGCGTCACGGTTCTGTGCGATCCCTTACTAAGTGCGAGTTGTTTTCAGTGTCCTTATTTGGGACTGTTGGCCTAGTAGTAAGAGAAGTGCGCTTGTGCTCTGAGAAGGTTGCAAGTATCCAGTTTAAAACCCAAAGCCTGCACTCTGGGTTCCTGAGCAAGACCCTTAACCCCACACTGCTCTCCGGGCACTGCACAGCGGCAGCCCACTGCTTCCCAAGGGGATTGGTTAAATGCAGACGTGAATTTCTCCAGTGTGAGATTTATTAAGTTGAATTAGTAAACTCACTTTAAGGTCTTTTTATCATCAGCTAAGATCATTCTTCTTATTAGAATTATCTTTTGCCATATATGAATCTGACGGTTAGTGTGAAAGTGTAAGATCATACCTGTTTCCGGCTTCACACCTAAAAATGAACACTGACATGACCTTTTTAGGAGGTTTTGGCCCCAGTCTAAACTAAAATGTTACTGAAACACATTTGGTTTCTGGGACAGTCAGTGACCTTTAACCAGTGACGGATAGCTCCTTTCACAACAACAGCTCCAGCAATCTTACTTAACATTAGCATTTGCATTGATTGTGTTTTTGCATCATGTGTCAACCAGAATGACTCCAGGTTATTGTTGTTCATCATGTTAAATGCTGTGAAAGGCCTAATAAAGCTTTACAGGATTCCATTTCAGCACCAATTTATGAGTTAATGATTCATATAATGAAAACAGGAGATAAACTTAGCAGCAGTTGAGTACAGCTCATAAAATTAAATTTAGGTGATGATAAATGACTTATTTATTGTTTACATTAAATCCTGTTATTGCCTCTCAATGTAGATTAGGCTTGTTAATATACAGCAGAAAAATGATCAGAATTAAGAAAATACCAAATTTTATTTACAGTTATATATATTTATGGCACTTCACTGTCTCGTTAGTCTGACACAATTCAAAGAAGGCTTATATAAATGGACATATCCAAGATATGTTATTTTGCCATCTAATGATATACATCTATCTTACATACTTAAATAAAAATATTATTAAAGATAAATACTGAATTTTGGTATAATAAATATATATCTATTAGATGGTCCTAATTTGGGTTAACTCTTACAGTAAAAAAACAACTTTATTTCCTCCAACCTACAAATTCAAACTCCAAATGTATCCATTCCAACATCTAAATGTGTTATTAACAGATCTCCTCTTGCTACCTTTTTTCAAATTTCCTATATGTAAAATTATTATGCCTGGGTGATTTATTTCATGCACAGTGGTTTAAAAAAATAAATAAATTGTAAAATGGCACAATATATTTTCCACCTCACTCTTTTCCTTTGTTTTAGTGTCATTCCTTTAAACCAGAATCTGTTCACAGTCTGTGGCTGAGCTCAATCCCCAAGGCTGCAAACACTTCTCAGCTCAAGCCTTTACCTTTAGAGATTAAGACATGTTCTTAAAATTTTTAGAATAAGCTTTAAATTTGCAGAAAAGAGGCATTGGGTCTTCATAAAAACAAAGCCAGACAGTGTTTTACAGGCTGCCGGCAGTCCACTCATAGAAGACAATTAGTCTAATGTTTTCCTACTAGTCATTGTTGGGTGTTTTAGGTATAAGTTTGGTTCAGTATCCTGTTGCATGACCCAGGACCTGCAACTGAAAGTAAGCACTTGATATCCTTGAGATTTCATTGTGCCCTACTGAGATCCTAAAGCAACTCTTTCCTTATCTTCCTCTGGTCCATGTTGAGTGTGGTTGACACCATGCATAGATGGGCGCACTGACCAGATTTGTGGTTTTATTCTTTTAATCAGTCTTTGGAAGCATGATTGAAAACCAGTGTAGTTTTTAATTTGTCAGATTAACCCCATTTCTGTGACCATTGTGGGGTTCTTTTTGTTATATTAATCGAGTGATACCAAAAATTGTATCCACCTGAGTAACAAGATTGATTTGTATAGATATATGTGTGTATATATATATATATATATATATATATATATATATATATATATCTTAGCTGTTCCTAGGACTGCGCTCTTCTGGATAGAGACCTCTGATGTTTTACCTGGAATCTGCTGTAGCCACTCTCCCAGTTTGGAGGTCACAGCCCCCAGTGCTCCAATTACCACTGGCACCACTGCTGCTCTTACTTTCCACATCTTTTCTAGCTCCTCTTTCAGCCCTTGGTATTTCTCAAGCTTCTCGTGTTCTTTCTTCTTGATGTTGCTGTCGCTTGGGATTGCTACATCTATCACTACTGCCTTCTTCTGCTGTTTGTCGATTAACACGATGTCTGGTTGGTTAGCCATCACCTGTTTGTCAGTCTGGATCTTGAAGTCCCATAGGATCTTAGCTCGGTCATTCTCAACTACCTTAGGAGGTGTCTTCCATTTTGACCTTGGGACTTCCAGCCCATACTCATGGCAGATGTTCCTGTACACTATGACAGCTACCTGGTTGTGGCGTTCCATCTATGCACTTCCTGCCTGCATTTTACACCCTGCTGTTATGTGCTGTATTGTTTCAGAGGCATCTTTGCACAGTCTGCATCGGGGGTCCTGCCTGGTGTGGTAGACCCTGGCCTCTATTGATCTTGTACTGATATATATATATATATATATATATAGGTATATATATATATATATATATAGGTATATATATATATATATATATATATATATCTATATATATATATATATAGATATATATATATGTATATATATATATATATATATATATATATATAGATAGATAGATAGATAGATAGATTGATTTTTGTCATTTTTAATAATTTTCAACATATTTAGTTTATTGAGTAAATTTCCCCATCATGCAACAATAAAGGGATTTCCTATGTTATTCTATTCTGTTCTATTTAGTTGTGTGCAGAGATAAAATAATGTTTAATCCTTATGAAGGAGGGACCAAGGTCTGACCCATAGATTTGCCTCCCCATTACAGATAAGTCTCATGCATGGATTCCATCTTATTTCTCTATTTCGTTTCTTCATGTTACTTTTACACATTATCAAAGAATGTCTAGCTGGTAACAAAAGGGGTCTTTATATAAACCTGAATCTTCATCAAATTGTCAATGGAAACAAAGATGTTTGTTTCAAATAAGGAAACACAGTTCTTAAACTCTATACTTGAACAAAGGCACATATCTTAAAGTACAAAATGTCCATCTATCTGAAGGAATCCTACTTTTAAAGATAATTCTCAAGGAACTATAAATACAGTCTCTTTTCATATGCTCTACAGAAGATATATAACCTGTTATCATAAGGAACTAGATCTCCACTCTTTGAAAAACATGATTCTGTCAAGGCTCAGTAGTTACTGTTTTATGGTCAATTAATATATCTTGATCTTTGTTCAGCAAAAGAATACCTGTCTCCTAGGTTGGGCTGAACTTTTGATAAACTATTTTAGTGATAAAAAAATGCCAGTTTATCATTATGTAAAATGAAAATAACATATTTACCCCAAAAAACATATATACCCCAAAAAACCCAACATAAAAAAATAAATAAATAAAAATAAAACATGATAAAAGCAGGCAGTAAAGCAAGTAGAAAACAGTTTGACCACAAATATAATTAATATTACTTCATTTAGCAGTTGGACTTTAATGGTCAAAGGTCATTCTAAATTGATGGGTTTTAACTTTGACTTTTTAAAAAAAACTCAGGCTTTCAGCATTGTTACAGTCTTCTGGGATTTTTCCAGAACAGTGGAGCAAAGGAACTAAATTCTGCTTCTCCATGATTTGACTTGAACTAGAAGACCTCAGTGATCTGGGAGGTTGAAACACTGACATGAATCTGTTATGTATTCAGTTTCTGATCCATTCAGTGATTTATAGACTAACAGAAGGATTTTAAAATCTATATTGAGAGCTTGGGGAACCAATGTAAGGACTTCCAAACCAGGCTGATGTGCTCTACTTTCTTAGTTCTAATGAGAACATGGGCTGCAGCGTTTTGGATCAGCTGCAGCTGTTCGATGGACTTTTAGACGAACCTATGAAGACATTGTTGAAATAATCAGTTCTACTAAAGATAAATGCATGAATGAGTTTTTCTAGATCCCTCTTGGACATTAGTCCTTTAATCCTGGAAATGTTATTCAGCTGATAAAGGGCTCACTCGATAACTGCCTTTACTGTATGTGTCTCAGAAGGTTCAGGTCTGAGTTAATCAGGACTCCAAGATTTTGACGATATTCCTTGTTTTCCAGCTGCAGTAGCTGAAGCTGTTAGCAAACTCTGGAACTCCCCTCCTTTGGTTCATACATTATTACCTCAGGTTTGTTTTTATTCTGATCTAGTTGAGCATGTACTGAAAAGTTATTTGTCTGGTCTCTGATTTGAAATTTACTATTTACACATAAAAGTCCCTGACATTAAAGTAACATTTAAACCATTCAAGAGCTGTACCAGAAAGGCCATTTCAGTTTTCAGGTGCTCTAATAAATTCATGTGATCAACAGTCTCAAGCGCAGCACTGAGGTCCCAAAATATCTCTGTGGTTCTCCCAGAATCTGTATTTAAGGACACATGAGCCACAGCAAAAGTGAGTCAGTGTTTACCATGCTAAATTCTGTCTAAATAGTCCTGGCATTGACAAAGGAGCCATGACCAGGAAGCAGGATGCATCCTTGCACTAATTTATTTAGTATATGGTTTTAACTGACATTTGTAACTGCCACTAGGACCTAAATGTTGCCCACAAGACTTGCATAATAGACGTATAGGCACAGCCAACTTAATCAAGTTTAAAAAACCCATAATTTATTTGTGTATACTCCGCCTGAGACATGCAAATGTGCACATCTTAATATGCTTTCAGTTCAGCTGCTTCCAACATATACCTTTTTTTTTGTAGTTCTTCTCTGGAAGGCAGTAGTTAAAATTTATTCTGCATTTATATGTCTGTTCGTCGCATAATGACATTCATAAAGCTGAGGCACTGTCTGGATTCACCATACAGTACCAGTCCGGAGCTCCTTTCCTAACCTGGATTACTGTTGACCCCAACACAGGTATAATAATATGAGTTACAATTAGAGGTATTTGGATCAATCCAAAGCTCACAGTTCAGTCAGGCAAACAGAGGGCTGTTCAGGACAGGCCCCCCCAAGTTTAAGTGGGCAACCCAAATAAAGTCCTGAGGATGCCTAGAGCTCTGGAGCCCAGTGAAGGCATTGCAGGAACCTATGAAGAAGCTTTTCTAAGGTTAGATTAAAGACTTGAGACCACAGGAGAGCTCTGAAGAGGACATAAGACCACAAAAGACTCTGGAGAAGGCTAGAGCCCACAAACGAGCTCTAAAGACTTTGAGAGGTTCTGATGAGGGTTCTGACCTGAAGAGGATGTCTGGAGCAGGAGTACAGAGGACCCTAGAAAACAACCCAAAAAGGAATCCATCCACTTGGACAGCCTTATTGGAGAATTCACGCAATATCAGGTGGAGAGAAGCAGGTTTAGCCACTGTCAAGTTCTGATGCCGTCATTAGGCATTTGTCAGAGAGATGCAAACTCAGACATTGCGAGCAATGTTGCAAGGTGTCTACGACATGGAGCAAGCTGTTAACTTCTTGTCAGTGGAGGTACTCAAAGACAGTACTCCTCTACTCCTGTTGCCTCGTCCTTTTTCCGTGTTGGTCTTACCTTTGTGTTGTGAGGCGGAGAAGGACTTAAATGGCAGAAGGATATTGGCAGGGATATGTAGTGAATGATAATCCATGAACTAATTGACACAAAGAAAATCAGGTTAACAGCAGCATAAGGTTAAGAGACAATTTGAAAACATGAAAAAGTCAATGAAGACTTCAATACAACTCAGGAAAGGGAAACTATATGGAATTCATTGTTGTAAATTGGGGGAAAAAAATGGGTAAGAATCATGACATGCTGGTATTAAAGCTGCAGCTTTTAAACATTTCCAGTCTTGCCTCACTGACAAAACCTTTTTTTTTTTTTTTACCATAAAAGATTTTCCTTTATCGAGAGTGTCTGTAGATAAGTATCTAAACTGGGATCTATACTCTGCATCATATTTCCTTGGGTTCCATTCTGAGTAATTTTTTTTTCTTTTTTTTTACTTTGTTATCCTCATAAGGGGGTCCTCCACTGATACATGCTTTTATAAAGCTGATGATAGTGATCCTGAGTTTTGACTCTTCCCAGCATAGAATCTGACATTTGTTCTATTTCACTCCTAGCAAAGAAGCATGATCAAAAATAACCTAAGCCAGGTTGATCAGAGCTTTTATGTAATTATCACAATTAATTTGCTGAATATCTGCAGCATCTCTAGGGGAACCAGGCATCTGTCTCCGAGTTAACAGCTCATGACATCATAAATTAGTTTTGCTATCATGAGAACCCCTTTTTCCTGGTAAGGGCAGATTCTCTAGACTAATGCAATCTATTGGGTTTCTTTTTAAATGGAATCATTTGAATGATACTCATAGCTTGACTGCAATGTTTTATATCTACAGTCAGTTCAGAATTTATACAGTTAACTTTAAAACCCTTATAATAGGTAAAAAAAAAAATTGTAGTGTTTAGGATACCTTGAGAGACATTTGTTTTTATTTATTTAGTTGCCCCTAGGCTTGGATGCTTGTGTGGCTCTCTTTGTTATGGCTGCCTGAACACAACCTCAGCCATGGAGAGCATTTGCTTTGCTTGGGCTTTGTTTTATGCCAATCTCAGCATTCTTCTCTGCTACCTTATGTCTTAGTAGGCGGTGTGCCAGAGCTCTCTATTCTTTTTCTTTGTCCACCACAAGTTTATACTGTGGATGATGAATTTAGTTCACCATATTGACAAGCTGACTGATCAGAGAGCCACAAAGTACCTGAGTTTTTTCAATAACACCAGTGACTTGGTGGTGGTCAGGAAACCCACATCCCCAAAACAAAAGGTTTCAGAATTTTCGAGTTATTAATACTCTAGCAAAACACTGCACTAAAGGTAGATAGATAAAAAAATGCGCAGGTTCAATATATCCCTCCATTCTGGGTTCATCCACCACTTAGAAAAAAAAAATCAATAAATAAACCTTTGGTTCTCTCCCCTGCTTCACTTGTTTCCTCTCTAATAGTTCTAATTCTTTCACTTATTGTCAGAGACATGTTTATTGTGTTACTCTAAGAACAGACCTGATAGGTAAAGTCATTCAACTGCATCTGATTTGTTGCTTTAGGGAAAACAGCCATAATTAAAATGAAAACTCAAATTAAATAAAAAAAACAAACATTTATTGATCCCGAAGGACAATGTGTCAATAGTTGCTGGCAGGATTCATCTCTTGAAGTGATCTCTTGCAACAAATCTGTCTTCGACTGAAGACACTCTGTTGTTGTTCAGCAGTTTTCCGAAGAGGATGCTCAGAGTTGCACATAATGTTCTCTGTTCTCCAGAGGTTCTAGGAGTTCCTTGAACAGCCAGCCTTCTTTTTCAGCTTCTTTAAGTCATTGCTCTGAAGATGTTTCCCCTGCAGACGATGGTAGAAGAGATCAGCCTCTCCACTTATTATAGAAGATTTGCAGCATCTTGCTGCAAACACAGAGGAATGTTTCTGTGTGTTTCTGTGAAAACTCAACTGCTAAAGGAAGGTTCAACCTGTGACATTTGGATCTCAAATCTAAGCATGTCACATGAGAATAATCCGAAAATATGAACAAAATTGACCTAAGCAGTTATTGAAAGTCAAATATCTCACAATTCACCAAATAAAAAAGTCTTGACATTTATATTTTTACATGTTAAGGCATCAAATATGTTATCTTAAATAAGCACATTCACAGAAAATATTATCTTTCTTTAATTATTAATCATATAATATATTTTTACGGTCACACGCTGTAATATAATTTTCCAACTCTATTATATTTATAGTGTACTTATATTTAGGGATCATAATAACAATTTCTAAGAAAAAAGGTAAATAGAGCTTCATGAAGTGATAACTTTAAAATTGTGTTTATTTTTATATCAGAAGATATTGATAGCAACTCTATCATTCATTGAACTTACTTTTGCCCAAATGATTCCCTTTTGCCAAATCTAGGCTTAATAAAAGATGTTCCTGCATTTTTTGATGTAGGAATGGTTGTGGATGTAGAAAGTAGCATTGAGAAGGAAAGAATGAGAAAGAAAAACTTCCACTGGCTTATTCGCCGCTCTAATACACTGTCAAAAGCTAACACTTGTTTTCTTTAAGGGTCATTGCTTCTGAGTTCAACCTCTTTCCTTACAGCAGGTGCCCAAATAAATTAAGACCTTCAGCTAGAAAAAGGCTCCTGACAATCCTGCCGCTTACTGTGTGTCCTTCCTCAATCACACAGGTGGGGATTAGACTGCAATTTTTTATTTTTATTTTTTGGGGGCTTCCAGTGACTGATTTATATTGCAAGCCAAAGTCAGCAGCTAGGTTTGAATACTGCTCATAGGCAGTGTCCCACAAGCGTCCTTATTAATCTCTCTCTCAGAAAGTGGAACGCTCAGCGGTAACCCAGAGGAGAAGCTTAAACAACCATCAATCCTCTAATAAAACAGACAGCAATTTGCAAACCTCACTATAGCAGGCGCACTATGCATCGGTTGAAGACAGCTAGCAGCATGTGCGAGCACTGAAAACATAAGATGTAATAATGCACCATATATAAATACATTAGTGGAGAAATGCATCATAGGGAACAATTCACAGCGTTTGTTTCACAGCAACAGGAGCCTCTACTGTCTTCACATTCAAAAGCATGAATTGCTGCGGGAAGATTTATAGATTAATTTATATTTTGATGTGGTATGAATACTTTTGGGATGTAGCCACTGCGTATTGCTGGAAAAATATGAAATTATTTAAAGGTTTTAGTGCTTTGTTACATTTGAATGTGGAATGAGACAAGATTTGGATACATATTATGTTAATATTAAAGGGAATCCCCTTTAGCTGTTTGTTCTTTTTAAAATTTTCATTGTAGCTGTTAATGCATCAGCCAGTGGAGGTGGCATAATTAAGCTGAATCTTTTAAAAAAGCAGAAAAAGACATGTTTTCTATCCTCTTGCTGTGGGTTCAGACTTAATTGAATCACATTTGACTTGATTGTGACTGTGATCAACGAAAACCTTTTAGTACAAAGACTTGTGTCCTTTCCTTAAGCACTTAAAACATAGGACAGAGATACTCTTAGTAAATACAAAATATATTCATTTATAAAATAAAATAGGCTTTGAAAACCAAACTGTCCATATCACCTCTAAAAAAATCCAAAGCATACTGTGATTACAGATGTTTTCAGGAGTCAGTAGTCACAACAAAGCTATATTACTGCATGACCTGGAGATTTAGATAAGAAAATGATTGCAGAACACAAAGAACATAATAGAAACATGAAAAAAACATAAAAGATTTAAAAAATAGACAACACCTTATGACCCAAAGCTAAAAGGAGAAAAAATGTATTATGCACAAAAGAAAAAAAAGACAAATGGTCACTGGCTCCACAGCGTCAGTGTTTCGATGGTGCTGGTGTCTATCTTTAGCAGTGTATGGGCAAATATCGTGTCGTAGGGCAAATATACAATATTTTGCAGTATTATTTGAATTGTAAAATTACAGTTACTTAATTGCTAATGGCATTACTTTTACAGTTATGATTAATATCGACAGCAACACGTTATGATTCCTCAGTAATTCCACTGGCACTGTCACTGTGAAGTTACATCTAGCTGTAATTTTATTGGAAATGACTGGAAAATACAAGTTACTCTGATATATTTACAGTGAAATATTGTGATATAATTCCCTGTAGATTACTCTGAAAGTTAGTAGCCAGTAATTTACCATAAATTCACAATAAAAAAAGCAGTTTGGTTGATATCAAGAAGGTATCAGAAATCATAACACCTATAAAATGAGAAATACTGGACAAATATAGCTCAATTCCACTTTTCATTAAGCCTCTTTTTGTCAGGAGCTCAGAGGTTTGGACCCAGAATTCAGGCGAGACAGACAGTGAAGCTTTAAACGAGTTTATTGAAACAAGCTGCGTGCGGCTGCTCATCAGCTGGCGCGGGTTCACTGGATACGCTGCGGGGATATGGACTCGGATAAATATCTCAGAAGCTCAATCGGGAATTATATGAGCTGATAGTCACCAACCTGGCAAAGTTCAGTCTGAGCTCAGGAGGAGGAGTGAAGTCCGGAGGAGCTGAGCTCCACAGCGTGAGACTGAGCCCGAACCAGAGATCCAGAAGGGTGGAGAAGCAGCGACCAGCAGCAGCCAGAGCACACAGAGAAAACGAGGGATCCAGGAGGGATAATCCAAGCCGTGGTCAGAAGACGGGTCCAAGGTCGGCAACAGGTAGAATCCAGAGAAACAGAACAGGCAAAACAGAGCAGAGCAGGGGCGGCCAAAACTCAGAAGTCCGGGGGCAGAAACAGGTCAAAATCAGGCAGAATACATACAGAGAAACGCTAGAACTAGACAGGCTGGAAGCTTGAATAATCTGGCACCATGGGCTGGGAACTAGTGGAATAAATAGGAGAGGAAACAGGTGGATCTGATAAGAGATAATAGGGCCGGGGAGGAGCAAAACAGATAAGAGGAAAAACAGAGTAAAACCCAGCCTACAGTGCCAAGATCATGACAGAACCCCCCCCTCAAGGGCGGAAACCAGACGCCCCACCGGGCTGATCAGGGTGATCTCTATGGAAGGCCCTAATGAGTTCCTTATCCAGGATAAACCGGGCAGGGACCCAGGACCTCTCTTCCGGTCCATAACCTTCCCAGTCCACCAAGTACTGGGTTCCTCTGCCCCTTTTCCTAGACCTCAGAAGGCGGTGTACTGTGTAAGCCGGACCACCATCAATGAACCGGGCGGGCGGAGGGGGTCTGGAGGTGGGCAAAAACCTAGATGAGACCATAGGTTTGACCCGGGACACATGAAAGGTAGGGTGTACTCCAAGTGAACGAGGGAGCTGGAGGCGGACTGCCACCGGGTTCACCAGCTTAGAAATGGGAAAAGGGCCGATAAAGCGAGGGGCCAGCTTTCTGCTATCAACTTTTAGGGGAAGATCCTTGGTGGAGAGCCAAACCTTCTGGCCCACCTGGTAAGTAGGAGCCGGAACCCTCCGACGGTTGGCAGCTTTAACTTGACCAACCAAGGATCTAGCAATGGCCTTCCTGGCCCTTCTCCAGGCCCGCTGGCACCTGAGAGCAGACAGGCGGGCAGAAGGAACCTTACTGTCCCTCTCCTGAATGGTGAACACCGGTGGCTGAAAACCAAAAACAACGAAGAACGGAGAGAGTCCAGTGGTGCTGGAGGGGGCAGAGTTAATGGCATGCTCAACCCAGGAGAGTTGACTGGCCCACTTAGTGGGATCACCCTCACAGAGGATACGAATTTTTGTCTCAATGACCTGGTTGGCCCTCTCTGTTTGTCCATCAGTTTGGGGGTGAAAGCCTGAAGACAAACTGACGGAGATCCCTAACAAGGAGCAGAACTCCCTCCAGAATTGAGAGACAAACTGGGGACCCCTGTCGGAGACTATGTCAGTGGGGAGGCCATGGAGACGAAAAACTTCTCGGATGAGGACCTCCCCCATCTCTCTGGCAGACGGGAGTTTGGGCAGCGGAACCAAGTGGACCATCTTGGAGAACCGGTCAATAATAGTGAGGATGACAGTGTTACCATCAGAACTAGGTAACCCAGTGATAAAGTCCATGGCAATATGAGACCACGGCCGAGAAGGGATGGGCAGAGGTCGGAGAAAACCAGATGGAGGCCTATTGGATGTTTTAGACTGGTTGCAAATGGGGCAGGCTGCCACAAACTCCCGCACATCTGCAGACAGAGAAGGCCACCAAAACTGAGAACGAACAAAGCTGATGGTTTTGGAAACACCAGGATGACAGAAAAAACGGGAACCATGGCAGAAACCTAACACTTTCCTTCTAAGACCATCAGGGACAAATAAACGATCACTGGGGCAACTGCTAGGAGAAGGTTGGTTAATGAGAGCTTGCCTGACCTCCTTCTCAATGTCAACCATGGTAATGGAACATCTTACAGACTCTGGCAGCACAAACTCCTCAGCACCACCGGAACTCTCCTCATCCACCTCAAACACCCTGGACAAAGCATCAGGTTTAATGTTCTTGGTCCCGGGCCTGTAAGATAGAGAAAAGTTAAACCGGCCAAAGAAAAGTGCCCACCTCGCCTGTCTAGGATTGAGTCTCTTAGCCGATTTAAGATACTCCAAGTTCTTATGATCAGTCCAAACCAGAAAAGGAATCTTTGAACCCTCCAACCAGTGTCTCCATTCTTCTAAAGCCAGCTTCACTGCAAGCAGCTCTCTGTCCCCGACATCGTAGTTCTGTTCTGCAGCAGAAAGCTTCTTTGAGAAAAAGGCACAGGGATGAATCTTTCCGTCCTTAGCCTCCTGGCTAAGAACCGCCCCAACCCCTGTACTGGAAGCATCCACCTCCACAATAAATTGTCTCTCAGGGTCAGGAGAAACCAGAACAGGTGCAGAGGTGAACAAAGACTTAAGCCTATTAAAAGACCGATCAACCTGATCAGACCAACAGAACCTAATCTTGGAGGAGGTGAGAGCATGAAGGGGCGCAGCTACCTGACTGTAGTTCCTGATAAACCTGCGGTAAAAATTAGCGAACCCCAGGAATCTCTGAAGCTGCTTTCTATCCCCTGGAACCGGCCAGTCGGTAACCGCGCGCACCTTCATGGGGTCCATGGAGATCTGATCAGGGGAAACAGCAAAGCCCAGAAATGACATTGTGTTAACATGAAACTCACATTTTTCTGCTTTGACAAACAGTTGGTTCTGAAGCAGACGTAGCAGGACAGATCTGACATGTTTTCTATGGGACTCTAGATCCCGAGAATAAATAATAATGTCATCAAGGTAGACAAAAACAAAATGTCCAACCATGTCTCTGAGCACCTCGTTAACCAGATTTTGAAACACAGCCGGAGCGTTAGTGAGCCCAAAAGGCATTACCAAATACTCATAATGGCCGTTGGGAGTATTGAAAGCGGTCTTCCATTCGTCACCCTCCCGAATGCGGACCAGGTGGTAAGCGTTACGGAGATCCAGCTTGGAAAAAATCTTAGCCCCCTGAATCTGGTCAAAAGCCGAGTTGATAAGAGGGATGGGGTAGCGATTTTTGACTGTGATGTCATTAAGACCCCTGTAGTCTATACACGGCCTGAGGGAACCATCCTTCTTCCCCACAAAAAAGAAGCCTGCACCAGCAGGAGAAGAAGAAGGACGAATAATGCCAGCTCTAAGTGACTCGGAGACATACTTCTCCATGGCGAGAGTCTCAGGAGCAGATAAAGAAAATAATCTACCCCTAGGGGGTGTGGTCCCTGGTAGCAAATCTATCCCACAATCATAAGGCCTGTGTGGAGGCAGAGCAGTAGCCCTGCTTTTATTGAAAACCTCCCTGAGATCGTGATACTCCACAGGCACCTTAGAGAGGTCAGGGTAATAGTCATTCTCCTCACTCGTAATGGAGGCTTCTGACTTGGCTGAGCATAGACAGGAACCAAGGCAGGAAGTAGCCCAACCTAAAACCTCCAACTTCTGCCAGTCGATATGTGGGTTGTGCTTAGTTAACCAGGTTAAACCTAAAATGACTGGAACCTGAGGAGAATCAATGATTAAAAAGGAAATAGTCTCTGCATGATTTCCACCCACCACTAGCTCAACCGGCTCCGTCACTAGAGATGACCGGTTGAGTTCATGGCCATCTAAGGCTAGTACCTTGTGGGTGTCCTTTGAGGGAAGGAGCTTAATGCCGAGTTGTCTGGCCAGGTCCCCATCCATAAACTCGGTGTCAGCTCCAGAGTCCACAAATGCAGAGAGACAATGACTGAGAGCACCGACAGAAACAGTTACAGGGAGCAGGAGTTCTGGGGAGGCAGATAGTCTAGCATGGCTCAGCAGGACCCTCCCTGCTCCTAACTGAGCCGGTCCTTTTACTGGACAAAATCTCACCCAATGTCCCTCACCACCACAGTAGAAACAGAGGCCCAGCTTGAAGCGGCGATCCCTCTCCTCCTTGGAAAGACGCGTGCGTCCCAGCAGCACCGGCTCTGAACCAGAAGAACAAGGAGGTTCTGAAGTCATCATGTGAGCCACCGGAGCAGAAGAGGAAGTGAAGTGATGATCAGCAGGTCCCCGCTCTCTGCGCCGCTCCTGAAGGCGAAGGTCGATCCGGACCGCCAACTCCTCCAGCTGCTTCAGGGAACGAGGGTAATCCCGGGTGGAGAGCTCGTCCTTGATCCTCTCGCTGAGGCCAGTGATGAACACATCCATGAGAGCATGCTCATTCCAGGGGCTTTCAGCAGCCAGCAGGTGGAAGTCAATTATATAATCCGACACAGTTCGATCCCCCTGTCTCAAAGCCAGGAGTCCTCTGGAAGCTTCTCTGCTGGGGAGAACTGGGCTGAAAACTCGGGTTAATTCTTTAGAGAAATTTTTATAGGAACTGCAAAGGACTGAATTATTCTGCCATTCTGACGTTCCCCATAACTTGGCCTTGCCTGCTAACAGCGAGATAACAAAAGCCACCTTGGCGCGATCGGAAGGAAAAGCAGACGGCTGCAGTTCAAAATGGATTTCACATTGGGTCAGAAAGGCTCGACATTGTTCGGGATCGCCCCTAAATAACTCTGGGGGAAGCAGGTGCGGCTCTTGGAAGGCCGACCGTGCCGAGGCAGGTGTCTGATCGGGGTCTGCAGTGAGAGAGGAATCAGAGGCAGGCAGAGCCTGATCGCGCAGCTGGGTGGAAATGTCCCGCACACCTGACTCTAATTGAATCATGCTGCGCTCAACGTCCTGCCGCCACTGTCTGTCCGCTGATGGGTCCATATTTGGCCAGATTATTCTGTCAGGAGCTCAGAGGTTTGGACCCAGAATTCAGGCGAGACAGACAGTGAAGCTTTAAACGAGTTTATTGAAACAAGCTGCGTGCGACTGCTCATCAGCTGGCGCGGGTTCACTGGATACGCTGCGGGGATATGGACTCGGATAAATATCTCAGAAGCTCAATCGGGAA
Source organism: Cyprinodon tularosa (assembly GCF_016077235.1). Lineage (NCBI taxonomy): Eukaryota > Metazoa > Chordata > Actinopteri > Cyprinodontiformes > Cyprinodontidae > Cyprinodon > Cyprinodon tularosa. The sequence goes on from NW_024039651.1 coordinate 2,050,399, forward strand.
TTATAATGAGCTGATAGTCACCAACCTGGCAAAGTTCAGTCTGAGCTCAGGAGGAGGAGTGAAGTCCGGAGGAGCTGAGCTCCGCAGCGTGAGACTGAGCCCGAACCAGAGATCCAGAAGGGTGGAGAAGCAGCGACCAGCAGCAGCCAGAGCACACAGAGAAAACGAGGGATCCAGGAGGGATAATCCAAGCCGTGGTCAGAAGACGGGTCCAAGGTCGGCAACAGGTAGAATCCAGAGAAACAGAACAGGCAAAACAGAGCAGAGCAGGGGCGGCCAAAACTCAGAAGTCCGGGGGCAGAAACAGGTCAAAATCAGGCAGAATACATACAGAGAAACGCTAGAACTAGACAGGCTGGAAGCTTGAATAATCTGGCACCATGGGCTGGGAACTAGTGGAATAAATAGGAGAGGAAACAGGTGGATCTGATAAGAGATAATAGGGCCGGGGAGGAGCAAAACAGATAAGAGGAAAAACAGAGTAAAACCCAGCCTACAGTGCCAAGATCATGACACTTTTGTTTTTCTTTTAGTTTGGTAAATCACTAGTAAATTCAGTACCAGTCGATACTGAATATAAACATGCGCATTTATTTCAGGCATTATCTAAGGTAGCTGCTTAATGGGTTTTCTTTTTTATGTTGTGGTGTGCCATGTAAAATAGTCACTCTTCTAATTAACATTTTGTCTGTGCTATCCTCACTCTAAGTGTTGAGGTTTCTTTGACAAGACACGAACTTGTGATTAACGTTCGTTAGATGGATGTCTGGGGAAGATTGATTTAAATGAAGCACACTGTATCACATACTGTTGGTGTAAGAGAATATAAATTAAACTTTGGAGAAATTATTAAATGCTATTTTTTCCATTTTTAAATCTGGCTTTGGAATAACATTTTCAAACCCTTGTTATAGAAATGTAGTGATAAAAAGAGTAAGAAGTGCTTTTAATAAAGTAAGAGAAGATTATTTGAACGAGAGCGGACACATTTTACCACAGTGTTAGTGAACGTGCAATAAGCCAAAAGTTATTGCATCCTTGTGTACATATTAAAGCATATGGCAGAACGTCGATGAGAAACAGATGTGGGAAACGTAGAGAGGGAAACAACCTTGAAAGACCTCTACTCACAGGAACCAGACAGGATAAAATTCTATATATCTGAAATGAAAGGAGATAACGGTACCAGAGAAATCACATTCCTTCATTTAAAATGCAAGGCCATTGATACAGATTAGAGGACGAAGCACACCGGTTCTTCTGTTAACAGAGCTTTTTGTGAAGTGTGCCGAAGTTATTCTCAATTTGATGAGGGGAGTGCAAAGTAAAGCAGCATTTTAAAATTGAGTCATGAAAGAAATGTACTGTGCATGTTCATCCAGCGTTGTTCAACATAAGCATCCTTGTGTTCCAACCATCAGTGTTATATAAAGTACTGAAATCTCAGAGTGAAGTAAAAGTATAGGTAACTCTCCCAAATATGACTTTGGTAAAAGTCCAAGTCACTGGCTGAAATGTTACTTAAGTTAAAGTCTTAATGTAGGTCAAATGTCTTAAGTATGAAAATTACTGTAAAAGTAGATTTACTCAAGTAATGTAATGAAAAATATAAGTAAAAAGTAAAACAAGGCAAATGCTGTTTGAATAACTTTTTTTTATAATTGGTAAACTTTGAAGGTTAAATTCACTTAAGATAAAATATATACAACAAAGTGAAGGAGAAACTTAGACCAAGTTTAGACAGAAAATACAATCTTTATGTACAGTAAGCCTTCAGTTTTCCTTCTTCAAGTAAGGTCAGTGCTATACACTATAAAATTGTACACAACCAAGTGCAGACAAAATTTAGATCAGGGGGTGTGTACTAAGAACATGGTTAAGTGATAAACCAGGCTTAGTTAACCTACAGGAAGTGGTAAACCTGCTACATTAAGCTTAACATTTCACATTAATGCCTAGTAAACAAGCGATAGTTACTGATACAGGTGGATTATAACCATTTCATAAGAAGTTACCTCGATGTTTCTCCAAGTTAAGACGGGGAGTTTATGTAAGATAGAATTTCCACGTCTTTGGGCAGGCATAACAGACACTTCATGCTGTACAACAAATCTTTAACACCCCTGAAAGAGTGCATTGTGTTTAAATAAGGCCACATCACCAACTGGTAGTTCCCCTGTAGCAGTCGCTGTCATTGTCTCCGTCTCCTCTTCCATGTGGCTGCTGCTGATTGAGAGACTGGCTTTGTGTTTAATGGAAGAATTGAAACAGGTGTATCCTATTGTTAGTGATGAAGAAGCCCAGGCAAGTCCGGACTTTGTTGCAGTCAATCAGTAGGAGGGGTCAAAACACCTGGGTTTTTCTCTCTCAATTTTTTTTTTTGGTAACGCGTAACAACACCAAACATTGAAAATGAATGGGAGTGAAAGTATGCAATTAATTTCGGAAATATAGTGAAGTAAAAATGAAATGTATAAAAAAAAATATAAACTCACTTACTTTGTAACTATACAACATTGCCCACAATTGTTTTTTATTTGTTTTTTTTAGATCTGGTAAATTAATATTAGTATTGAAATGCTAATAATATGTTCAGAGTAGAATTATACAGTTCTGGTTTGATCTGTCTTATAATTGTATGTTTTAAAATAGAATTATAAGTGTCCATATAATCTGTAATACTGTTATAATAAAGCGTTTTATATGCATAAATGAAGCGGAACACTGTAGTGATAGCAGTACTGCTCCACTTGTGAAAGTAAAATCTGTTGGGCTCTTTTTGGCATCAAGACAATTATTCTTATTGCCACATTGCCAGACAGGACAATTGAAAATAATATAAATAAATAAAAAATAAAATATAAACTAGAATTTGAAGATTCAGAATTAGAAGAACAACAGGACTACAATAAGCTCCTGCCAATTTGAGCCGTATTGCTCAATGTAGGTTAGCTTCTAATAACATGAAACTCACTATTTCCTTTTTTCACAAGTACTTCAAATTATAAGCAAATCAGATTTTTATTTTTATTGCACTCAAGTTAGGTTTTCATACATTATTGATACCAAACTCCTTTGACCAAAAGTTGAAGCAACACAAGTTCCTGCCTCCCACAGTTTGGTTTGAACCAATCACACCAACAAATGAAACAGCAGACACCATCAGAAAACACAATTATTACGCTTTTACACTTTTGCTGTTTCTCTTTCAAAGGCGAAATTCTGCAGAGTGACAAAAAAAAGATAGAAAATAAAAAACAGAAAAAGAAAAATAGCAGCAGCTACTGGTATGCCCACCTGCACTGCCATGTTTATTTGTTTTTTTGTCACTGCTATATGTAATGGATCATGACTGGATCAATTCTTGTTTGGTTATTAACTCACATTTACTTCAAGAATTTAGGTTGCAGGAAATATTTTTAAAAATGTGGCATGTAAACAGTTTATGTTGTTTTTGTTTTTTATGGCAGGAGATAGGCTCAGCCTAATTATAAGTTTGTAATCATTAAGGCAGCAATGTAATTTAAAGAGTATTTGCAACGTTGATAGAAGAGCCATAATCGTGGATACAATAATGTGTCAGCATTAGTGGAGATTTATTTCATTCATTGTGCTTAACTTGATGGCAACACCCAGCAGCAATGGTGTTTGCTACAAATTTGGAATTAATGTTTTACCTTGGCTGGCAGTTTTCTTTTGTTTAATTGCAAAAATTATTTAATGACCAATAGCATACATCGGATGTATGCCGAGACTTTGCAAAGCTTTTCATTTTCCAAAATGTCAAACATGGAGTGCAGCATACTTGTTAACGACTCAGCATGTCATGGTGGCAGTGATGAACCTTGGATGTCAAACCTCTCTCTGCTACTGAAGGAAACCACACTTTAAAGCTGCTTTCTTATTTAATTCAAAAAGCAAAGATGTTGCTCAACACAGTTAAGGAGGAACAATGCAGGATATTTCAAGAACTGAAGGTTTAAAAATATGGATCATGGCCAATGTTTATTGCACAATGATATACGGCCAAATGAATGAAAATCAAACACACTAGAGCAGCTTATAGATCTATAGCTTATAGATCAGAGCAGCGGAAAATAAAACGTGTTAAAATGTGGTACAGTGGGCGCTGGTTGGAAATGGACACTTCACTCACGTTCCGCGTGTTTCACATATTGTGTGAAAAACATGTGACTACTATAGCCACTAGGTGGCAGTCTGAGTCCATTTCGGCGTCCCATGAGTCAGAAGTAGATAGGTCAATTAGCAAACTGGGATGTCCTTTACATGTTCCGGGCTGTTGGTGTAGAGGGTAGAGGGAGTGGTGTGCAGCTTTGAAGGTTGAGGGTTCGATCCCAGCTATGGACAAATATTTTTCAAATTTTTTTTAAATCACTTTTTTATTACATTAGACCATAGGGATTATCATTCTACATTTTTATCTTACTGTATATATAGGTATATTATATTGCATGCCTTATAGGCACAGTGTTTAGATATTTTTATAATTGTATTTACCCTATTCCATATTATATGTGTCATGGTCTGGCGGTGTTTGTGAATGAGAGATGGTGCGGCTCAGCTCATGTTCACGTGAAGCAGCAGATATGCAGCCCAGATGAGGAATTACTTTCAGTGAGTTTAAGACTTTATTATCTGCCGCGGGAGTTTGGTCACGTGATCGTGCTGTGTGTTTCCAAAGCGTAGTAAACAAGTTTCAGACTAGAGTCTGAGACGGGAGTAGATTTTCACTCCTGTCCCATCCCGCTCCGGAAGCAGTGATGGTTTTTGGGTTGTGTAGTTTTTTTGACTCGCATTATGGTGTAGGCTTCAAGGAAAAAAACTACAAAATGGCGGCGCCGCGCCAGTACTGGATTTTTTTTCTTTCTATTTAATTTTATTTTTTAGCATCAATCCTAGTTTTTTTTTGTTATTATTGGTTTGCTCCCGCTCCCGTCTGCTCCCGTTAGTGTTTAATACTGTACTGTCCCAATCACGTGATCGTTACTAATACTGACTCCCATCCCACAATACTTCGATGTCTTTTTTTAATTTTTTGACAATATGATCATTAGACGGGTAAAACTTATGAATTATTTTTAAATGATATTGCTTTAATTTTGGTGGTCAGCAAACATCGGTTGGGTAAGAGCCAGACCTTCTTCCAGTCAATGTTTTGCACAAATGTATTCCAGTATGCAGGGCCGGATTTAGGTGGATGGGGGCCCCTGGGCTGGAGTCAGGATGGGGGCCCCTGGGCTAGAGTTAAAAAAAAAATATATATATATATATAATATATATATATTATATATATATTATATATATATATATAATATATATATATTATATATATATATATATATATATATATATATATATATATATATATATATATTTATATATATTGTATGTGTGTTTGTTTTGTTTTAGAGGATAAATAACGTGCAAATACCAGAAGAAATTGCTCCAAAGACTTAGGCATAATCTATAGGAGACATAGGAATTTTGTATTCTTCTAGAAACTCTTTATAAGAGTAAAGAAGACCCTCTTTGTTAAATAATTGGTCAACCAAAATAATGTTATTATTAAACCAATAATCAATAAATAAGGATTTATCTTTAAACAATATGTCTTTATTGTTAGATTTGTTAGAACAGACTTCTTCACTCTGCCCCACTCTCCCCATGCTCACACAATACGTCACGCAACCAGGAACAATAAAAGGCTGGACCTTTTGTTATGCAAATGTTAAGGATGCATACACCTCTGCCCCCCTCCCCCCGCTGGGTCGTTCAGATCACAACCTTGTCTACCTGCCCCCCATTACATTCCACTGGTGAGAAGGACAATTGCACAGTCAGTGAAAGTTTGGTCGGATGACACCACTGAGGAGCTGAGGGATTGTTTCAGCAACACAGACTGGAGCATGTTCAACAGCCTGACTGAATGCATCACTGACTACATGACCTTCTGTGTGGAGAGCATTGTGCCTACACCAAGTTTGCAGATGAGTTAAACAGCTTCTTCACCCGGTTTGACTCCCCTCACTGTTAAAAAAGTAAATGGCAATTGTTGTTCTAACACACAATTGTATTGTAATCCGACTCAGAAATATAAATTTGACATCTAACAAATAAATACACGTTTGCCCAACTCAAATTCTCAGAAGTTGGTTTAACAAGGAGTTTTAAATCGCCTATACAAGATTTTTTGAGTTCCCTCAACTGTAAACTCATGGGCATGCGCACTGCTTATGTTCATGGACACGCCCACTACGGTACGGGGTTTCCTATCCCTTTCTTCAAGGGCACAGCCTTTTTCCCTCGTGTTTGAGAAGATTGGCGGACATTGTGATTTTATGCATCTGGAGAACCACGGAGGAACGACCCTGGGACCTTACCAGTTTTCCCGGTGAGTGCTGCAAAGTACAGACAGTTAGCGGTTAGCTCCGTGAGTTAGCATTCCCTTGTGGTGTATTGCCACCGAGTTGAAGCATGAGTTCACATGTTTTTCACGTTCTGATGAAAGGAAAAGCAGCGCACGTGCACGTGTATAATGCGCGTGTGCGCGTGCGTGTTTATGCCGCGCATGTGCGGGTGAGTGTTTATGCATAGAGAAAAGAGTGTGCCTGTTATTTTCATTGTACAAATGAAAAGAGACATTAAGTTGAGTGTAGTAACTTATTAAATTTCTAAATTGTTTTATGTAGTGCAGTGTTGTTGCACTCAGGCACAGAATATTACAAGACTACATTATTTTACTTTCTTAATCCGATGTGGGTATTTACTGTTATTTACATTATTTACATGTGGATTTTTTGCTTTCATGATTTTATTTGCTTTACAAGAAAAACAGTGACATTAACATTTTATATGTTAACCCTGTAATGCAGCAGTTAATTCGTAATGAGTTAGAAAAGTTACATTACACACTGAAATTTATCATACTTAGAGAGATATAAACTGTACACTTAAGAACAAGAAGTGAATGGATTTAACTAAGCCCTGTTGTGCTATGCAGGCTGGGTTTTTTGGATACCCTGGATTCTGGATTCTCTCCTTAAATGGAGATGGCGAGCCAACCGTGTGAACATCTGGATTTGGATTGAAGAGAAGGATTTGGACTGAAGAGGACTTTCTTTTTTTGCATTCATCGTCCTGTCGGAGTGGTAGGACTAAAAAGAAAAACTCAGAGATAAAAAGGGAAAACCTTTTTCTTTTTCCGTTGGGAAACAAGACATTTTATTTCATTTTATTTTTTTTAAAAGGGTGCACCCAATTTAAAGAGACTACAATTGAAAAAAACAAACTGAAGGCCGTCCAAATTTGTAAAACTGTTATTTTTTCATATATGTTAATACACTTACTTCACAAAAAATTACCTGTGTGTTTTCCTCTTACTAAAATGGTGTCTTACTGTTTTTTCCCTCATCATCACTCTTACGAATCTAGAACATTCTGGTCCAGTGTCATGTTACTTTGATCTGTGCAGTTAAGATTATGTTGTTGAACATGGTACTGTATCTATGCAATGTTTGGCTTGAAGCAATAAAAATGTTGTATTAACATAATTTTTTGTGTGTTGAATGATTGGTAGTGAAGACGATTGGTAGGACTAAAAAAACTGAGTTGATAGAACTCAACTTGCAGATAACACTACAAAATCTGAGTTTGTAGAACTCAAAATCTATATGTCAAACTCATAAAACAAAGTTGATAGAACTCAGAACTTAAAGGTGAAACTCAAAAACCTAAGTTGGTAGAACTCAAAATTTCTATGTAACACTCCAAAAACCTAAGTTGGCAGAACTCAAAAATCTTTGTAAACTCAACCACAGTGAATTTAAGTAAGGAAAACTCAAAAAACCAAATGCATCACGTTGCCTAGAAAATGTAAGTTCTGTCAACCTCTATTTTTTTTTCAGTGCTCACACTGGTCCCCTCCCTGCCCTCAACTCTCCACACACTTTCAACCACCAGCCCCCCAGAGACCTTTCCCCCCCACCGCCGCCACTCCCACCAACCCCCGACCCATCCACACCTCTAGTCGTGCCTTCCTCCCCCCTCACAGTAACACCAATGCAGGTGAGAAGGCAGCTGAAACATTGGAAAGCCTCAAGACCAGACGGCCTCCCCCCCAGGCTGCTGAGGACCTGTGCAGATGAGCTCTGTCAGATCCTCAGCAACATGTACAACCTGAGCCTCAGCCTGGGGGTGGTCCCCACCCTGTGGAAGACCTCATGTGTGGTTCCGGTTCCCATATCAGCCGGATTGGAGCAGTGGTTCTAGAGGAAATTTATTTGGAAAATTTCTGAAATGTTTGCATTTCTGGCCTCTAATAGTATCTTTGATTCCAATTATCTCTAAAAGTAATAAAGCCAAACACTTTAAACTTGGTAGATCTATGGAGGGTCCTAAAAATATTCAATCCCTAAAATATCGGCCAGATTGGAGCAGTGGTTCAAACTTATTTGGAAAATTCCTGAAATTTTTGGCCTCCAATACTAGCATCTTTAACTTCAATTATCTCAATAAAGCTAAACACTTCAATTTTCACAATCAATACAAACATTCCCACATATGTCCAATGTGAAAGATTATGAGGATATGAGCAATTGTTGTGAAGAAATCTTTATTTAAAAATCTAAAGCAGCTTTGTTTCCAACACAGTGCTATTTAAACAAATACACAGCGGGATCTAATTTGTCATATTGATAACATGTCAGGTTTAGATTATGAACAAAATTAAAAACAATTATGTTGCATATACTCTATATTATCCTAATTATGTACAGCATTATAAAACAAAATTACAAGCAGGTTTATCAATACAGAAGATCCAACAATAACTGCCTTGCTCTTTCTCCGACATTGTATAGTGAGAAAAGTGGTTTTCACAAGTCTCACCATGCTCACTGCACTAAATATTAATATTAAGAAAATATTTACAAATTCTACAATGTCTAATAAGGCATTATTATGAATGTTAATGATGGTTACAATGGCTGTGTCTCAATTCGCAGGCTGCCTACTTCGGAGTGTATGTATGTATGTATATGTGTGTTTAGGGAAATAACATCTTTCATTTATTATTTTCATGTTAATTTACACTTTGAGTAAGCTTGAAAAAGTAATCTCCAGGTTACCATTCCAAAGTCTTTTTCTGTAGAATTTCATCAATCCATCCAAATCATCAAACATTCCTTTTTTCTAGCTTTAAAGAAACACTACAGAAAATATCATTTAAATTGTTTTCCTCTACTTTAGAAATGCAAAGATCCAGGGACAGGGAAGCCCACTGCTGTCACCTGGCCCTGGTTTGTCCTCATGGATGAGGTATTAGGACAGAGGCCGTCTTTTGCCCCACCTGTCCTAATTACCTCCATCCCTGAGGACACACCAGAGCTAGATGCTGCAGAGGCTGAGCAGCACACAGATGAGCTTGGAGTCTTCTGACTGCAAGTGGGACATCATCTGGGGGTCGGGGTGCCTCTCTCCATTGTTCACCACAACGTCCATCAGGGTTTGCAGGGCTGACCCAATCGACGGCTGCCATGTTACTAAAAAAGTTTAAAAAGACGGAGAAAATAATGACTTTACTAAAACTCTTTTCATAACCCTGAAATAAGAACAGCTGAAATGTGATTCTACTTGCCATCTAAATGTAAAAGTGGTCGGGTAGACCCTCCTCCAGAGCAGACACCTCGGCAGACAGCTGGTCCCTCCATGGAGCACCACTGACTGCTTTCAACATGTTCTCCCCCTCCTCATCCTCTGGCGCCATGATGTTACCGGCTCCCAGGAAGATGTTGTGCAGGACAGCTAATGCCGTTATGACCTGTAGAAAAAAATAGACAAAAACATTTACTTTTATTCAGTCATCTATCTTTTTTTTTATTATCTTTATTACATGATTTATTAGAATATAAATTGTACTTGATCTAGATCCACTATTTAACTTATTTTTTCCTTTTTATATTTAGATTTTTTACCTGTATTATGTTTTTTTATATATATAATTGCAAATAAAATCAGGCAGTAAGGGGATAACAATTTAGACAAAAAATGATTTATTTCTCAACAGTTTGGCTTCTCAACACAACATTAGTGATAGTGAAAGTAGTGATTTAAGTCAGTTATTTACAGGGTTTGTACATATTTAACTATTCAATTCAAATGACTAAAGTTACAAACAAATAAGTTACAAACCTACAAATAAATATAAAATTTGATATTTAAACATATTCATCAATCTGCTGACAAGCGTTTTTCATTTAACTATCATTTAATGCAGGAATAAATTGCAGACATTTTTATGTCTGCATGCATTTTGGTTGCATTAATATTGATGCAAATTCAAATCAAATGTCCTTGTAATATTAATGTGCAGATAAACAGAGCAGCATTTTATGTCACCAAATAAAGACATTGGGAGTTTGCATCCCTGCAGTGGTTCCCCTAGCAATGTTGTGTATGAAAATCTAGGTTAAAGTTGTTCTGAATTATGTGTGGCATATTATTTTTTATTTTGTCTTATCCTGATAAATACTTTCAGTTGGTTTTAGCATTTAGCATACATGTGTAGCTGCCGAGGTGTTTTGTGTTAGCTGTAGTTCACTTGCAGCTTCTAGATTCCCTAAAATGTCTGTCTGCTTTAATCAAACTTGCAATTTAACTGAAACTATAGTTGCCCGGCCAGTATAACATATCTAAGTTAGCATAAATTTAACTTCACATTCAGTTCTATCAACAATTGGCTACGGTCGCTACGTGCTAACAAGCTAACGTAACGTAGCCAGCCTGGATACTAAATACTATGAAAGTTAGCCAACATTAGTTAGTTTATCATTGGGACATTATAGCCGTTGATTTAATGTTACATTATAAACAACCACCACCAATTTTTCTGTTAACTTACCAAAATGTCTTTCTGGTGAACTGCGACGTGTCTCTTCAGGTTGTGTTTTTTCCAGCTATCATGTGGCCATATTCCTTCCCTTCCACTAAAATCAAGCATTTGGTTTTGTTCTCCACTTCGATGAAGTGAAAATATATCCATAGATCACGTCTCCTCTTTCTCCCGAAGCATGTTTCACTTTTAACCTGTCGCCGCCTCGCCTCTGTGTCCGCCCGTGTGTGGCGGAGGAGAAAGGATTTGATAAAAACAATAACGTCACTACTGGAAAGTTACTTGATAAATAAAGCAGCGACGCTACGGTCAAGCTACTGGAAAATGTAGTTAAACTAATAGCTTCGCTACATGTAGCAGCGCTACTGCCCATCATTGGAAACTATTTAATGATAATGGTAATAATAAATAATAACAACACACAAAAACAGTATAACAATACGCCTGTTATTATCATATTAAGATGTTGAGGCTGTAGAATGATAATCCCTATGGTCTAATTAATAAAAAAGTGATAAAAAATAAAAAAAAACATTTAAGGCAACAATAATAAACCCGGCCACAACTGGGACCGAACCCACAACCCTTTGACTCGTAGCTACTCAGCTTACCCTCTACGCTATCAGCTCGCAACGCATGACACTCCTCGCAGTCTGCTTTTTGACCAGACTGGGAGGGGTGTCACATATTTTACGGCAAGAAAGTAACACACAAACACAGTATAACAATACGCCTGTTATTATCAGAGTAAGATTTTGAGGCAGTAGAATGATAATCCCTATGATCTAAAGTGATAAAAAAACGGTGTGGTAGCGACAGGTGGGTGCTTTTTTTTATTACAGACCAAGCACAGAAACTCTCGATGGATTTTAATGAAGTTAAAGATTAGCTTGACTTTTGATCCTCAAAGCTGTCAACGGCACTTATATTTTACAAAACTAAAGAAAATATATTTCCTTACATACCCTTTTGAATAACTTTGGCTTATCTTAATGAGGAATCAACTTTGGATATGATTTTAATTTCAACATCACCAGCCGCAGCACTGTCTCTGTTGACTTTCTCTGGTTGCGCCTCAGTCCGTATCCCCGGCTCCAACTTAATTAATTTTCTTTTTCATTAAATAATAGAGATGCAAATAAATAGAAATAAAAAGTTCTCAGATAAGATCGGAGGTGTATCTATAACTACGCAACCAATTTCATAAAATAAGATTATGCTGTCTATGTTAAATTAATTCATTAACTTTATTTTAATCAAAAACAAAATAAAATAGCACAATATCACACCAAGATCCCCAATAAACCTGCTTTTCAGTTGACTGCAGGCCCACAAACGTCACTTTTAGGACGGCAGAGGTCCCAAGCGCCACCTGGTGGTTATCCGGGTACATTGCAGTTCTTTTTGAAATAAAAAAACTGGCCTCAGGAAATTCATCATGATTCACGTGGGAATCACACAGGAATCATGCAGGAAACCGTCCATTTCCAACCAGCGCCCACTGTAGTGCTTTCATAAGAAGTCTGTTCAATATCTTGTTGAAACTAAATTTAGTAAAACCAAAGAAAAATACAGCATCATGTGAATAGAGTATTGGTCAACTACACACTTCTGTTTGGGTTTAGATCCAATAACAAAAATTAGAATTAAGATTTTTAAGAACCCCAATTGTAACCTTGAACTAAATAAACCATCAATATTCGTATCTCTTGACCTGAGGCATCCTTGAGCACACAACGTTTTACTAAGATGTATAATGCTTAACTTCTAAACTATTAGTTGATGGTTTCAAATCCTATCTCAGAGGCAGACAGTGTGCCTCGAAAAACTAGCTACATTTCAAATACAGGTTTCCACAAGGCTTATTTCAAGGTTAGGTCATTTTTACTTTACACATACACAGCAAAAAGAACCTTAAATGAGTAAAAAAAAAATCTTTAAATACATGTATTTACCCTTAATTTGAGTAGGTAAATAAGATTATCTGCCATTGGAATGAGTAGGTTTTACCTTAATATAAGATCATAAGTTATTATACACTTGAAATTAGAGACTGCAGTTGTTTCTCCTATTTTAAATGTAAAATTATTTTGTTCCATTTGGAAAGTGTCTTACTTACAAGCTCATTTCAAGAAAAAATTCACTTAATTTCAGAAAAAAAAAATTAGATTTCAAATTTTTTGCACAATCATGATGAAGATAACTAATGCAAGACAACTGATAATCTATTTAATTCTTCCTTAGATAAAAAGTGATCAATAGAGGAACCTTTCTCCAGTCTTTTAATCCTTTCAAATTGGAATCTATCCTCAGTTTTTAGGCTTATCTTAAGTACAGTTTAAATTCTGTTCAGTTTAATTATATGGCAACTATTTACAATACATGTGATATTAAGTTACATTACAGAAAAATGTTATATATATACAGTGATATATAGTCAATTTATGTGTACTGTACACACATCCAAATGCATCCAAATGCAAACATGCATTATGATTCCATCATAGTTATTGAGCAGTGCAGTCAAGTTGATTATTTCACTGGTGGAGTGGTGAACTGTAGCTCTAGCGGCGGCTTATCATCCTGTTTATCGTTGAGAAGAATAGTAGCATCAATTGTTGTTTTTCATTACGTCCAGCGTTGCCCACCGTGTTTGCATTGTCATCATTATCTATGTGAAGTTCTCCAGACAGACAGACCCCGTCACCTGGTTCTGCCCCATGTTTAGCCTGCTTTATCTGACACAGCGTTCCTTTTCCTGATTATCGAGTAAATATTAGTATAGTAAAGTACAGTACAAAGTAAAGTAATAAGATGTTATTGTTTTATAAGAGAGAATAAGAGCAAAGAGCAGTATTCAGAGCATGAAAGTTGATTTTGAACAATAACTTTGACCCAAACAGAAAAAGCGAAATGCACAGACATTGATGCAAAAAGTTGTGCTATAATACACATCCCCATACACTTTTAATATACAATGGACCTCAATATTGTAGTCATTTACATTATATTATCATAATATATTTTATAGGTTGTCAATTTCATTATCATTCATATTTAATATATATTTAATTTACTTTTATCTTTTTTTTTTTTTTTTTTTTTTTTTTTGTCCTGTCTGCCAATGTGGCAATAAGAATAATTGTCTTGATGCCAAAAAGAGCCAACAGATTTTACTTTCACAAGTGTAGCAGTATGGCAATTGCCATATTGCTCCACTTGTTTCATGCATATAAATTGCTTTATTATAATTATGCACAGAGTTTTACAGTTTATATGGACACTTAATTTACTATTATTAAGATTAACCATAGCCAGCATTCATTTACATCATAAAGACAGATTCAGATTTGTTTGAAAAAACACTTTTTTGATTACCTAATGTTTTTTTTGAGCTAGAAAAAAAAAAAAACAAGAACTAAGAAGTTTTATAGAAAGAGCAACTCATTTTTTGCTTTACAGGAATTATTTTGCTGTCACATCACATAATGCAGTATATATAACATGTTTCCCAAAATCAAAAGGCTCTTCTGTTAGAAATGTCTTATTTGTAATATTGCAACTGTTAAGTGGCAATATTTATTTACATCAATGATTCTATAGTGAAAAGAGTATAAAGACTTGACAATTAAGTTGAACTATTAGTCTATCTAATTGATGAAAATCATAGAAATCTGATTTTTTTATACAACAGAATGTGACATTTTTCAAACCAATTTGCTGCTGCATACTTTTATTAGACTTCATTTAGCATGGAAAGGAGCTGAGATGCTGTACTTTTAACTCCACGGTTGCATTGACCTTGATGCTTTTTTGTTCCACCTGACTAACAATGTTTTAACTAAGTTATTTTCAAAAGGTCTTGAGTTTGTAAAGGATGAAAGTGAGCATTCAGGGAAAGAAAAAGAAATATTAATTGTTTTTGAAAAATCCGTACGACAACATTTCTACCATAAAGCTCAACATAATTTATTAAGACTTTATGTGACTGATAAACAGGAGCTTCATATTGTTGAGGAAATATAAAAAATGTTGATAATGCCCCTTTTTATTTCGTACCCCTAAGTAGAATGTAATACAACCAGGGTTGTAAAGAGACTACATGTTATATTAAGAAGAAACAACATTTTAAAAACAACATGAAAAACCAAGGAAAACCACAGACAGTGTAAAGTTTAAAGAAGGTTGAAGTTATAAAAGAAAATAAGAATTTTATTAAGATCTTACTGTTTAATCACAGCAGAAAAGAAATGTAGTTACATTGAAAAGAAAATCCAATTAAGTCATTTTTGTCTTAAAATAAATGCACCTTTAGTTGAATTTAACAGATAAAGTAGTAGTCATTTAAAATTTCCCCACTTTCTTTGATGGGCCCTTTGCTGGTCCCCTATAATTCCTTTTTTAAACATCAATCAGCTCAAATTAAGGATAAATACACTTATTTTAAGAAATTTTGAAGTCTTTTTGCATAGCTTGTTTGCAGAGTAATTTATTTTTTTCTCGAAATAAGTGTATTTCCCTTGATTAAAGTGATTAAAGACAATTTACGAAAAGAATAACACTATTGAAATTTAATTAGAATAAAGATATTTATCATTGTTTTTAGTAAGTAAATGTATAATAATCTTATTTTAAGGTCAAAAATATTAATTTCATTGGCAGATATCTGCTCAAAGTAAGGGAAGATACACTTATTTCAAGAAATGTTTACCTATTTTAAATCAGTGAGAGGCAGTAATGCATTATATGAAAAATCTAAATAAAATGGTATGACTTTAACCCTACAAACAAAAATTACTAACATGGACTAAAATTACTAACCTCTGATTTACTCAGAGAGCCAGGCAAGAAACTAATGTTTTTTCTGGAGGAGATGCAAATAGGACACCGACAGAAGATCCACTCAAAGTGAGAAACGGAAAGTCCTCCAATTTTCTTTGGTGCAGTCGGCCATTTTTACATATTGGCCTACATGTATAATATAAGGTTTGGGAGAAAAACTAACATGGCATATCAACATGAACTCCCTGAAGTAAAACCTGATGGTGGCAGCAGGTACGGTGATATTGCTTATCTTGATTAGGGATAGCTTAATACAATATAGCTGGAACTATTAGAAGCAAACCTGTAAAGATTTGAGATTACAATGGAGGTTCACGTACCAGGCTGGATAAACCCATCCCAATTGTACAGCCAGAGCTACAGAGATGTGGGAAATACTATTTACAAAGGATATTTATGTGCAAAATGATCCAGTTTAAGTCCAGACACGATTCAAGATTATAATCTGTCGCAGGAAAATTGATGCTTACAGATGTCCTTCATTTAGTGTGACAAAGCTTAGGGCAGTTTTGCAAAGATGAGCAGCCAAGAAATGCAGTGTCTAGATATGCAAAGCAGGTAAAGTCAAATCCAAAGAGATGCCGACTCAGTGAGGAATGAATATGAATACTAGTGACACTTTTCAGCTTTAGGGTTAAAACTGTGCTGCCTTTTTAATATATCCCTTATTTTTATACATTACACAGTAGTAGTTTGGAGTTTGTGTTTGTGATGTTAAAATGTCAGGGAATACAAATAGTGTGCATGGTACTGTAACTGTTCATGTGATCTTGTTAAGACTTATATACTTCTAGGTGTATATTATCAATAAAATTCAGAAAGAGATTAATATTAATCACACTAAGTATTTGTATTAAATAGATCCTGTAAGTGCATCACTACCTGTAAATGTTTTAGCTCAACCTTTTAAATATCAAGAATGTCAAAATGACCTTGTTAAACATATTATTGATGTGGAATATAAGAAGCTATCCTTTTTGGAAATCTTTAAAACAATGTTTTCCCCTAAACTACATTCTTCAATTATTATATTTAAAAACATTCTCCTTTTTCTGTTGTCTTTTAGTGGAGCTGAAATTTAACCTGGACCAGTACGTGAACAAACGCTACCCAGGCCTGGTGAAGATTGTGAGGAATAACAAGCGGGAGGGTTTGATCCGAGCCAGAATCCATGGCTGGAATGCTGCCACATCACCTGTTGTCGGTTTCTTCGATGCTCATGTCGAGTTCAACACTGGATGGTAAGAAAAGGTCACATTTAGCAGGTGAAAGTCCAAGCCGTTTCCTTTTTCTCGCTCACCTTGCCTTTGTGTTTGGCTTTTTACAACAGAGGTATGTCAGCAGTTCTATATCTTTTCCACAGTAAGTTGGGAAGATAAGAAGGACTTTTGATTAGATTAGATTAGATTCAACTTTATTGTCATTACACAGGTACAGGTACAAAGCAACGAAATGCAGTGTAGGTCTAACCAGAAGAGCAATAGCAGCAAGTGCAGGACAAATAATGCTTCCATAAATACAGGACATGGGTTTCTACTGAATAAATATAGAGGTGAATACCATTATAAACAGAATTTTAGTAATAGATTTATCCTATGAATATAATATATAGACAACTAGTGTTATGAACTAAATTAGCTGGATATGTACCGAATATAATATAAAGGTAGATATTACTATAAAAAGGGTTTTCACAGTTATGTACAATAGCATAATATACAGATGGCTTTTACTATAAAATGAATAAATAAAGTTTGGACAGAAGCTATTTTAATTAAAGCGCAGTGGAAGGTAATTGCATAATGATTTTTCAACTAAATATATTTAAAAACTTTTATTCAGTTTTATTCATATAGAAATATTAACACCCCACATTTCTACTATCAGTAAGGAAACATAAGTGAATGTTTAATGTTTAAACTGGAATACAGTTTAGGCCTAACTTTTTAGATAAGCAGAACACAGAACAACGAATCACTTTATTCCTGACTCCCACCAATGCACTGCATGGTAATCCATATCTTTGTATTCACCTTGAAAATTACAGTCAAGATTCTTGGAGATTCACAGAAGCAGGCCAAGTACCACAAGTGGCACTTGTAGCTTGAGAACCATATGAAAGTAAAACACATACATTTAGTATGAGCAAAATAGTCAGCACTGCAAAGTAATTTTATTTGTAGGTGCTGCAGTGATTTTGTGGAATTAAATTATTCCTGGGGATCTCACTCTGTCTGCCTGGTTCAAAGGTTTACCAGCAAACACGTTGCTGAAATCGATGCAATTGGCACCTAATTTGAGCCTGTCATGCTGTCGGTATTTGAAGATGAAGTGCAGCTTTAGTTTCCTTGGAAGCTGCCTGGAAGGCATGTGTTCGACACGGGGGGATGGGATGGATGAGGGAGAGGTAGAGGAGGAGAGGAGGACAGCAGCATGTGACAGTTGGGTTTCAAATTAGTAACAGAGTCTGGATGCAGTCCAGTGCCTCTGGTAGCATATATATAGGTATAATTTTAAACAGCAGAAATGCTTTAGTCCTTTCTTAATTACCCAGATTTGCTTTAAACATCAAATACTTGCTCACTGTTTAACAGAAATCTGTAAAATGATACTGCATGAATTCCTCTTAGAGCTTTACCACTCCATGTTTATTGTGATGGAGAGATTTATTAAGGTAAATAAATGTTTAGGAACATTTGTACAAATTCTTCACCTCCACAAATTCTTATGTTTAATAGGGATGAGCCTATATATATATATATATATATATATATATATATATATATATATATATATATATATATATATATATATATATATATATATATATATATATATATATATATATATATATATATATATGTATGTATATATATATATGTATGTATATATATATAGATCAGCTTGCATCTAAAACGCTGAAAAAAGCGTTTTAGATGCTTCTATCTTCTGTTTAGATTTTATGTAAGCTATCGGTTAATGATACATGGATCACTTGTTCTCATTCCTTTCCTTATTGTGTGCTCACTGTTTTACTAATATAATCCAATCACACCTTGTCTTACATCCCTAAATGTTGTCCTGACAATTTCTTATAAACTGCTAACAATTCTTTTTTTCTAATAAATTGTTACAATACCTTCATTATATATTTCCACAATGTTACTGGTCCACTTGGCCTTTTGGGTGGGACCAAAAGGTGACACTTGATTTGAGACAGGACAGTTTCAGTACATTTCAAAAGTGGTAGACAGTTTTACCATAATTCTCCTAATCATGTAAATCAATTCATATTCCCAAGGAAACTCAAACTACCGGTAAGTCGTATTGGTTAAATACAGTGACTGGTGTGCAATTTATAACTATATTCATTTTATCTGTACAAAAACTCAAAAATGATTCAATTCAGTTTATTTATATAGCGCCAATTCACAACACAAGTCATCTCAACTTGAGATGCCTTGAGTCAAGGCACTTTACAATTAATCAAGAACATACCGTCAAATTGATTCAAAGTTTTCTATCTAGGGAAAACCAGTTGATTGCATCGACTCAAATGCAATCCCTCACACTAAGCATGCTTGTAGCGACAGTGAGTTAGAAATTAAACTAACAGATTCTGCAGATTGGGAGAATAGAGACAGAATGAAGCAGAATGATGAAATGGGGGTCCCTATGTCCTCCAGAAGTCTAAACCTATAGCAGTATAACTATAGAGATAGCGCAGGATAACCTGAGCCACTCTAACTATAAGCTTCTATCATTCCAAATTAATGATGATGAAATGAATGAAATGGATTATCCAAGTAACATTTCAATGTTAGTAGCATTTTCCATTTTTAAACGGTTTCAAAGCCCTGTTATGAAACAAACAGGGGTAAGTATACAGTATAAGAATTTAGGTACGGTCTTAGAAAAATACATTTATTTGTGTACTATTATGTTGCATCTGAAGTAAGAAATGGCAACCACAACAAAAGCTTATGATGGAACCCTGGAAATGCTTACCTACAGACACTTCTGCCTTCTGTCCAGGTGTCTGCCATGATAAAGAAGTTAAAGTCCCTTAGCTTCCGAGAAGATCTTGTTCTTTCTCAAACTTTTGTAGTGGTAGGTTCTTAATTTTGACCTACGGCTTAAAAAGTAATTCAACACTTGAATTCCATAATTGTGAGGGGTACCTCAAGCCGTCCAGGGCTCTAAGATTTGTAGCCCTGGACGGCTACAAATCTTAGATTTATTTGGTTTGGTAAAAGCACTCAGAGGCAACAGTAAGCTAAACCCAGCCATAAGAATCAAAAACAAATGTGCAATCACAGATCATTCTGCTAACAGAGGCTCACCGAGGGCTGTTTTAATGAGCCTTAAGAGCACTGTTCATGGTTTGAAAGAGAAAGGCAAGCTCAGGGTCACCCATGGCAAGCAACCAACCAGGAAGGAGCACTCATGAGAATCTGCTTTATTGCCTAATGATACAGATGATAAGTAATACCTGTGTGGTTCCCACAACAGTTTCCCATCTGTTCTTTCCAGAAATAGACTTGCATTTCATACCTCCACATAGCTGCTCTCACCTCCACACAGCTTTTTCGGCCTTCAGCTGTCTCTGTTTTCTTGTTGGCATTCCACCAAACTTCCTTCTTCTACCAAACAAGCTGCGGCTTCAGCTCACCTGCTACCAACATGGGTATTCTTCTTCCTCTACCTGCCACCCTCACAAACTTGGACAAGGTTTTGATCTTGTTTTGAGATACTAATACTAAGCAAGAGATTTTTTTATCTTCTTTTGAGAAGATCCTACTCAAAAATAGGTGTGATAATCTGCCAGTGCAGTAAGACTTTTTGCTTTGACAACATATAATATAGCAGATTATTGCACAGTTGTGCGTAGCATCTTCTGAAAAGTAGATTAATGATCTAATAGAATCTTCCTTTTACTTCAATCTCTAGACACAATCAAAAAGACTGACTAGATTAGATTGTAAGACTTGGTCAGGCGGGGAATTGTTGCAGTTGAGCAAAGAACTTATAAGATGAGATCCTGATTACCACTGATGTGAGCAAAACAATCTGGCGCCTGTCTCAGGAAACAAGAACATTTCTAGGCTCCACCTGATGAGCCTTAATGAGCTCTAGCTGCAGAGCCTGCACCTGCCAGTCACACCCTGGTAAGGAAGGTGGAGGAAAAAAAAAATCAAAATATGCTGCAGAGACCTCAGTGGATATGACAGCCTTTAGATCTGCTTTTGTCTGACGTTTTATTTACAGAAGTCAAAGGAAACTACAGCAGAGTCGCTTTGATTTTGGTACAATAGCAGTTCCTGGATGAAAGGATATAGCTATGGAGAAGATGACAGGCCCGTTCAAAAAGCATATTTGTGGTTCTTTATATCAGGGCATGTGTGTATGTTACCTGTGTGTGGATTTATCTTCTGCTGTGTACTTAGAAACATTCTTCACTGCTTTATGCAGATAGATTTACTCGTGTTATCTACAGTTTCTTTTTGTTAGAACGGAAAGAATCCCTATTTATCATAATATGATTATTCGCCATGGCACATGCATTGATAAGTGAGACGGATGGTTGCTGATATGTTGTGGTGAATCTCCTTCAATGACCTTGCTCTCGCTGCTTGTGCATACTGAGCCAGAGACAGCACTGTCAGCTCTGAGCAGCAGCTCTGTGATTCATTGGCAAAGGCTTTCCCTCCAGGGAGGCTGAACATTTGCAGCTGAAATGTATTGCTGGTTCACATTATTATTAAGGCAAACATAATTGCATCATGCTGTTTGGTGCATTTGAAAACTGTTTTCCGTTCCCACACACTGTGCTGCTTTATGAGGATTTAAGAGGCCGGTGGCTTTCACCTCAGCAACTGCAGAGTCTGAATATCACACCTCAGCTTGGCTTTAATATGGGGACACAAAACTGTAGCTTATGGTTACTGAGCTGTTGCATCAACCATGAGTCCATCCCTTCCCACACCTGATAATGTGTCATCATTTTGACAGCAGTTGTTTGTTGTGCTCTAAACAGGCGCATGCTGTAAATAAGCAGATTAGGGGAAAGTATGGGTGGCTGCAATTAGGCCTAACTGTGTCCATAGCTTCAAACACTGTGGATGAATGAAAGGATAGGGAAACTGATATTTATTTGCCGTCTGCAGTCAAATCTTTGGTTGTAATACATAATCATAATCAGAGAGTAAAATCTGCTCCATGCTGACTGTTTGCTGATTATAATATGGTCATTATAGGGATGTTCTCATAAATGTCATGCTTCAACTTGGAGCTCTTAGATGGATATTTGATTATGCCATTGCCTTCGTGACCCAGTAGGAATATCTGAGAGATACCAAACATTGAATTAATACAATCTGATCACATTAACCTCCTGTATAGATGAGGGATGTGACATCACTGTAACACCACTTTGACAATATTTGGAATAACAGAGATAAATATTTATTTGGATTTCTTTGAGGAGAGGACACAGGTCTATTTTGGTAAATCTCGATATTATTTGCAGATCTAAATACTGAAAGGTTTGAAAATTCTCCTTTGTAAAATACCTTAACCTAGCAGCTACAATAACGACATTTGGTAGATGGGCTAGTTTAACAAGTTGGCGTGCTTTGATCTAAAGCATTGCACTGTACATGCTTTATCCTGAATGTTTTTCTCTGACTGGATGGTGTTACAGCCTTCAAGAGGTTTTCCCCCCTGTATTTAGCTCTGTCTGTTATTTTATCAGCTCTGTCCAGCTTCCCTCTTCTTGCTGAGGAAAGGCATTCCAGTGGGGATATTGTGTTGGGAGTGGTGCACATTTTAAAATTTCCTGTAGTGTGCATGCAGGTCAAAAAGTTCTATTTTGGTCTAAACATCCAGAGCACCTTCTTCAAAATGTTCACTGTGTGCGCTACAGGGATTGCAGCCAACTGCAATTCTTCTGGCCTTGTTTAATAGTTTTCATCTTCTCACGCTTCAATTACGGCCTAATTTGCTAAATGCACCAGTAGTTGTCCTTTCGATAGATTCTTCATACTGCACTGAAAAAAAATGAAATATAAGTCATTTTTTTCTTGAATTGAGCAGATAAGTGAGACACCTTGCCAGTGAAATAAGACAATTTAAAAAAGACAAAACAATTGCAGTTTCTTATTTCAAGTGCATAATATCCAGTTATCTTATTTAAATGGTCAAGATACTCAGATTATCTTTTTTGCCAACTCAAATTAAGGTTTAATACACTTTATTTAAGAATCGTCATCAGCTGCAGCCCTAGCACTGTTCCAATTCACAAGACTGAGAACGAACAAAGTCCCCGGCTGTTTTTCTCGCCCCTCCCTCTTTACCGAGCATGCATCAGAGTAGACCTGTCCGTCCTTGAGATTGACAGCTAACCAAGCATGCACAAACAGTTTCCAGTAGAGCGCTTGCAGAGCTCAGAGTATTTAGTTAAAAGATCTCTTTTCTGTTGTTGTTGTTCTATAAAAGTAATTTTTTTTTTTGAGGTCAGAATATTATACTTTTAATGGCTACTATATGGCCCGTTTACTGATTTAGTGCGTAAATTAAAAAATGTTCAGATGCTGAGAGGACCTCCGAGGCTATCCACAGCCAGGGCGAATTTTGGCCCATCTGCAGCAGCCCTCTCTCGGCATAACCGTGTGTGAACTACAGCTGGCTCTGATAGCAATTTTTTTTGTGTTATTTGGCAAAATGGTAATTTGATTTTTGTTTATCTGACTGTGTTCATTATAATTCCCCCAATAAATGATAAAAGTAAGAATTTATTATTATTAGAGACTATTAATAACAGACGATGAAATGCAGTTCCATAGGAGGCGAGCGTGTGGTGTAATCATAAGTATGATTCTGTTCCAATTGAGTGCCACATTATGTGGCGTGCTCCCCATGCTCCTGTGTTCTTCTCAAGAACATAATTGGCGAGGACAGGTGTCCGTACTCGCATTCGTGTGAATTGAGAAACGGCCTTGGTCTTCATGATGCTGGTTACTCTATAAGACTCCCAGGAAAACCTCTAAGGCCTCCACAGAAAAGCTTGTACTCTACCCACAAGGTGTTTTTAATGATTAGGTGACTTCTAAAGCCATTTAGATGCTTTTGATTTTATTTAAACATATTGGACCAATGGACTCTCATTACACATAGCTACTATGCTGCATTTTAGAATTTTTAAAGACAGATATACATTTAAAATACTCTATTTTCTTTAAATTAGAATAAGGTGGTCTATAAATAGGGTTGTTTGATACAGTATATTGTTGTGTTTTTTTTTTTTTGTTAAAATGGAACAGTACTCAGTCGGTAGCAGTCACTGATGCAGAGATACTGTAAATTCATGACACACAGCTGTTTTTCTTAGCAAAAGTAAATTATGCTCCCATCACACTTTGTGCGGTAGTAGCAGAATTAAAGTGAATGGGGAGCCTCTTACAATACTGATAGCTTTAGAGCCCAGGCTAGTCTGACCTGTAAAACCACAAAAAACATAGAGATTTATCCTGCTTCCACTATTGCTCAGTATCTAACCACATTCTAAGCAAATACATTTGGAATGAGCGCAGAGTCTCCCATTGCAGTCTAAGACCCTTTTTCCAATTTTATGTCTCTGCCAGCAGCTGTGTACTCCAGGTGAAGCCAAACGCCATAATAAATTGATATTCTGTGCGGACCCCTTTACCTTCTTGAAATTCAGCTTCTTTCATAGGAGGCAGAAGACTGGCCAGTTTTATTATGTGCTCTGAATATGCGTGTCGAAGCTGCTCTGTGAGACTGGCAGCAAAAATGACTGTGGTTGGTTGCACAGTCAAAGACTTCAAATGGTTTAAAGCAGTTCCTATATTAATTCATTTGCCACACACATTCAGGGGTTGTAAATTAGATCTTGCAGGACAGACATATTCTTAATATTTCATAGTTGTCTAAAGGTGGAAAGACCGGTTTTTTAAGATGAAAACAACATAATACAGCTCTTACGATACGTTTCAAGGTAATGCTTTTGGTAGTACTCGTTTATTGGCTTGGAAAATTCATGGATTGATTGCTCTAAAATTTAAACCACAGGTGTGTCTTAGCCTAACTTTGAACCTTTCAAATTGAAAGGATGCCTTAATATTTTTAGATAGGAAAATGGGTTGCTTGGTGAAGGTCTGCAGTTCTGCCAAATGATTTAGTTGCAGATTTTAAAAGGTATCTGAAATGTTTTACCATGCATTTATGTTTGATTTCCTTGCAAACTCTACCTTGACCAAAAAATAAGAAAAAATACCTATTATCTTTGTAATTACTTCACTCAAATTGTGCATGTGTCTCTTTGAAATACATTTTCAATTATAACAAAACTCTCATGAATGTTTTATATATTTCAGTCTGCTGAACTCATTAGAGGTAGTTGGCTTTTAATTGCTGCTGATGTTTTCTTCTTAAATTCTCAAATAACTGAGTAAAATAAACTTGTGTGCTTGAAAACAGCTGCATTGTTTTACTGCCTTATATTTGCTGATATATGACCTCAAACTGCAAACAAACAAACAAAAAAAACAGTTGAAAAATGTTTTTGTGAAAAACCTTTACTTTAAACCCTGCTTGGGGTTCCTCAAAGTTACGTTCTGGTGCCCCTGCTATTCAACATCTACATGCTCCCCTTAGCTCAGATTAAGGCAAACGGCAACATTAGTTACCATAATTGTGCTCATGACACCCAGATCACAATAACGACATCACTTTGTCTCCAGGTAACTATGAACCCATCAGAGCTTTGGCTAGATGCTTACAACAGATCAATATGTGGCTATGCCATAATTTTCTCGAACTTTCTCAAAACAAAAATGAGGTAATCATTTTTGTACCAAAGTAGAAGAGATCCAAAGTTAGCCCACAGCTTCAGCTACTACAGCTAGAAACCACTTATTATGGTCAAAATTTTGCTCTTATGATGGACTCAGACCTAAACCTTCAGAGGCACATAAAGGCAGTTACCAAGTCAGCCTTTTATCACCTGAAGAACATCTCCAGAATTAAAGGACTAATGTCCAAGCAGGATCTAGGAAAAACTCATTCGTGCATTTATCTGAAGTAGATTTGATGACTGCAACAGTGTCTCCCCAGGTTTGAATAAAAAGTCCATCAGACAGCTGCAGCTGATTCAAAACGCTGTTGCTCATGTTCTCACTAGAAGTAAGAAAGTAAAGCCCGTCCCGGTTCTGAAGTCCTTGCATTGGCTCCCTGTAGCTCAGAGAATAGACTTTAAAATCCTTCTGTTAGTCTATATATATATATATATATATATATATATATATATATATATATATATATATATATATATATATATATATATATATATATATATATATATATATATATATATATCATTAAATGGATCAGCACTGAAATATATAAGAGATTTGTTTTAGGTGTATCAACCTCCCAGACCAGTCAGGTCTTCTAGCTCCAGCCTACTCTGTACACCCAGAAGTAGATCCAAACATGGAGAAACAGCATTTAGTTCCTATGCTCCACTGATCTGGATCAAACTCCCAGAAGACTGTATAAGTGCTGAAAGCCGTTCTTTTAAGTCAAAGTTAAAATCCAGTTCGTTAAGAACTGCCTTTGACTGTTGATGTTAAATTGTTAAATGGGGTATTATTGGTTTAAGTTTTTGATCCAACTGTTTTATTTGTTATACCACCTGCTTTTACCTGGTTAATTACCTTTAATTGCTTTTATTCTGTTTCATTTTTCTTCTATTTTATAATTAAAATTCATTAAAAAATAATGCAGTAAGCACAAGCATTTTGTAAAATACTGTAAACTTGCTTTGCCTTGTCTTTTAACAGTGGCCTTAAAGTTTGGCATGAGCAAGTCAAGGCTTTGCACTCCAAAACTTGAATAATTTGAGCCAAAAAACATCTAAAGTTGCACAATTGACTAGCTCAACTCTTAACTCTTAACTATCACACCCTTGTTAAAACATGGAATTTGAAAGCTTAACTTTATCCTTGTTTATTTTTAAAACTGTTTTTCATCAGCATTTTACCTTTTTAAGCTTGTTAACCAACATTAGTAATTCTTATGAATATAACTGATATTTACAAGTGCTTTTGGCATCAGGACAGTCATTCTATTTGCTACATCGCCAGAAAGGACACTGTAAAAAATAAAAAAATAAAAAAATAAATAAAATACTTGGACATCGTGCATTACAAGACTGTTACAAAATGAAATCAGAGATAGAGAGTAAAAAAATTAGAATGAAAATACAAGATTGAGACTAATATGCAATCAAAACAAAACTCAACACAAACTACTGTAAATGAGATTACAGTAGCTCAAATGACAGAAGATAGAGAGCAGCAAAAAAGAAACATACTGCAAACAAAAGCCGGACAAGACAAAAATGTTACTAAAACCAAAAGAAGAATGCTGAAAATAGGATAAGCTGCAGTCACAGAAAATAGAGAGCAGAAAGTGGAAGCATTCTGAAAACAGAGCAGCAAAAATAACTGCAAGTTAAGACCACCAGGGGGAGATGTTCATAAACTCAATTATCAACAGACTTAATAACATTCAAGGTATTTTGGAGGAAGTTCGCAGATTTTTTAAAAGACCAGCCCTCTCCACATTAAAGAAAAATGTGCATGTGAGAGCATGCACAAGCCCATCTCTCCTCATGCATGCTCTGTTTAAAAGTTGCTGTCCTCATAGCACATACAAGCTTACGGTGCCCGAACATCTGCTCTAACCCCTAAATCCCTCAGTCACTATATATAGCGGGGACTATATAGTATACTTTATAGCAAACTCAGTTAACTGACCGTTTGGACAAATGATCACTGCTTTTTGCTCCGTTGGTCATGTAATTCTTCCTCCACTATGTGGTGTCTGCGCCATCTTAGTCATCATAGTCTCTTGCTGTGTCGCTACCCGACAGTGGGGCGCTGTGACAGCAAATTCCATAATGTTTTGCGAAGAGAGAGCTCTCTGCACAAAGCATTCCGGGATATATCTGCCTCATTTGAGGCCTTTCATTTCTTCTCATAAACTTCAGAGACACTTTTTCTCTTATGACCCTTGGCCATTTTCAATTCAATTCAGTTTACTAATATAGTGCCAATTCACAAAGCATGTCATTTCAAGGCACTTTACGGTTCACCAGATCATACAGTCAAATTGATTCAAAATTTTCTATTTAAGGAAAATCTGTTGATTGCATCGACTCATTGACTCGAATGCAATCCCTCTCAGTAGAGAGGAAAAACTAAATTTTGCCAGGAAGAAACCTCCAGCAGAACCAGGCTCAGTGCGAGCTGCCATCTGCTGAGGCTGACTGGGGTTCAATGAGACAGAAGCAGAGATACAAAAAGCAACTGTAAAAAGCGGCCCCATCCAGGTAACACACAGCCAGGCAGACGAGCTCTGAGCCAGCTCTCATGTCAGAGGATGAAGAGAGCACATTCAGCCAGTCACAGCAAGAGAAACAGGACTATACTGGAAAACAGGCCGATCTCGATCACCTATAAACAAAGGTGTTGATGGCAGCAGGATAGCTGATATTTCTCTCCAGGATGGTGTTATCGCCAAACAGGAACAGACGAGGTGAAGCTACTATGAGAAAAAGCAGAGAGAGCATAACATTAGAGATTGAACCGACAGATTCTGCAGAGTGAAGAAGGGTCCCTATGTCCTCCAGAAGTCTAAGCCTATAGCACTATAACTATGCAGATATCTCAGGAAAACCTGACCCACTCTAACTATAAGCTTTATCAAAAATAAAAGTTTTAAGCCTAGCCTTAAAAGTAGACAGGGTGTCTGCCTCACGGACTAAAACTGATAGTTGGTTCCACAGGAGAGGAGCTTGATAACTAAAAGATCTGCCTCCAATTCTGCTTTTAGAAATTCCAGAAACCACAAGTAAACCCGCAGATTGAGAGTTAAGTTCTCTGTTAGTGACATAAGGTACAATTTGCCTTTTAAGGCTTTATATGTGAGGAGGAGGATTTTAAAATCCATTCTTGATCCAACAGGAAGCCAATAAAGATAATCTAGGATAGGAGAAATATGATCACTCTTTTTCCTTTTTATCAGAACTCTGGCTGCAGCATTTTGGATCAGCTGAAGGCTTTTAACTACAGTTTGTGAACTTCCTGATAGCAAAGAATTACAATAGTCCAGCCTTGAAGTAACAAATGCATGGACTAGTTTCTCAGCATCACCCCTGGACAGGATATTTCTAATTTTTGCCATATTCTGCAGATGAAAGAAGGAAATTCTAGAAACCTCTTTGATATTAGATTTAAATGACAGGTCCTGATCAAAATAACACCAAGGTTTTTTTGTTTATTATCTATGATCAGTTGAATCCCATCCACATGAAGTGACTGACTAATCAGCTTCTTTTTCAAAGACAACTTGTGTTTTGTCTGCATTCAGGAGCAGAAAGTTAGGAGTCATCCAGGTTTTTATGTCTTCATGACATGCCTGTAATCTATGGAATGGGTTAGCTTCATCTGGATCCCTGAACCCTGGAGCATGAGGAAGATTTGTCTTTAACATGAACAAACTGAAATCAATCAGATAGATAAGATTTAAACCAGTCTAGTGCTGTTCCTTTAATTCCAACAAAATATCCAAGTCATTCTAAAAGGATATTATGATCAACTGTATCAAACTCAGCACTGAGATCCAACAGGACGAGCACAGATACGAGTCAATTATCTGAGGCCATGAGAATATCATTACAGACTTTCACCAGAGCTGTTTCATTGCTATGATGAGCTCTAAAGCCAGACTAAAACTCTTCAAAATGTTCATTATGGCTTGGGAAAAGCGTGTAAAGAAAATGGATGGATGGATGGATGGATGGATGAAGTTCATTATGGTGTAAGTGATTGACACTTGTTTGGCAAATGGAGCCTAGGTGAAGGTTCAAAGGAAGAAACCTTTCCTACATTCACCTGCGACACAGCCAATCAGCTTTGAACCACACCTTCATGAAAGTCAATCGGCATCCAAAGCTCATCTTAAAATTCCTCCGATATGCATTTGTCTGCTCTGCTAACCAGCAGTCTACAGACTGACCAACTTCATCTTTCTCCACTCCACCACCAGTTTCAGGCCTGGGGGAAACAGCCCTATTCTTTGCTCCTGTTCATGCATATCTATCAAAATTACCGGTAAGCACTATGTTTCCTGCTGAGGTCTGAGCACCAAAGACAAAGTAATTGTATGAATAAATTTCTCCTAATTGTCTTTTCTCTTCGTGTGAGTTTTTCAGATTTAACTGCTTCCTTAATAATTTTAAATAGGAAAAGAAGATTGGCTATAGGTCTGTAATTGACCAAGTCATCTGGGTCAAGAGACAGTTTCTTAAGTAAAGGTTTAATTACAGCAATCTTAAAAGCCTTTGGTACACATCCCTGTAACAGAGGGAGATAATCACATTTAAAATGGAGGATGAGATCAAAGGGAATACTTCCTTAAATAACCTGGTTGGAACTGGATCTAACATACAAGTTTAAGGCTTAGATGTAAACAATAGTTTTGCTAACTCTGAAAGTTCAACTGGATCAAAGCAGACTAAACCTATGTCCTATGTCTACCTCAGATGTTGCCTAACCATTCAGAGATAAACCAATTAGAGGAGTGTTAATGATCTTATTAAAAAAAGATCAATCTTATTTATAAAGATCCCATAAAATCATTACTGCTAAGAACAGGTGGGATGGACGGTTCAACAGAGCTATGGCTAAGGGTGAGTTTGGCAACTGTATTAAAAACATATCTAGGATTATACTTATTCTCTATTAAGGTGGAGAAACATGCTGGTCTTGCTTTACAAAGGGCCCTCTTATACAGCAGTAAACTATTTTTCCAGTAAACTATTTTTAAAGAGCTACAGTGAAAAAGTTGAGCTTCAATGTCTGTCTGAAACCGTAGCTCACCACACATACACGCCTGAAAGTGCGGATGCACAGAAAATGGTAGCTAACAGGACGAGCACATAGGACAGCCTTACATAAAAATATCACTAAAATGATTGACAATTAGGAGGGACAGTTATTTAGATCATCCACATGAAAATAATAGATCATCTTCTATACCTTTAAGTCATCAATGCTCGTGTACAAACAAGAAGTCTCACTTCAATATAAACTTTCCAGTAGGTGTGCATCTCACTGGTAAATTTATGGTTAAAACAAGTCCATTCTTTACTAAATAGTGGTTGGAAACTTTGCTCAAGTAAGAGTAATATTTCCTTATAATATTTCTGAAGTATAGGTGAAAAGATCAGTGCAGTGAAACTATACTAAAGCAAATTTTGTTAAAAAAGTTACTCAAGAAAATGTAACTAAGTAAATATATCTAGTTCCTTCCTACCCATATATGCTCATATTAATCAGAAAGTATTTCAAGCAGTAGACACTAATGTTGGGTTTATGCTACTCTATTTAAGCTTTAGTTGTGCCATGCAGCTGATATTATGAAGAATTCTAGATAAAATTTGTGGCAGCCTAACATGTCTACTATCTGGCTCTGAAACAAAAGGCTGGAGTTACAGGAGTGGTCTTAAGCAGCTGATTCTTGGTTACAAATCTTTTATGCTTTGCTTTCCCTTTGCATTGCCTGGAGACAAATCTGCCCCAATTCTTCTAAATACTTAATTGAATTTTAGCAATGATGTATTATATATTTTTTGGAAACACAAAATTTAAGATATATGCTTTCACTATTTTAGAGCACAGTTTTTATTCATGATCAAGATTATGGTATACCACAATAGTCACTTATATAAGAATTGAGTACAAGTGTAATCCTTGACACACTGATCAGCTAAAGGTAAAAGGAAGAAAGCACAAAAATGCAACAAACTGACAGTTTTATAAAATTTAACCTTCTTTAGCTGTTAGGTCAACAGCACTTTACGAAAAAAGTTGAAAACGATTTTTCAAACCAAACATCTTTTTCGATTTTGAAGAAAAACAACCTGTTTTTCAGAAGACGAGGTGGAAAAGTTGTGCCAAGGTTGTGAGGTGTGTTAAACTTTGTGAAAGTGTTGCACTTAAAGCCAAAGTAATCCTCATGCAACAGTAAGAGACCCTACCATAAATATTTGCCAAGAATTACCTAACAAAATGTTTATAGTTAGAATTCCTTAACCAAAAGGCTCATCTTGGGAGGGAGAGAGCTTGTTCTTCTCTGAATGTACATATATTTGTGTATTTTAATGAATTCTTTGGATAAGCAGTAGTTTCAAATAGCTAAAGGAGGCTACTGCACAGCTTGTGGTGTTGATGATAAACCAAGAGATACAGACATCCAAAGAAGATAATTAATTCTCAGTAGAGCCTCATTTCTGACAGCACTGCAGCGAGGCATCTGAAGGGTCAGTTAACAAATCTACTGCGACTGCTACTGATAATGTACTGAATTAATAAAAAATAAAAAGAAGATGGGCTTACAGAAAAAAAAAAAAAAAACAATAATAGCAAAAAAAACATTCCTTTTCTTATGTGTCCTGTTTTGCAAATATAGCTCTGGGAAGTGATGTTCAAGAACTAAATACCAGTCCAACATATATGCTTTTACAAGTAGACCATTCTGCTTTTTTGCCATAAGGTTTGGCTTGATAAATATTTATGAAGCTTTATTAGAAATGTTTAGGTATAAATATTAGGCAGAAAGAGGAAAAAGGGGGGGGGGGACTAGCCTGACATAGTCCGACTCAATTCTAGTCAGAATATGAGTCTGATACTGCTCCATAGAGCTGTGATTATGGGGCGTGTTTCGAATGAAACCAGGAAAAAAAATGCCTCTGCACTCAATTGGATAGACCTACAACCAATAAGAGCAACGGAGTGCGTGACGTATGACCAAGGGAGCCAGCTGATAAATTAAACTTTTGCCGAATCCCGTAGGAAGGACGCCAAAAACATCTTTCTTTTCAACAAATGCCTTGATCGCGTTTCTCTGTTCCTCTTTTAAAATTAATTAGCTGTCGATGTCTTCTAGAACAGACCTAATAGCAGAATCTACACACCTCAACTTTCCAGCGGCAGCCATTGTTGTTGTCACCCAAGCGCGCTTTGGTCATGTGGTTGATTACATTACTGTTGATCATCTGTCCAATTTGATTGGCCCGCCAGATATTGTGCGAGCATACTCCCGCTACTACTGAGCAATGCCAGACGGAACTTCCCGACCTCAAACCTTGTGGGCGGGACTAAGTTAGGAATGGCACGCAGGCTAGAAAAAAACATACCTTTTTAAGCAAATCAAGTTTTCTGGGGACCTTTTGATACTCTTTGATGTACAAGTTTTGGTGTCCCAACTTAAAGAAATTGTTTGTTTAATCTTAAAGGTTAGCTGACTGCTTGTAGAACAGTTCATCTGAGCATGTATCTGGAAAAAGCATCAAATTAAGGAACTTAGCAGATGGTTGCAGGGTCCATCCATATGTTACTATATTTTAAGGGCTGACCTCAGTCACCTGAATGGAGTTGGATTTATTGGATTTATTTAAAATTTTGTTTATTTCTTTCTGCTTACAAATATTATATTAACTTTTAAAATGAATGTTGGAGCATCTATAACAGTTATTGTAATTTGCACTGATTAAACTTATTTTTTCCAAAGAAAAGCATCCTGAAAGTTGTTCTCCATTAATAAGAATATATTTTATTAAATAGTATTTTCTCATGTGAATTAAATACCAGTTTTAGGGAAATATTTTGGTCTTTGAACTCAGAAGAATATCATAGTGCAAAATGAGACACTCAAGATCCAAACAGTTAAATCATTCAGTACTTTTTTTCCTTGGACCTACGTATGTAATTAATATTTGTTCAGATTTTTCTTTTTTTATTATTATTATTTAAGAAATTGCCACACTTCATAAGGTATTCGTTTCCATCTATAAACTAAGTTATCAAAACTAATTTGTGCCTGAATATTATAATTCCTTTGTCAAGGTTGCTAAGTGCCTTACAGCAGCGCCTCCAGCTGAGGCTTAAATTCTTCTTTGTAAATTTTATTTGATTGACTCTGGATGATTCTGGTTCAAACCTGAAAAACAGCAGAGTGAAGTTGAATGCTTGTATTGCTTTGAAGCTGTGAAGCAACACTGCGGGGAAGTTTTCACCAAACAGCAAGAGCTCTGTCTTTGCAATTTGGTATTGTTTATGTAGTTTACAAATGGAACTTGGATGAGATACATTGCATGTGTTTAGACAGTGAAAACCTTAAAGATGCACAAACACTGATTAGTTTAGTTCAGTGTACATTAATGATAACAGAGTAAACTAAGTGGAAAACAATACATACAGATTTTTGCTATAATGCTTTCTAGTAAAAACCAAAAAATGAGGCTTTTTCCTCAATATCTACTTTTTGAGGGAAACTATTTTTTTTTTAAACTCCAGATCATGGATGGAAACTCAATTATGTTTCTTGCTTTCTTACTTTGACCTCTATTGTCTCATTGATAGTTGGCACTGATTAAGGCCATTAGGAATAAAAACTGAATTGGTTTCATTTAAAATTTTTGGTGAAATATATTGTCATTGTTGTAAAGGTGTGCAATAAAAAGGTCTTAAAAACATGATGTTTTAACACTAGCATCTTACTTTAAAAACTTAGAAGAATTCATCTTTTTTATTTGTTTATTGAGGAAAACATTCAACAAAATCAATTGCATTGCAGTTTTTAACACCTCTTTAATTGCTAAAAAGTAAACAATGACATCTTACAAATTATTTAACATAATTAACAAAAAAGGATCTTTTAGTTAGTAATTTTTAAATGCTTTATTCCCTAAAGCAACGATACAGTATGAGTTAAAAATTTGATTTTTTTTTTCTCAGCTGATAACCCAAGTTTATCTTCCCACTCAGTACTTTGAGGAGAATACTAATGGAGGACAGAAAGCCTAAAAGCTAACTTTTAAAAGTAGCAGCAAAGGGTGGCATTTAGGGGTCATCAGGTTGTCATATTGCATTTTTCTAAGTGTTTGTACACAACTTAACCAGACTTCCATATAATTGTGGTGAGAGCTGTCGCTGCTTCTTGATTAAATACATTGATATTCAGTCATCAAAACTGGAATACCAAATGTCTTCCTTGACATTACCCATCACGTCAGTCTTGGCCTTGTGCATTGTCTGCAGCAGTACCAACAATATAGAACTATAGAACAGAAATAAATGAAGCATCAAAATGTAATTTACCAAGCTTCAAGCTACTAATCTGTCTCAAATCATTTCCCGCATAGAACTGTGCTGCTAAACTTTTGAATGAGTTATTTTAATAGATCAGCTTTAACATTGTGTCGTCTTCTTCTTTCCAAAGGGCTGAACCCATTCTGACCCGGATGAAGCAGGATCATACTCGCATTATTCTACCTGCCATAGACAACATCAAGTACAACACCTTTGAGGTGCAGCAGTATGCCAACGCCGCCCACGGCTACAACTGGGGTTTGTGGTGCATGTACATCATCCCCCCACAAGAGTGGCTGGACAAGGGCGATGAGACAGCCCCTATCAGGTAAGGGCATGAGCTGGAGAACAGCTTACATTATAGATGAGGATGTATGATGAAATATGGATAGCTTTGGGGTATGACTTATTCATGTTTAAAGCCATCAAACTATGGAGATATGTAGCTTAGTGTGGCTCACGCAAATAAGCCTTCCTTAAGCCAGCTGTCTAATTAATATGATGAACAGGTTCATTTAGATGCAGGATCAGGAGGCCATTTTGATGAGGTGTCATTAGTGTAATTGTGAGATCCACCCACCATACACACACACACCCTTCAACCCCCAGCTGGAGGACAGTGAAAGTATATGGTATTTCTAAATTATCTGGATTTGGTTAAACAGAAATAAAAAAATAGAAATCAAAAGATTCATGTTTTTCAAGCCCCCATTAGTTCATGGTATCAAAGTTTCAAAAAGTTAGGGTTTTAAAACTGCACCAATTATACATCAAACAGTTCTTAAGGGTAATGATGATTTTCCGAGACACCCTAAAGATTACCGAGAGACACCAGACTTTGAAACGAGAACGGTTTAATCAAGCTTGGGTTGCATTTAGCTGCTATGCTTTGAATACAAGTAATTGGATAATGTTATGCATTTTTATTTAAAAACCTTTAGGGAAATACTGTGAACCTGTTATTTTCACTTAATGTTATGGGAACATGAGGACAGGATTCCCATGCCGAGTCTCATCTGGTTGTCATAGTAAAAAAAAAAAATCATCCTTCTGCTGTGTTGCATTATTTAACATGAGATGAGGCTATAAATAAATGAGAAAATGGATACTGTTTCATAACTGTGATACAATATGAAGAACGCTGGTAATCAGTCCCCATATGTAGATATGTTATATGACATTTACATAATACAACATTAATAACATATTTTATTTAGTAAAAAAAAACATAAACATGTACTGGAAAAAGTGCCATCCTCCTTAGAGACTTATTGATCATCAACTTTTAATATCTTGCAAAAATAAACTGAGCTTTCTGGCAGTATGAAGTAGATCTATAGATCTGAAAAAATGAACAGACTTACCTCAAGTGGCAAGAAAGTCACAGACAAAGGAGGAGCAGGTCACTAACATCCATAAGATTGGAAAAGGCAACAGCTTCTTAAAATATGTTGTTTACTTTTATATTTGCAAATAGTCAGATTTGTTTGATTTGCCTTTTCTCTTCAATAATAAAATCATATTTTTAATATTTATTCAAGTAAAACACAATTTGCACTCAATCTTTTAATGGATTTTTTACATTTATTTATTACTTGCCTGGGATTTATTACTAAATCCCAGGCAAATTTAATTAACTTCATATAACCTCACCATTTAAAAGGTTAAAGCTCGGTGAGTGGAGCTAATTGGTGTGTTTTTTAAAACACATTTATTGGCATGTGGTGCACATACAGTACAAGATGAGTTTCAGACGCTACATTCAAGTCTGTTTACATGTTGACAAAGTGCTGCCTTCAGATGGATCGTCTCAGGGGCCAGCAGAAGTGTGTCGACTGGGTAGATTTCTATTGGAAATCACTATGCCGCTTGTTTTCTCAGGGTTTGTGTCTATCAATGACAGAGTCCCTGTCATTCTTAGAGGTCAGTCTAAAAGGCATTTCTTAGTTTGTTTGATGAATTGAAAGACAACAATTGGAAAAGGATGCCAGAATGTCACTTTCTCAGAACGGGAGATTGGAACCATTTTGACAAAGACGGACAAAGTCTTTCATCTGCGGCGGCTGTGATTACTCACAGCATGCTAAAGGGAAAAGACAGAATGAAAATATTGTTGAAATGGCAAAAAGTTTTTTTGTTTTTATTTGAGAAAAATGGAAAACACTTAACTGAAGAGGTATGATAAC
This sequence comes from Cyprinodon tularosa, assembly GCF_016077235.1. Lineage (NCBI taxonomy): Eukaryota > Metazoa > Chordata > Actinopteri > Cyprinodontiformes > Cyprinodontidae > Cyprinodon > Cyprinodon tularosa. The sequence continues at coordinate 2,087,574 of NW_024039651.1, forward strand.
CATTTCCCAAGTAAAAAGAAAAGTGTAGCAAAAGCAGAAGGCCCACACTAAAATTTATGTTTACCATTTTTGCATGTCCCAGATGAGTTCAAACACATTTTGAAAACATGCAAATCATTTCGCTGTAACTCTTGGCTGAGTAATTCACAGATGAAAAGATGGGAGATATTAGATTATGTTTGTATACAATAAGTCGAAATTATACTGAATTATGCATTGCGGCTCGAAATTGATGCCGCTTATCTTTTCTTTTTTTCGTATTCACTTAAAGATGGCTTTCATTCTGAACCTACCACTAACACCCAACCTAAGATTAAACATTTTATTTAGAGTTGGCTTGTCTTTGATTGAAATGTATACTTTATGTGACTTAAACCAATCCTGATTGGCGAACCTATCGGAAACCATACATACAATATTTTGTTTAACCAGTAAACAAACCATTTAGTACCTTGGTGTTATCAGGATGCACTTATTACTGCAGTTAAACAGCTCATTTTTTTCTGTTTCAGTCAGCTGTTTATAAACAAAGTCCAAGGTATTATGGGAGCTGAAACTTAATGAACTGACACACTTTTTATTACATGCTGTTTTTTATTTTCATGCTGGTTTTGGAACTGTTGGTTGTTTTTTTTAAGGAGACATCGCAATTTTCATGTTAAAATGTGTTGTTTTTTTAGGCTTAGTTTAAACCTGCCAGAAAATCTGAAGTGTAAAATTGGCTTTTATTTTATTGGGGTTTTTTTGTGGGTTTGCTGTAGGGCCAGCCCAAGCTTTTTTAAGCAAAATGTGAATTTGGGGCCCTCTATTTGTCACCAAATATATCTGTTCCTGCAATCAACGGTCAAATAATCAGATCATTCACACATCCACTAATAAGTCATTGCAGATCTGGCAGTGCTACCGACAGTGTCCTATTTGCATGCATCAGCTAGTATGCAGCATATTCAAAGTATGAGAGTCATATGGTTTATATTATTTGATTCGAACTGCACCAGCAATGTGAAAAAAAAAAAAAAAGCTACAGGGCAAGAATAAACAAATAAAAAAGCTTTGGTAAATATAATTGTAAATGAAACTGTACAAAACAGACACATTTTAAGCAAATAAACTATGGAATATCAAGCATGTTCTTAAAAAGGGGAAACAAGAACCAGGTTGTAGAGTGTTTTTTTCTTACAACTGTAATATGTCACAGCGAGAGTGTAGACCGTCATTGGAGCGATCCAGAGATCTGGGTAAAACTCAGATCTCATTTTAAAAAAGGTGAGTAAATGAGGTCATCCGTGCTTTTGCATGTCTGCGTTTTATCACTAAAGCCAATGCAGTCTGATCACCATGAGACTCTACTCTAGAGACCATTATGCATTTCTTTATTTTTTTTTCTCTGAAAATTATTAACTATTAATGTAGAAGTATTGTATTTCACAAAGATTTAGAATCTAAATCATTGTAATGCAAAGCATTTTAATTGGTAAAAAAATGTTGAAGGCATTTCAAAATATCACATTTGTAATCATTTTGTATATGAAATAATAATAAACATCAATTTTAATTTTAAAATTGACTGTGTCACAATTTGGTTGTGGTTTAGAGGACTCAAAAGCAGAGGCAGAGAGGCTGAGGTGATTTCTGCTTGTAGTTTTAATGCAAATAATAATAACAGATGCAAAATCCAAAAATCCAACTAAAAATGTAACACAGACCAGAACCATGGAGACATCAGGGGAAAACGCGCACAAGGAGCCAGGGAGAGACGAGGTGAGTGGACAACAGCGACGACAGGAACAGCGACAACAAGGAACCAACAAGGAGTGACTGCATAAATGGAGAGTGACTAACATAAATCTCGAAACTACAACAAAATAGGAATTAAACGAATAAAAACAGGAAACATGGAGCAAAGTAAAGGACAACAGAACCAAAACCATGACAGACTTTGTTCTTTCACATAGGCTGTGATATTGGGCCTGGTCCTAAGATAGTGATTAATTATCTTAATTCGACCTGAAAAAATCACAGAAGAGGGAAGGCAATTAGAAGAGTTTTATTCAAACAATATTTCAAGACTGTGGCGCTCAGGCTTGGCAGGGTTACATTAACAATGTATTTTACTTTTATGACATGCACGAGATGCTGAAACTGCCTGAAACTGGTGGTGGAACGGAGATGGTATGAAGATGGATGCCAGCTGAAACCTGGCAGGTTCGAACCTCCTCGCTGAGTAGGCATAAAGCGACAGAGGAGAGAAAAAAAAAAAACTACCCTTGGGAAAAAATCTCTGGCAGAACTGGGCTCAACATGGGGGTCTATGCTGGAGCGGCTGAGTATGCCTGGTAAAAGCAGTATATGTCCAGAGAATTACTACGATAGGGGTAAGCAGCGGAATGGAGAAGAAGCCAAAAGAATTTGGAAGGATGGTGAAGCAGGGGGTGGAGGAGGGTTGAATCAGAGTCATCAGAATCAAAGTCTGACAGGCGATCCAACTCGGATGCTTGTTGGTGGCAGGTTAAGCTGCTGAATAAAGTCTTTTTAGCAGGACTCTGATGCTTATTGGATTAAGAGCAGGTATGGTTAAATGAACAGCTGCTTCATTGAAGTTTTCATAGCATTTTGGTCAGTGATATTTGTTTTTGCCATATTGGCCAGCTTCATTATTGAAGCTATTGCAACAAATTCAGGTATTAGAGTAGGTTAGATATCCAAAAACATTATATTATAGGCATTTCAAATAGTTTGAAAACCAGTTACAAATTTATGATTGGTGCAGCTGAATCTTAGATACTTTTTATTGATCTGTCTCATACATCTATCACTCACTCATTCTGCAAACAGTGGCTAGGCAAGGGATGAGTGGCCCCTGCAGACTCACCTTCTGTACACTTAAAATAACCAAACCATGTAGGAATAAATCTGTGAGACCTTTACATTACAGTACCTTAGTACTTGCAACACAGAGTCAATTATTTTTCTATTAGACCTAAATATATATCAATTTAATTTAAGTCAATGCACTTTTTGTCAACTTCTAGTTTTTTTTGTCCTGCTAATTTATTTCTGCAGGATGGATTGCCACTGCAACATCTCGCCTCAGAATAAGCAAATTATGAGGTGATCATTGAAGGCACTTCCGATGTATGGTGTTTAGTCTCTTTTCAGTTTTTAGGAGGAACAGATGGCTCCAATTATTCACATAATTGGCTTCAGTTAATTGGTTCTCGTCGAGGGAATTGGTTAAATATTGTGCATTTGATCACCTTGCAGATCCAACAAATGAGAACAGCATGAAACTTTGACAGGAACTATTCTAATACTACTTAAATCCTGTATTTATACATTAAGCTTTCACTGCTGACAATACTAGTAGGTATATGCAGCAATTTTTCACCCCACAAACCTCAACATACTCCTTCTGCTCCCATCAACCAAACCATCTTCAGATTCCCATATCCAGATTGAGCACAATGGGATACAGAGCTTTCTATGCTGTGTCTCCATCTGCTTTAGGAAAAGGACTAAAAATATGATTTATAATTTAAATTTTTTTATAGTTGCCAACTAATTTAACATTAATTTAATTCTTATCATGTTTTTTTTTTAATCCTGTAACCACGTTAACATTTTCATAATGTAAAGCACAGTAACAATAAGACATAATATCTCATGCAGTTTTGGCAAGATTGTATTTGTTTAGTTAAGATGTTGGATCTATCAGTACAAATGGAAATGGTGCTAATGGTTTGATGTCTTCAAGAAAAAGATTCATAGCAGGGGTTACTAAACTTTTCAGTTTTCACCCACAAAGACCGCCAGGAGTCGACTCATGACCCAAACTATTGGTTGAATACAAAAACGCCTCTACAAATCAATAAAATATGTATTTAATATCTTTAAAAATGCATCCACAACCAAAGTAGTTTATTTTGTCAATTTCTATGTGAGGCTTTTGTAACTTGAGGCATATAAATGTTTGTTTATTTATTTATTAGAATTTCTGTAGTGGACCTTAAACACCCTAGGGGTTGATCAATCATCTTTTTTTTCTTTTTTCTTTTTTTTAATGGAGCCTAGGCAGAAGTTCAACTGAAAAAACGCTTACTTACGCTTATGCGCCTCCGTCACAAGCCAATCAGTTTTCAAACATATCTCCACGAAAGTCAATCAGCATTCATAGTTCATCTTAAAAGGTCTCCAAATCCACATCTCACTCTGCTACCCAAAGCGCAGGCAGTGCTTGCACTATGTCGGACTTCGATTCAGATGACCCCAATTCAACCCACCTCCATCCTTTTCTCCACCATTGTAGCTAAAGCTAAGGCAGAGGACCGCCATGTTGAGCCTGGTTCTGCTTGCTCATCATGGTCAGGTTCATGCAATAATTTTTATCCGAGCTGGACATCTGTCTTCCAGATCTACGAGTGAAGCACTAATATCAGCTTTCAGAGTCCCCTGGATCTCTCCATACAGCTCAAGCACACTGTCTCGCCAGCCAACGGTCATGGACTGACCAACCTCATCTATCTCCATTTCACCCCCAGTTTCAGGCCTGGGGGGGAAACATCCCTTTCTTTACTCCTTTTTATGCATATCAAAGCAAAATTTAGCACTAATGTTTCTTGCTGAGGTCTGAGCGCCAGTAAATGTATCAATAAAATTCTTCTAATTGTATTTTCAGTTTCAGTTTTTGAGATTTAACTGTAATTAATTGTGATTCTAAATTTATTATTTAAAAATGAATCCATATTTATTTATTTTTTCACTGAATGTTGTGACACCTATATAACGGATCTTAGCAAATGTTTGTTTTTGCAGTTTTTTTACTAATTATTTGCATGTTATTTTTTTCTTCCTATGTCAAAATTTAAACCACATTCTTTTCATTAAATATTTTTCAATATAAAAGGAAAAAAATGCTGCCAAGAAGCTTCGCCCAAACAATGTTATAACAGGTTTGTGTTGTATGGAAAACCAAGGTAGCTGGTTTGTCAAAAAGATGAGACAGGTGAGACAAATAACGCTTGGTTTCTTCTGGATGCTCACAAATGTACATTATAGCATTTAAAAGCCACATTGTCTCCCACTTGAAATGCCTGACAAGACTGAATTTTGTTATGTGAGGAGGCATAAACAATGATTTGCACTGTCACGTTTAGACGAAAACAGTTTCATCTATATTCATTGAATTATAAACACATGGAAGTGGTTAAGAACTATGCCACAGTGTTTTTTGATGTTACTTTTGAACTTCATTTTCTTTGAAGTGTTCTAATTTAAGCGTATTGAATCAATTTGACACAAGTCATTTAACATTATATGACTGCAAAAATTTAAAGCCATACTCACCACATGAGTAAAGGTTTTGTAAAAAGGCTTTTTTTTTTTTTATAAAATCCATCGTTCTGAGAGGTTTTCACTGCTGTCTCTTTTATTCGTTTATCCAGGATGTCCAAAATAACACTTAAAAGTGATGGCTCACACTGTGTTTTATCTGAGGTCTGAGCTTAAAAGCTTCTTTCACTTTGGCTTACACACCATATGGCCCAATGCACTCTCTTAGTACAGACTAAATAAATCACAGCACAGCCCAGATGCTCTTAAAACTACTACATACTGCTATGTCTTCAGTACCAAGGCTGAGTTTTTCACTTGTGAGTGTCTTTATGTTTGTAATAACATGCATGGTTAAGTCTCTCTGGTTATTATGTTAGCTAGATGAATTGAGATAATTCCCAGTTACTCTACAATAATGATGTTCCCAGCATAAAGGCTGCCACTGAAACACTTAAGACTTGGCAAGAGGACAGTACTAAACTGTGAGGTTAGAGTGAAATAAAGCCGTCTCTTGCTCTGCCTTCCTGCTCTGTGGGTCTGGGATGTAGAAAGTGTCTCAAGTAGTGAAAATGTCTTGTTAGATCTTTGCAATGAAAAGGGAAACATTAAAAATAATTTTTTTTTTCTTTTTTTCTTTTTTATCTAATCTAGGCTGTAAAAACATTGACATTGTAAAAGACAAAAAAATAGCAGTGTGTTTTTTTCCTCCATGGTTTCTTTCATGACTTGTCCTGCCCCTTTGCTTTTTTTCATCTTGACAGCTGTAAAAATGCTGCTCAAAACCGATTTGTCAGACAAGGGCTTGACTAGTGTTAAATGCCGCTGTTGTTCAGTGCACACAGTGACAAATGTCATCATAAATAAACCTCCCAGATGCCCCCTTAGGTGGACTTTTGACCAACAGAGAATTTGTAAGACTTTTCATCTCCCATTTACTAAAAAAGAATGAAATTCTACATGGCATCATTTTTATCAAACTTATATAGATAATTGATCATTTTGACTTCTTATTAACTCATCATTTTGGTCTACAATTTTAAAGCTGTATGGTTAGAAATGAAAAATATATCATAAAAATTCCTTCCTCCAATGACTCTCTTCAGCTTATTATTATTTATTGAGTAGTTTTACATATGAGGAAGGAAAGTTAAAAGATGAAGATTGATTTAATTTCTATACTTTCATTAAAGTATATATATATATATATATATATATATATATATATATATATATATATATATATATATATATATATATATATATATATATATATATATATATATATTTCATTAAAGTATATATATTTTTCATTACTTTGTTTTCAATAAATCATTAATCATTAATCAATAAAACTAAAACATAAATTAGGATTAGTTTGGTACTTTTTTTTTTTTTACCTACTAGCTATAATTTCCCTTTAAAAAAAAGGGACATAAAAATGCATGCAACCATTTTTGTAGATAATTATTTATTTATCAGATTTATTTAGGAATTAATCAAGATATCAATATTGTCTCATCCCTTTTCTAATGGATTGAGACAGCATTTGCTGATAGAGTCCATCTACAATACTTCATTTAGAACATAACAAAATATCTGCTCCACCACTCTTTAAAGAATGTGTGTCTATACATCGAATTTTAAACATGAAAACCAAATTTTTTACATCAAAAACATGAGTCTAAGATCACTTATTATCTGTCTAAAACAGATTCCTCTCAGGTATCTGGTATTTCTCTACCACATCATGTCACAGTTTATTAATACTTGTATTTGACTCTTATTTACTGCATTTATTTTAGTGCTGGCAGCCACACATGAAAAAACAGGCGGTCGCAGTGACATAAGAGTCCTTGCATCACATGTTAGAGCCATCCTATCTGCTTAAAGTGATCCAGAGATTTGGTTTTAACCTCATTGTGGAGAGTGGGGTTCACTGTGTGTCGATGAGAGGGAATGTTATCTTACTGTAAGTGTGCTCCACAGAATTAAAGCACTGCTTGCTGTCATAAATTATTTTCAGCACTAGATAATATTGTTTTAGCTTTGCTTTTTCTGAGTCGGGGGGAAATTTGTTCAATGCTTTTCTCCTCTGCTTGCATGCAGGTAAGATCAGCTGGGGGTTTTTTTCTGCCTCCTCCACATAACATCGTGAACTTTGGTTTTCAATCTTAGTTTCTTGTTGTTGTTTTTTTTAACATCTGTTACTGTTAATGACAGAGTTCTTAATTTATGAGTTTTCAGCTTGTATTTGTTGATCTGCCTTTGCAAGTTCATCATAGTTATCATTTTAAAGGGGGTATACCTGCAGTCTGAAAACCTGATATATTGTGTTTTAATGAGTACCTGTAGTGTAAGAGATCTTACCCCCATCCTACTAATGCTGCTTTCTCTGACCATCAGCTGCAGCGCATATGAGATGATGTTAATATAAAGTGATCCAAAAAAACTTTTTTAACATGACTTCTCTTTGATAACGATAGTTAGACTAAACTTCTATCAACATAAACCATGAAAAAATTCTCCATTGTACTGCATACATGCTAAGGTTGTCATATCACTCAGCCCCTGGATGACCCTAACTTAATAAGCAGGTGATCAGCCTAGTTTGAAGTGTTGTTTTCATAATTTTAAGAAGCCTTAGTTAAGTGAACTGACTACAGTTTTTTTCAAGATAAACATTTACAGAGAATAATTACTTTAGAGCACTAATTTAAAAAGAAACAAATAAAAGTCAACCCTATAAAAAATACATTGACCTTAATCAAGTTTGAGAATACAGAAATATACCTGCTTTATTGTAACAGGAAACCAAACCTTTTTCCGTACTGTAGTTGTCATTTTATCAGATTATTTTACCTTCCCCTTTAAAAAAAAAATTAAACTTTACATGCCCACATTATTTCTTAATCTCTTAAGCCTCTGTCTGTGCTGATGTGCAAGTAGAACAGAATGCTCATATGGGCTGCACTGCTAAGTGCAATCTGCAATAAAATGAAAAGATCTTTATGTTCCCCTCTTGCCTTTTTTCTTTTAGAAGATCATTTTCAGTCTGAAATGTGCTTTGTTTATGCGGATATAAACTTTGAGTTTTGACATTAGCACATAGATCCAAGAGCAGATTCCTTTAGTTTAACAGAGGCATATCATCATCTGACTACCGTGGAAAAACAAATGGATGGATATTAAGAATCGTTAAAAATCATTGTTATGTCCCACTTCATCCAGGACCGGGTTGTGGGGGCAGCAGTCTTAGTAGAGAATCCCAGACTTCCCACTGCAAAGACACCTCCAGCTATGCTGGGGAAAGCCAAAGATTCTCTCTCAGCTAGTCCAGACACATAGTCCCTCCAGCATGTCCTGGGTTGTCCCCTGGGCCTCCTCCCAGGGGGCATCTAAAAAAAAAAAGTCAGAGCCACCTCTGCTGACTAATGTGGAGGAGAAGTGGCTCTACCTGAAAACCCTCCCAAATGACTGAGTTCCTCACCCTTTCTCTAAGGAAGAGCCCAGTCACCCTCCAGAGAGGTAATTTCAGCCACTTGTATTAAAGAACTCATTCTTTGAGTCATGTTCAACATGTTCAACGAAAACCATGACCTCAAACTAGAAGGTGCGGATTTTCTTCCCAGCCGCTTCACACTCGGCTGTGAACCGCCCCAGTACATGCTGTAGGTCCTGGCATGAGGGAGGCAGCAGAACCAGGTCATTCACAAAAAGCAGGGACGAGATCCGCTAGTTCCCAAACCATTCCCTGTGCCGCATTTGCTTCGCCTAGAAATCTTATCCATAAAGGTTATGAACAGAACGTTTGACAGAAGACAACCCTGTCGCAGTCCATCATGCCCCTGGAACAGGTCTGACTTAATGTGGACCAAGCTTCTGCACTGCTTGTACAGAGATCGGATGGCCCCTAGAAAACGCCTCCAACTTTGTACTCCTCAGAGCCCCCCACAAATACCTTTTCCAGGTCCACAAAGCACATGTCGAGGTGTTGGGCAAACCCCCATGAACCATTGAGCACCCTGCAAAGGCTGTAAAGCTGGTCTACTGTTCCACAGCCAGGTCGAAAACCACACTGCTCCTCCTAAAACCGAAGTTTGACCATCAGCCGGACTCTCCTTTCCACCACCCTGGTATTGGCCTTACCAGGGAGGCTGAGGAGTGTAATTCCCATGTATTGGGAACAAACCCTCCTATCATCTTTCTCATTTAGAGGAACCACCAATCATCATCAGTCTGCCAATACAGGGGGACTGTCCCGGACCTCTATGCAATGTTGAAGAGGTGTGTCATACAAGACAGCCCAACAACAGCCAGAGCTCTAAAGTATTCAGGACAGACTTAGTCCACCCCTGAAGCCTTGCCATGTAGAGTTTTTTGAGTTTGGTGACTTCATCCTGAGTGGTAAACGAAACCGGCTCCGAGCACTTAGAATCATAAAAAAATGTTCATATGTGTTTCATGTATCTTTATTTCTTTGCTGTGCAGGACTCCAGCTATGATTGGGTGCTCCTTTGTGGTTGATCGGGAATACTTTGGTGAGATTGGGCTGCTTGATCCAGGTATGGAAGTATATGGAGGCGAGAACATCGAGCTGGGAATGCGGGTAAGGAGCTACTTAAGACTACACTTTCTTACAAAATTATTTATTCCTCTTGTCCATTCTTATATTTTATGCCAAACTTCCACTAACACAAACGTTTTTTGGGAGGTTTTCGTGTTATAGCCCAACACAGAAGATCATGATTGATAAGTGAGGGAAAATGGTTAAAATTAGAGTATGAAACTTGTTTTATGTATTTGTAGGTAGTATTTCCTCCTTATTTTTAAACCACCAAACAAAATTCCTCTAACCAGTTTCTTGCAGAGGTCTCATAATATGCAAACACATGCCTGTCCAGATATTAAGCAATAATCCAGACTTTCCACACAGCCCTGTTCAGTCTGTACATTGAAATCGGAAGCTGTACGACACCCCTGCAAATCTACCATGACATAGCAGTCCAGCTCAGCATGACAGGTCAGGCTAGGAGAGTACACTATATTATAATGTTGTTAAAAAAAAAAAAGAAAGCTCTATCAGGAATATAAAAACTTTTGCAAAAAATTGTTTAATGATAAAGTTGCATTGAAGTGCAAATGCTAATAGATTCCTATTGATATAGAAGAGAACTTTAAATTGATTTTTAACTTCATGAAAAGGCTCTAAGGTAGGAGAAATAACTTCTAACTTTTCTCAAATCTTTAACACAAATATTGTAGGTTAGATTTTTTTCAAAGCTGGATGTTTCTTGGTATATACTGTACTTTAAAATCCAGTTTTCACAAAAAGCCTAAATTAAAAATCCAATAATTCGTGTAGCAGGAGGGTTAACCGGTTCTTGAGACTGATTATGAATTTCCAATTCTGACTTTTAAAGCACTTTTAGTAGAGATTTCCTCTGTGTCTCTGCTTTAGGGATTTAGCTGAAGATAAAAAAAAAACCCAAGGGTGTCAAAGGAAGCTATGATGACACATTTCAGTTCCTGAGTTGGAAGTAGAAAGGGAAAAAAATCCCCATACTGCAAATCTTCAGCCAACCCAAAGGCTGTAAAGTCGGTATAGAAAAAATGTAAATCTCTGTTGCTTCCACTTTGAGCCGAATTTAACGCTTCATGTGAGCGGGTGGCATGCTGAAGAATTGGTGAGCTTTTAAATTCAGAAAATGTTTCTCTCAAGCCGAGTGGAACTGCTCTGCAACTGGACGCCCTCCATAGGATTATTGGAGAGAGGAATGCTTGAAAGATCCAACTCTTCATTTAACGTCAGCCTTACAGCCATTTCAGAATCTTGAGATGCCTTTAATGACACATCTGAGGTGCTCACTGCTTTAGTGAAAAAGTACTTGAAGTGAGGCTGGAGAATGGATCTTGGGTTACAAATTGCTGCAGTGCTTTATCGAAGCCAGAGACATTTATGGTTGTTGATGACCTTTTCAAAGCCTCCCATTATACCCCACTGAGTAGCTTTTCCTCTACATAAATAGCATGTTTTTGCTGCCAGGAGCAGCAATGATACAGTCATCTAGCCTCTCGTGTTTCAAGCTGATGGTTGTTCTGTTGTTATCATAGAGTGATAACTCAGCAGTTTCTGTTAGGTGTCGGCCAGCAGTGGCCTCCCCTGAGGTTTTTACACAGTTTTTTTTTTCTTCATTCAGTGAAGCCGCTCTTATAAGAAAACCAAAGGTAACATTATGGGTAGAATTCATTCAACCACAACTGCTAAAGAAATCTTGTGTTAGTGTTACTCTGCAACAACTAGTCACTCAGAACCTAACTTTGCATCAAAATAAGCAAAACACATTTTATTTTATTTTCTGCAGATGATCACTTCTTATTATCTTAATTGAATAGTGTTTGAATCTGAATAATTTGCAATAAACTGTCTTTTGGATGCATTGCAATACATGTCACATAGTACCAGGGATTAAAGTAAGCTGGAGCGGTCCAGTAGTCTGGACCAATAAAAGATTTAGGGGCAGTATGAAGTTCTGGTAATACCTACGGCCTGCTATTGTGTGCGATCACTTTTAGGGTACTGTTACCAGTCTGAGCAGGAAGTTATCATGTCTGTAGAGTTTAAATCTCACATATGTTCTTTAAACTTCTGCTTGGTGCACATTTAACTCTGACAAAATCTAATCCAGCTCTAAACCCTAAGCCAGCAGTGCTTGCGCACAAATCCGTCTTTGTGCGCACTTAGTTCTATGTCTGCCCTGGTGGTGCACTCAGCAGCTCATTGCTCTTCCAACATCATCAATTTTCTGGGCTGTCCCCGCCATGCGTCAAGTTTAAAATCTGCATTTGTCTATCTTTTAGAATAATATTTTTCAGCTTCCATAGGAAATGCTAAAGTTTCTTTTGTTTTTTGTTTTTAAAGGAAACCCAACATTACGCTTAAAATCGAGCCCCAATCATGGACTGCCACTAGGGGTCCCTGAGCAAGACCCTTAACCCCACACTGCTCCTGGGCGCCACACAATGGCAGCCACTGCTCCCCAAAGGGGTGGGTTAAATGAAGAGAGTTAATTTTGTTGGTCTAGCAAGGTAATGACAATAAAAAATGCTGGGAAAAAATACATAATATTTATAATAAATATTTTATTGTTTTAATGTAACTATTTGGACAAAGACCCAAATTAAAAGGTACATGGGTAATCTTGTATTATTTCATCTCATTGTTCCTCTCTTTATTCATCCAGTTGGGATGTCAGAATGTTTCCTTGTACAACATCCTTTTCCATATTTTGCAATATTTTTATATTCTAATTTACCCATTTTAAATTAAGTTCTAAATTGTCATGCAATTATAGTGTAGCCTTTGTACTTTGTGTCATCAAGCAAGTATAATGTTATTTTTAAAAAATCCAATGGATATCATGAATGAAACTGTTTTAATCATTAAAGTTTAGTTTCTGTGTGTCATGATTGGGTTCAGGGTTCTAACCCAAATGCAGAACACAATGGAGGCAGGTTAAAAGTTTGACTGTTTATTAAAAGATAAACACAACACTGCAAAAACAATCCAGAAATAAGTAAAAAATGGCTTAAATTAAGTATATTTTGCCTTAATTTGAGCAGGTAAATAAGATGATTTGCCAATGGAATGAGTATTTTCACTCTTAAAATAAGATAGTTAGATAATATTTACTTGAAATAAGACGATAAAATAGTTTTTTCTTATTTTAAAAGGAAATTGTCTTGTTCCATTGGCAAAGTGTCTTACTTATCTCCTCAAATCAAGGAAAAACACACTTATTTTAAGAAAAAATTACTTATTGAGATTTATATTTTTTGCAGTGAAGTTATTTGAGTAAATCAGAGAAACAGATCCGGGACTGGTCACACAGGGTTCTCTGTAGAGAAGGACAGTTAGGTTAGCCAGGATGCTGAAGATCCTAGTCGGAGGAATTGTGCAGGTTTGTACCTGTGATTCAGATTAGCAGCTGAAGGAGGGAACCGAGTTGGGTCCAGAGGCTTGGAGTGGGCAGAGGGCTAAGCAGCAGCAGGGCTTGACTTCAGACTTAACAGTGTTCAGATCCAGAGTCTTTCTTCCGATCCTCTTCTTGAGGGCGGGCAGGCAGGTTCAGACAGTTAGTTTCTGCTGGAGAGCTTCCGAGAGCCAGCAGGCGGATTACAGCAGATGAAACTCTTCCAGAGTTCCAGGGCTCAGTCAGGTTTCTTCCTTGGAGGCAGAGAAGACAAAAACTGATCAGATTCAAGGTTCAAAGTTCTGGGAGTCAGAGAATCAGACAGGCTGGTTGGCTCAGGCTTTGCTAACCATAACTGGCTTAACACTCTGGCGCTGGAGAGAAGTCCTGCTGCTGCTTATAAGCTGGTCTCCTTATGACTGATGGATCTCAGGTGTGGTCGTCAGCTCAGCTCCAGGAGACCTAGAGGCGCCCTCTGCTGGAGGAAGGTGGATAGACCTCCAGTAGGGTTGTCATGATACTAAACTTTTCAACTCGATACCGATACTAACGAAAATATTCGATACTCGATACCATTTTCGATACCACAAGGATAAAAACAAAGACTCCAAAATTCTACAGAAATATTTTCATTAATAAATAAAATACAATAAATAAATACAATAAAGGTTTTATGCTGTGCAAAATATTAAGCAAGCTTGATAAAAAACATATAAAATTAAAATAAGTGTTCCTTCCTTGGCTATGCTTTGCACACAACAATGACACTAGCCAAACTGGTTAAGAAACAAAAATAATTCTCAGCAGCTGCACTTGTTACAAAAAAAAGTCTGAAACTGAAAAGTGCACAGAATTATTCAATCACACAGTGTTCTGAAAGCGCATTGTCCTCTATTCTGCACTTTAGATGATTGACTGCTTAGGTGCCACTGGTGGTGGCACTGTATCGAGTATTGTATCCGGATACAACGTTTCAGTATCGATACTTTTTTTTAGTATCGATACTTTTGACAACCCTAACCTCCAGATCCCAACACTGTGCATAAAGATTTAAAGTAACAGCAGATAATTTCCACATCTTTCTTTCAACAAAAAGTTCTGTAGATGTTTTATCAGCCTGCATGTAACTCAAATAATGACTAGCCTTGGTTAGTTTAATTCCTATAATACCAATAAAGGCTTTTACATCCTCTAAACTGTGTATATAAATGGTTACAGGGCAGTTATCCTTAAAATATTACAAAAAAGGGTTGGGAAACTGCATGAATGCTGAGCATCACTCTGAGACTTTTAAAAACATATATATTTTTTTTATTCATGTCCAATATGGCTTCAGAGTGATTCAAAGTGGGAAATCTTTGACCCGGAGCAGATAACACAGCTGCTAATTCCCTTCCACAGAACAACTTTCAGGCTTGTTCAAACAGCTGCTGTGCAGAGATCCCCCCGATAGTGGAGCTAAGAAATGGGACAATAAAAAAACAGGTCAAGATGCTGATTCTGGTTCACTGAAAGGTGCCGTAACACAACCCAGACAAACTGTTTAACTTTCTCAAAGGGCTTTTTTTTTTCTTTTGCTGAGATTGATGCACCAAAAAGTATGTCATTCGTTTTCTCACTTCCTTACTTTTCTATTTACCCTTGAGATTTAAACTACGCATACAAACTAGGGATGGAACAGTTTATGAAAACCGTCTGAACCGACTGTCTCAGTTCGATTCATGTGTGTTGCGTTCAGTTGATGCGCTGCTCCTTTTTCTCATAGGCGTTTACAGAGCGGAAGGTGGCGGTACTGCGACCAAAGCCAACCACCAGTAGTAAACAAGAAGAAGAAGTGAAGCAGCATAGCAGGGTGTAGCAGAAAAAAATCAGCTGTTGTGGAGAATTGTGTGGGTATGGCGAGTGGGAAAGAACAGGAGTTGAAAGACGCGCCAGAAGCACTTTATAGGTCTGCTGTATGGGACCACTTTGCATTTAGAGTGACCTATGATGACGCCGGAAAGAAAGTTGTGGATAAAAGTGCAACAGTGTGCAAGAATTGTGCAACACGTGTTGTACTATACAAGACATAATAGATTTTCCTAACAATCAACATACCGAAACGAACCGAAAACCGTGACCACGAAACGATGAACCGAACCGAACCGAACCGTGGATTTTGTGAACCATTCCACTCCTAATACAAACTATAGTCAAATATGAGAACACAATTGATCATTTTTAAATAGGTATATTTTAATCCAATTCTATTTTTATTCTTCTTACCTCCTGAAATTAGTGCTTAATTCAAAAAATAGTTTAGTTCTCCTTAGTAAGTAGTTCCAAGATAATGATTTAGTTTTGCTAAAGCTACAATAGTGTGGTAATAGTCTTGGATGTCTTCATTGTAAGTAAATTATAAAAATTTTTATCATCGTATTGGTAGTGTAAGGTTTTAATATATGAATAAAATGAAGCAGTCTTATCAGCAGCTATGCTGGTTCTACATCCAACACATACAATCCCCTTTAGTGACTAGAATTGCTCTACACTTATATTAACTTAAGTGTTTTGGTTCGTGAAATGAGGAAAATGTCCTGCTCTGTCTGCAAACACAATGCCACTGCAAATGCAATTACCTTCTCTCCTCTTTGGCCTGTCTGTGAAAAAAAATGATATGCATACCACAAAAAAAAAACAAAAAAAAACTTTCAGATCATGCAGAAGGTTGAATAGGTCTGCATTGACCAACCTGTTTCAACTATTTATTCTATAGTTGAATCGGGTGGGTTGCAATACAATTGCTCCTCTCAGGCTACTCTGGGTGTTAATAATAATGAGCTGCCATTTGGGAAAGGTTTGATTGACAAGAACATGTATAGAAATTAGCCAGAGCATCCCACAATATCAGAGTGTCAATGACTGGATTGAGCTGACAAAAAAAGGGTTCCTCCTGGAAGGCTATATAGTATATTTACGTGCAAACCTCAAACTCTCTTGCTTGCAGTGGATAAAAGGGCTTGAGAGACGCAAAGACCCGGTCCCCTATTGTAAGCAGTTAGGAAGCAAGGATGTGCATAATTTGATTATGCAGCATGGTAACTAGTATGCTGCTCTTTCCAAGTGGAATATGATAAAATAAAGTTAATGGAAGAAAAAATTAATTAAACATCTCATTCAACTTTTCAGTTTACTGAGGTGTGAAATAACTTACGGGGCAGGACTTGTAAATGATCAGAAACTGGAATAAATCTGCAGACAGAGAAACGAGGTGAGCTAAAGGGAAAGTTATTTTAATCAATGTGGAGAACCTGTTCCTGCTGTGTTGATTTTTACAATCAGTAAATCATGCAGCTGTATTCGTGCACTTTTAGTTTTTTCTGCCTTGATCATGGTACAACACCAACCTTCATTACATGTTTTTATGTAAATGGCTGTTGCCTTAAAAAAAACCCTGCTATAAAAACATAAGAATAGCTTATTAAAAACATAATTTAATGTACAGGTTTACTTCTTGTACATAAATCTTGCCCTTCTGAGGCTATGTGAATCTGTGTTTTGCATGGTCCCAATAGTGTCACAATCCTAAAAAAAAATAATGTACCAGTTTAATAATGGTAGCAATTAGTCAGCTTTATATTTTTTTATATAAAAAAAGCTATTTATTTTCTGATGTTTTTATTTAACATTAAGATTATTTAACTATGCAAATTAATAAACACCTAGAAAAAGTACACTGTATTATATTATTTTCCATGTGAATCCCAGATTGTTTATTCTTGTTTGCCTTTTGTAAAAAGTGCTTTAAATCAGTCCTACCAGTCTCTTCCCATACTGGGTCAGATCCTGACATTTGAAAAAGGAGGCAGGAAGTCAAGGCTGCAGAATAAACATTAGCCTCGCTATATGCAGTTAGCCAAGCCTTGTAGCTAAAACAGGTCCTAGAAAAAGACAGTGTACCATCTCCATTTGTCTTTTGGCTTGCTGATTCATTTTGATGTTTGGATGATCAGGTCCCAACGATTTCACCTCCAGCTTCTCTTGGTTAGTTTGCTTTAAGGGACTTAACTTCCGTGACTCGACTTATCAGTCAACCACACTAAGACTGTGATGACAGTTCCTGTCAGCTCGGGAGGAGCTCGGGAGCACATCTCCTGCCCCCAGAGGTCTCCTATCCTTTTGCAGAGGAGCTACTGCGCATGTGCAACTTTTAGCGAGAGTCAATGGGCGAAGATTTTTTGCACCCTAGGTCGGAAATACGTCACCAATCCGATGACGAATGAAACAGCATTACTTGACATTAATCTTTGTCTTGTCTGGTTTGATCTTTGGTCTGTTGCTGTTTATTTTCTGACATTATCTTACAGACCGTTCGGGGCTGGATAGATACTAAAACTTGAAGAAGAACTCATGTTACTAATAATTAGGCAGCTTCTGAAAGGCAGTTCACTGAAATACTTATGAAGGGGTAGCAGAATATAACAAGCTTATTTATATGCATGAGATGCTTTTCAGGTTTTTAATTGGAAAACCTTTTCTCCTTATGCTCTCTCTTACATCAATGTGTTAACTTGTCTTTGTCTGTAACATGAAAGTCTAATAAAATACATAAAACAACAAAACACATAAAATATGACAAGATTTGAAAAAGTTAAATTTGGAGAATATGTTTTCATGGTACTAAAAAGCCTTTTACTTACTCTTTAAACCACATATTGTTATATATACTTAATATATAACAGACATGCTGCTAATCACCAGGGCCTAGTAGTAAAAAACAAAAAAAAGACCTTGAGGAAAAGTAATGAGTTCTGATAGAAGCTTCTATCTGAGCTTATTTTGTGTTGAATCTCACACCTTTTTTCTCTTCCTGGGATTATCTTTTGAAGCGTCTCAGGAGAAGAGGATCTCGTCTTTTATATCAGTTTTTAATTCAGTCATAACTCACTCCGCAGTCTTCCATTAAACTAAAAAATCAACTCAAGATAATCAGCTGACTTGGCGAATTACTCCATAAATTTGTGTCATTATTGCATATTTTACAATAAAAAAAACTCTTTATTTAACCAGATGTTCTGTAGAACTCTATATAGAACCCTGTAGAATAGAAAAGCTTCCAATACAATGTTCAACTACTGTATCATGACATTAGTTGGTGTTTTGTTAATAGTGTACTTTCGAGGAAACAGTTACCAAAGGACAACAAAATAAAAACATAAGAATAGCTTATTAAAATCACATTTTGCCACTTAATTTTGTCTAGCTTCATTTAGTCAGATATCTTTTTACTGTATTTACCAATATTACAGTTTATGAAAGTTGTCCAGCCAGGGACACAAGCGATCACATGTTCATGCTTTAGGCCGTGGGTGACTCTTGAGAGGGGAATACTGTTTTGACAGTAAGACACGATCAGCAGGATGGTTAGCCATCTGCTTCGACCATCTGGGAGGTGAGATACAAAGGAAAAGAAACAGACAAAATGCACCAAATCAGGCGTGTCTGCAACAAGAGGAAAAGGAAAATGGAGGAAAAAAGCTTTGTTAACTACCATGGTTTTAGGGTATATAGAGTGTAGATTAGAGAAATTACTGGTAGATGAGGTGATCAAACATACTCTAAACTCTTGGTACCATCTAAAGCTGCCATCGCGCTGCTTATAATTTGGAAGTTTCTGTCAAATGGTGCCAAAAACATTAATGCTGATCTTGAATTCCAGAAAAGTGGAGCATTTTGTTGAACAAGAGGTCCTTTCACACAACTATTTCATATGATTTAAGTAGATAAGGATGAAGGGTGTGTACTGCATTGTTAGAGTAACTGCACTGATACTTTAAATTGCATATTTATTACTATATTATTATTTAACAAAGCCATTTTAAAATGATAAAGAAACATACAGTCTATAAGCACTAAAAAAACTATTGAAACTAATAAGAAAAATAGCTGTCAATTGGACCCACTCCAAGCAATTCACTAGCCAACATTGGTACTTCCTTGTATGAGATTTCTAAATGGGTTACAAGTAGAATTTACAAGAAGGCAGTTTCTTGTATATTTTAAAACCTATTATAACACCCCTACCACAGATACATGTCAAAAAAATCTAAAGCATCCTGGTTTAGCCAAAGCAAAAACTGTTCATGCTTTATTATATTGTTACAAGACCACCGTAGTAATCATATCATGAAAAGTATCTGAGTCAGGACAAACCTGCTGTTTGATGCAAGTATTGGATGGTTTTTAATCACGAGTAAACCCGAATTTATTGCCACATGGGCATTTAAAATTGCATTTTCTTCTACTTTTTTTTTTCTTAAAGTTATTAGGCTTGTCTGAAATAAAACATTAATATAAGTATAAGGTAAGACTTGAAGAGCTGCGTGCCATTCAACCTCAAAGGTAATATTTTAACCATTTGATGGGTTTTTTTCTAAGTCTACTTTTGATAGTATATATTTATAACCATAATAATATTGGTAAAGTTATTAGCATTTGTTGATTGACATTATTATAAGTGTTATTTCCAAACCAATAATAAATTTGGTAGAGCTAAAATATCAAAAACAAGACAGTCTAATACAATTTGGACACTCTAAGAAGGAACTGGATTTTCTTTTTCTATGCAGCTCAGGTTTCTGCCGAGTTTCTTTTCTTCACCAAAAAATCCACAGCACCAGTTGCCCTCTTTAAACCTCACTGCATTGATAGCCGAGCAAATTTGAGTTCATAAAGAAATCTGCGTGCAGCCCAAATATAAAAGGCTGCCACTTCAGTGCCAAAAGCTTAATAATTGGAGCCTATATAAGTTTACCCAAACAATCTGCTCAGAAGCTCACATAGCCAGCAGGAAGCCATCCAAAGTGCTTCATGATGTCTGTCTCATTTCACAGCATTCAAATCAATCAGCCCAGGAAACTGAGTATGATCTCACCGGGTGGCCTGCTTCTCTTCATGACATTTGATAAACTCATATCGGACTCCTTTCGTTTTTAATGAACCACAAAATTATTTATGTAAATTTCTTTTCTGTCTTTAAAACTCTGTCTTTATTTCCACCTGGATGAGACCCTCAGGCATCTGGTCATAACTTCCCATAGTGTAGAAAGTAGAGCTAATTAAAGTCTTGCGGGAGCAGCAGCTATACAGGATCGGAACATAATTACACTTCACTTAACTTGGAGCCCAATACATCTGAAGCAGTGATTAAAAAATGAAGACAGCTGACACTTCATTATTTTTATGATATTTGGTTTTGGCTTGACTTTTCATACGTTCTTTGTCAAACAAATTAAATGGAAAATGTGCCACGGTAAATTAAGTTTTTACATCCAGCTAATTTCAGGACTAAAAACTCCTGCCTTATTGCCAGTTGATCAATGAGTCAATGAGTCAATGCAATCAACTGGTTTTCCTTAGATAGAAAACTTTGTATCAATTTGATCTGGTTGAACTGTAAAGTGCCTTGAGATGACATGTGTTGTGAATTTGGCGCTATATAAATAAACTGAATTGAATTGAATTGAATTACAACAGTTTGAATGAATAATCTTAGGAAGGAGGGTTGGGCTGTATCCAGTGTTTTCTTCTCTCTAATTTTTATTCGGCTTTTCTAAAGAAAACTACACAAATTTAACTTGTGATTATCCGTCAAATCAAGCTTGTTATGCTCCATGATTATTCCATTTGCTTTGGATTATCTTTTTGCCCTTTTTAGTAGATTTCCAAGCTGACCTGCATTTTATTCTCAATTGCAAACTCTTCTTTTTTTTAAACGTTCTTCCAGGTGATGCAACCTCTGCAAGCAGACGTGTGTCGGTGAGCTCCAGGCAATCCTCAGTGGTGATGACTATACTAGCAACTACATTGCTCTAAATATAGAACTTACTCCTGAATCAGTGAACAAGTATCTACTACTTGAACCTGATTAATTGGTGCTGAAATTTAACTGTTTTTGGACGTTTTCCGTCGGCTTATGCAGTCCTCTCACGTGGGGAAGATGGCGGCTGAACAAGATAAACTAACATTGAAATCCCTGATGAAGGCTATCCGTGAATCGAAAGAGGAGCTCACTGGGCATATAAATCAAAAAACTGATTACATCCAACAATGGCTTACAAAAATTTAACAGTCAATGTCAACGCTGGCTGAACAGGTAGGCCTACAGGAAATGGAAACCAGAATTGGAGCTAACGAAGACAACCTCTCTAACGCTCAAGCTCGCATACTCAAAATGGAGAAGGAAAAAAAAAACGTTCTTCCAAACAAAAAGTAATCTAAACACTAAAAATTATAGGTTTGTTTGATCCAAAGTTGACTTTCCAGCATCCTAAATGTGGGGTTATATTTCCAAAATCTTTATGAATAACATCCATCAGATCTTCTGTTTTTGCTATTTAGTTTTCTAAATGTTTCAGATCTTTAAAAAAATCCTAACATCAAAAACATAAAGTGAGTAAAATAGGAAAATTAGTGGTTTTATTTTTAAAAACCAGTAGTAAAACTACCCTGATGGTATTTACTGGAGGGTAAAAGAGAGAGAAGAACAAGGACTGAAGGCTTTAGTTACAGCTGGTTTACATCTAGACGACTTTCTATAGTTGATAGATGCATAAGTTATTCTCTCGATTGTGAATTCTTAAAGAACTTATTCAGTTGTTAGTTTTTGAGTGAAATGGGAATTATACAGCATGGCAATGATCCAAATCACACCAGAAAGTCACATGAGCAACAGAAAAAAAATCCTCCCCAGCAATGAAAAGGTAAGGCCAGTGATTTCCATCAGATGATCAAAGTAGTTGTTGCCAGGGGTGGTGCAAGTTATTAGATAAAGGGGAAAAACTTTTTTGAATAGCTTGCTCTAGTAATTAAAATAATATGTACAAGCTCTTTTTGTGTTTACTTGGTTTATGTTTTATCTAACTTATAACAAAGTTTAAGGATCTGAAACACTTCAAATGCAAAAGAAAAGTCTGGAAGGAGACAGATACTTTTTTCATAGTGCTCATTACTGCCAAACCCTAATGAGAATTTGATTTGCCGTCTAAACGACCTTCTGCATTAAGATCTGCCAGAGCTAAAGCTTTGAGTAGTTAATTAAGTTTTCCTGTTGTAGACCCAGGCAGTATTGTCTGGATTCTACCATCTATAGATAGCAGTCTTTGAGTTTAACGTTTATGATTGATTGAAGTTTGAAAATAACCTACAAACTCAGACGAAAGAAAAATCCAATGCTGAGATTTGAGCTTGTCTGGATAAATGTGTGTATGTAGCTGTAGAAAGAAAGTCATACATCAGTCAGAAGTGTCTGAAGCTGAAAGATGGAGAGGAAAAAATATTACTAGAATGAGCTGCTGCGGCAGGTAAAGCAAAATCTAGGTGTCAGACAGCATCGTGGACAATACATGAGAAAATCAATCAACATCTGCTGTGACAGCCCTGCAGCAAACAAATAAATCCCTGTAGCAAATGTAGACGCTGTGAGGGGAAAAACAACAAATGAACAATAGGTTTAGAGCAATCACAAATGTGGAAGCACATGTGGAACAAGAATGAGAAATAAAATGAAACAGAATGCACAGGGGATGCAGCCTTTACATAAACGAGAAAAAATGCTTGTCAGGGAATAGAAATTATTTTTCTTTCATCATGCTGTAGAAACTTTTTCTTTTTTTTTTAGGAGTAAAGCATTTCACCAACAATAGTCTATTGCTACTGGGGTTTTTTATTTTATTTTTTTTATGTTCTTTTTCCAAATCATACTGTCCTTTTGTACATTTTTTTAGCATTACTAAAAAAATTGCAATAATGAATTTGATATTTTTAGTCATTTTATTTCTCTGGGTTGATAACATAATAAATTATCCAGACATTCATAAAGATGCTTCAGTCATGTATTGTTAATTTTGGAAAGCATTTTCAGTTTGGCTCTCAATACTAATTCAGCCTGACCCCCTGCTGATGGATAATCATTTGTAGAGTCACAAAACAGCAATTTTTCTTCTAGTAGACTCAGTAGATGATATAAAACTCACATTAAGTTTGTTGTTGCTTGGCCAGAATCACCTCTTTCCACTGTTTCATCTGAACCATGGTTGACGTGACATGTTCCTTTTTGTTTTCATGACATCCTGGGTTTAAACAAATAAAGCTTCAAAATGTGAAAATAATAGAGGTTTTTACTGAAGCCTAGAACTCAAACTGTTCTATCAGATAAACTGTTCTATTAGATAAAAGGAATTGTTATTGAACATTTAAGAGAACTTGTCTTCCTTTATCCAACGTCCTTCCTCAGTTCAAAGGTAGTTTTATAGAAGTTGCAAGCTGTGAAGCTTTATAAAAAGTGCTGTTATGCAGATCGAACTTTACAGTCAGAAGGAGAGTCCAATTGATGGGTACTGGCATGGTCTTGGTTCTGTTATGTTTTACTTTGTTCAATGTTTTTAAGTTTTATTCCTATTTTGTTGTACTTTCTGGATATATTTGAGTTCAAAGGTTTTTATTTTGTTGCCCTCTTGTGTTGGTCTCCTTTTCCCTACCTCCTTCCTTGACTGTTCTCTTCACACCTGCTCCCAATCTGCTCGTTAGTCTTCTCTTTGTTCAGTCTACCATAAATACTCTCCTTGTGCAATTCCTCAGTGCTGGTTCCTCGTCTTACTTCGCCTCTCCTTGCCTTTCCCTGACTCCATGTGCTATTTACCCTGATGTCTCCATGGTTCTGGTTTGTTTTACATTTTAAGTTGGTTTTTTGTATTGCTGTGTCTTTTACCTGTGTTAATTCTTTAAAAACACTGCAAGAGCTCACCCTTGCCTTTTAGCCTCTGCATTTGGGTTCAAAACTACAGCCTAGCCCTAACGGGTACATTTAGCTTTAAAGCTTGGAAGATCTTTGCATTGAGAAAGCCTTTTGGATAAGGAATGGAATGAATGATTAACTAAACCACACACACAAAAATGTCCAATTGTTTCTTTTTACCTTTTTGTTTTGAACTTCAAATACTTGAGTACCTTTGTTCACTAAGTGAAACACAAAAATATTTTTACACCAAACGTCTTTCCCCTTTAATACTGACAATGTTCTGCTTTCAGCTGCTGCAGCGGTGCCAATCACATTCGTATATGCACTGCTAACAGTCCTCCCTCGCTAATTACAAACAGTTGTTCAAGCCCGGGACCACCAGTGTACTGTGGCTGTGCACAGAGATTGACATTAACCCGTGCGATATGGCCTAATTTTTGTGCCCCGAGTTGTGCGCTCAATGACCATTCTGACCATGCAACAAAAGTGATGTGCAGCGTTTAAAGTCACACACCTTTGCTCAAAAACCTGGCTGCGCTGTGCTCAACTCTTCGACAACGGTTCTGTGTGAATTAAACACCTTTTTACTGGATCAAAGTAGTCCTTGCAAATACTCAAAATACTTTATATAGGCAGGAATAAAAAAAGCAAATGAGATGATTAAAGAATAAAACAACAACATTATACATTAACACAGTTGACAATTAAATGGTTAATATAAATGTATTACTAGAGTAAGTAGCCTAAATGACACCTGAAAAAAAGTTTTTGTTTTATTTGTCTGATTTGTGACTCACTACATTGTTGCTTTACATCGTGCCCCCCTTCAGATTCTAATTTTACAATAACTTTGTAGAATCTGCTGTCACTAGCCTCACCCTGTTATCAAACATTCTGCAGTCTTTGTTGTGGCTGCATTTTCTTCTCTTTAAAGATTTTTCTATAATATTTTGTATAAAAATTCCTTACCTGTTCTGTTTTAAGAACATTGGACACTGGTTGGTCCTTATATTTGGGCACTGGTGCAACTTTAGTAACAATGACTGGACTGGAGCTCTGTTTCCTTCACTTTTTAGAAAAACCTGTGAAATCTTTTTTGGCTGTTTTCCCAATTTGACCTACGGTAATCACATTTCTGGACATAGCTTTGAGTTTTAGGAAAGCAGGACAGAAGTTAAAAAGTTCTGGCTTTTCCCATACAAATCGGGACATCTGGTCAACCAGCCTTCAGAAAACAGATAAAGGACCAAAAAAGTTGACCAAGATTAAAGGTCTAATGTCTTGGCAGAACCCTAATCCATAGGTTCATCTTAAGTAGAATTTATTATTGCCATGGTGTCTTCAAGTGTAGACAGCTGCACCCTTTAACAAGTTCTACTTCATATTTACTATATATTCTACTCTTTTGGATTCCGACTCTAATAACTATACAGATTGGCAGTAAATACTTGACATTAGGTTATATTTCCAACTTTGCACTTCTCCTGAAAAGAAAAATCTCTCTTTTTTTAAATACCTTTACTTACAAAACTAAATATATAAAGAAATAACAGCACTGTTCTGAAGATGTGTTGTGTTGTTTCAGGTGGAAAAGTGACAGCTGCTGTTTTGAAATAGTTGATAGATGTAGTCATACGACCCCTTGGATTATTCTGAACAGCTGCTGCACTGATATAGTTCTAAACAGGAACATTTAAGCACAGCTGATTAACCTTACAAGTCATCTGGATTTGTGGATGCAACCAGGGATAAACCTCCCTAGATGTGTTAATTTGGGCTACACATCTGGGTTTTTAACATTTTAATCACTGTGTGCATTAATTTATGTCAAGCATGACCGGTCCAATATTTTGTTGTTCCACTTTTATGACAAAGTTGTTCTTTTTAAAGTTCTTGACATTAATAGAATGCAATGTTTTCCGATTGTAAACACTATAATTATGCTGAAGCGGCTTTGAGGTTCAATGAAAGAGCAGTGTATTTAAAGTCTGCTCTGGCTCTGATATATTGGTTATGACTGTGTCTGTGCATAAATATTGGATGGAGTTTAAAGCGTTTTTTTTTTTTTTTTCAAATACAGATTTCTACTATAAAAGGAAAATAGTTTATGCCAAACAGTTTGCTTGGCTTCACACCTCTAAAATCAAATCCTATTTATGTGCACAGGCCTAAAATTATCATGTTCCCCTGGAGGTCGGGGGTGTTGTTGTTGTTTTCTCTGAGCTGTCGGAAAGAATCTTACATGGTATAGAAGCACGTCAAAGCAGGTTGTGTTCTCATAACCTCTATTCTTTCAGAAGAACTAGCTCTATCTCAAGTCACAACATGTAATAAATTCTTACAATGCATTTTTTTAGGCAGTTTTGTAGAGACTTTTCACCACAGATAGGAAAATTCAAACACCACAGACTATAGCTGTGACAATCTGCCAGACAAAAGCCGAGTAAATCTTAGTCATATTTGAATCAGACATCTCCAGCAGGCTGCAGCCATCCGCAGTGAAAGCAGTCACCTTGAAAAGGACAGGAACGCCGTTATGAGTGGCAGCCATCTGTGTAAAGGAGCCATTCTGGCACTTTCTAAATCAACACTGTGCCTGTGTCCATCAAACTGCAAATGACAGTGGGTGCTCACCATATGCGAGCCCTTTCCTACAAACTGAGTCAGTTCCCAGATGAGAAGCAGTCCAAACCCTCAGAAGGACCCTCATCTCATAATTTAGCAAATGGATAATGATAAATGTGGATAGTTACTTAAAGAATGCCATTCTATGGAATGTTGGATAAGCTAAGGTGCTCTCTACAAATTCATTTGATTTCTAGGTTATTTGACTTAAACATGTAATACACTGAAAAAAATAATACAACCGATTTTGGCATTTAGGATATCATATTTAGTTATTTTAACACAATTGTTTCACGTTAGCAGGGTAGAAAATAAAACAATTGTGATAGAGTAACTAAATATGATTATGTAAATGCCAAAAGCGGTTGCATTATTTTTTTCAGTGTACATTTATTGTTTATACATATGACAGGTGTGTTGTATGATGAACCAAACATGTACTAGTGCCAGCAATCATGACAGTTACCATTTTTAACAAGACAATGTCAAGGGGAAAGCCTTTATTTACATGAAGGGATATATAGTTCATACACTCAACAGTTTAACCGGGTCGTATTGGATATCTGCCGTTATGCTCAGCACAGGTATTGGTATCACAAGCACTTATCTTTGCTTCTGTTTCCTTGAACCCAAGTCAGCCTCGGCAGATGGTTCTGGTTCTGCTGGAGGTTTCTTCCTGTTAAAAGGGAGTTTTTCCTCTCCACTTTTGCTACAAGCATGCTTAGTGTAAGGGATTGCCTTCGAGTCAATGACTCGATACAATCAACTGGTTTTCCTTAGATAGAAAATTTTGAATAAATCTGACTGTATGACCTGGTGAACTGTAAAGTTCAGAAGAGATGAAATGTGTTGTGAATTGGAGCTATATTAATAAACTGAAATGATCTGAAACTTTTAATATTACAAAGGTCATCAAAGTGCTGTACATACAATTGAAAGCAACATTAAAATTGAAATAGAAAAGGAACTACTGTAAAGACAAGCTAGAGATTAAGAGTAAAAAAAACAACATAAAAATAGTTAAAATTGCAGTAATTAAAATGATTATACATGTTTAAATTTTACCCATGGTAAAAAAAAAATATTCCTGTAGAATTTCTGTCACACAAAAGGAAAGAGACAAGCATAACAATATTCAGGTTTAAGCAGGGAATAATTCTATGTCAGACATCAATGGTGGGTTTAATGACTAGATACACGAAGGACCCATGATTTTAGATTTTAGTTTCCAACCAACATGTCTACCTACACCTGTATATTTAAAAGCTGGAGAAACACACTCTTTTTCTTCCAATGTTTTCAGCAAAGGATAGATTTCTTTCTTTTTTTTATTTTGCCACAACCCAAACCTACAATACAGCATGTTAGTATTCTTCTTCTCCTCGTCAATAAAGTGTACATACTGTTAACAATGGCACTGATTATTGGTTGACTGTTTGCCTATTTCAATGCCTGCATTATTTAGCAGCCGAATCAATATTGCTGGTCTCTAATGGACTCAGCTTTACTTACACAGGTGCTCATTTACTTTATGTTCAGGCATGAATCTATGTCCCGGAGTAGGGACAAATGAAAATGGATGGATGTAAAGGAATGGGTTCAGGTTTTGTTGGAGGTTTTGTTGGGTTCAGGTTTTGTTACTGTGGCTGCTGAAGGACTTACTGCCAGCATATGGAGAAGTGGAGCAGTTTTGCATATGCTCTGTCATGCGGTGGAATTTGTTTTGGGGTTTTATTCAATCCGCTAACATTGTAAAACATGCATTAATGAGTGCTGTGCATGCATAATGCACAAATTATATTGTCTTGCTGTCTATTCAATGCTTGCTGAGCCAAGCAATGTGCATGATTTACACCACATCAAATTATGTGTTTGGGAAGCATTTTCTATGTATTCTTTACTATAGTGACATACGGCCTCTGTCCAGAAAAAGCAGGAGATTTAAGCACACACTTCAGAGGAGGGTGTCACCTTGGTTTGCAGCCAAATGAATATGCATTTAAAGGGGTTACATTTTTTATGTGATTTACTAACTCTAATACAAACCAGTGTCATGTGTGACGGTAGACACTTCCTCCTTCATTTAAAGACTTAACCTTAAGCCAATAAAAATTATTTGCAAGAATCATGTGTTATCACTCTGTTGCAGCCAACCACTTCAGAAGGCAGCATCATAACAAGTTCACATCACTGACTCTCTGGGATGTCGAAAACTTTGGCTGCAAACTTAAAGTGATTTGACAGGATCCAAGTATTTGAAGAGTTTTAGCTTGCAGTGTTTTAGCTGCCCTAGCAGACTGGCAGGCATATCAAAGACGTGGGGCAGCAACTAGGTGGAATTAGCTTCTGACAGACACACTTAAAAAGCCCCCTGCATCCATCACTCTCTTCTCCCGCTCCCTCTATAGACGTATATTCAGAAAAATAGGAAAAAAGCTATGATATGGAGTGATGGATCACATAGATTTCCTCTGTTCCTGCCGCACAAAAGAGCGCAGGGAATGGGGCAGAGGTTCTGAGCCAGACCTCATCTTCGCTCATCACTCATCCTCCCATTAGATTTTAGAGGACAGAAAGGGTTGGACGAGCAAGCTGGTATTTCTGTTCAGTTATCTAAAGCACTTTTTGTTTTTAGTAGCAAGCCAACAGCTATTTATCAGAAAGCACATTGTCAGGATCAGATGAGAAGACTGAAGCCACTCTCCAGTGTGTGTAGTACATCTATAACATAGGCAACAGAACACTCTCACCCAGAGGTAACACCTCTTTACAGTCTCCATAATTGGACAAACACAACACTCCTAAAAACCTAACAACTGATTGAAGACAGTTCTAACCCTGCTGCGCTCTTGGTACTTAATATAGTTTCTCATTATAGCTGTTTGATGAGACATTTATGCTGCAACCATGCAATACCCTTAGCACATTGCTGTAAAGCAATGTGCTAAGGGTATTGCATTACATCATTTGAAGCCCTCTCTGCCTAGAGACGACATGGTTAGGCTGGCATAGGTTGCAAGACATCACTTCTTTCAGATTGTCCAACAGATTGGTGTGTGCTCAACAGAGGTCATGGATAAGCTACTGCCGTTGCTACCAGTCTCCTTTATGCAGTCCATAAGGTTAAGATATGTTGCTACCATGATAATGAGCATCCACAATCCGACTGCTAATTATTTCTTTGGTCATATAACAGTGGAAGAAAGATCATGTTCCATAATACTGTATGTCATTGGGAGCACACTATGTTCGTATGCACTCCAGCAGGAATCTTTTAGATTTAACAGATTACCTACATTCAAGGGGTTTTTAAAGCCATGTTGCATTCTAAGTCTGGTGTGAAGAGAGTCTTATTAAGAGTAGACATATAGATATAGCTCAAAGAGTGGAGAACACTTTAATCTGTTGCAGCTATACAGTTGGAGGAGGGTAGATCGTTAGAGTGCTCCTGTAGCCATGTCCACACTGGGACGTTATGAACAACCTTGAGTGTTATATATTTCAGAATCTTTCACCCTGCTTCATTGTATGAATGTCTGAGGTCCTCTCACATTCAAGGACAACAGCATTTAAATTAATGTTTGAGAAAGACCAATGTGTAAGTCTATGGAAAAAAAAGCATTGGTGTTTAATGATTGGCACAGCTTTTGAGCCTTGAAATTAGTTCTCAAACATTGCTTAGTAGGAACAGCAAAACTAATTTAAAAAATGACGGGTATGTTTTACATATATTAATATTTGCTCTTTCATTTCTGTTTTTTTAGCAAATATATCACTAATAGGAGTTGAAGTGTATGAAAGATAGTATCCACTGAGGAGCCTTCAAAACTACCCTGTCTTTATGAAAAGATGTGATTATACAGTCTAAGTAATCTGGGCCTCATCAGCATTTTGTGGTATTACTTTGAACCAATGGAGAAAAAACAGCTTTCCTTCACATTGCAGCGAAGAGAACTTTTAAATTAAAATGCGGCCAATTCCCGCAGATTTAACTTGACTCAAGAGAACCCAGCGAATACGTTAGTCATTCGTTAGTCTTCCTTCAAAGATAATTGTAAAAAAAATCTCTATATTTTAGCCTTTGAGAACCTGTGCCTACAGGTCTGATTTGGAACTGAATAATCCAATATTTAAAGTTATAGATAATCTGCTATCATGGTGTTATGCTGCAAGTGCAAACTATTTACCAAACAGCAGACTCTCCGCTTCAGCAGTATAAGTACAGTATTGTTCCATTTTTCACTATCAAATCTGTTCATAATTTTTTAGAGTAACAAGCAAACAACATGTAGATTTTCTTTATCTAAAAAAGCAAACACCTTATATTTCTTTGGCGGGCAGCTTTCCTATTTAGAAAGATAATTTAAAGGATTATGGTGACCAAAAGTTTTAGATCGGAGACTGCAAAACTAACCGGGCAAGAAACTAATGTACCCCAATTGTGTGTGTGGATTTGTTTTTAAGACAGTGTGGGGACTATAATTCTGTTTATACACTCATGTCATGGGGACCTTTGTCCTTATGGGGACCAAAATCCTGGTCGCCATATGGCAAAGTTCTTTTCTTTGAGAGTGGGTTAGGTTTAGGATTTAATGTGTTTTTGAGTCATGAGCCCGGTACACCAAATACGGAAATCAGTATAGCAGCCAAAATACCGTAGCTGTAGGTATACCCTCATGATGGAAAGACAGAAAATGTGCAGCGTTATGTTGTTTTTAAGGCTCTGATGTTTTCCTAAGTGTCTGATGCTTTTTAGGGACAGTTCAACCAATGACTCTGCAGGGTCCAGTAACTGATTTGGTTATTTGGCCTTGTTGCTGTCAAAGGGTTAGCACATCCAGTCACTGTTCTAGAGCCACTTTCTTTGGCAAACATTTATTAAAGTGGACTCAGAGTCTAAAGTATATTTTGCATGTTTTGAGTCTCTCAATAAGTAAACACTTTTACCATATATAGGCCATGTCAAGACATTGTG
The DNA here is from genome assembly GCF_016077235.1 of Cyprinodon tularosa. Taxonomy (NCBI): domain Eukaryota; kingdom Metazoa; phylum Chordata; class Actinopteri; order Cyprinodontiformes; family Cyprinodontidae; genus Cyprinodon; species Cyprinodon tularosa. Next base: position 2,119,252 of record NW_024039651.1, read on the forward strand.
AAATAGATGGATGGCAGAACTGGTTCCATTCAAGGAGTCATTGCATTACAGCAACAAATAGCTATAGCAGCAGGTTTTATTAGCTTTTACTGAATAGAGTTTGTTTTTCTTTTACCTTTGCAAATAATAAACTTAAGTCCGAAATCTGATTTTTTTTTCATGTTAAAACCTGTGTTGGTGTCAGGTCTTACTTAAGAAACTCAGGGTAAATACGGAGTGGGAGTGTTTTTTTTTTTTGTAGTTGTTTTTTTTTTTTATGTGAACACATTTTTTTAAACCACAAAATACCACAAGCATGCACTCTTTACAAAGTGCAATATTGGTAATGTATTGACATCAATCCTAAAAGGAAAAGTAAGCTAATGTTAGCTTACCGTGCTATCACCACTATGGTCTCTATTTCACCAAACGGGGTGATTGCTGCAATCAGGGACTAACCTACAGGTAGTCTGTAAGTGTTGCTGGATAATTAACAGTGGCACACTTCTAATATTGGTTACACCATTTCCACATACATACACACAGAAACACATACCCACTGTCATGATGGGCTAAGGACTTGACCCATACGCAGAACACTACTGGAGACTGAGTAAAAGTTTGAACAAAGTTTATTGAGAAACACACACAGAGAATGTAATGACTGGTTCAGGTGCTGGTCCGGGACTGGTTTCAACTCCTTTCTGGAGAGATGAGAGTTGGATTAGCTTTGCAGTTTGATTGTATGGTGAGAGAGTTGAATCTTTTTAATGTACCTGAAGAGGTTCTGACAGATCCTATGAGAGGGGGAACCAGTTGGGTCCAGAGACAGTTGAAGAGGCAGAGAGTTAAGCAGCAGCAGCGTCTAGCTTCGAGCTGGAGAGTTTTCAGACTTGAGTATGTTTCCAAGCTCTTCCTCTGAGAGCTGATGAAAGAATCCAGATTGAGATCTTCAGTAGTGATGGGTCGGGCAACACCGATGCGTCGGCGCATGTGTCGGTCTCATAGAGCGAAACCTGTGTCGACGTGTGTATCGCTACGGAAAAGTCACGTGACCGAAACAGTTCCTGTATCGGTCACGTGACCGATGTTTCGAACTGATTGACAAGCCTTTATAAGGAAGCGCATCTGCCAAAACAATCTTGCGTGTTTTGCGAATATAAAATTAATAAAAAATTATGGAACTTCCTCAAGCAAAAAGAAAGGTTTCTGCCGTGTGGGACCACTTTGATGTCATTTCGGAAAATAAGGTATTTGTTTTAATTATCTTGTTTCATCCTGTTCCTCTCAGAGTTTCCACTTGATTTTCTGAGTAGAAATTCATTTCAAAGTGACCTTTACTTTACTGTTCGTGTTATATTCTACAGGTTAAATGTCGCAATTGCTCAACAGAGCTTTCATATTTAAATAACAGCACCTCCTCAATGCTGAGGCATTATAGGGCCAAGCATGAGAGTGAAATCCATGATACACCCATGATGAACTCAGGTATACAGGTATTTTACAACTTACTGACTTTATTTTATTGATAATTCTGAATAATTTACACTTTCTCATTTTTCACCATCAAGCTTCCAGGAAGCAGATGCTTGATGAGGCTGTGCTTAATTTCATTGTAAAGGACTGCCAGCCCCTCGCTGTTGTGGAGAATGAAGGCTTCAGGGAGCTGGTTCAGCTCCTTGAGCCCTCATTTGTTTTGCCAACCAGAAAGGTTTGTGTGAAAATTATCTAAAGTGGTAGTTTATTCATCAAATTTATTTTAAATATATTGATTTTCTTCTGGTTTGACTTGGTGTGGTTTTCAGACCATCAAACAACTGTTGGCCAAAAAGTACGAGGAGGAACGGGAACGGGTGAAAATGGAAGTACAGCAGACTGCGGACAGAATGTGCCTCAATAGTTGGAAGCTCAAATGAGCCCCAGCCGGGAACATCTTCACAACAGCTGTCTGCCCCCACTTCAGGCATGATATTGAGCATCATTTCTTTGTTTGTAAATCATGTACTAAAATACTTTTTTTTTTTTTTTTTTTTTTTTTTTTTTTAAGATGACCTTTGGGAACATTTTGATCTCGAAGTGGGGAGGCAGACCAAACGTGCCACAGCTGATGCCATCCTTGAGGTGCAGAGATACATGGCAGAGGGCAATATTGCGAGGTCCCAGGATCCTCTTGTATATTGGAAAAACCAAAGGACGGTTTATCCAAACCTCTTCCGCCTGGCCTTAAAATTTTTGTGCACTCCAGCTTCATCTGTGCCGTGTGAGCGGGTGTTTTCCACAGCTGGAGAACTAATATCAAAAAAGCGCAACAGACTGAATTTCAAAACGTTGCAACAACTTATTTTTTGAATAAAAAATTGTAAAAAAAAAATACCAGTGAACAAGCATCTTCATTTACTACATGTTTACTTAGAGATTATTACATTATGATGCAGGTTCTCATTATTCATTGACTGTGTCTAAAATATCAAATATGATTTAATAATAATACAATGCATCATACAATGAATTGCATCATATTATTGTATATAATAGGTCATCAAATCAGTGTCAGTTAACTCTGTCAACTAGGTTGCCTGTAGGGATTTTTAATGTCCACCAGGTGTCAGTATTCAGTGACACAGTATCGACACAGTATCAATACAGTTTGGTAATGTGTCGAAACGTTTCATGACGCCTCATCAACCCATCACTAATCTTCAGGTTTGGCTTACTTGGCAGGCAGGCAGGTTCTCAGATTAAGCTCATCCAGAGCTTCAGACGTCGGTGGGATTTCCTGTGATCAAAGAAGACAGAGGCAGATTAGAAAAGCTTGTTTCTCTCTAGAGTCTACAAGATTTCCTAAATTCTTAGAGGCTCAGGTTCGCTAACCAAACTTGGTCAACACTGCGGCGTCGAAGGAAGGTCTGACTGCTGCTTATGAAGGGTGGTCTTCTGATGAGCTGATGATCCTCAGGTGTGGTGAGGACTCCAGCTCAGGAAGCCCACAGCGCTCTCTGCTGGAGACAGGTGGCAGATCTCCAGATCCCAACACCCACAAGTCCAAGTCAAAATTGTGTGTGTAACCTCACAATAAAAAATGGTATGAGAAGGAATGGGAATGAGCTTTTATTTTTATTTTTTTTTCTAAAAGAATATTAAACATGAATTTAAGACTTAAAGAGGAAGTAATTCAAATATTTTTAGAAGGGTCCTTTAAGTAAATTACCAGTCACTGTGAGCTGGGTTGGTTGGGAATGTTTCTGTTCAGTTTGAATCTTTTTTTCCCTTATATGTCATTCTCCTCTTTGTGAGCTCCTGCTGGATGCCCTCCCACTCAGCGTTTCCATCACTATAAGTGGGCAGCCTTTTTAACCCAGCTAACCCACACATGTGGGGCCCAAGTGGGAATAGCATCACTGATATTGGTTGTCATGATTGTGCACTTTGTGAACTTCTGTTTGTTTCTTTGTAAGTTCTAAGTTACACTTTGATTTATGTTATTCCGTGTTGTCTTGATCATTGGTTTCTTTTCCATTTTGTCTTATATTTAAGCAGTGTTTCATTTTTTTAAGTTACTCTCTGTTACCCCCTTGTGCCAGTTTCCTGTCTCTTGGGTCCTTCTAGTTGCTTCTGTCTACTCCTGCTCCCAATCAGCTAATTAAATGTCCGATTGTTTCTGTCTCCAATACAACTCCTGTTTATTTACTCTTTGATGGATATGTGTCATTCTTTTGGTCATTTCCTCCCTAGTGTCAGTTTTTTGGTTCTGACTTTTTCTATCTATCAGTTCTGGACTAAGGATTTTGTATTTTTGCTTTTTTAATTAAACTTTTTTCATGCAAGCAATTAGCTCTGTCTCTCCGACTTTACATCTGGGTCCTCTAAAATCCTCCACACAACCTGACATTGGTGGCCCATTTGGGAAACCCAACAGGGGCCCAGCTATTTTAGTCCTCCGTTTCCGTATGCTCAGATGGGTTTATGATGATCTTCTAATGGGCCCCCAATCAGACCAAGCCAACAAAAATGTGTGGGTCTCAAACTGGTAAAGTCGGGGTTAATTCTTTTGGCCTGTTTGGGCAACCCACCTGGGGTAGAGCTATATTTCACCTCAGTTTCAAATGGTGGCCCAAAATGGGTTTGACCAGTTGCTCTTAGAGGGGCCCCAACTCTAATAGTAACTACTATTCCTGCTATTCACTTGACACTCTGTGTTTATTTTGCATCCCTTTGGTCGCCGTGTATCTGCCCATAATTCTGCCTTCATTTTCTTAAAGCCTTTCAGGTTTTAGGTATTTAACATAATCTTTAACAATATTACCAATAAATAAGAAATACACTTTTTAAACAGTATAATTTGTCTTATAAACTGGCTCTATAAACCTCTATAAATTTGAGTAGGCAAAAATGTTGAATGCTTATACAGAAGAAAAAAAAATGATATGCAAGTACTGTATCAAAGCCTGTTTGGTGCTCTGCATACACTCAGGTTTAGGGTAACAGCTGGGATTAAAATAGTGGGTTTTGGATGTCTGATTGGAAAGAAAACTCATCATGAATATGTACTTAAATTGAGCTGCTGGATTAATGCAAATACACGGCTCATTTTGAATACATTAGTCACACTTCTACAAGACTATTTGGCCAAGCTTTGAAATGTTACTTTCTGGCAAAATGAACCCACCCCTAGAATATCCACATGATGAAAAGTAGTAGTTACTAAGGGGGTCAGTAGCCGCTGATACCTCATTAATACAGTGACAGAGAAACAAACTTAATGGATCAGCACCAAGTGTTTGAATTAAACATCTAAATGGGAAAAATGGTAGAGCTACTATATTTATATTGAATAAACTTCAGTGTCTGAAGTAAGCAGCACAGAAAAATGTCAAATAATTTAGCACTCTTTTTTTCACTGTTCAATATAGATTTGGATGACAGATCAGGTGTATGTTTTAAATAGCATCCTGCTGGTATTTTATCACATCTACATTTTAATGGTTGTAGCCAAGTTGTATTAGCCCTCTAGCTATGTTTATTGGGATGAACTGAAGCTGACCCTCAACTGTCGACTCACGTATTTAAGAAATACTGAAGGGTCTATTTGTCACTTGAAGATATCCTTCGAACCTGTACATCACATATGTCAGCTGTCTTGTTAGATGAAGCTTGATATGAAGTGTGCATTGACTCATCACAACCTTTCATCATCTGAGCGTAGCTACTAAGCTGCCCAGTGGCTGCTCTTGCTCTGTTTTCATTTGACCACTAATGGTGAAAGCTCTAAGATAGGTAATTTAAGTACTGTAATCATGGCAGTTTTCAGCAAAAGTTTACAAAGATGAGCTATTTTTCTTTTTTAAATTAGTGCTATTGTTTTTTTTCCACTTTCCTTTGAAGAATTGTTTTTTATATATATATATATAGACATAGTGCAGGTAAACCACGTTGTTAAATTCAATAGGTATTTATCATGCTCTCCCACAAAATACTTGTTTCCCCTTCCTGCTTTACACAATGTGAAGCCACTGGAGAAAGCATGTTTACTACTGTTTAAAATGTCCATGCTAATTTTGTTTTTTAGCCTCACGGAGGTTATTTGGAAAATGGTTCAGCTGCAATTAATAACTAAATTTACGTAGGCAATTAAATTAGATTAGCAATTGTATCCTCACCACATCAAAGACTTCTGTGTTAAGTGTTTTCACTTAATGATGCGGGCTGCAATTAAATGATGGGTCACCTCCAAATGGACTTTATAAAACTGCAAACCTGAGGACCCATGTGTGGCGTGTCATGAGAGGCTGCAGATTACAGCTATTTTATCTGGTGTTTATATTTGCTCTGTTTTAAACCTGCAGGAAAATTAAAAGCCACAGACTGTTAACTGGCCTTAAGCAGCTGTGAAGGCTTTACAAGTTAGGTATTAGCTTTTTCATAAACAATCTATTTAAATTAATATAAAGGAACATTCATGAAACTATAAAAATGTATTCTAGTCATTTTAATTTTATTTGTTAACAGAACAGCTAAGTGATGGGTTTTAATGAGAAAAGTGGTTTTGAAAAGCCTTTAATGTGGCACTTAGAAATAAACTTAACAGCGATTACATGTATGATTATCCTCATTTAATTTGACCTGTTCATTTTTTGTGGACCTTGTTTCTTTGCGCTTGTAACTGGTGGTGATATTTTTAAAGCAGGCTAACAATAATAAGAAAATGTCTCAATTTATTTGCATTTAGAGTAAAGGCTTATGGTGGAATTTAAACATGCGACAGAACAAGGAAAATTCCCTCCATAATAAAAAGAGTGAGGGCTACATTTGTGTAACGCTGTGACATAAGTATGCCAACCTCCCTTTTTTAAAAGTGGATTTCACAACCTTTCCACACCGCAGCACCTAGTAACAGGTGAAAAAAATCAGCATCCAAAATAGACTGTCACCAAGCCTCTGGTAAAACAGATCCATTAAGGTTTTTTTTTATTTTTTGCAAAGAAGTAGCATCTTATCAGTTTTGTTTGCCAAGGTGTGAACATTGCATAAGTGAAAACTGGAGAAGGTCTGCTAAAATAGGAGTTAGGAGTTACTTTCTATTGAAAGCAACTTTAGGATTGCAGGAAAAACATAAAGATAACCATAAAGCGCGAGTGAGCATTGGCAGAGGATCCCTCCACTAGAACATATTGGTTGGGCAGCAAAATACTTGTTTTTTTCTTTAATATGGAGAGGGACATTGAATATCAGCTTGTTGTGTTGAACATTGATTCCACCTTAGAAGAATAATACTCTCTCCTAAGGTTTTAGATTAAGCTGTGTTCATAGCAATGATAAACTTCAATACTGGCATTAGTAAATCAGGCATATGAAACACTAAGATCACAGTTTGGTGAGCATCTATTTTGAGTTTGTCATGTGTAGCAGAAGTTTAATCAGCATTCTCCACAGCTGAATGTATTTCTTTTAGATATGCTTGCAGAAGGTTATCAAGTGCTAAAACATAAAGGAAATGCACCTTTGCCTTCCTGAACCCCTTTGCCTGTTCTATTGTTGGCATCCTTGATTAACGTCCTTCATACATCACAATTTGAGAATAAGGGTTACAAAGGTTACAGAGTAGATGGATGGTACCTGTAAGTTAAACACCTCATTCCAGTCTATCAAAGATTTTAAGTGGGCAGGATTTTCTGAGGACTGAAGTGTCTAAGGATCAGGATGTCAAACAAAAGACATAAAAACCTTTTCTGGTAGCCCTGCGCTACTGTAATGATTAAACAGTTTTAATTTTTTTCACGTATATGTTTTGTGTGAGAGGCTGCATATTGTTGCACCACCAAATATTGTTGTGACTTTATTGTGACTTTATTTAATCAAAGAACTTTCAGACAGTCATTAGTTGTGTGCATATACCCAACTTGGTGCGTGCTAGGACATCAAAAGGAAGTGTATTTGAAGCTAAAACCATCGTCAAATATAACTCTGAATGCAGCTTCCATTCAAAATTCACAATATTCAAAAATAGTGCCACATATTAGCCTAAACACTTATTAAAATAAAGTTTGTCTTAGCTTTATAAACAACAGCTCTGATCCTATTGACATTTGGATAACTACCATGCATTATTAGCTTCTGTTGGCTTGGCTTACTCAACAGTAGAAAACAGGATATTACTAGAAATCTTCAAAACCAAAAGGATTAGCTGGAAACACTTTCCCTAACTTTTTTCCAGACCTGCAACCTCCAGTGACCTCTTTTTTGGAAAGTTGAGGGGTCTCCAGTGTTCAGCAAAGCTTAGCCCACGATGTGTTCTCTGCAGGTCTGTCTTTAGATGGCCTAACTAGGGGGCTAATGTCCTTTGTTTGACGCCTGGTTCACCAATTCTCGGACCTCTAAGTTATCCCTTTAGCTTAGAGAGAAAGTTCCAGACAATCTTGTTTGCAGAAATCTGATTCTGGATATAGCCTGTCTGAAGAGTATGATTCCTTGCCTGCACATATCATGGCTAATTGCATAACAAAATTTAAAATAATACTATTATGGAACTACACTATTACATCCCCATGTGCTGCCAATCATTGAAAGAAAAATCAAACCTAAAAAAAGAACTATATCACCCCGACTTACCATCTAGTACAGACTCCTCCATGGTCACTTTAATTTCAACCAACACCATTTGGTCGCATGTTTGGCAAATCCTGAGATAATTTTCAATGTTAAAAGAAGGAGCAGGCTAAAAAAAGCAAGCTGCATCACATTTCCCAAACCAACTTTACCTCTTATTAGCTCAGAAGGCTTTCCTTGGGTAGGTGATGCACATGCACATTGCTAAGAAAATAAAAGATGTCTATAGCTATATATGGCTATATAGCTATAGACTACTGAGAGTGTTTGACACTCTCAGTAGTCTATAGCTATATAGCCCTATATGAAACAACTTAATTTGTATTGTGACAATTCTGACAACCAAAAGAAAGCATTGACTTATTTTGCTGCTTGAGCTAGAGTGATTTGTGTTCCTGTTTGGATCAGGCAAACTATGCTTGCCATTTGTATTCATAGACCTTGGCTGCCTTTGACCCTGCAGTCGGTTCACCACCATCCCTCACCTATACCCCCTCACACTGGAAGCAACTATTTTAGTTTTAGGGTAGTCCTTTAGCCATCATAGTTAAGTTCATGTTAAACTCACTCATCCGCTCCTTTTTATAATCAACACCTTATACAGGCACCATTATTAAATGGTAAAGAAATTAGGAAATAGGAGTGGGCTTAATTAAAAAGGAGAAAGAGATGAGTGTGGGACAGAAGAAGAAAAAGACTTATTTTAAGCCTGACCTATAGCTACACTGCTGAAAAATGCTGGTGGGAAACCTGTACTTAAAAACAAAACTTTGGACACATAATTATGAGGTAGATTTCTTAGCTGTTGGAAAAAAAACTTTGAAACGCTAAAAAGAAGTACTGGCTATTTGTAATTGTAGATTGCACTTCACTAAGATGATTACTGCTTTCATACAACTTTACTTTTTGTTCAGGCCTAATTAGAGGCATAAAAAAAAACATTTACAGTTTCACAGGCATCGTTAGCTGATAGGTTTTGACCTTTGAGAAATGCTGGAGAGGGTATTGATCTGCAATTTTCTTTAAGTGCTAACTTCTAACTGTGATTACACATATCCACATTTACAATTATCCAAGAGTGGTAAATGCATATACCTATTCCCAGTTACCACCATACAGTGCCACACTGACTACACAACCGCTATTGATTTTACACAGCAAATGGATATAAAGGACCATAGAGAGAGCATTATACAGGCCCCGCTAGGTTTCTAAGAAAAGAAGGATAGGACCTGCAGGGAGTTAAAAACCAATGAAGTATCATTCTACCTATGCCCACAAAAAGCCCCAATCATGAAGCCTTATGTGAGAAGGGAACTGCACCTTGGGCAGAAGAATAACAGATAAACCCAACTCCAAAGCACTAATGGATTTTCTTTAGGCTAGGGTCATTGCGGTTGATCAGCTGAGAGATGAGGGGTTTGCCAGTCAATTGAGGTGCTTGAGCTCAGGTCAGTTCTTTCCTACTACTTCACTACTGATTCTGAGGGTTTCATGGTTACAACAACAAGATAGTGATACCTCTGAATGAATATACCTTAGCGAAACAAATAGATACACGTCTCCCCGCCCTCTTGAACCTTCGGAAATACATGAAAACTTATCTAGATTGATTTAATACCTCCTTATGTAATCTTTTTTGCAGCAACCCTTATAAGGTTCATTAATTCAAGTATACAATCTCATTAGAGAATGAACTGATTTGATCTTTTTCTTTCCCTAAAGATGTTTGCTTTAGATCGTTCAATTGGGTCTAAATTATGTTCAATGAGGCTAAACTTTTCCTACACATTATAGATTTCACTGATATCATAAAGAAGAACTCAGTGGTTTAATGAACCGTGAGTATTACACTGAAATAGAATATGAGCTTTTTCAGTATCAGCGCTCCTTACTCAAATTAAGGCTTAACCTTTAATTTACTTCAACTGCCTCAGGTGCATGCTCTTATTTAGAGATATGATATTTGCTCTGTGTAAATCAGTATTATATCATGTTTTTCTCTATTTCAATATAAAAAATGCACAAAAAAATATTTAAAAATGGCAATGGTTAACTATCAGCTAACTAAATACCAAATATTGAACTGGTGTAGCAGTTAAAGTTTCTGACAGCAATGCGACCAACATAGGTTTGAATTCCAATTCCCAAGACTTGCTGTAGTGACCACTAAATGGAGAAGAAGCTGAAACGACACAAACATAATGATTTAATCATTAGATTGACCCAGGGTGGGTAAAAGCAAATGCTTGCTAGAAAGTTTTAAAAATTATACACTTCTTGCTTTAGTTCTTATTATGCACTAGTGTGCATTTTCTATGTGAGGGATTTCCACAAACCAGCCAGAAAACCATTGAATAATTTCAAAAAAGGTGTTAATGTATTTCCTAAAAGTGTATGTATATGTATATATATATATATATATATATATATATATATGTATATATATATATATATATATATATCACAAAGAACTCAATACCCACCCTATTAACACAAAGAACTCAAGCACAAACTCACTTTTCAAACAAGACATGAGGTAAACTTAAATAGTGGTTGATCGCACCACTGTTGACACACAAGGGGGATAACTGATTAACAAACAAATATACTTAAATAGTCAAATAATGGCCAGACACTAAGTACTTTTTAAAGAGAACAAATATTAACAAAACTGTTAAAAAAAGAAGATCTAAACAAATGATAAACAAATTTCCCTTCCCAATTCAACAAGTGGTGTGACCTGCTGATTGGGCTGCAACAACCAAATAAGAAGGAGAAAGCTGCAGCTCCGAAGTAAACTGGCAACTCGAAGAAAAAGGAATTAATCAATTGCATTTTAACCAAAATATAACAAACTGACAGATAAAGTTAACTAAATATGTGCATTGCAAATAGCTAACTAGAAGTCTGGCTAATGAAAATGAATTGTCACAAGATTTGTGCATTAAACAGTTCCCGAAACATCTTGCCAGAAGCCAACAGATGCATTAGCTTCGATACAGAAATGTTTCGGACCAATGAAATGCAGTGATGTGTATGACGTCAACGTGTCAACCAGAGGCGGGAAGCTGAAGTAAAACAAACATGGCTGCGCAGGTTTCAGCTGGAAAATTTCTTGTTAAAAATGAGCTAAAAGACGTGATTTTTGCCTTTGTTGATGGGTAAGATGTTTGTTGGTTTCTCCTGACCGGATTAATGTGAAAGTGTTATTTATCAGTTAACTCCGCTAGTTGTGAAAGGAATCAAAAACGTGAGACGTCACAATTGTTACTACTGCTGCCACTGGCTCAAAGCTCGACAGAGACATTTGCCGCTTGATTTATCCAGTCAGCTCCAAGAGTTGTGATTAAGGTCCCTCCATTTTGTGAAAACTTTCCAGATGGATACATGAATTTCAATTTAAAATCTACACAGTATCTTTCTGCCTCGGGCTTGGTTATCAATACAATGAAGTAAGAAAACTTCAAGTCAAAGATTTTTCAATTCTCACTGATATAAGTGACATCAGGTGGTTCATGTAAGAAGAGAAGTTAAGAAGTTACAAGTATACCTTACAACGATACAACTTTGCAAAACTGCAAGTAAAGATCACACATTTAGAACAAAACTTCTATGAGTACAAATTTAAAACCCATATTAAAGCTGTTCCACTCTTTGCCAGTTGATGTAATACACCTGAAGGCTGTTCTGCAACTGCCATTAAACAGGAAGTGGAAGCCAAAAACAAAACCATTGATTGAAATATTGTTTTCGTACATTCATATTGTAATGTTTCTTCTTGTTTCTTGTTTCCTCATGAAAAGGCAATATAGAAACATCTTTCAGGTGCACTAGCACCACCATCTTATAGGGAGTGCAACAGTTTCTTCAAGGGTTGTGGATTCGTACCCATGAATTTGTAATTTGTACTTGTAAATTTGGGATTAATATTTGTTACACTGCCAAGATGTAACTTCTATTCTCAGCTTCTCAGCATGCATTCTTGCAAATTAAACATTTCATGTAACATGTATGAGCTGACAACAAGGAAATCTGAATCTTAAATTTTGGCATATGTTTTTTATTGATCTTATTTTTTCTCTCACCTAATTGTAGAATATCTTATTTTGACAAACATACAATCCATTTTAACAAAAAGATGGCAACAGATGGTTGACTAAAACCCCTAGTTGTAAGGGAGATTTTCCATTGCTATGTACATATTATGTGCTAATAAATCATACTGCTTCCAAAGTTACGTGTACAGCTTACAACAAGAAAATTGTCTCCCCGAAAACATACTTTTCATATACAAAGGTTAATATTTCTCATTCAGGTGGGTTATAAATGTCCATTCTTATAATTATTTGGACCACATTAGTGAGTCAGTGCATGGAAATTTGCACGGGTGATGAGTCAGGTCTCCATTTACATTATAGAATATAAAAATGTTATCCCATATTATGGAAAAGCACCAGTTTGTACTTTGATCTTTGATCCTGTATGATAGTTAGAATTTTTTGGCTTATCTAGTGTAGAAACTTTTTGATGAGAGACATGGGATGATGTGCAAAATTTAACCTTCAGTGTAAGCATTTTACAGCAAAGTAGAATTGTTGTTATCATGACCTAAACTAGAAGCTACATATATCCTAGTGATCCTTAATTAAATCCTGAGAGTTCCACACCGGCTTCTCTCCCTTTTTTCAGGTAGCTGGATAAAGGGTTTTCCAGCACTATTCACATTAAACACTGTGCAGTAGGCTTCCTTTTGGGTTCACAGAGATGTTAATGAATGGCAGCATCTGTTACACATTGTGGTGATAATCATTAGGACGCAGTGGGTGATGGAGGCGACAGTAGTTTGCGTGGCTGTAAGAACATTACCATGCTTTCTGGCCTTATGGCGACACTGTGTCAGGATGTTGCTGCTGCCTCTATTTACCTCAGCATGACATAGATTCCCAGACAGGGATGCTTTATGTCAGAAAGATAGACCTTGTTACGGCAGTTTTTAGGCTTTGAAAAATAACTTTTCTGCTTCTCCACCTGAGCATGTAGTCAATGATCACAGCATCCCTTTGACTAGAATAAATGATTTCTCTCTGCACTGACGGATGCTTTCAAAAATTAGATTTATGCATTGTAGGGTTTCTCGTATAACTCTCTCTACCATAAACTTGTAGTATGAGGGATTTCTCGTTGTCAGTGGTAACTCTCTGGGGAGTCAGTTATTGAGCTGTTGGTGAGCTTTATAAAACATTTATCCTGATTATAATTCACAGTTCCCTCATTTTTCAGTCCTGGTTTCATCAGAAAAAAATATATAAGCTCTGCCAAGTGTAAGAATTGTAAAGACATGCTGTGACAACTCCAAAACATGGGACCAGCCGAAGGGAATTTTTCTCTAGCCTGATTATTCACTCACCTAATTTAATCCTAGAAAAATTATAGCAGTAATGATAAAACAATATAGACCCTGATAATGACAATAATTAAAAAATAATAGTTTATTACAATGGCAGCAATTATTATCAATTATTAGTAGTTATAATCAGCATGGGCTGTAACTCCAAATGCATATGCATCTTCATGTCACAGTGTTTGCTATAGTACTAAGATCTGACTTTTTTACCAAAGAAGCCCATGAGATTTTTTAAATGGAAAAAAAGAGGGCTATACCTGAATATGATCAGTTCTCTGCTTGCATGTGTAAACATATTTTTATGCCCATCAATTCAGACCTTTTGAAGTGTTTTCTGGGTAAGAAAATAGACATGGCAGTTGCCTAAATATTGATAGAGCTTTTAGACAAACAAAGCAAAGTTTTGTTCATTTTTTTTATGGGTAAAAAATTTAAAGTACTCTGGAATATCATGGAAACCTTATGGTTTGTTACCTATAGTCTTAATACATTCATTTGTATATTGATTTCATGCTACGAAATGCCATCTCAAAACTACGGGTGAAAAAGTTCTGGAAACATTTCTGAATGCCCTGTTAACTAGTATCTTTTGATGGTGTGTTTCAAACATTTTGTTCCTGTGTATAAATATGTACATTAATAAAATGTTTTGTTTAGTTTATTTATATAGCGCCAATTCACAAATCATGTCATCTCAAGGCACTTAGCAGAGACAATTTAACCAGATCATACATTAGAAAAATGAATCATTTTCTTAAACAAAAGTCAGATAATGATGAGACAAACATTTTACTTTTAAGAAAATATTTGTCCCCCCTTAAAACCATAACAGCCTTTTTGGCTATAAGAACGTTATACCTACTGTGCAATTAAGCATGATAGTGGTAGTTTCATACCCTCGGGGGGCTTTTGCTTTAGGATTTGTACATCATTGGTTATAATTTGGGTAAACAAGGTGTTTATTTAAAATTTTATAAATAGTAAGTTCCATCAATTTAGTTTTCTTTCTTTAGACATTATGAATAAACTTCGTTTAGTTTGAAGCCAAAATCTTTCATTTTTATATTTTGAATTATTTGGTGACTTTTAGACCCTCCCATTGGTTTAGGTGATAAATGTTCTTGAGGTCATGTTGGAAATGGCATTTGCTTGTCCAATAGTCAGTGTGACGATGGGAGGTTTTGTAAAAAGCTTTTTTGAAGACTTTTTTACCAGGTTTGAACTTGTAACATCAGCTTATGATAAAACCATGAATCCCACTCTCTACCAAACCATTTTGGTTTAGACAGAGCATAGTTCTTTGACCATAAGCTCAACTAAATGAGTTTATGGAGTAAAGAAATCGTCCAAAGCAAACTAACATCATCTCCGCTTCTGAATAATTAAAAATCATAAATTGCTAAATTCAATTCAGTTCAATTCAAAACAGGCCTTTCATGCATAGAAACCCCTCAGTCTATCAGATTGTTTCCGAAAATTCTGTAATAACGGGTTAGCCAAAGGTCCTCTACAATAAATTTTAAAGTATTGGAGTTATTGTATTAAATTGGGTTATTTTGCATCTTTCTACATGGAGTTTGCATATTCTCCCTGAGCATGCGTGGGTTCTCTCCGGTTATTCAAGCTTCCTCCCACAGTCCAAAAACATGACTGTTAGGTTAATTGGCTTCTCTAAATTATTCTTAGGTGTGAGTGTGTGCGTGAAGGGTTGTTTGTCCTGTTTGTCTCTGTGTTGCCCTGCAATTGACTGGTGACCAGGATGTTCCCCGCCTCTCGCCCGTAGACAGCTGGAGATGACCCCAGCACCCCTCTTGGGACCAGCGTAACAGAAAATAGATGGATAACATTTAGTTTGATCTGGGGAAAAAAAGCAAAGATAGGAGAAATGTGGGGGGTAAATAAAATGTATTTCTTTATGACTCTTTACTTAATTCCAACCATTAATTTTTATGTTGTCTAGGTTTGGCAGTGTGGAGGGAGCATGGAGGTCCTGCCTTGTGCCAGAGTTGCCCATATTGAGCGCACCAAGAAACCCTACAACAACGATATAGACTACTACGCGAAACGCAATGCCCTGAGAGCGGCTGAAGTGTGGATGGATGAATACAAATCCCACGTCTACATGGCCTGGAACATTCCCATGAATGTAAGCCTTTTCTTTTTTGGATCACTCTCTGGGGTGCCCCTTTCCTTACATCTCAGTTCTTCATTCAAATCCACCGGTCAAGTTTGACACTAATCGGTAGACATTCAAAACTCAGATTAGACCCAGCCTGATCTTCACACAGGTAATAGACTGAGTATGAAGAAGGGATCAACAAGTTAAAGAAACAAACCTTGAATCAGTTTTAATTGCTAAAGTCTTTTGAGATGAGCTGCTAAATACTGAGCTCCTGCTTTTTTAATGGAGAGTTTAATATTAAAATCTAATTTTCCCCTCTGGTGCTAAGGAGGATATGATTACAAATGAAGCACATCTAAGACCTTAAAAATATTACAAAAAATAGCATGTTCCAGAGAATTACAATAAACAGCTTTTGTTAATAACTACTTTTAACAACATGGCCGCGAGAAGTGGGGGTGCTGCAGCACCTTCTAGTGGCGAGAGGGCGATTTAATGTATAATGTATAAAAAATACTTTGCACAATTTATACATTTATTATGAAAATTTTGGGAAATGACATTGACTTTTTTTAATTTTACTCTTACTTGTATTTGGATTTTAATATAATTATTTTGATGCCTAATAAACACAAGTTCAAGGAAGTTACATTGTCATGGCAACGTTAGGCAAGCTAGTGCATGGTATGCCGCTATAGCTGGTAAATGTACATAGTCTATTGACAGGAACGAGGAGGAAATATGGCACAGAAATGGATTTCAGATTCGTCCACTCATGAGCCAGCCCCCTGCCTGTAGCACAAAGTAAGAGCATGGTGCCACTGCAAACTTTTATATATATTAGTGCAGTTTAAGGCAACAATAGTATATTATAGTGTTGTTTTGATCTTGTGTTCTTTGTGTAATGGATGTGGAGAATAAGGTTCAATAAGGTTTTAATCATTTACTAATCTAACTACTTCCTTTTGGTTTGCGTAAAAGGATTTTGGAACTAATAGTCATGTGTGACATAAATAGAGTGACTCTGTTCATGCCAGCTGAACAAATCTATATTGTTATTGTGTTATTGTGAAATTTAATTAGTAGAGCATATATTCACCTGAAAACTGATGATCTCTGTCTTACAGACCCTGGTTGCGTGCCTTGAAGTCTATATGACAATACCGTAGTGAATCTCAATCTATTTTCTTATTTATTTTTATTGCACTTTAAATAGGCCAATAGGTTCATAGGTCTTTTGTCCAAAAGTAACAAAAAATGTGCACAGCACCCCCTGTTCAAAAGTACTTCCATCAGCCCTGATTAACACTCTGCTGAAAAGAAACTGTATAAAAGACAAACATAAATCAGCAGGAAGCATTGAGGTTCTGTGGGAAAAGAATGCAGCAGGTGACAAACTTGCACTCCCCATACACAGTGGCATGGCATGTTATTACCCCAGCTTTCCTGTGGTGTGGAGTTATTCTGTCTACAGTAAAGACCTAATGCTTCGATTATTTCATCAAACCCCTCCAAAGTTCCCCACACACTCACAGACTCTTGTTATTGTCTAAGATGCCTGCTGAGAGCACAATTACTTCGAAGGGAGAGGGCTTTATGATTCACCACAGTGAGCAGCCCTGAGTCCAAATACCAAACAGCAACTCGCTGAAGCTGAATGTGAGTATTGGTGTTCTGGTAGCCAAGAAACAAGGAAATATTTCTAACTGGAATTCATTATTGACACATGTTGGCTTCATAGTTGGCAATAGAACAGGCATTGCTTGGAAACAGCATCTGGAAACAGCTTTGTGTGTTTCTGTAGAAGTCATCTCTATAGGATTGCTGCGATACATAATGTATTCATTTCTATATGAGTCCATATTAATGCAGGGCAGTGTGTGCATTTATTGATATGCACAGTGTGTGTGTGTGTGAGTGTGAGTGTCAGAATTAGGCTTGAGGCGTTTCAGCTATTAGGCCTTCACCCAATCAATCCAGACACCATCCTCCATAGTGCTATCTGGCCGTGAGCACTCATAATCAAGCAGTTGATTAGAGTTTGCTAAGTGCAGATCATGTCTAATGGAGGAACAATGAAAGTCTCAAATCACGAGTGCATCTATTCATCTCTTACCTAAATGCAAATTGTGTCTTCTTAGCACTCTATAACTATTACATCTTTCTCTCCTGGAGAAGAATTATCTATGCTGTGTGTTTGTTTGTCAGATTTGTATGTATTTTGTTTTCTCTGCTTTTGTTTTGAAAATTTCAACAGAACCCAGGAGTTGATTTTGGAGATGTCTCAGAGCGTGTGGCCTTGAGGAAAAGGATGCAATGTCGGAGCTTTCGCTGGTACCTAGAGCACGTCTACCCAGAGATGCGGATCTACAACAACACCATCACATACGGCGAGGTGAGACAAGGGCTTGCAAAAGGGATTGCTGGAAATAGACTGAATGTTAATTCAACCATAATATCAGCTTTGATCCAATTATAGAGAAGGCGCAGTTTTTAAAGAGGAAGCTAAAGCAAAGGTGGATAATTTGATTTAACAAATCTAATAAACTTATAAAGATTAACTCTTGAGAATCTTTTGATAAAAAGCCTTTTGTTATGATCTTTTTGAATTAAGATTTAATAGCAAAAAATAGATTTCCAAACTAAGTGAAGAACAAAATAAGACAGGGATGACTTCTAATACTGAAAAGAAGGAGAAGGGACATTCTGATATCACATTTATTTCTAAAAACAAACTATGGAACATTCTTTCTGAGGACTTTGGTTAGAATACAATTGCCACTGGAACTGCCTTACTTCTTTCTGGCATAGATTCATCAAGGTGTCAGGATCATTACTTCCAGATTTTGGCCCATATTGATATGATAGTTAACAGCTGATGAAGATTTCTTGACTGATGATTATGTATTTTCCTACTGGAAATAGGGCTGAACTATTGTTACTGGACCAAAACCTCAATCGGTCCTCTGGTGCTACAACCTACGGTATCTGAATCATGGTTCAACTCTGCTTCAAGGTGATATCCATGTAGTTTGGTGCTATTACAGGGTTCCTGTGGATCCTTAAAAGACTTTGAAAGGCATTCAATTCTTCAGTATAAAAGTAAGGCCTTAGTTGATATTAAAATTTCTTATATCAATTTTTCATAGGTCCTAAAATTGTTATCATGTAATAAATAGGATTCTAGTTTTGTAATCTATATTAAACATTAAAATAATTGGCGATTTTTTATTTTTCATTTTTACATTTACCAAATGGCTTGCTGTAACCATTATTGGTTCCATCCTGATAGCGGAAACAATAAAAACGATGTTGCGGTCAGGCCTTTGGGTGATGCCCCCACTAATTTTTTATCTAGACAACTTGGGTAATGTTGATAAAAAGCCTTTTGTTATAATTTTTTTTTTTAATTAAGATTTAATAGCAAAAAAAAGTGGTTTGATTATAGATTTCTAAACTCTAAGTGAAGGACAAAATAAGACTGGGATGCTTTTTTTGCTTTTTTCCTCTTTGGATAGTTTTTCTTTTTTTTTTTTTACTGGGCCAGAAAGTAATGGGTTATTTCAAAAAAAAAAAAAAAAAACATTATGGTAAATTTGTCACAATTAGACTTTTCTTGTGCTTATTTTGAAGTTGGTGTTAACCTTTTATTTCAAGTGGCATTCAAGAGTCTTAAAAAGTCTTGAATTTAACTTGCCTTATGCTGTAGGAACCCTTTAACGATAGGTCTTTAGAGCCATTTGTTCACATCTGCTTACATCCACCTAGTTGTTAATTCTTGCTGACTAAACTCAGAATACCTCACAACTCTTTGATAAATGTTGGGTTGGGCAGGGGGCTAATGGTGAAAGCTGTACTGCAGATGAATGTATTTTTAGGCTAACAAGTCTGCTTTGCAAGCATTATCCCATTAAAAAATCTCATTTAGATATTGGTTTTTAGGCTAAATCTGGTCGGTCCATAGTAATCTTGATTTAGTCCAAAATCATTGTTGGAAATTGGCTAGTGTTTAGTCGGTCCGATTTTTGTCCCACTTAAGTCCAATGATAGATATTGAAATTTTTCAGATTGTTGAAAAGAAGTTGCAAATCCAGTTTTCAACTTCTTTTCAACAATCTGAAAATTACAGCTTTGCACCTTACTCTTTTCAACCAAATATAGACGTTTGGACGTAAATCATGTCGTATTTACAATGTCTTTTCAGCCAATTTTTGAACGGTGCGTATGAATTCATATACTTGTCTGACAAAAAAATTTGAGAATCTAAAAAAAAGTTGAGTAAGTTGGTACACTGCAAAATATAAAAATCGAAATAAGTCAATTTGTCTTAAAATAAGTATATTTTTTCTTGAATTGAACAGATAAGGTTGACACTTTGCCAATGGAATAAGACAATTTATATTTTAAATAAGAAAAAACAACGGCAGTCTCTTATTTAAAGCGCATAATATCCAATCATCTTATTTTAACGCTAAAAATACTAATTCCTTTGGCAGATCATCTTATTTAACCACTAATATTAAGGTTAAATACACTTATTTTGAGAAATTATTGCTCATCTTTAGATAATTATTTGCAGTGTTAATGGGTTTTCTCAGCCCTATGTATCTGACCTAAGCTTAACTTTTTTTGCATAAAAGCCTTGGTAGTAGCTTTAACCAAGCATGTTAGCGTGTACAATCTCACTTTGCCATGATTGGGTTTGGACTGCAAGAAAATGTCTTTACTTGATGTATTCCTATGGGAAGGTTGCCAAATCAGGAAGTTTTATTTTTTCCCCCCTGCCATTAGTTATAGATAAAGAGCTGAAGCACCTTTGTGTGAAAGTAAATTAAATATAACCTTTTTTTAGATGGCCATTAAATAGATTGTTACTAAAGAAGATGACTAGCCTGACAGGCCAAATGCCTTAACCTTCAAATCTCACAAGATAAACAGAGACCATGACTTGACTTTTCAAGGTCCAGGGTAAGTTTCTGTTGCAGCTTTTACAGACTAAAATCTCTTCACAAAATTAGATACGATTTCCCTATAATGAGTTTTAATTAAAAACTTATTAGTTTTCCATTCCGGCTTGATTGTCTTGTGTCTGCTTGAGCACTCAGCCCAGTAGGGGAAGAGAAGCTTTTTATGGGAGGTTGAATGATTGAGCACCCTCCTGAGTTAGTCATTGTTTTCAGGCTTACCGAAATGTGCCTTTTTTTTTTTTTACTCATATCCATTTGGGATATGGGAAATTTTGAATATCAATAAGCCCCTGCATGTCTAGGAAATCAGAATTACCTTTTATATTCATCAATCGTTTGGGGATTCTTACACCTTCTTTGTTTCCTTCGATGCCTGTTTTTTGCTCCAGTATCCAGCAACTGGATTTCTCAGAGTGGCATCCACTCAAGTGGCACTATTTCAGATCTGTCGACAAGCTGGGAAGCCGTTACCTTGCACCGCCACACAGCAGCTGCAGCAGACGTGTGTCCCATCTGTCACTAAGCATCAGGACTCATTGCACTCAGTCTCGCTGTTCAGAACAGCCGAGTGCAACCCTTCCCAACAACAGCACATGAGAGAAATGTCGCAACCTGGAAATTAAGCCATACAAATTCAAATCACAGCTAAGGCCCCTACTAAATGCACGCCATCATTTAGCCTGGAGGAGACAAAGAGAGAGAAATTTGTGACTGGTCGCTGCATGACAACATCCTATCATGGACCGGCCTTCAGGATGACTTGAAGCTTCCTGACAGCTTTGTGAATAAGCCATTGTAGACCTACATGAGGCAGTGCAGTATGCACACTGGAAGAAATTCTGATTATAGGTACAAGACAACAATAGCCTAAAGAATGACCCTCATTGGCATATTAATGTATGTGCTTGTATTTCTTTGCAAACTGAAGTATAGTGTGAATTGTTACCATAGTTGCGGAATAATTTCAATCTATAGGTACATTTATAGTCCCCATAGAGTCAACAAAATATTGTGTAAATGAATCAGGTCTTTTTATTTTCTTTTTTTTCTCTAAACAATAGTTAAATACCAGGGCTGCATAAAGATAACCATGGGAGCAGCAGCTGTTTCTGAAAAAGATTTTGGTAATGTTCTATTCGCCAAAAAACACGGTTTATTTTCTATAACTATCTAGAATATTTGTTATAACAAATTGGGAGGCAAAAAAGTCACTTTTTTGTCATTAGATCTTTGGGCCTGACACAAATCTCAAAAACCTCAAAAATGTGTTATTACAGATTAAAAGTAAACACTTTGAGACAGAATTCCTTTAATTATTTGCTGCTCTGATAAAAAGCATAAATCATTCTTAAAGGAATTGTGACAAGCTTTAAATACAACTAATTTTTGAGCAACAACACATTTTTGCCACATACGGCGAAAGAGAGCAAAAAGCATGCTGATAGACTCTTAAGGTTCACAAGATATATGATTTTAAATTGTTACTCAATACCTAAGAGACCCGACAAATAATGATAGGATATAGTAGATAAAACAGGTTTGGTTCTACAGCATGTGGTGTTCAGACACACAGCAACCAGAACACATCACATATTAAGAGATTTAATAAAAAAAAAATTCAGATTTTAGATGGAAACCCATCAAACCCTTTTAAGATTGTATGTCACGCCGGAGTAAACAAACTCTGGATAAAAAGGAAGTATTTTTTTATTTTTAGTATTAATACTTCATAGCTTTCTTAACTAATTCATTTTGGAATTATTTTAAAGGAGAAATTCATTAAAGTAAGAAAATGCATTAGTTAAATAATTGGAGACAGAGCGATCAGGGCTTCTACCTGCTAGACTGGTGAGTTGTTGTGTTTGTTCCTCAGCAAATACTGTACATGTCAAATTCAAGAGCTTGTATCATTCAGTAGGATTTGAGCCCAAGACAATCTATAATTTGGAATCTCTCCGATTATTTAATTAGATTACAATAATTATGTTGGTGCCACCAAAACACACCCAAACGAGACTTTATTGAGAAAGCTTAAACCTAAATTAAATCAAATGTGCGTTAACTACAGATTAGGGTAATTTTGTGCATACCTTCAGTATGCAACTAGGTTATTGTGCTTTTTGGCTCACTCTTAACAGGTAGGTTTTTCTGCAAGTAGTTAATTAGAAACCACATTTTTTAAATATATATGGTCTTTAATGGCTTTTTTTTTTACTATAAAAAATCCTACCTGCTCATCAGGAATATGTACAGTTAAAAGCACCAAATCATATACATGAAATTATTACATTCTAATATTAGTTATCTATCAAAAGCCTGATTTGTTCTATGTATCCACTTATTTTCATTTTAAGGATCTGTAATTTGAAAAGAAGTAAACTGATGGGAATAGTTCAGGATTTGTACAGGGAGTTTCTAATAAAATGTGCCAGAGGATGGCCAAGTGTAAGTTCAAAACAAAAAGTGTAATGCAAAAACAAATCAGAGTGGTTTTACTCAGATGCTATGCTATACATCTTTATGCCATCAGTGTCAGACTTTAACTGTCCAAGGGGCAGGGTCTTTCAACCTTTGCATGTATCTCTCTCAACACACCTGGACCCAATAATAAGGTCATTAGCACCCGGGTGCTTCAGGGGGGATTTTGGTTCTTTTGATTTAGCTGTGCTGGACATGATACAGATCAAAAAGCTCCTGGCCTTCTAAGATTGGAGTTGACAGTCCATGTTTAAAAATTCAAAAAATTAGCATTGGAATTTATATTCATAAACCAGTAACTATTTTCACTAACAGCCATTTGGTCTCAAACCTGCAATGAAGACAAAAAAAGCACATGCCATCACATCAACCAAATAAAAGAGAGATTAGGCAGAGTAAAAATCATTCAAATGGTTTTCTTGAAGCACCTTTGGATGTTTCTCTTGGGAAGATTATTGGTGGTGCACCGCTTCCTCTATGCATTTGCAACATAATTACATTTGCATCTCAATAAACACTGTACGAATTCCACATGTTTTATATAGCTTTCTCATTAACTGCTATGACTTTTTATTTATTTAAGTTAGTGTAAAATGGTTAAGTCCGCTTAAATATTTAAATAAGACATTATTTTCAGTCTTCTGGAACCAACTAATCTGGATTAATACTAAGAAATGCTATTGCATGTAGTATAACTATCTTTAAACTTATAAGAGTTTAAACAATCGCTACCTTTACTCTAAAGAGTTTGATTCAGTTAATTTACTGCATAGCACCATTTGAAAACACCTGTTATCTCAAGGCACTTTACAGAGACAATTCAATCAGATCATAGGGTCAGACTGGCTCTCTGCCCAGGGAAACCCAGCTAATTGTATTGAGTTATTGACTTTGCAGTACCGGTATTTGCTTCTTCTGCCAAAGCAAAGACTATAAATATTTGCTTGCATTATGTCGTTGACACTACACCAGTCTCTCACACCAAGCATGCATGTGGCAACAGTAGAGAGGAAAAAAGAAGAAACCTGCAGTAGATCCAAGCTCAGTGTGAGCAGCCTTCTGCTGAGGCCGACTGGGGTTCAAGGAGACACAAGCAGACTTACCAAGTAACATAAAAGCTCTGATCAATATGGCAAGGCATTTTTTTTTATAGAAGAGAAAAAATTTTTTAAAGAAAGCAAATGAAGCGGTGAAACAAATAAAACAATTGGAAAATCACCTTAAACTAATGATACATCAGTAAAGGCAGGTTTTAAAAAAATTGCTTTTAACTTTGACACAAAAAAAAACTCCTGGAGTTTGTTCCAGACAAGTAGAGAATAGGAAATTAATGCTGCTTCTCCAGAGAACATAAAGTTAGAGGCTAAACTAACACTAAACAATGGGAGAACAGAGATAGGATGAAGCAGAATGATGAAAAGTGTTGTTTTGGCTCCCTTAGCCTATAACATCACAGCTATAGAGACAGCTTAGGATAACCTGATCCACTCTAACTATAAGATCCACCACAAAGCAATGTTTTAAGCCCAGTCTTGAAAGTAGACAATGAAAACTAACCTTCACTCAACCAAACTTATTTTCACAAAGAACTATTTTATTTTTAAACTATAATTTTTAGTAGTTCTACTTGTTTTCCATTTTAATTCCCTTTTAATTCCCATGAAGTGTATATCTAAAATCTACAGTAAATTTTTTCAAGTTAGTCAAACTGTTTTTGTAGTAAGGTTCGTTAAAACCCGGTCTGTCAAAAAAGAGTTCAGCTGAAAGGTGCAAAATGAAAGTAATGAGGTCCTTCAATATTGCTTTATACATATATCATTTCGACAGAGTCTTTTGATTCTCTAGGTGCTTCAATTTCCTATTGATGGAAACAAATCTTAATTGTGAAACCGTGATTTCTTTCAGGTGAGAAACAGTAAAGCCAGTGGTTACTGCCTTGACCAAGGCTCAGAGGACGATGACAAAGCCATCCTCTACCCGTGCCATGGCATGTCCTCCCAGGTAAGGCCAGATTTCTTATATTCAAAGTTTGATTTTCTAAGCTTCAATAATTTTTCTGTTATACTCTTATTTAAAAGCCTACAGCGCCAATAATTAACAGGTTTTTCTTTAGTGTTAGATTTAGAACTATCCCCCTTAGCAATATTGTATGTAGTCATATTCTCTTTGTATTTTGTGGAGTAAAATCAAATCAATGATTATTAGCAGCGGTAAGAAAAGATGTGCGTCTTAGCGATTCTCTTTTTACACAAGCCACGACTCCCACACATGTTTCTGTTGAAGCTTTTCAACCATGGATAGCAGGTTTTCTTCTTTAACAAGTAATCCAGTAGTTAAGCATTATGCACAACACGCATACAGTGTGCAGAATTAATTAGTTTTACATTTCTGCACATCTTTTCCTTTTCAGGCTTAACACTTTATAGACATGACCTTATTCTGTGTATCTAGGTTTGCCGTTTGGAAGAGAATAATGTGAAGTAAGAATATTGGTGCCAAGTCATTTTTTCTTTTCCTTTTTTTTTTTTTTTTTATCCTGCAGAGGTTGTCAGCATACTTTTACCCCCACTGTGAGGTAAAAACCTCCCCCCCAGCTCTGATCTGACAAATGCTGAAGGTGTCTTTTAATCCCTCTCATGCATTACACCTTCGGATACTGCAAAACCTGAAAAAGCATTAGTGCTGTAGGAGTTTTATAAAGGCTAAAATATAATTGCTTTTTTGCTGTGAAACACTGAAATGGCAAAATATTCTTTGGTGTTTCATTAAAAGGTTCACTTTTACAGAAGTTCTGCCGGTTATAAACCTAGTTTTGGAAAACTGCTAATGAAAATTATGAGTCAGGGATTAATACAAATGCTGAATTAAATGTTCAGTTGTTTGATGTGTCATATGGCTTAAAAGAAATAGAACATGCACCACGGACCACCATTTTTGCTAAAACCTCTCATTCAGTGTTCCCTCCTCTGATTCTTGTAGCCGATGTCCAATATCAAAAGACAAAAATACAGTAGGGTCCAGTAAACCTGTGTTTCAATTTTGCATTTATTTTTCAATTTAAAACCAACAATGAAAAAGCAAGAAACAATTACTTTTTTCAACTTTCAGTTTGTAAATATAGAAAATGGAGAGCAGTTTTTTATAGCCAGAAATTCAATATACTGAAAAATTAATGAATAAAGAATACATTCATTTTATTTTGTTTTGGGCTCTTACAGCCTCTCGTCTTGATAAGCATTTTCACCAAACACCTGTACAGTAGGCTGCTGGATATGTGCAAACCGGCTGAATTTAATAAACAAAATCTGCTGTTCAGCTGCTCATGATAGACTCTTCAATCGGAAATCCTTCCAGTTTAAAAAAATCTATTTCAAGTCAGTAATAATGTCAATAATACATTTAAAAGTTGTATTTGAATATGTTAGAACAAACATCAGTGTCCTTAATGAAAAATAAAATTTGCATGGCACTGACAGGAAAGAGTTTTCCTGACTCAGAGATGATAATCTTAATACTTGTTTTCTGTTTTTATTTGATTGTTGTTTTAAAATACATAAAGTAAAAAAAAAAATACAAAATGTTTAAAGAGAATTAAACATATTTTTTCTGTGTTCAAATGAGATGGAAAAAAAACCCTGGCTGCTGTAATCTAAACATTTATTTGAGTTTCCTTAATATTTTGATTAGCAAAAAAAAAACAAAAAAAAAAACATTTCTTTCAAACAGAAATAAAAAGATTTCTGTCGTCATTTTCTGAGTCCGGATATTGTCACTTTTTAGTGGAACTCAATGTGACAGGGTGCCATTGTTGCTGTAGACCAAGATAAAATGTATTTTGGTCTACAGCAATCACACTATTTGGTCACAGAAATCTGTACTTTCGTGGGCAGTTTTAGGCAGGGGCCAGTGCCCAGTGCCCTTTTATGGCCTCTGTACTAACTGAATAACACAAAATTATTTTCTTATGATAGTATACAGTAGTAGAAAAAAAAAACAGAACTGACAAGTGTTTTCAGATAGCTTTAAGAATTACAAAAAAAAAAAGGAAGAAATATTAATATGCAACCAGCAGCATCAGCGCTGCAACTGGCTCTGTGGCTAACTGGCTCACTTAATCAATGGTATACTATTGTCCTGTTGATTTTGCTGGTTCGTTTGGTTGGTTGTTTTTGTGGGGGGAGCGATTTCTCTGGCTCTTTACCACCATAAAACCACACAGGCCCCATTCTGGCCCTCCTGGGTAATGTAGTCTAGAACCACAATTATCATGGCTGAGTACTCCAAAGCATCTCACACAGCAGCCCTAGAGCAGACTAAGGCTGGGCATAAACTGTTCGAATGTTTGCCCATTTCGGGCCGATTCTCCGGTTGTGTGAGAATATTTTTGATCGAGCCGAGTTTCAGCCTCATCGTGCATCCTGCGTCGTGTAGTATACAGGGGGTATCGAGGGGTAGTCAGCCTCTCACGACCACCTCCTGATCAGGATTTGTTAGGTCAATAGAAAATCAAACGTGTTTGAAATCCAGTCGGCCATCATAAGGTGTTCGTGAGGGAATCCTGCTGCTAAAGCAGTGTCGCTACCCGATATGTACTGGAAGCAAGATCCGTACTATTGGATCATTTGGCTGATTTCGCAAGCAGATATTCATCAGGGGTGCCAAAAATATTGTTATTTTGGTACTAAAAATACTTATTTTAATCCTGAAATAACTTAAGAATGTTAATACAAAACTTCAAAACATTTTTTATTACCTTTTCTGAGACAATTTGATGTTTTTTACATTTTATCCGTTACACTGCTTGTCTGACGTCATCATTGGTCATGCTCAGAGCAGTCTGGCAAAATATGATTACATTTTCAATTCAATTCAGTTTATTTATATATCGCCAAATTCACAACACATGTCATCTCAAGGCACTTTACAGTTCAACCAGATCATACAATCAAATTGATACAAAGTTTTCTATCTAAGGAAAACCAGTTGATTGCATTGACTCATTGACTCAAATACAATCCCTCACACTAAGCATGCTTGTAGCGACAGTGGAGAGGAAAAACTCCCTTTTAACAGGAACCATATTTATCTTTTTTTTTGTTACTTCTTTCTTTAGATCACGCACTATATATCATAATGTTAACACAGAAGGAAGAAATAAAACTCAAAAAGACTAGCTTTATCTTCTAAAGCTGAAAAAGTTAGCTCTCGGAGGAAGCATAAGATCCCATTTCCGGCACAGACGAGTGATAAAACAGGAAGGATTTTAAGGCATTTATTTTCTCAGGAAACACATTATTAACCTTAAACATATTATAGTTTAGTACACTTACTACTTTGGGGGAGGGAAAAACATAATTTAGGTCTTTTTTACCAAATAGAATAGAGGACGACCCGGATGTATATCATGTTGCACGTGCGCAAATGAGCTGATGATACGGATTGTGCTTCTGGGAATGACGAGTTATGAGCGTTTACAAGCTGATTTACCAGAACCTCACGCAGTGCGAATGTGCAAACAAGGGAGTTCTTCTTATTCTTTATTCCAGATCAGCAGGTCCAACTAGCGCCATCTCTCGGCGCTGAGTCCGATGTGTGATTTCTGGACGTATAGTGTGAGTAGGTAGATCGCATCAGAGCGTCAGGCTGTACAGTGTAAGAACATACACCATCAGCTGAGAACGTTTAAACTCTAGGATCCCTTTATGACATAGAAAAATGCTTCATATTTAAATGTAAAATTGTTGTATTTTAAAGCAAAAATTAAATAGCCACTTGTTTCTTGGTTTTCTACAGCAATACCCTTTCTAGAAGGTAAATCAAATGTTCCAAAGATGCACCGACCGTTTAAATTGACTTGTATGAGTCCCTATAAAAGAGTGTGTTACCAATATCTCAAAGAAATTATTACATAATTATAAGCTATCTGTCAACATTTACAGATCCATTATGGTCAAATCCATGACAGGAAAATGGTAAAAATCTAAAATTAGTAGCTTTGCAAAGTCTTTCTTGGAGCCTGAGCGTTCCCTAGAGATTTAGAGGCTTTCACTTGAGTCAGTGTTGTTCCTAAACATATAAATGAGTCGCTGTAGTTTGATGTTTCTTCTATTTCTATGAGCCATTTACCTTTTATTGGTTGATTTCTGACTCATTATTCCTCATTATTTAAAGCTTCAAATCAATAAACTGAGTAGCTCAAGATCTTTTACTTAAAGGCTTCCTTTGAATTTATTTTAAAACATCTCACTGATAGTAAAAATTGGTACCTTTGAGTTAGTTTTTTATTGAATGAATGACGTTTTAAATGGAAATTGTAACAATCCAATCACCAGATGATTTCTCTGCATATCTCATTGTTTGTCTTTTCTTTTTTAGAGGCTATGCTTTTCTGTAAGTAGTCAAACATTTTTGCAGAGGTACTGTAGACCAATAAAAATGCAATTCTAAAGTTATCAAAAAAAGGACAACAGCTTTAAACTGTGAAGCTATCCTATCATCTGTGCTGTTCTTTATTTACTTTTGCTGCCCTACCCAAAAAAAACAATCAAGATATTTCTTCCGCCCATTTCATGCGTTGACAGCACAGCGTGGACTCTGCAGAAAGCTCAGGATACAGCTAACAGATCAGGACATGCAGCAGGGCCTGGAGCAAACTGAAAAAGGGAATCCAGCAGGCAAAGTACAGATGGAAGCAATGCATCGATGGGGTACTTGAACAATAACAACAACCCATGCAGTATGAAGCATCTTGTTCATCCATTGTAAATACAGTGACCAGCAGCTTTGCCATGACCTGGCCCTCCCTGACACCTTAAACAGCTTCTTTGTACATGTACACTTTGACTGTCCAAGCAGTAGCATAACAGAATATCCACCTCCATCATGAGAAAGATCAACACCTACGAGGCTGCAAGACACGGTTTCAGGTCAGATGCTAAAATCACATGCTCACCAACTTAGAAAGCTCTGTCTGGACATCTTTAAATTCTCCCTTCAGCTTTTCATTCCCCTTAGACTTGAAGTCCCTCTTAATTGTGCCTTTTCCAAAAAAAAAATTAAGCATCACCTGCCTCAGTAATTACCATGCAGTTTTCCCGACAACTACTGTACCATCATGGAGCTTTTTTAGAGTATCTTCTGCAAGTACATCAAGCAAGCCCCCTGTGTAGTTTCCTTACAGGGAGAATCACATCGCTTCACATCCCCCCTGACTCATCTGCAGCATCCTAACTTCTGTGTTAGGAGTTTTTTGTGGTTTTCAGCTCAGCCTTCAATACCGTCCTTCCTGACCTTCCTTCACCTCAACTGACACATAAAAGTATGGACAGCTCTATATCTGAACTAAAATTCCCAACCAACAGTACCTCACTGTTTCTGAAATCCTGAAACGTCTTTTTGGTCCCTTCAAGTCCTCCCACACATACAGCACCTGTGAGATTCAGGCTCCTTTGGGGCCATCCTATTTGTTTTAGGACTCTTTGTTGTTTTTGTCACTGAGAAAATGTATTTTTTTACTCTGCTCTTTGTTTACAGACATTTCCACACTGATTCAATGACTTTGAGATACACATGAAATCTCCCAAATTGGACTTTATCATAATAAACATTTCACATTTTAATGCCTAAACTTTTCATAAGTTAAGGATGCTGATTGGATATTCCTCATATCATACTTAATTCTGTTTTATGTAGATGTAGTGCTCTGCAAGGGGCAAGCAGGGGTTTGGCATCCCAGTAGATTGTCTTTTAGTAAGTGATGGCGAAACTGCCTTTCATTGTTTTACGTACATCACATATTTCTGGGCTGGAAAAAAAACAGAAGGTAATGTGTTATTTTACAACTGGAAAGAATTAAAATAATTGGATAATTTTTCAATATAGTCGTAGGAAAAAAAATATTAGGTTTAGAATTGTGAGCATCAGTAATTTTTGCTCTTTGATTTGTACAGAGAAACTTTGGAAGTATGTTTAGGAGGCAAAAGAAACAGGAAAAACTAGGGCACTTCTGGGTAAGCAAGTGTGCGAGTATAGCAAAACACTGAGCTGAGAAATGGATACACTCAGCACAAACTTTGCTTAGACACCAAATTGGAGGGTGTTTTTTTTCAGGTTTTCTTTTTATTAAAACAGAATCCTGCTCTAGCTTGTAATGCAAATGTGCTTTGCGCATGCTTTTTTTCTTATATTCCCAAATTACCTTAACACAAACCACTATAGATAAACGTGTTATTTAATACAAGAGAATCTGCAGCTTTGTAGGTGCTCACCTAAATAGAGACTAACTATGTTGATATTAACTATAACAATCCTTTAAGGGAGACTTTAGATGACTGAAAAAACATTTTACCAAACCTCTGTATTATTTTTTTTTTATCTGAGTGCCTTAAATGAATTTTCAGTTAACTAAATTGGATATATAATGAAGTTAATAATTATAATAATACATGTAAGTCTTCACAGCCATGTTTGTTTTATAGCATGTCAGATTATAGGTAAAGAAAGAAAGAAATTCTCTCCAAAGTAACAAAGACATACAATAAACCTCCTTATTCTGTAGTTACAGTTATCTGAAAACGATCTGGGTTGATCATGACAGTACTGTAAGTTTCCAGCATACATCACTCTTAACGGCCTTGATAGAGGAAGTTAAAAAGCTGACATGCAGATACACAGAAAGGGATCTGTAATGTAACTCAGAAACTATAAAGATTTCCAATATCTGGCTCAGACATCGGCTGAATTATGTCTGTATCACATCTTTGAATAGCTTATGGCTACTCCCACTTCTGTCTATTCCTGCCTTGGCTGCTGTAATTAACTGGATTGAGGTGTGAGAACTCCTTTCATGAGTCAGATTAGTTTATAATAAAACTCAATCTAATCTAATAAAAAGCTCATCACCCCTTTCTTCAGGTTTTAAAACAGTGCTCTCAAACTCAAATCCTTAACATCAGGTCGCCTTTAACTTTTAGATGTTCCCTTTTGCCTACAAACCAAACCTAAAGGCTCACTAGCATGCATTTAATGTGTGCAGAGCACTGCTAATGAGCTCATATTGGTGTCAGGTGTGTTTAAGCAGAGAAACATTTAAATGGTTCAGAACACCAATCCCTCGAGGTTTGGGATCAGTCTCAAAATCTAATGGGCTCTATGCACAGCTCCACTACTTCCTGAATTTAAAGCAGCTCCTTTGTTTCCTGTCTTTCATTACTGGACGAACTGATTAATCCAGGTGTGTCTGGCCAGTTACTTAGGTCATACACACCTGGATTAATCAGTGCATCCAATCATGAAAGACAGGAAACAAAGGAGCTGCTTTAAATTCAGGAAGTAGTGGAGCTGTGCATAGAGCCCATTGGTCTGCCTTTAGGCCTTGAGAGGGACCTTATTAAAGACTATTTGATAATTTTTATACTTATATGTTTAAATGACAGACTTCCAACCAGATTCCTGTCATACTAAGCTCTTTTTTGACTTCCGGTTCATGTCCTTGTCCTGACCAGTGTAAAACATAAATCTTATTTCCAGTGATGGGACTAACGGCGTTGAAAGTAACGGCGTTACTAACGCCGTTACCTTGTTTTAGTAACGAGTAATCTAACTAATTACTTTGACTGTAACTATAACGCAGTTACCATTGCAGACACCCCGTTACTGCGCGTTACTCAGGTCGCACAATGAACCTTTTTTCATGATAGGACTCGTGCGCAGCTGCGTGAAGCTGACACCCCACCCACGTCAAAAAACTCTGCAAATAGACTGAATGGTTAGTGCAACGTTAGTGCAGATTTGTGCAGAAAAAAAATATTGTTTGTGCTACTTTTGTTTAAGAGATATTAAAGATTATTTTTTAAGTCATCCAGAGGTGCGCGCCTTGTCATGAGAGAGGGGAGGATGAGAATGGCTGATGTATAGTGAGATTCCGTCTGTCAGTTGGGTAGGTGGGTGTTTCTGCTGGTGGGTGTTAACGTACAGCACACACAGAGAGATGGAGAGTGAGGAGGATCCAGCAGCAAAACAGCGTTTTCCTATTGGAAATACAGGTGTTACGTCGAGCTGCGTTTCCCCATCACATACGGTTTCCTCTGCATCTCCGCACAGCGCAGGCGGCACGATTCACTGCGCAAGCGACAGGAAACATGCGCATGCTCGCTAAAGGCGCGCAACAGTCGCCCTGTGCTCGCGCCACAGGAGAACTATGGAGAGCGTGAACGATCAAATGAAAGGGAGAGATCTGGATGGATGGATGGATGGATGGATGGATGGATGGATGGATGGATGGATGGATGGATGGATGGATGGATGGATGGATGGATGGATGGATGGATGGATGGATGGATACTCTGCCTTTTCAACCTACTGTATTTTTATTTTAAACATTATTTGATGGCCTTTGTGGCAGGGATGGAGATCCATATTTTATGTCACACACAGAGTATACATCTAGATAGATAGATAGATAGATAGATAGATAGATAGAGATAGATAGATAGATAGATAGATAGATAGATAGATAGATAGATAGATAGATAGATAGATAGATAGATAGATAGATAGATAGATGTTGCAGTATCTATAACAACCCAAACACACAGGATTTCAGAATTAGACATCCCCAGTTATTAATTTCACCAGATCTGAATGCCCTGTTAAAAAACTTCACATGGCGTTCCCCCCTGATGTCATTTACGTTGAGTTGCAATAAATGCTAAACTCTCTGCAGGTTCTTGTCTTTGTCATCCGCTCTATTCAGCTGGCTTTTGAAACACACTGCGAGAAGGTGGGGGCTGGGTGGTGAGGGTTACGGGGGCGAGAAACGCAAAAGTAACGCAATAGTTACTTTTACTAGTAACTAGTTACTTTTATTGTGGAGTAACTCAGTTAGTAACTCAGTTACTTTTTGGGAGAAGTAACTAGTAACTATAACTAATTACTTTTTCAAAGTAACGTGCCCAACACTGCTTATTTCAGGCTAAATTTGGAAGTTTTTGTGCCTACTAATAGCAATGAAACAAGTTGTTTTTAGCCTGGCCTTTACGAAGTTTCAACAAAACCTTGCCAAGATATTAAAGCTAATGAAGTGATGAATCTTAATTGCCTCTGAAACAGTATTTGTTTTTTGCCCTTAAAGGTATAGAGGACAATCTTTTATTTCTGGGTGGATCATCTGAATCAGTGCTCCTCCTTACCGTCAATCATTCTGGTGATATGTTTACATAAGGCCGTCCTACTAGCCCGTCCCATTAGCTGTCTATTTCTGTGCATGCGCAACTTTCAGGCGTATATGTGTGGTGAGCTACGGTTTCAGACAGTCATTGAAGCTCACCTTTCTCAGGGTGGTCCTTTGAAAATGCCCGAGGGTCATAAGAGAAAAAATGTCTTCGAAGTGAATGAGAAGAAAAGAAAGGCCTTACAAGAGGCAGATATATCCCAGAATGCTTTGAATAGAGAGCTCTCCTTGCAAAAAACACATTTTTTTGCCCCGAGTTGTGAGCCAGTGTTATGGAAGGGTAAGACAATACTGTGTGCTTTGAAAGATTA
Organism: Cyprinodon tularosa; assembly: GCF_016077235.1. Classification (NCBI taxonomy): domain Eukaryota; kingdom Metazoa; phylum Chordata; class Actinopteri; order Cyprinodontiformes; family Cyprinodontidae; genus Cyprinodon; species Cyprinodon tularosa. Next base: position 2,153,849 of record NW_024039651.1, read on the forward strand.
AAGTAGCTTTTAAATCACTTAAATCTATATGATATTAACTTGCCTTTTTACATGGTAAGTAATGTGTCCGCATTGCAGAAAAGGGGAAAATAATTACTTACATCAACTTGTAACTGCAATAAATAAAACTATTACAAACTATTTTGTTTTCTTACGCAGTTAATGCTAACATCGCTAATCGCAACTTATCTTTAGGAAGATAATTTCACACAAAAAGTGTGGTACTGTATTCTACTATGAATAATGGTTTGCCATAGAACATCCACCTGCAGGAAGACATTGGAACGATTGTCATGGATAAAGTCAAAGGAATTAAGATGGAAGTACAGGCCCACTCAGTGGCTCAGGGCTGGAGACATTTTACTCTACTAAAATCATTGTGAAATATGTGGATGGTGCTCGATCAATGTGTTCATTAAAGGAGCTAATTAACACCGTATTAAAGTCAAATATTAGAAAGTACTATTAGCAGGTCCATCACCAAAGCCTATTTGCAACCTGGAAGCACTGACACTCAACCATCTGTTAGCGCTTTAAAAAGTCAGTGCATCTCGTTTCATTTTGTTTTTTAGTATTCATTTGTTTTTCATATATTAATCAACTGATCTCACATCTTTTGCTATATTAATCCCTACTGCGCTGTCATAGCTTGTGCTGGTGCTAAGAAACCAAGCAAAATTAAGGCAGCCCCCACCCTGATTCTCTCCACGGTGAGACATGTGAGTGTGCACCTGTACACTTAACCTCTGTGATGCGCACACCCTCCTCCATTTGAGGTTCCACCTCTACAAGTGAGGTTCATAACCAGGCACACCATGCACCACATTTCCATTTATGTCCCCTACAAGGTCGTTCATTTTAATATGATACATCATTCTTTAAAATATTGTTTTGTTTCAACTACATACATTGTAGTCTTGTAGTCTTTTGAATTAGTTTTAGCACATAATAATTGTTCTATAATAGTTTAAAAGATAATTGGAATTCCTGAAGATTAATTTGATCATCAGAGATAAAAAATCCAAATTCTACTGTGATTTATATGTTGTTAATTATAAGAGTTTTAACCAATTTTTGTTTTTATTTATTTGTACATAGTTCATTAATCTTCTTTAATCATATGAATTGTCCTTAGTGGTGCTAGTTAATGGAGTTAGTCCAGGGATGGACAATAATCCCTGGAATATAATTTTTTTCAATAATGGGGATATATTTCTGATATTTAAATATATATTACACATTTATCACTGACAGATTTTAAGTAGTTTAATGTATTGTTTTTATTTATGTATATGTATTTTAAATTTTATATTGGAGGTGTTTTACATACAATAATAATTGTCAAAGGTTTATTCTGGATTATGTTGTGGTCATTATTGGCAGTCTCTCTTAGGCTTTTATCTTGTCTATATCAATTGGGAAATAATATTGTATTGACTGAAATTAAGTAATATATCGTAATGTTATCTGCGGCTCTAAGATTGCCACAAATTTAACTTCTCCTGGCCAATAAATGGTGCCTCATCCTAGCCCACTCTCATTTCAACCTTTAGCTGTACTGTTTGCCAGCTGGTTGCCAGGTGCATCAATGCAAATGTTTAACTTACTGGCACAGTAGGAAAGCAGCAACCTCTGTTTGACTTCTGGCCCCCTTTGCTTCCATAAGTCGGCATCAATGCTCCAAAATTTTACTGATATTCACCCTTTTTCTGCTTCTTTTTTTGGCCCAGAAAGTTCATAAAATAGAAAAAAAGCTATTTTTTTAACAATTACAGAGATATTGCAATCTTTCATTGAATTTCTGACCTGAACTTCTTATGTTGAATAGTGCTGAATCACTCCATGACAACATGGACCTCGTAACAACAAGTAAATATTTATATATTCTGGACAGTTAGAATTTATAAAACAATTATTCATAACTATTCTGTTATGATTTTACAAAGTTCAGACCCAAATGCAGAAAACCAAAACAGAGAGACCAGGGAAAAGGTTTAACGGGTTTAATTAAACAGAGGGAGAAGTATTGCTCTGAACACTGCTCAACCCGAACTGAAAAATGAGGGGAAGACACAGTGGTTTGTTCAGGGTCAGTGGGGAATTTGACTCGTGAACTTGGAGAAGAGGATTTGGTTGCCAACTCACGTTTCCAGAGAAGTTGTTGAATCCTTGACTCCTGTGTATGTGCTGTAGTTCCAATGTTTGTCTGATTCGGTGGAGGGCGGAACAGGGTTTACCCAGAATGCAGTTGTTAGTTGGGGAACGGAGAAACTGACTGCTTAGATATTCTGCGGTACTTGAACAGGTCCTAGTGGAGAATAATCCCTTTCTCAGTGCGAAGCTCAAACGATCTTTTGGGGAAAGTGGATCCAAACCTCATGTTTGAACCCCAGCTCAGTTTGAAGCTCAGTTGATCCTTCCAGGGAGAGAGGGTCCGTGAAAACCAGTTTGCAGGAGGACTTCCTGCCGAGAGGCAAAGACAAAAACAAAGTTAAACTCAGGTTGACAAAAACTCAGTTTGACTCAGCAAAACTCAGCTTGGCTAGAGTACCCTAAACTGGCAATCACTCTTGCGTCGAGGTAGTGGCAGTCAGCAGCTTAAGACAACTCCGTTTAACGAGGAAACCATCAGCAGGTGTGTGAGGAGGCGGACCAGAACCAGGCGCCTCCTGGTGGGTGAAGAGGGACAAACACAGAAACACAAACACAAAGACATTTTTCTGATCCCTGGATGGGCAGAAAACTTAGAAGAGTGAATCCAACTTATTACACGAGCTTGAATGGAGGAAGGTACAAAGATTCTGTTAGGTGGCCGGTTCCAGGATCAGGTTCAGTCTGTTGGGCCTGTTTGACGAGATCCTTAATCTCCCAGGTTACTGCAGCAACCGAGCAGCTGGGAGGCAGGATAGGAGCAGCCGACTCCTCAGATTCATCCAGGGAAAACTGCCTAGAAAGGGCATCCGGTTTGATGTTCCGAGAGCCAGGGCGAAAAGAGATTGAAAGGTTGAAACGAGAGAAAAACAATGACCATCGGGATTGGCGGGGTTTGAGTCTCTTGGCGGATTGGATATAGGAGAGATTTTTGTGATCTGTCCAAACCTGAACCGGATGTGCAGCTCACTCTAGCATGTGTCTCCATTCCTCCAGAGCCAACTTTATGGCTAAAAGTTCACGAGCTCCAACGTCGTAATTTCTGTCAGTTGGAGTGAGTCTGGAGAGAGAAAAAGGCACAGGGATGCAATTTGTTGTCGGCACCGGAAACTTGGGAGAGAACAGCTCCAACTCCAGAATCCGAGGCGTCTACCTCCACCACAAACTGTCTGGAGAGGTCAGGCTGAGTGAGAACAGGACCATTGGCGAAAAGTCTTTTGAGGTGAGAAAAGGCTGCTTCCGCCTTAGAGAACCAAACAAAGGGTACCTTGGAAGAGGTCAGGGATGTAAGAGGAAGAGCAGTTTGGCTGTAATTGTGGATAAACCTGCGGTAGAAATTGGCAAAACCTAGGAAACGTTGGAGCTGTTTGCGAGTCTCAGGAGTAGGCCAGTCCAAAGCAGCCTTACTTTTTTCCTCAGTGGGTCTTACCTGTCCGCCCTCAAGGATAAATCCAAGGAAGGAAACAGATGGTCTGTGGAATTCACATTTCTCAGCTTTAACGAATAGTTTGTTCTTGAGTAGACGTTGAAGGACCTGGTGGACATGGATCTGGTGCTCAGATAGGTTCTTGGAAAAAATAAGGCTGTCAAAACCAGTTTGCAGGATGACTTCCTGCCGAGAGGCAAAGACAAAAACAAAGTTAAACTCAGGTTGACAAAAACTCAGTTTGACTCAGCAAAACTCAGCTTGGCTAGAGTACCCAAAACTGGCAAACACTCTGGCGTCGAGGTAGTGGCAATCAGCAGCTTAAGAACACTCCATTTAACGAGGAAACAATCAGCAGGTGTGTGAGGAGGCAGACCAGAACCAGGCACCACAGGTAGCACCACTTGCAGCAAGAATATCTGGCTTCGATTCCAAGCCCGGCTCCTTCTGCATGGAGTTTGATGTTCTCCTTGAGCATGCGTGGGTTCTCTCTGGGTACTCCAGCCTCTCCCACAGTCCAAAAACATGACTGTTAGGTTAATTAGCTTCCCTAAATTCTCCTTAGGTGTGAGTGTGCGTGAATGGTTGTTTGTCCTGTTTGTCTCTGTGTTGCCCTATGATGGACTGGCGACCTGTCCAGGGTGCACCCCGTCTCTCGCTCATTGACAGCTGGAGATAGGCACCAGCACCCTTCACGACCCCGCTTGGGATAAGCGTGACAGAGAATGGATGGATGGATGAACTTGAACAATTAAGTTGGAGCAACTCGATTCAATTAAAGCAATACATTTAAATTAACAGGCACCCACTCATTTTGTGTTTCCATTTTTTATGGGGACTTTTAATGGGTCATATTCATTTGTATGGTGTAATCCGACCCTTGTCAATCACTAATATATACCCTAACATAAACTTAATTCACACCTTAAATCTAAAACTGGCCTCAAAAATTAACCTTTCCTCATGGAGACCAGTTTACTGGTTCACACACAGTCACACTCTCACACACATCTGCTGAGGAAAACAATCAAACAGAACATCAGCTCATTTTAGTGGACATTGGACTGGATTTTTTCAAGTAATAGAATGTAAGTTCTTTTCTACATATTTCCCATCTTAGTGTGTTGCATATTTTCAAAAAGTGATCTTATGTATATGTGTGTCTTCTAAGCCATGAGTCTCTGCAAAATTTCATTATGGTTTCATGATGAGATTCTTGATTCTTCTACCCCATGTGGTTAAATGTTTGACTCTGCGATACATTACACAACAGCATTAATGTAATCCGAGGTGCAGCACTTGAAAATTACTGGTAAGCATCTAATGCTGCCATTCGTATGTTGGCAAGATTATGTTTGCATACTATAATATCTGAATAATTGCGGGTGCCTCTTAGACTTATTTCAAGCAAGCAGATTTTTATGTAAACATTACAGGGTTTTAAGAAGGGGCTTTTGTTAAACTTAACACCCTCTAATCGTTTTCATCTCATTTTTCAGCAAGGATTACTCCAATAAATATTTAATATCGTCTATTCTCTAAATTATGTAACAGGTGCATCAGCACAATCCCCTGTTTTCAGTATTAAACAATGTGGGATTAAGTTTTGGTTTGTGGAAATGTTGCATTAACCCTTCAGATCAGTAAACTACCACAGAACATGGATACGAGTTCTCATTTTATTTAGGTTCTCAAAATGTTTCTCCAAGCAAAATAGAGCAGATTCAGACTAAATGATTAGTCAAAAATAAAATTGAGATGTACAAAAAAATAGTAAAATGGGAGGATATATGTTGACATCTTAAAATATGTATGATTTTATGTTAAAAAAAAGTTCTTTTTAGTTTTTTTTAAAGCCTTTCTTGCAATAAAATGTTAAGGTGCATTAGGCAAAGGGAGGCTAACAACATTATTTCAGTGACAGAATAGGTTTGTTTGGAGGTCACAGCGAAGAGTGATGTCCATAGAGAAAAATGGCTGACAGAATTAAATAATAGATATTCATAAATGATTTGTAGGTGGCTTTTGAAAACACTGTTTTAATTCATCCCTAGAAGGAGCAGGGAAAGGTGACTACCTTTGCCCAGCTCTGGTTCATCTCTCCCAGGCTTCTTGATATGATCTCCTGCTACTTCTGTCTGAGCTCTAGGAGGCTGTCTCACCTTACAGTACTGTACATCTGTTGACCAAGCCATTCCCTCTTGAAGTGGGATAGTTCCAGGTGCTGGTCAGACGGAAGCACCGCAGAAAGGGACTGTGATCCAGCTGCAGCTTGGTTCTTGGTCCCCCAGAGCTGGGGACATATTGGGAGGATCTTGCTGACCCCAATTGTTTAGATTACCATATTAAATTGAGTGCTGTAACTCACTTGGTAAAACCCAAATTTGCTAGGCTTAGATGAAACCAACTGATTTTACCTTCTTTTATTTGATGATGCAGTGAAGCAACAGGGGTGTAGCTTATTTGGTGCTATACAAAGCCTGTCCCTTGCCATCCGAATTGCTAATTATATTGTCACTACCTGATCATACCGGGAGCACGATCCATACCCACTTCTGCATGTGCAAGTGGACATTCATCTTGGTTGCCATAAATAATGTAATCATGGTACCAAATGTACTTATTTCTATGCTTAACTCACTGTAGAATACTAATACAAATCTTTAAAACATTTTTTTTACTTTTCTAAAACAATTTGATGCTTTTTACATTTTTTCCTGTTAAACTGTTTGTCTGACATCCTCATCAGACATGTTCAGAGTAGTCCAGCAAAATATGATTAAACCATGTTTAACTGTTTTCTTGGTTATTTCTTTCTTAAGATCACGCAGTATATATCATATCGTTAACCCGAAAAGAAAAAAAATGAACTCAAAAAGACTAGATTAACATAATTAAGGTATTTTTAACTCATTAAAATTGATGGAGACGCAGATGTTTATATGGTTACGCATGCGCAAATGAGCTGATGGTATGGATTGTGCTACAGGGACAGATTGGGTACTGCCAGATATGTCAGGCGAGCAACAGTACCCTAATGTGATAACTTTGTGGAATCACATTTGGTGTAAATGCACTTTTAGGAATACATTTTTTAAATTCATTTTACCAGTTTAAAGAATAACAGTATTTTGATTTAGTAGATAACAGATTGGTACTCTGTGTGTTTCCAGCTTGCCCGCTATTCTACTGAGGGTCTTCTCCAGCTTGGACCCTTGGGGTCAACCACATTCCTTCCCGATACAAAATGTCTCATAGATGATGGAAGAGGACGTACTCCAAGTCTGAAAAAATGTGATGCTGTTTCAAGGATTTCCCAAAGGCTTTGGGACTTTACACAGGTAAAAAAAAAAAAAAAGTCTTACAGGTAGAGGTTTCAGGAAACATTGCTGTTTAAAATATTGTGTTATTTTTTATATCATTTTGTTGCAGAATGGCCCAATTATCAACAGAGACACTGGTCGGTGCTTGGAAGTTGAGATGTCTAAAGATGCCAACTTTGGGCTACGTCTGGTGGTGCAGAGATGTTCTGGTCAGAAGTGGATGATTCGAAACTGGATCCGGCATCCCAGGCACTAAGGAAACACAGTCATTTCTGAGACATTTTGGCCAGAATTTCCAGTTGCAGCGAACTGTTAAGAGAGGAGGAGGAACTGAAGCACCCCTGTAAGGTGTAGGATTTCCCCCTATAAACTACAAAGCACGTTGACCTTCACCTGGGCAACGATGAGTCTTAAAAAGGAACATGATCAATTTATCCCCCCCACTGAGCTCTGTCCTCTCACCACACCTTCAGGCAAGCTGCACAGTTTGAAATGGCCATGGTTTCTAGCATTCAGCCATATGTATAGAGCACATTCCTTTTGTGCAATCCGGCTCAATATTCTACAGAAGTGACTCTACTGTAAAACTCTTCCTTCTTAATGGAAAAGAAGACATGTGGGGATTTCTGGGTCTATTGACTTTCACAAGGTGTACTGGGGTAAATTAGGAGAGATAATTGTCATCAATGACCAGATGAAACCGGATCTTTTGGGAGTAATTTGAGCAAGTAGCTGTGGACATAATGTGCTGCCCTGGCAGGACATGTAATAGGCTTCACACCGGCTGGCAATCGTCCAATTAAAATGAACTTCACTTATTCTCACACAAACCACAACACGTCTTTGTTTCTGTGGACTGTATGGCTCACTGTGGACGAAAGCAATCATGTGCCTTTTGTTTATTAATTTTCAGCTTCATGTGACCAGAGAATGTCAGCCCCCAAAAGCATGTATAAAGCTATTTGAAAAATAATGGTCAAATAATGTATAAAGCTGTTTAACGATAGTAATTTATTGTAAAAATGAAATAAAAGTGCAAAAATTGATGGAAATCATCTTAAAGCAATTAGAATATTAAAATACCATTTTCTAGCTGTCTTTCTTTCTTTTTCAAACCCTACATCAATACATAAACATTTATTGCTAGGTTTTTACCACACTTTGTGCTGTTATTGCGTTCAGTAAATGCCTGCATTACCTTTTGTACTCTTGCAATACCAGCTGCCAACATTGATGGAACAATTGCTCGTCTCTCCTTGAGGGCTGCAGTTACAAATAGCTCAAGTCTCCATCATGTTTGTGTCCCTCTGCTCTAATTGGATCAAATCATAAACTGGAAAGTTGTTCTTCAAAAAGGCATTCTCAGAGATTCAGTGACTGTTCTCATAGAGAAGTGTCTATTTCCCCCAGGTACAGCCAAAATAGGGCAGATTGGGGGAGGATGACTAAACGATCCCCCCATCCCCTGAGATGGGAGACCACCAGCAGATACTAGGAGTACCATGAATGGATGTGAAGCAGAAACCTTGGATGAAATTTGACTGAAGTAAAAATATTAAAGACATATAACAAATAAAGGATAGAAGCACATAAACACACAGAAAGCATTTCAGTTTAAGTGTTTTAAGAAAATAATCTTAAAAAGAGGGAAATTATGATTGATGTTGTAGAAGTGTTTTATGTCATATATTATGAGGAATATTTTCATTAGAAAATCAGATGATCATAGCTTTACATTATCTTACCCAAAGTACCGTATATGCTTTTCTGCCTCTACGACATCTAATCTTTGACCTGGTGATATTTTACTCTACTCTTTGCAGCTAGAACAGTTTCGGTTGATCAAAGAAGGTTTTCCTTAAAGTGTGTTTATGACGATTTGTAACCACATATTCCGGGAGAGAATTTGTGAGGTCCAACAATGATTTTTGTCTACTGTGATTCATTCCAAAGGAATCCTATACGGTTTAATAAAGGAAACTTTGCAGTCAACCATATTTCTTCCACAATAAACTTTCTCTTAGGTGTCTTTGTGAATTAAATGGCCAGTTGTCAAGGTTGGTGGATGTTTTTGTGGAACGAAACCCAGACTAGAGGGTGTAAGGTGGCAGGCTGAGTTTTTGCAGATTTAATAAAAAAGCAAAAGACAACAGCAGCAAAATCCAAGAAAAATTTAAGGAAACCGAATACCTGAAGACGCCAGGGGAAAACACACAAGTACCACTACTGAGGAACTGCACAAGATGAGTACAAATGGAAGACTGAACAAAGACTTGGCTAATCGGCTGACAAGCAGCAGGTGTTGATGGAAGCAACCAGAAGCCAGGGGAAAGGAGACTGGCACAAGGGAGCAACAGAGGGCAACACAAACAAAATGACACTGATAGAAAACAACTACAATGACACAAAATCACAGTGAAACTAAAAACAAACAAAAAATAAACAGAAGTTCACAAAGGGCAGAACCATGACACCAGTGCTTACAGCATATTGCACCTTTTTAAGTCAGGGGACTCTAAAGCGCTTTACATTGTAGTCAACCACATCTTAAACACTGATGGTGACTGTCATGTTTGGTTTAACGTTTCTAACCCACATGCAGAACACTCAGAGGCAGGAGAAAAGTTCAAAGGTTTATTAAAGATGAATGTACAAGTTTTATGATTAGGTCCAGTGGGGAACTCGTCTGGTCACGAGTGGGTTCTGAAAAGGTACACAGATTTATCAGATCCAGGAAGGGACTGGACTGGTCACGAGTGGGTTCACTGCAGAGGAGGAAAGAGGAGTTAGTGGAGGTCCAGGTATTTTGCAGGATTGAGAGTGTGCAGGGCTGTACCTGTTCTGGAGTAGAGCAGAGCAGCTGAGGGGGGGAACCTTGAGGGTCCAGAGGCTGTTGGCAGGCTGAGGGCAAAGGCGGAGGCAGAGCTTATTAAGTGCAGGCAGATCACTGATTTGAGTTTCCTTCCAGTATCTTCTGAGAGTGGGCAGGCAGATCTTTGACAGGAACTGTTCTCCAGAGTTCTTCTGAGAACGGACAGGCAGATCACCGGCAGAGAAACTCTTCAGGGTTTCAGGTTTCAGGCAGGTTCAGTCTAGGAAGCAGAGAAGAGAGAACAGATCAGGTTCTCAAGGAGTCAGAGTTTCAGACAGGCTGGTTGGCTCAGGCTTGCTAACCGTTACTGGCAAACACTCTGGCACTGGAGAGAAGCCCTCCGCCTCCTTAAATATGGATCTCCTGATGAGCAGATGAGAGACAGGTGGTGCAATCAGCTCCGGCTCCAGGAGATCTCGTACGCTCTCTGGTGGAGAAAGTGGACAGACCTCCAGATCCCAACAGTGAAAAGCTATATTGTATAAAGATGGGCTCTTTGACCATCAGCATTCCATGACTAATGAAAAAGACAGAGCTGCGGTTCAAACCGGTGGATGAACTTCTGCATTCCAGACCACCCTGACTTTATTTGTGCACAGATGTGGAGCCATAATGGAACAGGAATAAGCCACCTAAAGCGTTTGCCACAAAAGTGGATGAATGATTTTTTTTAAAAAGCTTTTGTTTGTTTAAGGTTTAATCAGTTCCTTTCATTTGATCTAAGGGGCAGAGCCTTATTCCTTAAACAATCTAAGTACTTTTTCTTGAGATTATCTGATGGATTCATGAAGTTGGGGGTTAGTAACTTCTCACTCTGCACAAAGTTGTGAACCTTTCAAAAGCAATCTGCGTCACACATCTGACTGTGGTTTATATTGATGTTGCATTTCCCGGCTGCATGGCTTTAACTTCCATTCTTGCTCTTTCTGTAATGTTTGTGTTTGTTGAGATGAAATACAGGTGGACAGCAAACCTTCACAAAGCCTTTTCCAGCCTCTAACAGGACTTCTTGTATGATTGTTTTGCTTTTGACTTCAACCAATGTCTACATCTTTCCCTGTCCCTGAGAAAGAAACCATTTGTACGTACTGTATACCTCAACACCAATGCTTCATGTGGGTAACGATTAGCCCTGGTGATGCTGTTTGTCCATTAATGTCATCTAACAGACCTCTGCAGCCTTTACAGAACAGTTGCATTTACAATGAAACTAATACATGTACAATTTTCAGACTTTTAATGGTTAAAACTTTCAAAAGATCTCGCCATTTTAATTCCACCTGACAACTATAGAACTTGACAGTTTTTATTAAAAAAAAACTCAAGATGTAAAGATTTTTTTTCATTATATTATGATTCTTATTTTTTAAATAATTTTATATATTGTAGAGGAAACAGCCGGTATTTAATAGAAGTCAGATTTTGCATTTCCATCCTGCTAAAATAAAATTAGCAATACCAGCTGTTGTTTTTGTACTGACAATATTAAGAGACAAAAACAAATCATTTTGTTCTTTAACATATTATTGCATTTTCCCTTACAGCATGAATTCTCCTTAGTACTGAACCCGTTTGTTAGGTTCACAAGAGGCTATCAAGTGTGTCCAAATGTGTTCTCCACTGCGTCTATTCTGAATACAGAGTGCATTTTAGGCTGATGTGAAAAGTGAAAAGACCCCTTTCCCTGGGTTTGCCATGCTTTCTAACCTCTATGTTCCATAGGCCCATTTTAATTCGCTTTCCACCTGGTTGACCCTGAGAGATTGCCTCTACTTGCCACTATGTTCCGCTTCTTTGGCCCTAATCATTTCACATAAGCAATGCATCATCTATGTGTGTCCTCTAAACAAAGACTACTTCAGTCCTCCCAAGGTAATCTCTTATTTAGTTTGCCGACAGGATTTACAAACAAACTGTCAAGGTAATGTCTCAGAGCTCCTGATGTCAGGAAAAAAGCCTGAACCAAGAAATGATTCCATTCCTCAGATTTAACACCTGAAGAATAATGTTCCCACTCTTGAAAGAATGTTTGATTCGGTACCACTCTGCACCACGCTGGCTTGCCTGTGGAGTCCATTTAATTCTTGCTGCTATGAACAGTGATGATGACAGCAGAGGAAGATAGGCACAACATCGCTACTACTACTACTACTCAGCACTGGCAGGTCAAAGGAGCAAAATTTTTTGATAGTATATTTCTGTTCCAAAGGATATTAAAATACAGGTCATGCTTCGAATAAATTTGTATTCATAAAAATTCATAAAAATGTTTCAGGTCTTATGGCTCAAGTCGACTCCACACACCCAGAACCAAACCATCAAATAAAGAAGCTCCTTTTAGTTTAGTGCTCTACTAATCTGTACTGTAGGTAAAACTGTGAAGGTACCGAAAACCTGAGTTGCTTTTAATCAAAGTTAAAAATATTTTTTTTTTTTAGAGTCACCACTAACTGTGCTTTCTAAATCATTTTAGTTACATATTTGTTTCCCTCTAATTACTTTATAAAATGTTTTATAATAAATTGTATTAGTAATATAATTTAATTATTCAATTCTTAGGGGATCATTGCTGTGGCAGGAAAGGCATAATAAAGGCATTGCCCTGGGTGCTCAGAATTTAGGTTCCAGACTTCTAGTGTTGCAGTCTGCATCTAACTCACACATGTTTAGTGGAATGCGGTGGCTGGGCCCTGCACAAACTGATTTAAAAAATTATTATTAAAATAAGTATGTTTGCACTTCATTTGAGCAGGTTAATCCACTGATCTGTCAATGGAATATGTATTTTTGCCTTTAAAATAATAAAACCTAAAATAAGACAATGAATGTAGTTTGCTTGTTTTAAACATAAATTATCTTATTCCATTTAAAAATTGTAATATTTAACTGCCCAAAAAAAAATCACTTGAAGAAATTACTTAATTATATTTAGGGTTTTTGCAGTGGGTCCGGTGTAGCGACCATTTGTGTGTTACCAAAGGATATATTTCTGCTTTTTTGGTCTTAGTCTGCTTCATCATCTCCATTTTTGCCTAAAGGCAACCCTAGGCGATTTGTTAACCTGGTTGGTTTGCAGGTTTGTGGGGTGGACGCTATTTGCTCTGGTAAACAGAAGGAAAGGGTTTTGGGGGGATGCATTTCCTCAATGTGGTTTAGCTTCTCTTTGAATGAAGAGTGGGATCTATGAACTGGATTTATTCTGTCCGGTCTTTCAGGATGTTGAGAGTTGTGCATACTCTGCTGATCGGCAAAGTGTGAGGGAAGCAGAGGGGAAATAAAGCCAGGCTCACTCCCAAACCTCACTCCCAACAGAAAACTTTACCTAACCTGGCAACTACGAAACTAACACCAACCCATCCCTTACCGTGAACCTTCACATACATGAGAATACATGTTATTATACACTCCTAAAGCTATAAACAGCAACTTTGTAAGGTCAAAATTTCTCTGCAGGTCACATGTGTGTGAAGAGACAAAATGTCATGCACCCTGTGCAACAATATACGATGAGGAGGTATCCTCATCGCACCAGTAGGGGGCTGGAACAAACATCAATATTCTTTGAGTTGAGAGTAAGGGTTTTTCAGTTAATTTGATATTTGCAGTCCAATTTAGGCTTTAGGCGATGGATTTCTCCAGCAGCGTCTCGTAAATGTGCAACAGAAGGCAGAATCTTTCTTGTTGCACTGATACAAATTCCCTAGATCTCCATCAAATATGTTGTTTTCCAATATATTTCTAACAGTGAAGCTCCAAGGAAAGTAATTGGTTTGCACCTGCAGAGAAATTGACAGCGATTAATGATAGAGGATGCCTGAAAACACAGTTTGGAAAAGGTGATATGGCTTTAATGAATAAACTTTGAGGGATAGAACTATGCCTGTATCATCTTCTTTTACAACATGTGTGTCATTGTAATGCAGATTCTCTATATCTTTGCTCGTATATCAGTACAATTTATGACTTTGCAAAATTAGAAAAAAAAATACACTTTTGGCTTTTTCAACTTGGATCTGTCTCCAGAGTTTATTAAAATCTGGAGAAAAAAAACTCCAATCTTTCCATGCAGTCTGGATAAGAGCCAGGCTTTAAAGAAACCGTCACTGGGTCGTTTTAGCAAAGATTAATGTCATTCAGTATATGAGTCTTTCTTAATTTTACCATACGGTATTTCAACTCTTTATTAGCCCTCTTCTCAGGCAGCCAATTTTTCCTCAGATCTAGGTTCACATAAATGGGAACCATTTGTCACTTTTCACTATGTTGACTCTTTAGTATAATGTCTTTTATAATTACTTCAAAACTTCATAGTAAACTAAAGAAAATCTAAATATTAAGATGAAAATATACAATTTTTAAAAGAGAAATATCTTGGGATGGATGCAAAAGCATGCACAGATCCATAAATTGGAGATTCTAATTTGGAGTCTGCCTAAAACAATTAAAACGTTGTTTATCTGGGAAAGACTAAAAGTTTTTCAAGACTAGATAATGTAAAAAAAGCTTTAAACCACCTGAAGTACTGTGTGGAGCAAGTTAAACATTTAAGTAGAATGTATTGGAATAAATCATTTCAATCATTACGATTAAATGAGATAAACAATAGCAACTTTAAATTCTTCTTTTGTCACGACTTTTGGACATAAACATAAAACACACATAGAAAAAACTATTTTCTTGGTCATTTCATAAAATCATATGATACATATTGCCTTGCATCTGAAAAATGCAGTGTTCAAAACTTATCATTTGAACTATTAACTTGATAATCTTCAGATTTTCTTCTTAATATATTTTACTAGTGTTATTTTTAACAGTCCAAATTGGTTGTGCAGAAATATCTCTCCTTCCTATGGCTCGTTTTTAGAAAAAAATGACTGCAAATATGTTTGTGTCAAGTTGCACCTAACTTTCAGAAGTACTAAAAAAGATGCAAAAACTGCAGCCAACAATTTGGAAAATAGGTTTGCATCTGGTAAATGTTTACCTTTGCATATCCTCTCACCATGACTTGGTGCTAATTTTAAGCATTAGAGTATTATCTGCATTAGAAGAGAAATGTGAATGAGAAAAAATTATTTGCAAATTAAATTCATTTTGCACCTTCTTTGAAGATCTGCTCTGTGTATGAACATGTTTGCACCTGTTTTAAGACATGCAAACCTTTTGAACACCAAGTCATATTGTGTTAACATTGTATTTTGAGGTCCAAAAATCATGGCAGAGCAAAATAATTGATAATTTATGCTAATTATGCAACAAATCTGCAAGAAATTAACTTCTCCTTATAGCTTAAAACCATATTGGTAGTTCATCAACAGTTACCATGACAAGTGCTGCCCAAATAGTGCCAGCAGAAAGGGAGGAGAAAGTAAGAGGAAGCAGGATGATTCCTATTGATAATTCATTTAGCATAAAGATCTCCCAAAGTTCCAATCTGATTTATACGATTTCCTACAATCCTTTGCCTGACAGGAGCTATAGGCCTTCTTATGAATATAAACTAAAAGATATTATTACTTAACGTTCATTCTATGCAACTTATGTAAATGTATAGACCTTCATAAATTTTGGGTTTTAGATTTATTGACTATATTTGTGTAACTCCTCTTTTTCTTATTTCTTTTTTCAGAATCCTGTACTCCCGGTTTTCCATCCATAATGAAATCTGTATGGCTAAAGGCTGTCTAGTCTTACTTTCCTCAAATTTTAAACAGTGTTTTTGTCAAATATGATGCTAATATATTTCAATTAACATTCAACAAAGTAAATCTATTTTTTCATTAAATTTATGACATTTTCCTGCAGTCAAACTTTTAAGAGATACAGTCGACAAAACAAGTGTTCAGCACATCAGAGTTTGTTAAAAAAAAAGTTTAAATATCTCTGTTTATTTTAACATTAAATTAGGAGTTGGTAACTGCCTGATATTCAGTTCATACATTAAGTCCAGTCTAAGTAAAGAAAATATTTCTGCCCTCTGAATCAAAGGCGATACCGGGTGCTGAAGGAGCTAAACAGCAACATGCTGAAGCTGCATGTAGCAACAGTGGCAGCAAGCTTTTTGCTGCTTGACTAGATAACCTAAATTATTAAGTTTTGCCTAATATATTTGGCAGAGTGTGAATAGATCACGTGTGAAGCAGAAAAGCAGGTTTAGTTGACTTCGACTAGCTTGCAGGCAGCGCTATACTTATGTGTAATGAGGAGGAAAGGCACAGGCATTATAAAGCTTTGAACACATGAAGGAATGTGCAGAAGGAAAGGGAAGCCTTTTTTTTTTTAGTTCCAGTCACAATCTGTCAGTATTTCTATTGCTATGTGCAATCTGAGTTAATATAATTTGATGTCATCTAAAATGGCTTATTGCAAAACTAAGGACCTTTAAAATAATAAATATAAAAAACTAAGGGAGATTGTTGTAGCTGTGTTTTCAAACCTTTCGTTGTTTCAGGGAAATCTAGAGGAGCTGTAAATGCACCTGCCTTGATTAATGTCACACATGAAAGAAATGACATGTGAAGCTTCAAAAGCAACTCAAAAAAAGTTATGACATAGTGGCAATTGCTCAAGTGAAATTACTGTAGACTCTGATGATAATTTAAAAGGAAAAGAAATATTTTACAGAACTGTACTTTTAAAGCCAACAGTTTGAGCAACTCGAGAAAACTGGGAGACTGAAGAGTTTAAAAGAGTCTAACATCAAAAGTCACAGTCCTTCGCTTTATTGGTGTTGGTCGGAGGACCCTGTGGTGCCTGTGTACAGCAGCATTGCTTTTGTCATTGTGCCCCAGGGAAGCTGTGGCTACAATGTAGCTTGCAACCATCAGTGTATGCGTACATAAATGTAGCAGAAAGAGCTCCCCTGACATTGAAAAGCACTATATAAGTACAGACCATTAAAAAAAAAAAAATACCTGGTCACTGTGATCTTTAATCACCCCTGCTTGTTGGCCCCTCTATCCTAGCTGTTAAACTTATTTTTTCTATTTCCGTATATTTAGTTTTATATCCATTTATAAACTCTAAGAATAGATTGGTTGTTTTTACAACCAATCTATTTGATTAAAACTATTTTGGTTAAATTCATCAATATATTTGTCAGAAACTGCCAAGAAATTGGTTTTGGATCAAGCAATTTAATTTGTTAACCAAACAACCAATAAAAATGCTAACAAATGGTTAACAAATTAGACTGTTTGAGCAGTGTGTTATAGACCTAGATAACAATTACAGTGATGTGTACATATACAGCATGGAAATCTTGTCATTAACATTAGTTATATTAGTATTAACTAGTATTACATCTTTGACAGTGGTGTTGGATGTAGGAATTTGCCCTTTAATTGAACGATTGTTGGCTACACATATACACATACATAAATATATATATATTGACAGAGTTATTTAGATAAGTTAAATTAATTATATGTTTTTTTCTTTTTTTTTTCAAGACTTCGGTTTATGTATTCCATCTGAAAACTAATTTTCAATTCATTTTCTTTGAGAAAACTGCCATTAGACACTTTCTCTCCTGATTATTTTCTTGAAACTGCCAGGCATCTGAGGCTGTCTCTTTTTGACTTCAATTTAAATGCAAACTTCAACTCACCCTGCCTCATCTTCAGGTTCAGACTCGAGAGAACAGTTTTTCATTTTACTTTACTTGAGGCAGAAAATTTCACAAAACCTTTCATAGATTCTTTAGCACATATGAATATTACATATAACTGCTTGCTGAATCATAACACGTAATGATGTGTTTTTAGTAAACCTGCAAGAGTAAAA
Source organism: Cyprinodon tularosa (assembly GCF_016077235.1). NCBI lineage: Eukaryota > Metazoa > Chordata > Actinopteri > Cyprinodontiformes > Cyprinodontidae > Cyprinodon > Cyprinodon tularosa. The sequence goes on from NW_024039651.1 coordinate 2,171,409, forward strand.
AGTATGAGAACCTCATTTGATTTCAAGATGACATGTTATGGGCACCTTAAAAATAATAACAGCCGACCAGCAGACAACAAAATTCTTGAACTTTGGAAAATGTTACTCTAATAGTCTTAAGATTAATTGACAACTAACAGCCATATCATACATGTTGCAGATCAGCTTAGCAAGTTAAGCAAGTCTTGCTTCAGATGGAAGGTTTCTTTTCCTAATCAATGATAATTGCTTTATTCTGTCAATAGTACAAAGGGGCAATGGAGATTTTAGAAAGTTATGCTGTACAAGCTGTTGGAATGAGAGAGCAAGTAGAGTGGGTACATGCTTGAACAGCTTGTGGATCTTATAATGAGATCTCTAGAGATGAGAAGCATAGTAGCTCCAAGACACAATTAGACCCAGCATTGCTCTACCTCCAAGTTTTAACTTTAAAGCCAGCACTGAGGTGGTGTGTGTGTGGGGTTGGGAATGAGTATATGTTTCAGACTCACATAGTGAGTGTTTGATATTTGATCAGCTCATTTAATAATAGATGTTCTTTGAGGAAACAATAGAAAACCACACACAATCAGCTGCTTAGTTCGATATGAGAAAAACTGATGAACATTTCCTTTAGTTTTTGATCCTTTTTTTTGCATTACAATAGACAATAGATCTGATCCACTTAGAAGTACAATTTTTGCTTTAATTTAGTATGAGGCCTCCCTGATTAAAACTGCAGTGTTATCTGTTAAAGCCTGGTTTCAGTAATATAGGACATAAAATACTTGAATTTGAGACATAGACCAAAGATCTCAGATCCCAGAACTAGTAAAAGATTTATGAATGTGGAAATTCGTTTTACAACTCTGACATGAAACACTCTTTGGTGTGTTTGTAATCAAGTTAGTTAAGACCCGAAAGTCTAACTTTATTAACCCAAGCTGAACTTGACATACAAATAGTTTTGAGAAAGTACATGAGATAATGTTGATGAAAAATCTGGACATGCCTTTATTTTTCTACAAACGTACTTCCATCTTAAACCGAGGCCAACAGGGATAATAAAAATATCTTTACTAGACCTGCTAATGGAACCTGTACACATGCAGAACCCTATGTGTGGAACCTTATGTTTAAAAACATAAAGGCTGTACATGGGGCAGCCCTAAAACGGACAGGACAGGTGATTAATCCAAACAATCATTGAAAGACTAATTTTGCTGAATGAAAACAATGAAAAGTTATTTTGGAAAAAGCAAATGATAGAAACAAATGAAAATGTTTCTGGTTTTTAGATAACATCAGGCAGGCATAAAGCATCGGTATGTCATTATCTCGGTGCTGATAATGGTCTAACTACTCATTCCATTCACCTGCCTATTGCTTCGTTACCTCTTCGGACCTCTGATCTCCTGGCTCTATCTAACGAGCATGTCATCTGCTTTGCTCTCTGGATTATCCTTACCTCCTTCGTCTGCACAGTTTTGATCACCTGCGTGTTCCCCGAACTCCGGGTCTTCAGCATCTGGGACCCTATTAACGGCGCCCGCCACACCGTGTTAGTAGCCAACTTGCTGGAACTGACCTCATCCTCTGGGCAAGTACTGAAATTTAAGACCAGGTTTGGGACTCACTCGTTCATTATCATCCTCTGCCAGATAGAGGTGGTCACTAACCTGTATCCTCTCCCTGCAGAGGTTCCTTCATTAAATCCCCACGCTCTTCACTGCTGATCTGTTGTTAATAAACATTTTGAGAAATCTAACTGTCTGTCTGCCTCGAATACTGGGTCCTTCTGTTCTGATTGTGACACCTGAGTTGCTTGACAGAGCTCACTTCAGAGATGAAGGGGAGGTATCATGGATCTGTAGAGGTTTGGTTCAGACTTTTCAGACTGTACCCCAGAGGTCCAAGAGAATGTGAGAGTGTTTGTACTTGCAAAGGTCGTTGTGGTATAGAGCTGGCAGGCAGCCATGATCTTCATGGAAAAGGTCTGTCTTTTCCATGAAGATCAGAGATTAACTTAGGCTCACTGGTTGTCTGGAACAATAACATAGTCCATATTAAAAGAGATTCACAAGAAGACACATTTCAATGAGAAAGAAATTCCTGGTTAGGTCTTCGACAGGAATACCGTCGGGGGTAATCCTCCAGTGAACATTTTATTCATCTTAATTCAGAAATGTTCTTAGGTGTGCAGCCACAGGGTGGACCCATCAACCAGTGTCCTCTCTGTGACAGGAACCTCACTCACACAAGAAAAACAGCAAAACCTCAGAGACCCTTATAAGTTGGACTCATAAATCCTGGTTACAATTGAACCACTGGGCTGCTCTGGTGCTGTGTTGCAGTCCTTCTATAACATAGTTATTTCATCATTTACATGTCCTCTTCACTGATTTTTAAACAGAGCATTAATGCAGAATATTATATATGGATGTGATTACTGACTGATTCTCAAACTGATCTTTGTAGGTTGGTTTATTAACCTCAAATCGGTTACAAAAGTGGCGTTTCCTGTCTGTGGGTGGAAAAAGCTTTGGTCTTTATACTCTATATATCAAGACCAAAGGCATAATTGCTACTTTTCCATCAGTGCTTAAAACTGCACTAATAATGCAACATCAGATGACTGTTTGTAGGACGCACCATCACTAGTCAAAGCATTTGAGCTTATTGTGTTAAGTGCACCTATTTACAGCACTACAACTGTTGCTAAATCCCTCCAATCACTAACATTTTATAATTACTGATTTGAGAATTTGCTGTCTAGATAGAACACTGATTTGGTTAAAAAACACTTGAAAATCTTGTTAGTATGAACTATGAACGCATCTAACATCATCCATGTTTCTGCAACCAGACTGGTTGTAAAAGTGCTTTTACAATTTAATCTATTCAGAAACCCTTAATTTTTCTGATTGTCTGGTTGTGTTGGATCCGCCATCTCGTAGGTTTTCATCCAAATGAAACATTGTATGCATCTATTCAAACATTAATGTGGTTTTAAACCCGGATCAGAATCAGATTTATTACCAAGTAGGTTTGCACTTACAAGGAATTTGACTTAGTATTGATGGTGCCGACAAATTAGATATATATACTGAATATACAATATATAGCTAAATACTGTATAATATAAAACATATAATATACTATATACAATATATAGTATATAGCCATATACTATACACACAGTAGACTTAATGTTAATGTAATGCAGGAGCACTGGAGATCCTACATTAGGGTAGCTTGTAGGTCCTGAACAGGGGAGGGCGAGAGGCAGTGTCAGTGTCACAGGGGTCTCTGGGCCTTGTTGATAAGGCTGGTAGCAGATGGGAAAAAACGGTTCTTGTGGAGGGAGGTTTTGGTCCTGATGGCCCGCAGCCTCCTGCTAGAAACTGGTGACTGAAATAACTTGTGGCTGGGGTGCGAGGGATCAGCCACAATCTTCCCTGCATGCCTCAGAGTCTTGGAGGCATACAGATCATTGAGAGATGGAAGATTGCAGCCAATCACCTTCTGTGCAGATCGGATGACACGCTGCAGTCTGCCCTTGTCCTTGGCTGTGGCGCCAGCGTACCCGATGGTGATGGAGGAGGTGAGGATGGACTCTTTTAGGGAGGAGTGTACCATCACTGTCCTTGGCAGGTTCAATTTTTTCAGCTGCGACAGGAAGTACATCCTCTACTGGGCTTTCTGGGTAAGGGGGGGGATGTTCAGCTCCCTCTTTAGGTCCTGTGAGATGATAGTTCCCAGGAATAAGAAATACTCTACAATGTCAATTGTGGAGTCACAGAGGGTGATGGGGATGGCAGGGAGTTAGTTCTTCCTGAAGTCGACAACCATTTCCACTGTTTTTAAAGTGTTGAGCTCCAGTTTGTTCTCTCTGCACCAGGTCACCAGATGGTCAACCTCCCACCTGTAGGCGGTGCGTTAAATTTACAGGCATGACAAAAAATATTTTTTTTTTATTAAAATATGAACTTATTTACTACCTTGTAAATCACACCAGAAACCAAATTAGTCATCTGAATGTATCAGAAAAAAAAACATACACCCTGGTAACGCTCCTGCTAAATGTTAATAAAAGCTTCAGTATGCTTTGAATCTTTCTGGGTTTCAGTGGTCTGATCTTTTACAGTGAAATTTTAAACAGCTTTGCTACAGGTCAGGCATCAAGAAGGTCTGTTATATCATTTTTTGCTGTAGATTAAACATATTTGAAATTACTTTTTTATCTCAGAAATGTAAGTAAAGTCAGCAGGGAAATAAATCCAGATAAAAACATCTTTTTTTATTATTTGGGTACATCTGTTACATGATTACATAAAAGGCTAGCAGAGCTGACTCTATTTAAACACACACAGATACCATCCACACTACCACCTATATGGGGCCCACAGGGCTGGTTTCTGCTAATAAGCTCTATCAAGGTCAGACAGTCTTTTTCTTTTTCCTCTGGTCCGATACAGCATTCTCACATTCTTCCAACATTCCAGTCAATAATGGCTTTAATGACACTATTTCCTAAAACAGCACAATGACAGAAGGGGACATGCAACACCCACAGTGGTTTGAGAGGTCGCTTTCACAGCATGGTCCTCTCAGTCCCTGAACTCTCTCTGCAGTTTTGATGCAATAAGAACTCCCATAATGCTCTTTCTAGCTCAGAGCACATTAATCAAAGAGCAACACACACATATTTTTCAAAAATGCCCCAAGACTTTTTAAAAATTCTGTCATTAAAGAGGAGCTCACAGAGATAAGATGTATATATAGGCTGTCAGAAAGAAAGTTGAAGCTTGCCAACATAATTTCTTTTTTGAGCTGCAAAATTGTGCGGGTTGAAATAATAAGGATTTGGTCAGGAAAGTTGAATAGTAGTATACATTGAATAGTTGTTGACATAGTAGTTGACATGTAATAAACAAAAAAACACAAATCCAACTTTAGAGTGGATGCTTTTTCCAGGAAACCTTTTTCAAAGAGAATTTGAAACAAAGGCCTGGTTTTGTAGTTTTAGCAAGACAACAGGATCAAAGGATTAACAACACTTTCAGTGGATGTTAAACAGATTGACATTTCCTATAGCAAAGAAAACTGAATGTCAACATGTTCTAACCGCAGCAGAAGCACACTTTGCTACATGGGAGTCTTTGTGGTCCAAAATAGAAGCGTGTGCAGGCAGCCCTGAAGTCTGCAGATATAAGAAACCTGCTGGTACATGGATTCCTGCTGTCACTTGTGCTTTATGTTGCTCTTTGCTAAATATCACTAAAAGCAGCTACTAATTCAGGTCAGTGCAACTCCTCTTCCCTCGGGTGTAAAAGAACACAAACTGTTTTTTGTTTTTTTTCAGTTGTGCATTATTAAGGTTCTGAGTTTTTGTATCACTGAGAATTATGCAACGTAATTAACTGAAAAGTTCTATGAGATCATGAAACAGAACTGTTGAAACTAAAACACAGATCACTTAGATGTCCTTACGATGGGAAACAAAAATTTAAAGATTCGTTGGAGAGCTTAGCCCTAGAAGGATATTTAAGCAAGGGTAAGCAAGGGTATTTTGCTACCCTTAACAAGGTTATATTGTTCGTATGCAAGATAAAAACATTTCTCCATACCAGTGTATGTTGATCTCATTGCTAAATGTGAATTAAAACATTGAAAGAGCTTTGACAATAAAAATCAAGAATGACCATATAAAAATTCATATCTCATGTTAAACTCAATATCCAGTGATGTCAAGAACTATTTCCACTCTTCAAAATTTTCTGTTTTTGATTATCTGACACACTTTAAAGAAGAGATAACCCTAAATCAACCTTTTTTTTGTTTGTTTTTTACTGCACCACAGTATATACTGTACATAGATGTCATAGCCTGACCGGCCAGACTGACTGACCAAGGGTTTCTCTGGTGATTACAGTCTGGGAGGCATGAGTTTATTACTCCAGCGGCTGAATCCTCTGAAGGCCTGAGTTGTCACAGGATTACATCTTAGGGCGTCATTTAAGCAGATATTTCAATATCTGTTCAGTGTGGGGACTATAAATCTGATATTCATGATGATGGTGCAGCTACTGAAACTTCTCAATTGTAATTAGCACATATAAAAGTAGTGAGAAGTTTGGCCTCAATTCCTTGCCTGCTTCGGGTGTTAACTAAAATGGTTGTAACGCGAAAGAGTTTACCCTGAGTTAGGGTGAAGTGACACTCGAAGAAGGCTGGACAGACTCTTCTCGCCTCCTTATTTTCATGACCCTTGAAGGTTACTGTCCAAGTAGACCGGGTGCTTGGATGGCGCAGCCACTGAAATGGAACAAACCCATACTTGTGCCAGTTTTACCCACAATGCAATAGCATTTTTCTGTAACAATCAACTTTGCAGAACTATCAAAGCTTTTTAATGATTCCCTTTATATCATGTCCAGATAGAGCTGCATATATCTTTAAAATCCCAGGCCTAAAAAAGAAGGTCATAGAGTAGTAGCCATTCAAAATTTCCCCACTTTCCTTGCTGATGAAGGTTCTCAGTCATCCAGGTCATAGTCATTCCGTAAAAATTCAAAAAATATCCACTGGACTTGGTTTTCAAGATTTGAAGACGTTTCGCCACCTCTCCAGGAAGCTTTCTCAATTCAAATGTCTGGATCCGCAGTGAGTTTGAGTGTTATATAGACAACGCCTTGTATCGCTTGGAAATATGCAATGGAAACCGATGAATGGGTCGTTAGTTCCATCGTTAGCCTGTAATATCTTAACCTGTCTATGGTTCTAGGGGTCGGTCGTTAAAGGGGGGATTGTCAATAAGGGGGGAATTGTCTCCTGTAATACCTGAAACCTGTCTATGATTGTTAAGGGTTGGTCGTTAAGGAGGTATTGTTCACCGGCTGGAGCGGGTAAGTCCCTCGTTCCTCTGTGATGGGGTGGGGGGTTTGGTGATATCTGGAAGGGATCATGTCTATGATTGAAATGTATGTTTTTGGAAGCTGGAATCTGAGTCCACCACCTCTGTTTAAAGTTGGTTTTTCTCTCTTAACATAGATGGCTTCCTTCACGCCCCTCTCAAACCACCTATTTTCTTTATCCAGAATATGGACATTCTGGTCCTCAAAAGAATGTCCTTTGTCCACAAGATGTAGGTGTACTGCGGAGTCTTGTCCAGAGGTGGCCGCTCTTCTGTGTTGGGCCATGCGTCTGTGGAGAGGTTGTTTGGTTTCTCCAATATAAAGATCAGAGCATTCCTCACTGCACTGAACAGCATATACCACTCCGCTCATATTCGGTCTGGGGGTTTTATCTTTCGGATGCACTAGCCTCTGTTTAAGGGTTTGGTTTGGCTTGAAATGTACTGGGATCTTGTGTTTGGAGAAAATCCTCTTGAGCTTTTCAGACACTCCAGCAACATAAGGGATTGTGATGTTTTTGCGTTTAATTTTCCCATCGCTGTCTTCTGTTGCGTGTCTTTTGGATTTCCTTGCTGATTTGATAAAAGCCCAGTTTGGATATCCACAGTTTCGGAGAGCATCTTTGATGTGTTTCTGTTCTTTTTGCTTCCCATCTGTTTTAGAAGGGACATGTTCTGCCCGGTGTTGTAAGGTTCTGATGACTGAGAGTTTGTGTTCCAGTGGGTGGTGTGAGTCAAAAAGAAGATACTGGTCTGTGTGAGTAGGTTTCCTATAAACTTCAATGTTTAGGCTTCCATCTCCTTCCATGCTCACCAGGCAGTCCAGAAATGGTAGTTTGTTGTCCTTGGCATCCTCTCTGGTGAATTTGATGTTACGGTCAACAGAGTTGATGTGTTTGGTGAAAGCTTCCACTTCCTCTAACTGGATTTTGACGAAAGTGTCATCCACGTATCTAATCCAGTGGCTTGGTGGTATTCCATTGAAAGTGTCTAAAGCTCTCTTTTCCATTTCTTCCATGTAAAGATTTGCTACAATTGGTGATACTGGAGATCCCATTGCGCAGCCATGCTTCTGTCTGTAAAAATTACCTCTGAATTTGAAATAGGTTGTGGAAAGACAAAGGCCCAGTAGTGTGCAGATCTGGTCCGGAGTGAAATTAGTCCTGTTGTTTAAATCACTATCTTGTTCAAGACGTGTCCTGACTGTTTCCACTGCCTCTGTTATAGGTATGCATGTGAAAAGTGAAGTAACATCAAACGATACCAGGGTTTCTCCTGGAGCCATCCTTAAATGTTTGGCTTTGTTGGCAAAGTCTTTGGAGTTTTCTATGTGATGTGGTGTGTTCCCCACCAAGGGAGCTAAGATATTAGTAAGCTGTTTAGCAATGTTGTATGTTACTGAGTTAATGCTGCTGACGATGGGCCTGAGTGGTGCCCCTTCTTTGTGAATTTTTGGAAGTCCATATAAGCATGGAATTTCCTCCCCTGGATATAATCTGAAATAGGCTGTGCTGTTAATTACCTTGTCTTTTGCAAGTTGTTTGAGATAGTCTATTATTTTCTTTTTGTAGCCGCTGGTTGGATCTCTTTTCAAGGATTCATACGTATTAGTGTCCTTCAGTAGAGTGATAATTTTGTCTTGGTAGTCTGAGGTGTTGAGGGCTACGGTGCATCTTCTTTTGTCTGCTGGTAATATGGTGATGCTTTGGTCCTGGCTCAGGGATGTTATGGCTTTCATTTCCTGGGGTGTGAGGTTGGAAGGAGGTGGTTTGGCGCTGTACAGAGTGGCTGTTACCTTCATTCTGAGTTGCTCTGCCTCCGTTTCAGCCAGGTTGTTGTTCCTGATGGCAGATTCAGTGGCCGTGATCAGTTCCACAATGGGTACTTCTTGTGGAGCAATGGCAAAATTCAGGCCTTTACTCAGTACATCCATCTCTTCCTTGATGGGCCCTTGGCTGGTCCCATACAATTGCTTTTTAAACATCAATATTTGTAAAAAAAAAAAAAAATGTTCTTCCTGTCATGATTTGTGGACATTATGACCCTAACCAGGTGATGAGAGAAGCATTATCTCCTGGTCAGACCCTGTAATTCAGTAAGGGTGAAGTCAGAGTAAAGAAAGTTGGAGGGGATTTAGCTGGGAGTTGGAGGGAAGTGGGCCATTCGGCTGGCTTTTGACTGGGAAGGGCCATTTTGAATGGCTGCTACTGTAGACCTCTGCAGTTTGTGATTATACCAGTTATTTTGTTAAACATAACTGGAATACATTTTGTAAATGCTTAAAGAAATTTTTTTCTTTGTGTACTGAGAAACATCCCCTCCCTGGATTTGAGCCGGGTAATCAAAATGATGATCGAACACGCCTCTGGCTCTGCCAGCTGCTCTTTAGGCTGATGCATCATTTATTTCTGTTATACCCTTGCTTTCTTTAGCTCTATCATGGGTAAAGTTGTTCAGATATTTATTTTTTTAGTATTTTGTTTTTCAATTTCATGCTCATATAGTGTATTCTTTATTTATTGATTATTTTTATGAACAGAATTGGATTTTATATAAAATCCAGAAAATGCGATCCAGAGTCTGCACATGTACTGGTTTTACTTTGCTCTTTACTACCTGACTTCCTGGCTGAATACTCAACTCTGTTTCATATTTTTGTGCAGTTGATTCTTCAAGTGGCATTTTAGAGAAACGAAGAACGGTGGAGCATCTGAAAACAACTATTGGTAACTGGAGTTTCTCTGATCAGTTGCAGTCAACCATAAAGCTGCGGCTCTGCAGCAGCCCGTTGCTTCTACTCAACTTTCACATTTTTGGAAGAGAGGGCTCATAGTGTTATCTATAAGTACCAGATCATATTTCGACAATTTACTTTTGTAGTTTTGTGTCTGATGTTGTTCTCCTCATGCTTCTTCAGTATAAAGCATTTGTATTTTGAATCCCTACTGAAATCAACTCAAAAGATATTCAGATGTCCCTCAGGTAAACTGATGTCAGCAACTTTGCCTCTGTGGAGTAAAAAAGTGACAATTTCATTTACGCCTGAGTTTACTCAAATCTATAAACCAAAGGTTTCCAAACTTTTTTGATATATCGTACGATCGAAATTACTGATACAGAGTTAACCCCACAAAAACTGTTCCCATTTAATGTTTCTGATTCCTTCAGTAGCCTGGAGCGCACTATCGCCGCTCAAACCATTGTGGCTCAGGCCTGCTGACCTCCTGGACAGAAACTTCTTCTCTTTACCACCATTTCTCTAGTCACCAGAGGCTGGTGACTAGGGTGAGTTTTAAATTCTCCACTTTATATGACCAACTCTGTTGCAAAACTATGATCACTGTGATCATACTTCCTGTTGTTGTGGCTGTCACTGCCAGTGTCTTTGCTGATGTCAATTCATCTGTCAATCACAGCCCAGACCCCGCCCAGCCCTTAACATTTCCTGGTCCTCTGAAAACACGTGTCCCATGTCACTGTCCCTGCACTCCTCAGATCCCTTTGAAAAGCCAATAAATGAGACAACATGTTTAGAAATTGCAATTGCCTCTACATGCCGTAGTAGATGGCAAAGTTACCAACAACTCAGAATAGCCTAAAGGGTATGGAGTGAATTTTGTTGCATTACTTTTTTAAGCAAAGAACGATTTTTTTGTGAATGGGAACAGAAAAAATTAAAAAAGCAATCAGAATTGAAATGTTAAAAAACTTTCTTATAAAGAAATCTTTTCACTTTGCTGTTTTCTCAGATTTTATACTTTCAAATTTCTCTTTTTCAGATTGAGTTTTATGGATTGCATTCTATCCGCAATGTGTTTCACAGATCACATTCTCTTCACTTCAAGTCCAACACAAATGCTCACTTGATGCAATCGTAATGCTTCTTCACCTCTCACTCCAACTAAAATTCCATCCAACAAGTGAAGATAATGTACTGTAATCTGTAAAATGCAATTTGAAAACAATGCAATTTGTAAATGTCAATCTAAAAAGACGAAAATTAAAATGATATACAAAATTGAAAGTGTGAAATCTTTAATAATTAATAAATAAGTAATAAAGTAACAATAAGTATTAAAAAAATCCCATTTAAAAAATGAAAATAAAAAGGATTAAACTTAGATTTAAAATCTAAGGAAACAGCAGAGTTAATCTCAAAACCCTTTTTTGATAAGATTTTTTTCAAAGTTCCAATTTTGAGTTGCGCTTTGCTCTTTGTTTGCAACAATAATGGAACAAAATTCATTTTGTAGAAGTAGATCCAACTGTAATGTGAGAATTGGAGGAGAAAAGCATTCATTGCACAAAAAAATCCCCCAAAAAACATTTAAAATGCAAAATCCTAATTTTCAATGAATATGGGAAACCATATCATTCTTGGATGAACAGTGCATTACAAAAAGATAATCAAGACTTTCCTTTGTAGTTAACATAAATGAAGCTTGCAGCCAGCCTTAAAAATTAAACCCAGACATAAAATGACTGCTGCTGCAAGATAAAACATTACATCCAGTTATAGTACATTATCCGCTGACTGAAAGAATAAAAGACTGAGCCTGAGACTGAACCATGACAGAATTTCTAAAGCTTTAATGCCAAAACCAATCACGGAGCTGAAAATAACAGGAGGAGCACCCTCCCACTCGTCCCCTTAACCCCTACCCTCTGAGCTAGTCAGCGAGTTTGTTCCATTCACATCATAATCAAAGGATGCCATCACTTTTACATAGGTAGATTGTCAGCGAAACTTACTGATGCAGGTTGTGTGGAAGTGGTGGAAAGCATTAGGTGGCTAATAGAATTGTTAGCAGTGCTCTGGTGTGCCATACTGTACTGCATATTCAGAGGCTGTCCTCTAGGCCTCTAATAATACGGATGAATGGAATCAATCTCACCGTTGAGTGAGGTTGTAATGGGACATTAAGACACTCATACACTGTACAGTGGGATGAAAGAGGTAAAAACAACCAAGTAAGGTGGATATCAGAATTTTAGTGATACATTACCTTATAAACAAAAAAGGTTTTTCATTTTGTGAATTCTTTCATCAGAATGTAAATGGTTGAGCTCCTATATTTTGCAGTAAAAAGTGCTTCTCCCTTACACAATTATTCTGCTTTAGCTCATGTTTCACGCAATATTTTTTATCTCTTGGATGAAGGTAGCCATAGTAAATGCAACATACATTTTTAGAATGGTGATTTCACTCATTAATCTTACTAAACATTTGCCTTCGGAAAATATTATGCCTTCCATTGTTGAACTACATGTGAACTATGGATATCTATACTTTGGTTTAATTAGCTTGGTATGTTTTGGTTTAATTAATTTAACCACTATCAAGGAATCACTAATATGAAAACTTTATGACTACATACGGTAGCTTTTAAGAGCTAAAAATTAATACCTAATTTCAGATCTAGAGAAACAAAAGCTGCTGAAAAGATTTAGAGATTATCATCTCTAATGCTTTAAGTCACTAATCCTATCAATTGATTAATGGATGAGCATCCCCAGGACTACAGTAGCTGGCCAGCCAAAATTACTCCAAGACTCCATCACACACTTTTGTGAAAAAAGCCCCCACAACCTCTCAGGCTCTGCAGGCCTTAAATTGCAAAGGAAAGGTTGGTTTAGATAATGGGTCTGCAACCTTTCCCACCCAAAGGAGTTTATTTGTTTATAGATATTCACCTTTGTTTATAGATGTTCGAGATATGCCTGTTTTTCAGTGTAGTCCTGTTTCTCTAACTGTGACTGGCTGGATGTGCTCTCTTCATCCTCTGACATGGGAGCTGGCTCGGAGCTCGTCTACCTGGCTGAGTGTTTCCTGGATAAGGCCGCCTTTTACAGTTGCCTTTTGTATTTCTGCTTCTGTCTCTTTCAACATCAGTCGGCCTCAGCAGATGGCCGCTCACACTGAGCCTGGTGCGGCAGGAGGTTCCTTCCTGTTAAAAGAGAGTTTTTCCTCTCCACTGCCGCTAAAAGCATGCTTAGTGTGAGGGATTGCCTTTGAGCAAATTAGTCAATGCATGAACTGGTTTTCCTTAGATAGAAAACTTTGAACCAATTTCACTGCATGCTCTGGTGAACTGTAAAGTGCCTTGAGATGACATGTGTTGTGAATTGGTGCTATATAAACAAAACAAATTGTATTAAATTGAAAGGTCAATTCTCGTCCTCTTTCCATCTCAATAAACTCATTAAAAGTCTCAAATGTTACATGATGTTTTTAAAAAAGGCAGAATAATTTCTAATAAATATCAGCTTGCTGTCGACTTTAAGGGCCAGCATTTTTACGCTTAGAGAAAAAAAGTAATATTTTGGCAAACAATGGATGGCTGCATTTTCTTTTTTGGGATCTTGATATTTGTATAGCGAAATGACATGTTTTCAAACCTAAGGATAAAAAAAATAGATCTAAATTATATTTTGATACATTTGGTGTGATTATGCTATGTAAATCCAGAGTAGCCATTCAACAAAAAGAAAATGAGAGAAACAATGAATAACACCTGAAGTACTGGAGCCACAACTTGCAGACCCCTGGTCAAGATGAGTTAGCATACAGTAACCAAAACTGCATAAAGTCCATCTTTGAGTTTCTTTTAGTAGTTTTTATTAAACTTCTAATTATATGCAGGAAAGTCACTATTTAGATTATGAAAAAAAAAAGAGTTTAATCAAATTCCTCTACAGCGATGTGATGGACTCATTCCCATTTATTGCCACCAAAGTTGCCAGAAATAGACATCAAGTCTTGGAGCATTTAAAGACTGGTTTAAAAAGGCTTTTTCCTTAATAGATAAAGTTCTAGTCTGAAAGAAAATCAGATAATTAGACTTCCCATCCAAAAATTAGTCTAACAAAAAAGCAAAAACCTGAAGAAATATGTAAGCGTGCAAATATTTTTCTGGCACTGACATAAAGACGATGTAAAGTTGCAGTCTGCTGTATTTGTCCACAGGGTTTTCATTTATCTAGAGAGTTGTTGAAGCATGGTGATGATCATGTTTTTTGACTTCCCTGGTGTTTTTCAAAGATTCAAAGCTCTGATCTCTCTGGGATGCTCAAGGCATTGCTACCTATTTAATTCACCTCGAGGTTATACCACCCTGAGAAACTCTCTGATGACTTTCCCCTTTGTAATGCACCGCTGAGCCCAGAGAAGAGTAAAGGAGTTAGATATAAAACTTTTAAGGAGTCCTAATATTTGAGGTCTAAAACATTCACCTAACTTCCAAACGTTTTATCTGAAAATAAAGGAGAAAAAACCAACTTATTAAATCCTTAAGTTACCATAAAAACTAAAAAAAAAGGATTAAATAGACTGCTGGGTAATTTCAAGGTCAAAATATAGCTTTTTATAAGCTTAACTTAAATGATAACGGGCGAGGTATTAAAATCAAAAACACAAATATTCATGTATTTACTGTTATTATCTGTAAATAGTGGTTTGAAAAAGTTTTCACAACCCTTTTCTATTTATCTAGTAACTACATGGAAATAAATGAACACTGAATTTGATATATTCTTAAAGACCCCCTCCACTTTTGTAGATATGATCTAGGAAAGAAAGGAAGGACTTGCTAGGAATAACGAACAGGTACTGTATAGCAAAATTACAGATCTGCAAATCCATCCATAAGCTGGACAATAAGAACTGTATTCAGAGAATCAGCTAAGAGGCTCATAATAAATCTGAAGGAGTTGTAGAGATATAAACAATGCATACAGCATCCATTGAAAGTGCTTTTCATGTAAAAAAAAATAGGAAAACATCCAAAATGGTGAGAATGTTGAGTTAATTTGGGAGCTGTTTATTTATCCAAATTTGCTGTGTAGCAACAGATAAAGAACACCAATGCAAATGTCAGTCCTCTTCAGGAAACTGGAAGCTTTGTTTAAATGCCAATCAGGGATTGGCTGAGGGGGAAATGGAAATGAAAGCTTAGTGATTAATTCTCAACAGATGTGAGTCATCTCAGAGTGACTTTTGAATGCGGTCCCAAATATTCACTCTGACAGGTTTTTCTTTATTTTTGGTTTTTCTTTTCATCTTAAAGAGGATCAATGGATAAATGAGTGGCTGCATGTGGCTGCAGATTTCCTGGTCCTTTAGCTTTTTCTGTTGTAGTCACTCACCTGGCCTGCAATGCAGTGGATGTATTTAAAGATATAAACAGCTATGGTGTGCTACTTTGTAGTATTATCAGCGACTATTGATTTGACCTATGGGTTGCCTTCATTTTCAAGTATCTCTCCTGTCCGGTCATTATGTACTCAGTACTCCCTCTAACTTCATCCCTCTTACCTCCTGAATACCAATAAGCCTTCGTCTTTTATCTGTCTAGATAATCAGCTATGTCTGCTCATATGTAGAGGTCTCCTGATGCCCTTGGTGTTTTCTTAGAGGAGACACTGGTACAGCAACCTAAAATTATTACACTAGCTCATTTTTTCCTCTCACAAGGACATCATGTTAGTATTTACAAAGAATAAACTCTAATTTAGGTTTTCAGGAAATTTTATTTAAAGGAATAGTACACCCAAAACAGGATTAGCCTTCATTTTCTACTCACCCCCATGCTGAACAACACTCTGGAGTAATTTTTTGATATCTCAAATGCATCTGGAGATCTGGGAGGCTTCTTGCTGTCTGCTGACATTCAAATAATGGAGGTCTGTGGCGCCCGAGGCAGAAAGGCAGAAATTCAATATTTCTCCATACTGCTCGTCCAATGTATTCCAAGTGTCCTGAGTGGGTAGCATCCAGAATTTACTCGAAACAAAGTCATTTAGAATGTTTTTAGAGCATAAACAGTAGTGTATAGGATTTCCTGAAAAAGCGTTCACGACGCTACGGAAACCGCGGCAGACCAAACCAGATGAAAGTGCGCATTCAGCTCGGCAAAGAACTCATGCTCTTCCTCAACACTGAAGTCCTCAGACATTTTTCTTTCGTTGTTTCTTTCTTTGCACAGGTAAACGGCACATTTCTTCTTCTACGCTTGCATTATCGGCAGAGCAGACGCTGATTGCGCACTTTCATCTGGTTTGGTCTGCCGGCTTCCGTAGACTCATGAACTCGCAGGCGCGCGCTTTCAGGAAATCCTATACACTACTGTTTATGCTCTAAAAACATTCTAAATGACTTCATTTCGAGTAAATTCTGGATGCTACCCACTCAGGACACTTGGAATACATTGGACGAGCAGTATGGAGGAATATTGACACGTTTTTTGTGGACTTTTATGGACCTTTCTGTCTCGGGCACCACAGACCTCCATTATTTGAATGTCAGCAGACAGCAAGAAGCCTCCCAGATCTCCAGATGCATTTGAGATATCAAAAAAGTACTCCAGAGTGTTGTTCAGCATGGGGGTGAGTAGAAAATGAAGGCTAATCATGTTTTGGGTGTACTATTCCTTTAAGGCGTGTCAGTAAAAAGCTAGATGAACAATATAATTCTATTGAAGACAGGTTAACGTGGCCAAAGCCAGATTCATACGTGTTGTTCAATTTGTATTCTACACAGTATCCCTCTGGAAAGCCTTCTGTAGAAGGTGTTTGTAAAAAGGGAGGGGCATTCAATACTTTTAAGCGATCTATTCTTCAAGCTTATTGGGTACCTGCCTCCAATGCCAAGCTTTTAGCCAATCACAGCAGCTGTGACGTATCATGTTCTTGATTTGTTTAATCGCTGGCGGAGTTAACTGATAAATCAAACTCTAAGCAAATCCAGTCAGGAGGAACTCGGCAACTTCTTTTCCATCCACAAATGCAAAATTTGTGTCGGTTTGATCAGTTTTCCAAAAGAAATAGAAGGTATTTCAGCAGGTATTTCACCAGTGCAGTCTGCAGACTGGTGCAGTCATCTTTATTTCTTCTTCAGCTTTCTGATTCTGGTTGATGTGTTGACCCCTTACAGTACATATCACTAAATTTCATGGGTATGAAACATTTCTATATTGTGGCAAAAGCATCTGTTCATTTCTGGCAAGATGTATTTTCATAAGTTTGTAAATTCACATATTACCAACAATTTATCTTGCTTGCAAGGTAAACTTTTTGCATCTAACTTGGTGATGTTTGGTATAGGTTGGGAAATTATTCTTAGCAGGAAAAGTGGGAAATCAAATTTAGCTGTTTCTTCCCAAGAGACAAGAAGTCAATAACTAGAAAAACACTTGGAAAGTGCAGACCTCCTCCAAGTACCTCATTTTTTATTTCCACCTTAAGTTACATAAAACTTGTATTCACAGAATATTTCAGAACATTCCTGAATCCAGATGATGATCTGGATCATCACCAAAATTTAATCATTTGTTGCCAGTCACAATACTTATCCTTAATTTTTGAAAACAGAGAAAGAAAATCAACGCCGCTGAATAAATTATCTTTGGTTTTGTTGAAAAACTCTAACTTGTAAAGACGGCTGCTCATCCGGTTCATCAGTGGCACTTTATAAGAATACTATATCAAGGTCAAGGGCATAGAGAACCAGGGAAATCAAATGGTTTCACTTTTAGCAATCTGCCAAGTTTCTAAAACACTGCTGACTTTTGAATCAATAATTTGTCTAAGATAAAAAACAAACAGTGCAGGTTACGACTTAATTTTAAGCAGCGTTAAATTTAATTTGTTGTGAATATTTGCATTTTCTACATAAGCTGGGACAACTCTGAAATCTTGTTTTTATGTTGCAGCTTATTTTTTTTATTCATGATTAGGAGTAGGCAAAATTAACAACCAACTAAGACGTTATCCTCCACAAAGTGAAAAAAAATCTAATCAACAAGAATCTAGTGCAACACTTTGTATGAGATTTATTTGGTTAAACATCCGTAAAGACTGATTGGCCACTTTAATAAATTAGTTGAATTTCAACAAAATGTGTTACTATTTAAGAAATGAGAACCATTTTCAACTTTTTTGTTGGATTTTTAAATGTCAAATAACAATTATTTAAAAGAATTTTATAAAGAAAATATATAGTGTAAGGACCATGAGTCAGCATTTTCACAGAGGGATTGGCTACTACACTATCTAATCATTACATATCAAATTACTTTGGCCTTGTTGAACCATTTTTCATTTCCCATTACTGACAAATTATTTGATCACTATTGATGATGATCAAGAAATAAGTAATACTAGTTTCATTCTTTTTTTTTTTATCTTCAGAGAAACATTTTATGCTAATCACATCAAAGTACCTTGAATAAAAGGGATGGGACAGTATTTTTGAAATCATGTGTCTGTCATCTTTGATGGCACAAAGGCTTTACAGTTACCAGAAATCTTTCACAGTATTGAGGGGAGACTTAGGATGACGTCAAGCAGCTGATATTTAGCTCTGCCTTGATGTCTGCCTACATCTTGGCTCTATGCCTACATACGCCTTCTCTCCCCATTCACCAAAGACCTCTCAATGTTATTCACCATCCTCTATCGACAGCATTTAGATTGCTTTCCATGCTTGATTGATGATGGGGTGAAACAAGCGTGCTCCATCCACTCTCCTTGCAAGCTCTATCTCTTGTGGAAGGCACTCCATAATTTATTCAGGTTTCTATACAGAATTCCTTCCAATGCAAAGCCAAAGCATTGTTTTTGTTTAATTTGTGAGGGCATTCAGTAGCCTTTTGTTATTATTTTTTTAAAGCAGGATTGCATGCCCTATTTTCCTTGTTCCACTTTGAGGAAGAAGTTATGGGAGCCAGCAGTTCTCTCAGCGCAGAAATATGCTCTATTGAAGGGCTGGCGACCCACCAACAAAATTATTAGTTTGGTTTCTGATAAAAGGCACCTTTAAGTTGATTTTATTAATGGAGCATTACATACATCTACAGCAATGTCGATACTCATGAAAGCAGTCAAATGTACAGTGAATTAATCATTTTTTATCAAGATGAGATACAGTAAAGTGAGGCAATTTGAATTTATGGTCCTGCTCATTCATCTTTTTAACATACTCCTGGAGGCAGATTTCTTTTCTCTTTATAGACTTTTATATTGATTTTATTTTAGGACTTATATCCTCATGATGTTCTATTCTACTGTATACCAATCATACAGTAATGCATTGATCTACAGGATGCAACTCTGAGTATACCGTATATCTGCCTATGTGTAAGGAGTAAGTAGGACACTTAAACCTGCTGAGAAAAGGGGAAGACACAAGAAACTGCTGAGTAGGACAAGAACTCAGAGAACCCCTCCGAACACTCACCCACACACGCAAACTTGTCTCTCTTTTTTTGCAGGGCCTTTCTATTGATTCCATTGATTGGATCCTTCCATTAATTTCAACAGCCTAACCGTGACCCTTATCCAAAACCATTCCATTACAGGTTCATACTTAACCCTAACCTAAACTCAATTCACACCTTTGTCCTATACGTGACCCCTGACCCAAATACAGCAATTCCAGGCACCAGCCCCCACATCATGCAGCCAATGCCCTCTGTGCAACTAGTTTAATTTTCCAAGCACAGAGCTGAGTCTAAGGCAGCAATAAGCCATCTTTATCCCAAAAAGCCATTTCTGCCTTTTCTCTTTATAGATTCAACTTGTCTCTGACAATAAAACCTACATGACCATTTTTATATGTTTCATGTTTATGTTTGCTATAAAAGTGTTTACATATTTTATAATTAGGTTAAATAATCAGTTGTGGGGTTTAAAGCAGAGAAAAACAATTCTAAGTTTCATAGGGAGGAATGCGAAAAAAAAAAAATCCTTCATGATAGATTCAAGAAATAGTTTTCTGATAAAACTTGATAAGTAGTCGGTAATTATATTTTAATATTGGAATATGTAATGCTAAAAAGATTCAAACCTTGGCCAGAAATGAAAGAACTGGCAGAGCTGCAAGTGCTTTATGAGTCCCGATGAAGAGCCTCCAGAGCTTCATGCAGTTCTGGAGCTGCTGAGTTTTTAGTGATAAAAACTTAGGTCTTAAAATATCTCGGCAAAAGAGCCAATTGTTTCCTTTAGATTGGAGAAAGGCTGACCTAGAGCCTATCACCATCAGTGAGTAATATGAAAAAAGGTACATCGATGCAGACCATCACAGGAACCCAAACACCATGGTGATTGTGGAGAAGGCCCAGCAACATCTCCTCCCAGAAAGCTTAACTTGTAGCTGACTATAGCCAGAGCTCCACAAGAGAGTGCTGATCTACTGCATATAGCATAGAGGGGAGGGGATGGCCTAGTGGTTAGAGCTGTGCGCTTGTGCTCTGAGAAGGTTGCAAATATCCATCTCGATCCCTGCAGCCTGCACTCTGGGTCCCTGAGCAAGACCGTTAACCCCACACTGCTCCCCGGGCGCAGGACAATGGCAGCCAATTGCTCCTCAAGGGGATGGGTTAAATGCAGAGGTAAATTTCTCCAGTGTGAGATCAATAAAGTTAAATTATTATATCTATATCTCTATAGCTTAGAACATGCACCTTGGATTGAAATCTAATAAAAGATTTTTTCCTATTTTATTGCAGGAAGTCTGATTCAGCTTTTGAATATGAATGAGATGATGAATGGTCGGTCTGTAGTTTTATAGATTTAGAGATTTTATGCTAAAGTAGATCCTTCAATTCCCAGAGATCACCATCTGAAAAAATATTATCTAATTTCCTATGGGATTAATAGAGCATTTACGATTTAATGTATTCAAACAGGATCATTAAAATGTTTAACAATTCAAATTTAGACAGGGTTATCCTGGAAAAGTTGACTTGTCAATCACTGTATTTTTTTTCCTTTGAATAGTGATTTTTTTCTTGAAGTCATACCCTTCTAAAGAAATGCAGTGTGACACTGTCACTCAAAAACAAGAGGACTAGAGCAGGCAGTTAGTAATATGTCTGCATGGATCAATCAAAAAATAGTTTGAAACCAGTCATTCGGTTCTGTGTCAGAGCAAAGGCTGTTTTGATGTTGGAGAAGAGGCAGTAATTAAAACTATCTCATCATTTCAGTATGTAACATACTTTTTGAAGCTGAAACCTTATAAAATAGATTCAGAAACTTGCAGAACTACTCAAATCCCTCTAACTTTCAAAGATAACGTTTATTGTAGTTTATTAAGGGTTTAAAATTTTGAGAATTGTAGCATGCATTTTATCTTCAGACACTTTAGCTGGGGCCAGTCTCTTTTTACTCTTTTTATGAAACAAGCCACAAAAACATGTATGACACAAACACAGAAAATAAATCCAATAGAAAATCACTGCAAACAAAAAATACTGCAAAAACTAAACATAGAAGCAAAAACATGTAATCAACAAACAAACAATAACAAAAGTTGCAACCACAAACAAAATGCTACAAGTAAATACAAAATGCTTCGATAATCACAGAGAGAAAAGGATGCAAATAGTAAAAACAGCTCCAAACTCACTCTTAAAAACAACGGAAGTGTTTTCGACCACTGGAGGGAGCGGAACGTAAAAAAAACCATATCGGACCAGATGTTACTCATATTATTGTACATAATTTAGTTGCTATTCTGAATACTGTAAGACTATGTGTTTGACAATAAAATGAAAGAAAGCAAATCTCTCCTTTCTTCTTCCGCCTTTCTTTTTTTAATCCTTCGTTAAAGTTTAGAGGTGACCACCGTTTTTTTTACATTTGACCCTTGACTTTACGTTATTACATCATGTTCTACTCACCCATGTGAGTTTTGTGTCATTTGGAGCTGTTCCGAAGATATTTGGTTAGGTTATATCCAAGTAACATCTTCCTATGGGCAACGACTTGAAGGCACAAACTAAATTATTCATAATTTATCATTTATGGCACGCCAGCATTCATAAAATGTAGGCGAATCACTGTCCCCAAGTGTGTATGACGTTATCCGTGCGCGCCGGCTACTGTTCATTCATCCTGTCCGCTGAACTGCTGCTAGTTTTACTCACATGCCTGGAAGATGTCTAGTGCTACTACCACAGATGATCTCACTCTCCAAATGGAATTGAACGATTCAGATTAGCTAGCCGAATGAATAGAAGTGGTAGAGCGTAGCTGCCTGTTGCCCGGGCTGCCTGTCATAACTCTAGTCCGACTTTGTTTTTAAAAACTATAAATACAAAAAATATAACCGCAGATGTCTGGGGGACAGTGATTCACATGTTATGAATGCTGGCATACCATAAAGAACAAATTATGAACAGTTTAGTTTGTGAGTTCAAGTCGTTTGCCCATAGGAAGACGTTACTTGAATATAACCTAACCGAATATCTTCAGAACAGCTTCAAATGACACAAAACTCATATGGGCAAGTAGAATATGATGTAAAAACGTAAAATCAAGGGCCCAATGTAAAAAAAAAAGCGGCGTTTCCCTTTAAATTCCTGTTTGTACAAAGGGTTTGGTTTGATGTTGTCAGTTCTTTGTTCAGCTCCCTCTAGTGGTTTGGAGCGCTTCCATTATTTTTTAGAGCGAGTTTGTGCGTGGGTTTTTTACTTTTGCCTAAAAATGTGCATGCAGTATTTTGCTGATGCTTGCAGAATGATGTTGTTGTATTTAATGTGGTTATTGTTGTGTTTATTGTATTTATTTATGTATTTATTGTTTATTTGTTGTATGTATTTGTTGATTTCAGGATTTTCTTTCTGTTTAGTAATTGCAGCATTTTTTTCTTTACAGTGTTTTTCTATTGCATTTGTCTGCATTTGCAAGTAATGCAACACATGATTATATACCTCCAGTATGGTTATGCACTCCTGCACAGATGTTCTGGTCTCTTGTATGTGAGAATCTGTCAAAGTGTCTAAGATGCAATATTTCCCCTTCAGCAGGTCTCAACAGACCTGTGCAGATTTTTCTTCACTTCCGTCTCTGTGTCTCACACACAGATTAAAACAATTTCTCATATGTGACATGGACAGATTATGAAAGGTTATTAAAATTTATAAATAAAAAACAACTGACACAGCTATAAAGCAATGCCCCACTTCACAAGTCTGTGCAGCATTTTAAACAAGAACAGATAGAGAACCTTTATTGGTCTTTATTGAAAACGTAATTAGGACTACATCTAAAGAAAAGGAAAAAAAATGCAGCAATGATGGTGGTGGGATGGTTTATATGCTGACTGAGGCAGTGAGAAGTGACGCTCAGAGAGAGATCCAGAAGTTTATCCAAGTGTTTTTTTTCTTTCTTTTTCTCATAAAGAGGGGAGAGATGAGCTTCCCTTACCTGCACTGTCTGCCCGTCGTTATATTATCTTCATTGTTATTTTTCTGTCCTCCTGAAGTTTTTTTGAGGCGTTGAGGCTAAAAGAGGATCAGTACTTTATCCATTTTCTGTCCTCTCCTATCATACGTAAAGTATTATTTTTTAAATGTTTTATTGATTGTTTTCGCACGACTCTGCCCCGCTTGTTGTGTATGCCCTGTGTGACTCCAAAACTGACTCTTTCCTGATGCGATCAACTTATTTTATGTTGTGTTTTTGACCCATGAACTTGCTGCTGAATTGTTGCCTAGCCTGACTGAAATACACCTGGGGTCTATCTGAATCAGAGCTTTGCAAGTCCCCTTGCAGAACATCAGGTTGTTTATGTTCATCCCCACTGACTCTCAATGAGCACTAAACTCCACGTCCTCGTCTGAAACAATTTTCTGTCAGACTGGACGTAAAATTGGATCCGGTGTGTTCAGAATCTGCCCCTCTATGTCAGAGGTCAAGGATAAGCAGACCTCGGTCGGGATCCAGACCCACCTGCTGGTTAATCCGGACCCAACATGATTCAAAACAGTTATAACTTACAGCTTGTTGTCCGAAGACAGTGACTGACTTCACTTGCGTCGCATCTCCTGTTAATATGGTAAAGCCTTTTGAAGCGTCCAGCACCAGGCTACACGTGATGCACATTAGCCAATGAGATGCTGCGAGCTACTTTTAGACACAGCAGGCAAACCTGTGGCAAGCCGGGCGATGGGAAAGAAGGAGAAGACGAAGGAGAAGACTGCTGGAAGAACTGTGGAGAATTGGTGAAAGAAAAGTAAAATGGCGTGCTCAAAGGTGACCCTGGACCTTTTCAGTATGTTTGCCTCAACCTGCTGCTGTGAAGCAGGATTCTCTACCATGAATATGATCAAAAATCAATATCGATTCAGGCTCACGAATGAGCACCTTGATATATGCTTGAGAATGGCTTTGTCGCCATTCAAACCCAGGTTCTAAGCCTTGCAGGGCAGCATAAAGCCCACAGCTCTCATTAAGCCAGAAAAATAATAATAATGATAAACGGTCAGTTCAGGTGTTTTTATAAAATATGTGAATCAGGGAATTGTCTATATACCAAACTGAATGACTGTTGTTTTCTACTTCAAAAAAACATGTAAGATTTTAAATGGAAAAATTTCTATTTTTTTTTTTTTTTTTTTATTCAATGTATAACATGGATACATTAAAACCTAATTTTATTTCAATTAAATTCTGTTTAAAGTAACAGATTATAATTCAAAATGTCTCCGGACCTTTGCTGATTGATGATTTTCTTTATTTGGACCCCACTGATTTTTTATTGGTTACCCCTGCTTATGTATCACAAAGAAATCTATCCTCATGAATTGGAAAAATAAAACAGTCGAAAGTTTAACTAGTACAGAGACATTCTGTTAGATAATATTAACCTAGAGATCTGCCTGATTGCTAAATCAATCTCTGTGGACACCTATGATCGGCTACCTTTCCTATTAGGGGTGTGTGGCCTGTGGCTTAGTCTGGTGAGATACTGGGGCAGAAGAAGGAAGAGGTAAAAATGAGCTCATTCCGACTCTGAGCCAGTGTCCTCCAGGCTACATGAAACAGTGATGGACTTGATAGATTGGCTCGAGCACCAGGGGACTTTGGGCTAGGCTGAGCTCTAACTGAGGGAAAAATAAATCAGGCTGACACCAGCTGAGTGAGATCCCCTCCACACTGAGTCTGGATCCAGCATCTACGTACTCAGGGATGACTAATCAAAAGTTCAATTGTTTTTGCCAATTAACAGTAAATGTGGGGTGGTTTTGCAGATGGTGATTGGAAGCTGAATGAAATATGTTCTTTTGATTTATACCTTGTCAAAGCTGCTGATTGGCTTAACAAATCTAGGTTATCCTGAAGAGAAACTTGATGCATTGGCATAATAGTCTTTACTCACTAAGACAAATTAAATAATTGGATACTAAGACATTGAGCCCATTTCTGACTGAAGGTATAATAGTTAGTGTTTGACTAGATACTGTATACTCTAGAAAAAGATTACATGCCTCTATTCTATAGTTTGGCCATTTTCATCAGCTAATGTAAATGTCTCTGCATCCACAAAAGGGGTGCTTTGAGAAAGATGAAAGGGATGAAGGAAGTGTGGATCCAGCTTGTGACAGTAATCTGTCTACTCATTTGCCAAGCTGGGTGGTGACAGAGAGAGTACTAAAAATCCTTAAGGAATCTCTGTATGCCAAAGAAAGTATTACACAATCCCAATTAACTATCCTTTCACCATGAAATGAATAGGAGAATATTGCCAATTGGCAATGGAGATTGATTTATAGAGGAAATGAATGGAAATCAATAAGAGGAGTTCCATGAGCAGCAAACAAAGGCTCAGCTTCCTAAACAGCCAAATCCAGGCCAAGGTTGTTTCTACAAGGCTGCTCAGACAGTTATGATAAAGGTCTCCTCAGAGCAATACAACAAAGCTTCAAAAGCAGACCTTACACAGCAGGAAAGAGGGAGAAGAATACAGTTTGTTTTATTTAGATCAATGCCCTTCATTGAATAATAGTTTTACTAAAGATTCGCTCAAATCCAAGGGAATCAGAGCATTTTTATCATAGATATACAACAAATGTTTAAAGAGAAAAATAAATCTATATTTGAGTCCAGTTTTTGTATTTAGTAGCATAGATCAAAGTTTGAGCTTATTTTAGCTTTTGGATAAGATTGGGGGAGTGTTGGCCTTGTGGGTTAGGGAAGAGCGCTTGTGCTCTCAGAAGGTTGCAAGTAACCGGTTGGAATCCCACTGCCTCCACTGTGGGTCTTTGTGCAGGACCCTTAACCCAGCATTGCTCACTGGGTGCTGCAAATGGCAGCCCAATGATCCTCAAGGGGATGGATTAAATGCAGAGAGTGAATATAGTCGCTCTGTTCTTATGACAGTGTAATGAAAATAAAACTCTGTGGGGGAAAAAAACATGGTTTTGCAGATAAGCTCTCCTAAAATATATTAATTATTCAAGAACTAGAATGTAGATATGCTACAAGACCAGGTAAAAACTATTGTCAGTTAAAGGCAGGTTAAATCTTGGATATATTTATATAGCAGTATTTTAATTAGAAGCCAGCTCTGCATTAAAATCAGCAAATTAACAGTTGTCTTGATTTTGGCATTTCATAAAAAAAAAAGGAAAAAAAATATTAATGGTCACCCTTTCAGTTTCAAAAAAGTTTGGAATAGGAATAAACTGAAACCAAGGTCTGGCAACAGCTTACTAATTTCCATAGAAAGTGATGCAGACAGTAAGAAGAAAGTGTTAAAGAAAACTCCAATACAATACATAAATGAACCATCCAAGCAATGGTTAAAAGAGCTGATTTAAACATCCTGTTTCTGATTTTTGGTGAAAGCCAGAGTCCCCTGAAAGACCTCATGGATGCATAACAACTACAAACAGGAAAACAACAACCTTCTTTCTTCAAGGCAACGGTGCTACCAACTGCTTCATAATGCACCCCGTACTTAACAGGCTAAGGTTGTATTCTTTTTCCTCATTACTTGAATTCAGTTTATTTATATAGCATCAATTCACAACACATGCCATCTCAAGGAGCTTTATAGAGACAATTCAACCAGATTGTTGGAGTGCTGATTGCCACTACCTCGACGCCAGAGTGTTTGCCAGTTTTTGGTACTCTAGCCAAGCTGAGTTTTCTCTGAGTAAGACTGAGTTCTTGTCTCCCTGAGTTTTAACTTTGTTTTTGTCTTTGCCTCTCAGCATTAAGTCATCCTGCAAACGGGACCTTTTCGGACCTCCTCTCCCCGGAGGGATCAACTGAGTCTTAACTGAGCCAGGGATTCAAACAGGAGGTTTGGATCCAGTCTCCTTTGAGGACGTTGAAATTACTCTCTGAGCAAGGGAATCATCTTCACCACGACCCGTTCAAGTACAGCAGGAAATCTGAGTGGCAATCAACGTCTCCGTTCACCTACACCGTCCGAGTTCTGGGTAAACCCTGTTCCACCCGCCGCTGAATCAGACATACACTGGAAAACCAGCACACAGATTGGAGTCAAGAATCCTTCACTTCTCTGGAAACGTGAGTCAACAATCAGATCCTCTCCTTCAAGACCAACGAATCAAAATTCCCACTGAGCCTGAACTAACAGTCTGTCTTCCCCCTCGCCTTCCATTTCCGGCTGAGCAGAGTTCAGGGAAACTCTGCACCGAGCTTAACATCTTCAATAAAATCCGTCAAACTTTTCATCCGTGTCTCTCTGTTTGGTTTAATTGCATGTGGGTCCGAGCCTTAGATAAAATCATGACAGTATTATTTATTCATATTAAATTTTTATAGCTATTTT
The DNA here is from genome assembly GCF_016077235.1 of Cyprinodon tularosa. Lineage (NCBI taxonomy): Eukaryota > Metazoa > Chordata > Actinopteri > Cyprinodontiformes > Cyprinodontidae > Cyprinodon > Cyprinodon tularosa. Next base: position 2,198,891 of record NW_024039651.1, read on the forward strand.
CTATCTTTTAAAATTATACTGTTTTTAGATACAACTTCTGATCGAATGTAAATATCACAGTTGAAGTATTTGGGTTTTATTTTTCTTTTGTTTATTTTTACCATTTCTTTGCTGTTTATTTTGTTCCTTAGGTTTTACATTCTTGTGAATACAGTATTAATTTGCTTTCTGTATGGCTAGTTTGGTGCTTCAATATTGTGTCATTCCTTGTTTTTTGCTTCCTTGTTTATTCATTGATCTTTCTGTTTGTTTGTTTTTTTTTTTCATCTTGAATTATTTCTGTTGGGAACTTCCTTGGGATTCTTTGTGTTTCTGCTCTGTTCTACTCTTTCCTTCTGCCTCAGGTGTCTCTCATTTCCTCTCATTAGCCCTTTTGGTTTGTTTCCCCCTGCCTCAATATACTGTATCTAGTGATCAGTTCACTTTTTTCCTTCTTTAGACCCACTGCTATGAGTGTTTTTCCTCTTTACCTATCCTAGTTTTCTATTCAATCTGTAGATTATTGTACATTTATTATATGTCAAATATTTTCTTCTAGTAGCTTCAGATTTTCTTGTCATGTACTCGGTTAGTTTTACTTCAGTTGTTGCATCAGTGTTGTCCAAAGTACCGTCACTCACAATTCATAAATACATATCTTATTGATAGCAAGCCATTTTTGACATAATCAATTCAATTTCTATCATTTTTGACAGAAATGTTTATATATAAAACCAAAAACAATTACAATTTGTATCATTATCAAACATTTACAGCTTAAAACCCTGGATATCTTTCTTATCTGTTATTACATTTCGCATGCCACTGTCCCATTTCTCAGGTAACTCACTTCATAATATTTGCAGCAATTCTCATTATTATATCCTGCAACACACCTTTATTTTGGGCATGCTACAATGAGAGATTGTTAATTTTCTACATTTTTTGGGGTGTTGCTAGAGAGACAGATCTCGATAAGTAATGTAATTTTCTCTGTAAGATCTTTTATTCCTGTTTTGCTCTTTACCATAACTTTAGATACAGTTCGGAGTAAAGAGTATAGTGAGGAAAGCAGGTTTGTGAGTTTATATCTGAGAATAAGCATCCTTCTCTCCACATTTTTGCAGATGGGTCCAAGGATGCTATCTCAGTAAGGGTGTAGGGGTTACATCAGTAACTAGTAGTAGATATGCAAGTAACCAATAATGATTTGTTTGTGTATTTTACAGTTATCCTGCAGTTATTGGTCGCTAGAATGGGTCTAGGAGAACAAATATGTGTTACCTATATTCTGATTCTGCAGCTGTGCTGCAGGCTTTGATAGTTGGGCTTTGAAAAGGAGCCCCTCCTGACCTGCTACTGTACTTTCATCACCTTTAACCAGCTGGCTGTAGAATCATCTTTTGTTGAATTTCTTGTCCCCCTGATATTGTGGGAGCTATAAATTACAAATAAGTTAGCTGAGGTATTTTTTTTTTTTAAGACTGAAATTGATGGTAAAATTTCTTAAGGCAAACTTGATTGTTTTAGTATTTATAAAGAGCCTTTTGCAAAACAAAAAAATTTATTAGGTACAGTCTATGGGTATTATTTAAGTTTAGCCTTTGATTAAAAACAACAGGCTTCTTTAACATCTAGTAGAAAGGATCTGGTTAAATTATCCAGATACTGAATGGGGCATTTTGGACTGGATGCATATACAGCAATAATAAGTGAGCATCCAGATATAATCTGCTAACTTGAACGGTTGGAAAACATTGCTCATAAGTTTGATGTTTTTGTCAGATTGATCTGATTTAGCATTTTTTGTATTTTCCATTAAATCAATCATTAAATACATTTTTTGCGGTCTTTCTAAACTGAAGTCATACAGGGGTTCCCAAACCTTTCTAAATTGGGCCACCCTTTGGTTCACAGGAAGGTTTTTCTATACTCCCCAATTCCACTTACTCAACCATCATCACCAGTCCCAAACTTTTAACAAGGTCAACATATAAGAAGCCCATAGCACTAGATTATATATATTGCAATAAAATAAAATTCACTGAAATTTCCTTTATAACATCTAACTACCAGAATCATATTCGTCTTAACTGTTTATTTGAATATGTAACAGAATACAACATTTTGATCATTCTTTCTGCTTAAATTCTTTTAAAAATGGTGGATTTTATGTATTTACTATCTGAGCAACTGCTTTGCTAACTGTTTATTTGAATATGTAACAGAATACAACATTTTGATTGCTAGCAGAGCATTTTTTTTTTACTACCTCCATTAATAACTGGTTTCTAGATACATGCTGATACTTCTTTATTTCACAGGTAAATGAAAGGCTTTGAATTTTTTTTATGTTATTTTGAATATTTTTTATTTAACCTAAGTATTATCTTTTCTCAATGCTTTTTGGGTTTTCTTTTATATTTTTTTGTCCTTTTTTAATTTAATGCTTTCCTTTCCAATGCCTATATGGTTTGCGACTCAGACATTGAAATTTTCAGACTGCAGGACAATAGAAGGTGTTTTATTTTATCTTATTCTATTCTACTCAATAATGTTTTAAAGCAAATATAGTGTAAAATGCATTACATAAGACATCTAACCCCCTTAACGATTAAATCATTTTTATTTTAAGGGGTAAAAATATTTCTGCAGGGTTTTTTTTTAACATTTTTCTTTTTTTTTAATATAGCTTTAACAAAATCTTTGAACTTAGACTACCACATTGAAACAGTTTTAATCATGAAGTTGTTTGTTTGTAAAAAAAAATCCCTTTTCTACAGTTCAAATAAGATGTTTCTTTTAGTCATAAGCAAATATTATTTTACTGAAACAGACTATTAGAAACAATATGACCTTAAAGGGGTTTATTCATAAAGGAATGTGGTTGAGAACAAAATGTTCAGACAGGAGTTACCTAAGCTGCTTCCTCTTTCCACAGTCAGACGACATGCAGACGTTTTGGCAGCAGCCCCCTGGGGGCTGCAGTGTTGCAAGAGTTGAGGTGAAAGAGGGAGCACCAAAAAAAAAATCTTATTTAAACCATTAAGCATCATTTGAATGTGAATTTGTAGGTATTCCTTTGTTGGTTGAAGTCATCTTACCCAGAAGAGCTGAATAGTATCCGTTGTGACAGCCACCTCTGACAGCATCTACCCAGCGGGCTTCTCTTTATCCACACACTGAACGCGTTCCTTTTTTTTTATTCATTCATTTCCATGTGGCCAAGCACTGTCACTTTGATGAATTGGACCTGGAACTCAGCAATTGTTTTCAATGGACGAGACAAGTCCCTCATGCCTTGGACTTTAAGTCCAAAGCATGTGGGACCCCATGAGCAGGCCTCTATCATTCCCATGCTTTATGGTAACAAGAATGAGGGCTGTCATTCTCAATGACATTTGGTCTGCTACCTGATTTCACTGGAGCTTTTATAGTTGGAAGACTTTGAACAATTTAAGCTGTTCAATTTTTTCCAAATCTTTCACTGTATTCCCCAACAGTGCTATAAACTCAATACAATTGCAGAGCTGTACTCAAAGCTGCCATATTGTTCAGGCACCACAAATGTTTTAAGTTCACTCAACTGGTTACCCAGTTATTGATTATTTTGACAAGATTAACTCTTAGTATATGAGTAGAACTGACCCCCAAACTCATTCCTTTCAAGAGTGGATTGAATTTACGTCTGACGTAATAATGACGTGCCAGTTCATTGGATAGGTTCATATCAACATGGCAATTAACCTAACAAACCAATATAAAAAAATACAAAAAATCGGAAATCCCAAATGAATGGTGGATGAACTATATGGAACCCCGAATGATTCATAATTAAATAAATAAATAAATAACAATTATGAAATAAATACAATTTTGATAAATAATATGGTCATGAAATAAAAACAAGGTAATGTTATTATGAAATATATATTTTTATTCTTTAATATATTTGTGTGTTATTTATCAAAATGGTATTTATTTTATAAACTTTATAATTAATTTAATTATGAATCATTCGGGGTTCCATAGAACTAGTCTATGATCGATTGTGGTGAATGTAATCTGTTACAATTTGATATCATACGACTAGTTGTTTGCAAGGACTGCTGTGCACTCGGATGTAGGCAGGCAACAACATTGAGGAGACATCAACAACATCAGCCTGCAAACTGTAGCCTGTGACTCTGCACAAAAGGTAAGAACGCGCTTGTAGGCTATTTTGTTTATTTATTTGTTTGTCGTCTTCCAGCGGGCAGACCTCAGCTGTTTTTGCGAGTTAACTAAAGTTCGTTGTCTCAGCTGTGAGCCAGCTAGCCTTTTGCGCTACTTTAGAGGAAAACAGGACAGACAAACCGTATGGTTTTAGCACTACCAAATATCTTTTATCATCCGTTTCTGGTGTTAAGCCTACTACTTTGGCCGCGAAAGTTATAGCCAGCCAGACGCCGAAGCAATGTTTCATAACTTGAGCCTATGATAGGAAGCCAAGTTGTATCCAAACTTGCCGACAATAGCCTAGCTTAGCATGATCACTGTCAATGTGTCTGATTCTGATAGGCAGTGTTGGGCTAGCTACTTGTCCAGTGTAGTGAGCTAAGCTATCAGTTACTCAACAATAAATTAAGCTTCACTACACCAAAGCTACCACCTAAAGAATTATAGCAAGCTAAGTTACACTAATGTGTTAACAGTAGCTTAACTACATCAGAAGCTACTTAACATTGTACCAAGCTAATGTCAATTCAAAATGAGTCTGACACACTGGTTAAAACATTTATTAAAGATCAGCCAATGACATAACACAGTGTAAAAATTGTTTTATGATCAGCATAATAAAAAAAAACTAAAGTATTTACTAGTAGACAAAAAAATAAACAATCTGCTGTTATTAGAACCAAATTAAAGGTACTGTGTAGTGTTCTACACATCGAGACATGGCTGTGAGTTTACATTCAATGGACATCTCTAGGGAAAACAAAACCCTACAAAAGGCATCTGATTTTTTTAGGGTTTCCCTTAGAGAAAACTTCTTCAGACCTCAATTAAACAGTCGATTCAAGTAACAAATAAAACTGTTTACAAAAAGGTGAAAAAATAAAGAAGCTAATTAATATATATACATTTATGTCTCACTGTATAATTTAACTTCTACCCACATATTTATTCATTGTATTTTGGGGGGTAATTAATTGAATGCTTATTTATTTATTGAGCATGTATTTATTTATGTATTTATTTTATATACGGTAGAGCTGTTCCTCCATACCTAAAAAATCTTATCTGTGCAAATAAGCCTTAAAACAGATTTATGTAAACATCCTGTCTGGTAAACTAGGCCATGAAAATACAATATCTAAGTTTGGCTACTGCTCTCTAATGAGAATATCTTAGTGGCACTCATCAGATGTAAGAAACTACTAATTTGATTATTTGCTTCGATGTCCCAATACATCATACTTTCATAAAATCATGCAACATACTCTACCCTATCTGTGGACATTGTTATTTGCAAAGTAGGTGCTGGATAAACAAATAAAAGTGCTTTATTGTTGCTTTAAAGAAACAGACTTATCCTCACTTAAGATACCTGTAGCAGTTTCCGTTATCAAAATCGGACATGCTCTACAGCCAATAATATTTAGCAGTGTAGCCACCCCTCAGGAAGTGGTCTTACACACACACCCAGTTGTGAGGAAGTGCAACGATTTTAGCATAATTTGACCTATGGGTAGTGATGCCATGCTGCAGCAATATATAACTTAATGTCATTGTGACCAATTTTCTTTTTGCATTTTCAGATTTGTGCAGAATTCCATCGAATAACAAATATAAATTTAAAGAGTACATTTTATTCTGCATTTGATAAGTACATGCCATGGCTAATGACGATGTACCGTGAGAAAGCGGCCCGCACTGGCAAAACTTCTGAATTGCTAAGAAACATCTTCAGGACCTATGATCTCCTTGTATGTAACATTTCCTACCTCATGACAATTTGTACTATAGTATTATTTAATATATGCACATGATTAATATTCTGCTTATTCTGCAATTATGTCTTCCCATTACCCACAATCCCTCTGTCTTCTAGGAAGACGTTGATGTTAACAGCAGACGCACAATTGCCCCGCAGGCACTTCCCATCTTCCTGCGTGAAGATGCTGCTGGATTTTTTAAGACCTGGAATGTAAGTTTATGATTCAGCTAGGGCTGCAACAACGAATCGATAAAATCCATAAAAATCGACTTTTAAAAGCGTTGGCAACGAATTTCATCATCAATTAGTTGTGTCGCGCGATTAATGCGTCATCCGCCGCCGCCGTCATCACTGCCACTTGACTGAAACGGGGGAAGAAAAAAAATTACGGCAGAGTGAGTCAGCACCGCAGGTGCGCAGTGTTGCCAACTCAGCGACTTTGTCGCTATATTTAGCGACTTTTCAGACCCCTCCAGCGACTATAAAAAAAAAAAAAAAGCGAATAGTGACATATCTGGCAACTTTTTACGGCGTCACTGGCGGCCTTTGGAGACTCTTACGTGAACGCATGTATCGTTCCTACTCTGCCATGAGGCGCCTCCCCCATCTCAACCCCGTTCTCCCACAGGAGTCCCTCTCAGCGCTGCAGTCAGAGCCGCAGGATGTTTACCCTCAGCGTCCAGACTGCAAATGAAGCGCGCATGCGCCGGGATTGACGGCGCAAATTGATCACAATAATTAAAACAGCCTTTATAAATAAATTAACTTGCAAATTATGAGGGCAAGGCTTTTAAAGTTTAAATCTTCTGGCAAAGATAAAGTAAAGAAGATCCTGCAATTTATGGAAGTAAAGCAGAACAAAATCCAGCAAGATCAGTAATATGTCAATTAATTATATGCCACATTCCCATGTAAATATCTGTCTTTGGAGGATGTGTTTTTTAGCACCCCTAGTTCTCTCATTTTTATTCCAAATACAATTTATAATTTGAATCACAGGCTATTTTTTATCTCTATGGTTCAGTATTTTCTCAAGTAGCAACTTTAACTGCTATACTTTCCTGTCTTAAAAGGCAGAACTCTTCTAATCTAAAAACACTCATTTGTTGAACTGGGGGGACCTATTGTTTGAACCCCTTAGGGGCTTTTAAAAACAAAAATGCATGTCTTTTTTTGCGCTTTATAAAAAACGAAGTAGCCTATATTTTGTGGATGTACAGCTACATTTCTCATGTAAGTTTGCGTAGTTTTAACACAAACATTTATTTTTCATATTGCACCAGTACAGTTAATGAGCAACCTGTACTTGTGTGCTTGTTTGTTCTGTCTAAAATGTTTATTTTGGAATAAAGAGGTTAGTATAAAAAAATTTTTTTTGTCCGATTCATCGATTAATCGAAAAAATAATGGGCCAATTCATCGATTTTTAAAATAATCGTTAGTTGCAGCCCTAGATTCAACTGTGTGTACTCTTTTACTCTTTCTTTTTCTTAGTTTGTGTATCTCTATAAATATACTTTTTTCTATTTAACCCTCTGTTACTGCCAAAAGACAACAACCACAACCCTCTTCCTAGCCACCAAAAAAGCTATTAAATCATATTGTACTACAGTAATTCTCCAAGAATGTCATATTTGGGAATGTTACCTGAACTTTTCATTCACTGGTATTTCATATTAAATACACATGTAGTGTTTTTCATTGACTGCTCTACTCATTAACTATTTACTGTCATGTTCTTTAGGCAGAAGACATTGACCTGCCAGACCTCTCGGATACAACTGTAGCTGTTCTCACTGTCTCGAATGATACAGTCTCCCTTGTGAAGTTTGGTCCTGCACTACATTCTATAGTTCTTGAGGGAGAGATTGTGGTATGTAATATACTATAGCACAGTTAACAGAGACATTCATTTTGCTTTTTGGCTTGATTTATGCACTACATCTACAGTATCCCAAGAAATTGACATATACATTCAATTTTATTCAGAAAGTTGTAATGGGTTTGGATGACCTGAAGCGGTTACCTCCGAGACTGCTTAGCCTTAAAAGTGATCTGATGATGGATGAGTAAGCAGTCTGCTTAAAAGATGTCGTTGTTACTACCAGCATGGTGATACCCAAGCAACCATTTTGTTTTTGTTTTCGCTTTTTTCATTTATGTTGGCCTATTATTGTTGGCCTATTATTTTTGGATCGGCCTATTATTTTTCGTTTTTTGTGGATACAGAGAAGCCGATGTTTCAGAAGGCAGCTTTGAACAGACCTGCAGATTTGTAATTGTTTTTGACTTGATAATTTCAGTGTTTGGCTTGAGGTCCCAGAGTTTCGTACGGAAATGCTTTGGTCTGCCTTGAAGTCACTGGGAACTAAAAGATCTCTTACGGTTTTATTTGCTGAATAAATAAAACCGTATTTATTCAGCATTTTGATTGAAAATGTGGTTGTTATTTATTTTATTTTATTTATTAACCCCATTGCTGGGGACATTGTTCTGAATTCTAATGGAATTCATAAATAAATGGAATCTGCAGTAAAATTGTCTTTTGAATATTTTTTTTATTTGAATCATACAAATAAAATATATTTGATTTTGATAAAAATTGCTAACATATACAGGCAATAAAATGTGTTTAAATACAGTTAAGTCAACTTAAAAATATAAAAGGCTGAATTGACAATGTTTAGGTCTGAGAAACTGAATGAGTCATGGTGATAACATGAATATATTATTAGGGGTGATAACTTAAAAAAATCAACTCCGTGTCCAGTGTCAATTTTGTTAGTTTTAACATTAGTTTCAAAATGATCAGGTTCATTAAACTTATCAAAAATTTAAGTATTGATTACTTAAAATGTTAGTTTGTGAAATTATTATGTTTCAGTTCATCAGCTTCCTCAAAATAAATGAGTGTGAATAACTTTTCTAGTTTGGAGTAGTAATTACTTAAAATGTTTGTTTGTTGAAATTATTTGTTTTAATGTTGTTCGTTTGACCAAAGATTTTAAGTGTAAAGAGCTTGTCTAACTAATGTAGTAATTACTTAAAACATCTTTTTCTCACATTATTCTTTTTAATTTTATCCTTGTCCTCAAAGATTTTGAGCACTAACAAAAGTCTCATTTTAAGTAGAAATTACTTTAAATATTCTTTAACATAGCTAAATATTTTGAGGTAATCAGTTTCATCAAATATTTTGAGTTCATTGAACCTGTTGGGGTTAACAGTGTTCAGAAAGCTCCATGGCAGAATATTAAGGAGGCAAGATCTGCTTTTCATGTGGTGTAGAAATGAAATGAGGCTGGAACCCTGACTGCATTGGACTTTTGATAGACAGTCCAAACTAGATCTATTAAGTCAGAAAAACACATTTGCACATAAAATTTGCCTTTATAACAACTTTTTTTTTTTTATCTTGTAGTTGATACTAATTTTTGTTTTTAAGTATTAATTCAATATACGGTAGATCTGATTTAGTATACACCACCTTAATATGTATTCATATGTCTACTTGTCTAATATTATTGCAAGAATGTTTATCATGCAGTTGATGGAATTTTATGTGACACATCAACACAATGTATTCTTTACTTGCAAAGTGAAAAGAAAAGCTAAATAAAAAAACAAATTTAACAGATATTAATCAGAGAAGAGGGACATAAATTTATTTCAATCTGAAAAACTCGCACAGAGAGAAAAGATAATTAGAAGAATTTTATTGATAAGAAATATAGTCTTTGGCGCTCAGGCCTCGGCAGGAACATTCATGCTGAATTATGCTTTAACATGCATTAGTAGATGAATAAGAATAGGGATGTTCCCCCCGGCCTGAAACTGGTGGTGGTTTAGTTCGAGCTGGTTAACGAGGTGATCTGCTTGAGCTGTATGTGGGACCAGAGACTACAGGAGCTGACACCGGGGCTTCACTCGGAGACTCAGGATATAGAGGTCTTGCTTGGTGATGCAGGTACCATGAACTGTCCATGATGAGCAAGCATAAAGCGACAGTGGAGAGGAAAAACTCCCCTTTGGGAAGAAACCTCTGGCAGAACTGGGCTCAACATGGTGGTCTTCTGCCGGACCAGTTGCAATGAGACGAGGGATGGTGACGACTGGGATTAATACACTCCGATGAGGTTGGGGTAGAAGTCATGTCATGGAAGACGACTCAACTACAATGGCGGAGGTGGGGATGGAGGTGGGTGAATTGTCGTCTGAATAAAATCTGACATTGTGTTTGATGGATAGCGGGCTGAGATGGGATTTGAAGGTGCTTATGAAGTGAAAGCAGGATGCTGATTGGGCTTCGTGGTGGAGTAGTTTGAAGCTGATTGGCTCGCGTCAGAGACGGATCAGCTTCTGATGGATGAGGTAAGCCAGAGTTTCTTCAATTGAACTTCCGCTAGAGCTTCATATGATCGTTCCCTTTACTCTGTTAGCACTAAATAAAACCCAGAATCACTAATGGTCTTCAGAAGTTTCTAATTAGCAAGTAGTGTCCAATGGTGAGCTATTTCATTTCAGTGTTTATGGGGTTGTATTGTGATAGTTTAATAAAGCACGAGTAATAAAGAGATATAAAACTAAGGAACACGCACTAAAGATCAGTAATAAGGTTGTGGAGAAGAAAGGGCAGATTTTAAGAAACCATCTTTGAAACTGATCAGGACCGTTATTGTCAAAAGTGGGGTCAGATATTTTAGTTTTTAGATGTAACTGCAGCAGAAACAGTCTGCAATGTATTTATAGAAGCAGATGAAGGAAAATTTATTTCCCCTTCACCTCAAAATAATCAATTTTTGTGTGTTTGTCTCTGAGATCAACTCAAAATAACATGTTTTAAAATTTGTGCTTATGATTTAATGTAAAGAAGAGTTTGAAATAATTTCACTTCCATACAGAAAGACCACATCCGTATCTTCAGGTAACACAGAGTACATGTCAGAGTTAATAATATTACTCTAGCGATAGTTTCAAGGTGTTGCTTTATTGTATATCTCGTACCATGTCTTTCGGTTGTGCTGTTCTTTTTTCATCTCGTTACAGGTGATGAAGCAGACTGAAAATGTTTTGTAATTGTCTCCTTTCTCTTCTTTCTTTCATCTTTTCTCTTTCTTTTTTCGTTTTTTTCTTCTGTTTTCTGCTCTATTTACATTGCATTGTCCATATATACTGTAAAACTCCCAGCATAATTATAATAAAGCTATTTGTATGCATGAAACAAGTGGAGCTATATGCTACACTTGTGAAAGTAAAATCTGTTGGGCTCTTTTTGGCATCAAGACAATTATTCTTATTGCCACATTGCCAGACAGGACACTGTTTAAAAAAAAAGAAGAAAAAATAAATAATTTCACTGTAGAGAAGAAGAAATACTTTTCTTAAATCACTTTTCTTTTCGACATTAAAGTTTTGAAACCAATACTCCCAGTTTCTTTTTGTGTAAATGTCATTTCAGTGAAAATACCTCAAGTGTTTACTTATTACTGTATATTAGCTGGACCTCAAAATTTCCCTTTAGTTAAAGTAAGTCAGTGTACAAAAAACATAAACATTAACTTTGTTTCTTTATCTGGAGGAATTTTGTTTAAAAAGCTTCTTTGTTGTTTAGTGAAGTTACTCAAATTAATTATAATAGTAATTGTATAATATTAATAGGTGTAACTTTTTTTTTTTTTTTTTTGTTAAGAAGTTCCAAAGTAAATGACAGTAGTTCCTGACCACCTCTGAGTGTTAAACTATGAAAAAGTCAGTGCTCATTATACCCATTCTTTTCACTTTATGAGATTGTTTTTATCACAAAAATGTTGCATAAATTCCAAAAACATCTAATCAAAAGACCTTCTGTAATTCTTATGGCTCAGATCAGTGCTAATTTCTACCACAGAAATCTAAATTATATCTATCACCTGCACACAGTGCCAAAGCTACCAGTACCTGGTTGAAGGACCATGGTATCCCTGTTCTTAATTGGCCAGCAAACTCTCCTGACCTTAACCCCATAGAAAATCTATGGGGTATTGTGAAGAAGAAGATGCAATACACCAGACCCAACAATTCAGAAGAGCTAAAAGCCACTATTAGAGCAACCTGGGCTATCATAACACCTGAGCAGTGCCACAGACTGATCGACTCCATGCCACGCCGCATTGCTGCAGTAATACAGGCCAAAGGAGGCCCAACTAAATACTGAGTGCTGTACATGCTCATACTTTTCATGTTCATACTTTTCAGTTGGCCAACATTTCTATAAATCCTTTGTTTTTATTGGTCTTCAGTAATATTCTAATTTTCTGATATGATGAATTTGAGATTTTCATTTGTTGTCATTTGTAATCATCAAAATTAAACAAAATAAACATCTGAAATATATGAGTTTGTATGTAATGTATGAATATAATATACAAGTTTCACTTTTTAAATGGAATTACTGAAATCAATCTACTTTTTCATGATATTCTAATTTTATGACCAGCACCTGTATGTCATAATTTTACTCCAGACCCAGATAAAAAAGTACCAGCAAGAATTCAATATCTTGAAAAGCTGAGCTTCAACAGAAAAACTATCAAATGAACATCAGCTTGTGTATCTTTGGGGTCTTTTATATTTATATGACATTTAGATGCTTATTCAAACTGGAAGACTCATCCCAGCATCACCTGGATTCACCATGTGCCTGTGCTCCAGCCAATCACAGTCAAATTCCCATTCCTCTTTAACAAACCATTCTGGGAGGATCTGCTTAAGGCTCTCCATTAAGTCAATTGTTTCAGTCACACCACATAACTATCCATATTTCCACTTGTTTTCTACACCATTATAATTGTTATTTCTACATCCAGTGATCAGAGGGGGGAGTTTTGCTACACTATGGATGAGTATCTGTAAAAGAGAGGAAGTTTCTTCCTTGATTTATTTCTGTCCTATATGGACTGGGTCTAAAAAAGACTGACCAGTCAGTGAACCTGCTAAATTAGCTTGCATGAGTGGCAATCAGGTTAATTGTCCTTCAATTTTAGACAACAAATTTGGCAGCTGCTGAAGAGAACAAACAGCTGGCCACAGCTGACAGGTGATAATGCACAGTTAGTCACAATGTGGTGGTGTCTTTCTAGTCTCTCTCTTAAGGGTGCTGAAATGTTTTCATTTTGACTAATGGTTTCCGCTAATTCAACATGACATTTTTATTCCCCAAATTGTTTAATCTGATTTAACGTTTTTCTAATTCTACACTGTTGTGAGTTGACTTCTTCCTCCTGTCACCCTTCTTGATTTTTAACAATGAAATGCTTTGTTTCAGGCGATAATTGGCTCCTACTTCCCACTGTCACCCTCACAGGTGCTGAGTATCTGCCACTAAACACACTGACTGCCTACAACTGCCATCATTATCAGCAGGCTGACAAAGCCTACTTGACGGCACAAAAATAGAGCAGCGAGGAGGAAAACAACACATGCCTGCGAAATATTTCAGAAACCATAAAACCCACAGAATATTTTATCGTGAATTTCCACCCCACAGGATCTGCACAACAGTTATTAAGTTATTTTCTCTTCTAGAAATCTAAGATCAGCCCAATATATATGCATTGGCTGGCATTCCATTGGGAATGCATTGTCTCCTCTCACCTGTCTCAGGTGATGGAGGGGAGAGAAGAAAACAAATTATCACCTTTTTTTCAACATCTCTCAGTGTATTGTCTGCATGTCAGTAACCATGGTGAAGTCTGGGGGGTGTTCTGGAACTACAGTTGCAATCACTTTCCCTTGAAAGTGGTGTTGAAACGGATACTTGCAAGAATTACATTGGCAGAGGGAACAAAGAGAGCAGAGGGCCCAAGGAAACTTCACTGTCCTGTCAAATTCTTTTCTTGAGCATTCAGACAAATACGTGTGTTCTGCTAGACACCTTTCTCCTTCTTCTTTCTAACCAGCTAAAATGAAACAGAAAGTACAAAGCTTAAGTGGATGACCACAAGACATGAATACTAAAAGAGGAATATTTTAAATCAGCATGACAACAGTAAGAAAAACTGTTAGGAGGGTAGAGCCTTGCTTTGTACCCATATTTAAATTAGCCATTAACAAGACATTGTACCTAGAAATTGTATCTAGTTTTCAAAATAAAATCCAGTGCTGACAAAAATAAAATACACTCTGCATTTAATTAAGGATCCTTACTTCACTGTTTCCAAATTAACCGGGTGGCACAAGCCAGAAAACGACAATCTGATGCATTCAGTTAGCATTTGTTATGAAACAGCAGAAAGTTTACCTAAATCACATCTTTTGTCTGAGGTTTGTTATGACTTTTTCTGTTTTTGAAGCATTTCAAAGAGGACTATAGTTCAAACTGGATGATTGCAGAGTGTAGTTCTGTTCCAGCAACCTCGGATCTCATCTGTCATGGGACACAGCTGGAAGCTGATGCGATCAATAAGGTCAAGTGAAACATATGGCATTCAAATATATGAATACCCCTCTGCCAGTGGCTTGGCTGTCACTTTTTATCTATTGCATGTTCTTTTTCCAAGGACCTATCACCAAACATTCAAGGAAATTTAGATGTTGCATGTTCATGTTCAGATTCCCAAAAAGCTGTTAATGGGAGAATAAAAAAAGTGATAATATTTGCATTTGAGTAAAACTTCACACTGCATTATGTTTTTAGTTCAATGCAGTTTGGTCATTTTAGGGTACTTTATGGAGTCCATTCAATCAATTTATTGAGCCTAGGTGGAAGTTCAAATGAAGAAACTAATTGCTCTCCTACATCACCTGTGACTGAATCAGTGAACTTTGAACCGCACCTCCACCAAAGCCTATCAGCATCCAAGTCCATCTTTAAAGGCCTCCGATCTGCTGGTCTGCTTCTAACTGCGCAGGTGGCGGATTCGCTACCTGACTTCATTCGCATGACCTGTTTCAACCCACCTCCAGCCCCTTCTCCACTTTGCAGCCAATGATTCATCGGGTTTCATCATTCCCGGACTCCTACTGCATTCCGTGTCTCATCTTAACCGGTCCGGCAGAAGACCGCCATGTTGAGCTTGGTTCTGCCAGAGGTTTCTTCCCAACGGGGAGTTTTTCCTCTCCACTGTCGCTCATGCTTGCTCATCATGGACAGGTTCTTTGAACCAAGCTGGACTTTCATCTTCCAGGTCCCTGAGTGAAGCTCTAGCATTAGTCCACACAGTCCACTGGATCTCCCCTTAAGCTCAGCATACAGTCTCGCTAGCCAGCAGTCTACAGACTAACCAACTTCATCCATCTCTACTCCACCACCAGTTTCAGGCCTGGGGTAACCAGCCCTATTCTTACTCCTGTAAGAATATCGATAAAAAATTAAGCTCTATGTTTCCTGCCGAGGCCTGAGCGCCAAAGAGTAATTGTCTCAGTAAATTTCTTCTAATTGTCTTATCTCTCCGAGTGAGTTTTTCAGATTGAAATATGAATATTTAGAAAATTCTTTCCATGGAAAAACAAGAAGCTGCCTTTACTCCCATATGAGCATGCAGAGACAGAGAAGGGCCTCTTTCATTGAGTCATTGAGTTCGCAGCAATCCTTTATGTCAAACATCTGGCCTCATCATTAAAACACTTAAAAATAGTTCCTTGCCAAATGTCTTTCCTTCCTCTAGGGTTTAATGTACCTGTTTTTATCTACTGTTTGACATTTTAACTTGTGGAAGTAGAAGTGGTACAAATGTAGTCACTAAACTGCCACCAAAGTGTTGCATTAGTACATCCTAAGCCCATGTTACAAGGTATTAAACTGCACAAACATCATTTTCTTAACATTCCAGTATGCATCCTCAAAATCTCAAATATCTGCTTTTGGTTTTTCTCGAGATTTAGCAACACCAAATGTTTGGAGCAAAGTTTGTTGTTGTTTTTTTCTTTGCTGATACCTGCTGCAAAAAGCATTTGCTTAGGCAAGGTGCTAGAGGCATTGCAGGAACACGGAGCCCGGCTGTTCTTTGCAGATACACAAACTTCTGCTTTCATGCCCAGCACCATCAAAATGGCCCCGTCAGGCTGCTATCTCCTGGGACTCGCTGCTGCAGCACAGAAGGTTTAAAAGCTTTTTATGAAGCACCTTCACAGCCAAAGGTGCTTGCAGCTGCAGCTTGTGAGTCATTTTGCAGAAATAACTGTGGACTTGACTGCATTTTGTTGGTATTGGATGGAATATCTAATATCTACATCCAATGTTATTTAATTGACAGCCTAGGGGTGGACATTTTTCTACGTGGTGGAATAAATACAGTAAAAAGGGTTTACCTTTTTCACTATTCCATTCAAAACATGGTACATAATGCTGACAGAGGAGTAGCAGTTAACTGTTTTGACTGTTCTGCGATTGCCTCTCCACCAGGCTGCACTGTAAGAAAGTTAAACATGGTGGTCCGTTCACAATCTGTGACAATTAACAGTCTCCTTGGTCCCTGTGTGATGAATTGCATTAGAAAAACGGGCCATTTGTTAGAGGCTTATCTTTCAGGTTGATCTTAGGAAAGGCTGAATTATTCATTATCAGAGAGTGCTGGAAAGGAGTGGAAGCTAAGCAAAGATTACGGCTTCAGATACGCTATCTCACACTGGAGTGTATGCATGGAGCCCACCCCAGGACATTCTAGAGTGTCTAATCACAATGTTCCTAA
Organism: Cyprinodon tularosa; assembly: GCF_016077235.1. Taxonomy (NCBI): domain Eukaryota; kingdom Metazoa; phylum Chordata; class Actinopteri; order Cyprinodontiformes; family Cyprinodontidae; genus Cyprinodon; species Cyprinodon tularosa. Next base: position 2,215,517 of record NW_024039651.1, read on the forward strand.
GGGATCTACAGATGTTCCTGAGAGATATATTCAGTTCAAAATGATAATGTCATGTTTTACAAAGACACATTAAACAGGAACTCAAACAAACATGGAGACACACTGTGGAAGCAAAGCAAACATTTAAAGGGAAAAACAAATGTAAAAGTTTCACATGCTTTGCCAGATATTATCAAATATCTATCATCTATCTATCTATCTATCTATCTATCTATCTGTCTGTTTGTATGTCTGTCTGTCTGTCTTTCTTTTTTTCTTTATTTTACTCTTGCAAACTGCACACTATTGTTATTCTAGTTCAGTGTATCCATCCTTAATAACACTGTGCCCCTTCTTATTCCCCCAAATCCTATCTAGTCATCTGAGTTGGCTGACACATAAAATGCCCGGCATAGACTGAACTTGCTGGAGAAACTAAAGTGATACAACCTTCTGCAGGAACTTCAGCTCACTGTCTAAACCACCATCATTTTCTCTGTTTTTGCACATTTATCTCTGTGTGGTTTCTCTCATTAACAAAACAGAAAAAGGTTGATGCCTGCAGAAGTCTAGGGCCAAAAAAGCAAGTAAACCTCTGCCAATAATCTTTAACATTTTGGCTGGCATAATAAGCAACACAAAGAGCCTGTCTCTGTTGAACACACACACACACACAGAGCAGTATACTAGAACAATTACATTGCCTCTTTTATTTTACAAATAAAAGATGGGCTGCACATGCATACTTGTATACCATATATGGTTCAACATTTTACCTTGCCCTTTTTATCTCTTGTTAGAGTTTTCTCTACATAATGTTTATATTGTTTAAACTGTTAATTGTGGTGTAAAAGATGAAAAACTAAGGTCAAAAGCCATGTTTGTGAACACAACCTTTGCAGTGAAAGTTGATTCTAAAAAAAAAATGGCACAAATGACTTAAAATTAAGATAGAGATTTTTCTTTCAGCAGGACAAAATCATATACCAGAACTATAGCTGTGTTAGAATGGTTTACAGATAAATAGCATTCATTATTCATTATTCATGATTTCAATTTAAAGGTTTAAACCTAAATACTGTTAAGACTCTGTGGCATATAGTTACTCTCCTAAAGTGGCACAGCTTTAGAGAAATTTGTATAGATTTCAAAACTTAATAGACCCACCAACCCAAAAAATATGCAAAAGCTGGTTCTTTGAAAATATTGCTTTAGAAAGACTTCTGAAAGCGTTTAAAATTTGTTTTCCCCCTTTACTTTTCCATTACATAAGGTCCAATGAAATATTAGGCTTTTTGTAAGATATCATTCATGCTCTATGTAAATGTTATATTTCTATGGTTGAATTTCCTGTAAGAACCAAATGAACCACAGATTATGCATTTGATGAAGATGGTACTAAAACTATGAAAACTTGCTTTATATTAAATAGCCAATTTACAAGATGTCATATTGATTATTTGTATATATTTCTCCTTATTTTTCTGTTGTTGTTTTAATTAAATCCTCAATTTTCATCTATTGACATTTAAGCTTTCTGTGACGTTATTGAAGACGCTGTCCAAGGTGCTAATTTCAGGTCGTTTTGTGGGAAAACACTGCCATCCAGTGGATATTTAGGGAAGGTGCATTCAGGAGCAAAAGGTTTTGTTTCTAGCCGAACCACAAAAACAGTTGCACCTTCAGTACAGTTAGCTAGCATTTGACATTTCTGTTTTGGTAAGTTCAGCTCGCTCAATTAATCTCTTTAGCTTATAGAAATGTTATATATAAACACAAATTATAAAAAAAAATAGCTTAATAGTAAACATTTCATGGTGTTAAATGACATTTGGTCAGGCTTAGCGCTTTATTACCGAGAGATGCTAACCTATGAATGTCCTTCGTTGCCTAAAGTTAATTTAATCCCTTTTCTAACTTGAATTTTAAGAGCCTTTATAATTAAACAAGCACTCTTAAATCTATTATACATAGCCCAGAACTCTCGTAATCTGAGTTAAAAGAAACTTCTCGCCATGGTGATGCGCATTTTCTTTAATTATACAAATGTTTTGTTTTTATTCCTGCTGCTGTGATGCCTTTCGCCTCTGATTCTCCCAGCCGATGGACTGATATCAGCCAGTAAAGATGCTACTGAAAGATCTGCCCAGAGAAGCCTTGATGAGGCCCCTGTCCAGGAATGAAGTGATTGGGATGTTGGTGAGGCTGAGCATCTTTGGTGCTGCTACATACTACAGCATCAAATGGGTTGTGGACGCCATGGACCCCACCTCTAAACAGAAGAGCCAGGCCAAAAAAAGGGTATGTCATCATATGGTGTCCTGCAACCCAAGCTTAAAGATACGGTCATGTTTTTGAAGCAGCATAACATTGTTTACTTTCATTTTATTTAAGTAAATTAAAGCAGTGGCAGGAAATAAACCTAATCATTATTTGCTTGTTTATTTCTGCCTTTGCTTTTACTAGTTTATTCAACCATCTTTTTGCTGCAGGGAGAACCTAAAAACATTTGCAAGGCTGTTGGTAACAAAGTGAAAGGTCTTGGAAAATGTCTTCATCCACTCTTGTCACTTAAATTTGTCTGGTTTCTGTTTGGATTTAGGTCTAAAAATTAAGGTTATGGAGAAGGAACTGATTCCATGTCTGATTAATTGTGTCTGCATCAGTTCTTGCGTATGTTTTTTTGCATCAGATAAGATTATAAGTCCATATTACTACAGATAGACCTTTTTATTTATTGTTTTGCCAAATCATTAGTGCATTCAGCAGCCTTGCCTTCAGATCATGTAAGGCACTCGCATTGCAGCTTTCTCCATTTGCTATCCATTGTTGATGTTTTTTTTTTTTTTTTTTTTTATTATAAATGTTTCTTTTTGTTTAAATTGAGACTTATGTAACATTTGATATTCTTGTGTTGTTTTTATAATTTAAATGGAGGAAGAGGAAGCAATATTGGCCTAAAGAATCATCCCTAAAGAAACAAAAGCCCATATTTTGAATTGGCTTGACTATTGTTAAAATAATTGGCATCGGCCTTAAAAAGCTGTATTGGTCAACCTCTAAGTTAAACCCCAGAAAGACTTGTTGCTTGTTAGCAGTCCTTAGAAACTTTGACCTAAAACCTTATAAAATTCTGCTTGATTAAAAGCAGAACTCACAATATACTCAAGGGGGGTCTGTCATAGGAAAACAGGTAAAATGTGTTACGTCATTAATTTAATAGGAAAATAAATATCCAACCACCAATAAGAAAGTTATTTATTTTTTTTATAACAATGATTTATTACAAAAAAATTACAATACTACAAAGTATCAATAGTTTTTTGGAATAAACAAATTTAATAACCAAAAATCCTTAAAAAACAATTTATAAGTTAGACTCAAAACATTTCTATTTGCAAAAACCTAATTAACTGAAAGTCCAAAATTGCCCGTTATTTTTATTTTAAATAATAAAGGAGTTCTGTGTCCTCCAAACTCAAAACAAGGTCCTGGAAGTGTTTCTCCATTTAAGTCTAAAATCCCATTCCGAAATAAAAAAATCCAAACGTCAAACCGCCTCTAAAAACAGATAAGCCAAAAGAGTGGTACCACCAAAAATCCCCAAAAAGAAAAATAAAGTCCAGATCACGATGGGAGCGTATTTCTTTCCCCTTGGCGGAGTCTTCTTCCACCGGATGCAGTGCGTTTTGCGCTGGGACAAACTTTTATTGCTGTTTTATCGCCTTTCTTTTAGTTTTATCTAGTTTTAAACATTCAACCAAACAAAAATCTCCCGCTGCACAGATATGACGGTGTGCATCTTCCTAACCGGTCAAACTAATTTTCTCAACACCAAAAAAACAAAAACAAAAAAAAAACAGTATTCTAATACCCAACATCAGTTTTAACCAGAGAGATTTGAAATGATATTATCAATGCAATAACAACTGTTCTACCAAACAGGAAAAGAAACATAGTGGTAACCACAACATAGTGGTTATGTTACAACCTGAAAATGCATCGATTTAAAAAAAAAAATAAATAAAATTCACCTTCACCTATATTTATTTAAAATTTACATTCTAATGCATACGTAACTTCAGCACAATGATCTTTACCTGACTTTCGTATCTTAACTTTAGGCAGAGGAGCTGATGAGGAGGATCGGCGTCGAAGGGGTCAAACTGACAGAGTACGAGATGAACATTGCATCTCTCTTAGTCGATCCCCAAACTATCAAGGTAACATCGTCCTTCTGTTTGAATAACATAGAGATTATTAAAAGCTATGTAATTCTCCATCTTTTTGGATGACATTTCTCTCCCTGACTCTGCTTTCTTCTAGGTGTCCTGGAGAGATATAGCAGGTCTGGATGACATTATTAACGAGCTGCAGGACACCGTTATACTACCCTTTCAAAAAAGACACCTTTTACCTGAATCTAAACTCTTCCAGCCTCCTAAAGGTACGCAGCTGTGGATTTCACGCAATATTAGAAGGTCTTTTATGAAACCCTATACTGAAGATAGATATATTATTTATTTTATACTCGGTTTGCCTCCAAGAAGTACAAATCCTATTCTAAATGTCCTAAATACAGTAACAAACAATTGATTTCTGTGTAGAAATTAAGGTTTATATTTATTTATCTATATATGCTTTATGCCTTTTCACTCCAGTCTAATAAGTTTTTGCCTTAGAGTCTTGCACAGTAGTTGTTCTCATCTGGTCTCATTTGGAGGATCCCCTTCAGAGATGTTAGAGCACACCTCCCACATGATAGTTTAATAAATCTTTCACAAAATGGTTGCACTTCCTTCCTAATTCCAAAATCAGTAAATTTTTGTCTAAGGAAAAAAGTCTGCAATTCCAACAGATTAGTGGCGTTTTGCTTTGGGACAAATTCTGATCAAATTGGTCACATGCTAACAATTGTTGACAAGCTGCAACTAAAATCGAGTACATTTTAAAATTTATTAAATGAGAGTCCAAATATGTTGACGGAATATTACAGTAAGTTTGGATGTAAACCGCTGACAGAAGGTGGTGCTACATGATAAAGATAAAAAGATTTAAAAAAAAGATAATTAACCGTCTAGATTGATGTACTGCTATGGAGGACCAGCTCTGACATATTTAAAAATAAATACAGAAATAAATAAATGCTCAATAAATAAATAAGCATACAATTAATTGCCACCAAAAATACAATAAACAGATAAATGTAGGTAGAAATTAAATTATACAGTGAGACGGAAATGTATATAAACTGCCTGGCCAAAAAAAAAAAGTCGCCACCTGAATTAAACTAAGCAAATAGGTACGAGCCTCCTATTGGATAATTACTGAATGGGTGATTATCTTTCAGCTGGCAACAAGTTATTTAACCCCAACTGGTGCAATGACTTGCTTCTCATTTCCTAAACATCCATGTCGAGTGACACATCCCGTGGTCGTGGAAAAGATGTTAGTCTGTTTGAGAAGGGTCAAATCATTGACATGCATCAAGCAGAGAAAACATCTAAAGAGATTGCAGAAACTAGTAAAATTGGGTTAAGAACTGTCCAGCGCATTACTAAAAACTGGAAGGATAGTGGGGACCCATCATCTTCAAGGAAGAAATGTGGCAGGAAAAAAATCCTGAATGATCGTGATCGGCGATCACTTAAACGTGTGGTGAGATCAAATGGAAGAAAAACAACAGTAGAACTCAGGGCTATGTTAAATACTGAAAGTAAGAGCATTTCCACACGCACAAAGGGAACGAAGGGAACTCAAGGGATTGGGACTGAACAGCTGTGTAGCCGTAAGAAAACCACTAATCAGTGAGGCTAACCAGAAAAAAAAGGCTTCAATTTGCTAGGGAGCATAAAGATTGGACTGTGGAGCAATGGAAGAAGGTCATGTGGTCTGATGCGTCCAGATTTACCCTGTTCCAGAGTGATGGGCGAATCAGGGTAAGAAGAGAGGCAGATGAAGTGATGCACCCACCATGCCTAGTGCATTTTTAGAAGTAAATTATAACAGTCTTAAAAGCCTATATTAAATTCACAAAAACTGGCAGAAACTTTGCTCCAGCTTTACAAAAAGTAACCTTCTATTAATCATCTGTGACCTTTTCACAGGTTCAGTTATTGCTTCTATGCTGTGGTACGTTAACTTCCAGACCAGTAACCAGCTGCATGTAATCTTCCTCAACATTTTACACCAATCAACTTTAAACAACTAAAAATAAAAACAGTAACAAACCTGCTGAGTTCTTTTTAAACAATGAAATAAGATGATGATGATGATTGTGAAAGCCATGAAACTTTTTTTCTTAATACTGGGTTTCCGCTGGTCATTAAAAATCCTTAATTGGCATTAAAATGCATTAAGTGTGATTATAGTGGCATTTAAAATACTTTATTTAAAAAAAATGTATGGAACAATTTTGTCAGATATATTGCGATATATTTGCTTCCATTTGATCGTAAAGCCATATGTTAGGAGAAAAAGAACTTGGGACATGTCTGCAGCCTGTCCACAGTAAAGATGATGAAGGACTTTGCCTTATTATATACATACAGATAGATAGATAGATAGATAGATAGATAGATAGATAGATAGATAGATAGATAGATAGATAGATAGATAGATAGATAGATAGATGAGAGTCATGGGTACTTGTTGATGACATTACAATTATATCTAAGAGCATTAAAAGGACATTAAAAAGCATTAAATTTGAGTTACTCATTCCTGTATAAACCCTGTAATAAATATAACAACATAGTTAAAGACGTTTATTCCAAAAATGTTTTTGGGTTCTTTATAACATCTTCCAGAAATTAAGAGTTAAAATAAAGCAACAATTAAAGAATTAATAGGATTTATCTTGACCTTCCTCAAGCTGTGGGTTAGACAAGGTTAAAGCATATAATGAGATTTATCCATTTGACTTTGAGAGAAATGCTTCAGCTTTATAAAAAGCCTCAGGTCGACTCGAGCTCTAAATTTAGCTGCAGTGGGTATCTAGTTCAATCTTTAGACTTCAGGCTTTCTTTCTTTCTTTTGTTGTTTACAGGTGTGTTATTGTTTGGTCCTCCGGGATGTGGGAAGACCATGATTGCCAAGGCAACAGCAAAAGCCTCTGGGTGCAAGTTTATCAACCTTCAGGCGTCCGCGCTGACGGATATGTGGTACGGGGAGTCCCAGAAACTGACCGCCGCCGTTTTCTCCTTAGCTGTTAAAATTCAACCCTGTATTATCTTTATTGATGAGATCGGTGAGTTGCACATCATGGATGTCCTGAAATACTTTATTTAAACAGAACTTAAGAGGATAATCAGATAATCCCTTTTCTTTATTTCTAGAAATAATCTCAAGCTTTTTTGATGTTATTTTAAGAGTGACAGTTTTTGTTGCGCCTTAATCTATGTAAGTTTTATTAGATAGTGTTTGGCTCTCTTATTTTAGAGTCTTTTCTAAGAAATCGCTCCAGTCTGGATCATGAGGCCACAGCCATGATGAAGGCCCAGTTCATGAGCCTGTGGGATGGGCTTGACACCTCCCTAACCACCAAGGTAAAGATAAGACAGGCTTCTCTTAAAACTGTTAAACACCTCCCAGGTAAAGATGTCTGGGCTTTTGTGAAATTGCAGGTAATGGTGATGGGAGCCACAAACAGGCCACAGGATGTAGATCCGGCGATTCTGCGAAGGATGCCTGCCACCTTTCACGTTGGCCTACCGGTAAGATGTGTGCATGCACGCTCCTACTCATGATCACAGTTATTAATCATAAAATGTGGAATAAAAATATATGTTTATTCATTTAAATAAAACTTAGCCCTGATCTACTCTAATAAGTAGTTCAAAGTTGCTTGAGCAAACAAAAAACTGCGCATTTACCTGCATGACCAAGATAGGGGCCCTGTTGGTAACAGGTGCAAAAGTGGTGCAGGAAGCTTTATTTAAATAAGGATTTTGCATGTGCTGCTTGATGTCAACATGGAGAGTTTTGGATTTATTTTGTAAATCTCAAAAGCAGGAACAATTTGCAAACAGAGCTGCTTACAAACGGCAGGTATTATCACTATATGGAGAAGATAAAGAAGAGAAAGAAACCTGTAATATCTGTTGTTGTAATGTAATAAACTGGAGGTAATGGAATATTTTCTTTTCTTTTAAGATGATATTACATTATTTTAGTCAAAAGAAAAAGGAAAGTTTGGTTTACCAGCAAATGTCTTTAAAAAAAAGGAGAAAAAAAAGGGTTCAACAGCTGTGTAATAATACAGGAGATGAAACAACAATTTTTTTCTTACCAGTGATCATTATTCCTAAAGCATAACTCGAATAACAAGAATGGGTTAAAAATAGCTGCTGCAAACTGTGTTTTTATTAGCACTAAAGATGAATGTTCAGCGACCATAACAAGCGTACATAAAGAGATAAGCCAATGAGGCAAGTTACAGCACAAAAACACAGAGAAAAGCAACTCCTCTTTGGAAATTTCCATTTTCCAGACAGACTTGTTGCTAGCTACTGGTCAGCATGATCTGATGATTGTGATTAAAAGTACAAACTGACGACACCAAGGCGACACAAAAACTCATGTCCTTCCAACTCACTATGACTCCGAACAGCACACAAGGAACACTTCTCAATGAGACGCCATTAACTGAGCTTGAAGGATTCATCCAGATGTACGAAAATGCTGTGTTTTAAGAAGGTATTTTTCTTTAAGTATCATTTCTTGCTATACAAAATGTCTACTAATTTAATTTCTAATGGTCTAAATATGTTGAGACTCACATGGACAATTCCTTCTTAGGAGAGAACTGCGACTAAGCACTGAAAAATCGACCCATATCATCAATAATTAAATTGTTAATGGTAATAGCCCAGGTGATGACTCACTCCAGGATGGTTTTACAGCTGAACACCAGAGTAAATGTTTTGAACATCTGAGGCAAACATATTACATTCCTTCAATGGGTCATACAATGATTATATAGGGTATGTGGTGCTGGTCCTTGAGGTAGCTGAATCAGGTGTGTAACATTGGTTGGGCTGAAAATGGCCTATTTGCTTTTCTATGAGCGCTAATGCCAGCCTGGTTAAAAGCCCCAGAATGAAATTACAGGTTTTCTTCCTTTTATGGTATGCTCATGAATATTTAGAGGAGCTGTGCACTGATTGGTTGGTTTACAACGCGTGAAGGTACTGAGCAAAGACGCATCATAGCAACAAGCACTCACTCACTGAAACATCAAATTGTTGATAGTAGGGTGACCAGACGTCCTCTTTTTCCCAAACATGTCGTACTTTTCATACCTAAAAAAATGTCTGGGGGTAATTTCAAAATCGTCCAGGATTATGGTTGACTACAGAGCAGCAGAAACGAGCCGTGAGCTACAGGCCTGGTCCAGGAACCCCGGCGGAGGGGGGCAGGAGCCAGCGGGGGACAGAGTGAACAAACCCGACCCAGTGATGGTAGCCTGGACACAGGCGGTACTGTGCTTCCCCCTGAGCTCTGTGCTGAGTTCCAGTCCAGTCAGCGACCCAGCAGTCGACACTTCATACCCGCCCCCCCAGGGGATGACAAAAGTACAGGCCAGAACCAAATAAGGTAACATCCCAGAGTTTAGGCCAACTCGATGCTTCGTTTGAATTCGCCCGTTTTATGGTGGAAGTTCAGAATTGTGAGGTTTTCAGAGAAAGGAGGTGTAGATGGGGTTTGAACTCCTCTTTACATCCATTCTCCCACTGAAGTATCATTATTCATCTATGAGAATGTAAACATCGGCTTTGCATTCTATGACCCCTTTCAGACAACTAAGTTCTGCCTTGTGTTGATTTATCACATTTAAAAATGTTTGGGTTTATAAGTTTACAATTTCTTTTAAAACAATAAGGGGTGAAATGACTTTTGCACACCACTGTTTGCTTTGATGACACCCTCTGTCAAGTATGTTAGAGTTTTACTTGTTTAATTCAATTGATACAAATTTCTCCTTATAACCCATAACTGATACTGTGCTTCTGTCACGCCAGAATACAAGGCAAAGAGAAGACATCCTCCGGCTGGTTCTAGCTGGAGAAAATGTAAGCTGTCATTTCTCCCCTGCTTGTCGCCTGCAGGAAACCTAATTCAGCATGCCAGTCACTTTGTCACTACTCTATTTTCTTTTCCAGTCCCCATAAAATAAATCGCAGCAAGCCTTAGCCTTCTGAGTTTGATTGACAATCAAAAACTACAGCCTAATGGCGACTAAGTGAAAAATTGTGTGTCATTTTATACAAAGCGGTTGTCCTTGTTGTTTTGCACAGCTGAGTAATGCCATAAATCTGAAAGAGATTGCTGAGAAGACCGAAGGATACTCTGGCAGTGACCTCCGGGAGCTTTGCCGCGATGCCGCCATGTACCGGGTCAGGGATTACGTCCGCAAGGAGCAAATGAGGCAGATCGCACAGCAGCTGCAGGACTATGAGGAGGAGGAAAGGTACAGCAGGTCTTACACCCTGTACAACATATGTCACAGTTACACATTCCAGCAAACCAATTATTCCTCTCCGTGTCTGTTTAATTATCTGGGTTTCCTGAAGGTTTGATTTTGAGGGATTGTTTGCTTAAAAAGAAAAGGTTTCTTCGAAGAATGTTAAAAGACACAACACAACTTAATATCGACCCATATCTTTGATTAGTTTTGAGCTTTGTAAAGCTCTTGCCAAACGTTTAGAAAAATTAACTCCTTGTTTTATCCACTGAGATTAAAATGGCTTCATAAAGGGATAACATGCAGCTACAAATATGTGCAGATTAATAAACTAATAGGCTACTCCTACAGTGAAAGTATCAAAACCCTACATATCACTAGACACAGAAAGAACAACTTTGATAGAGTTAATTAGACGTATTTTTTTGCATCTTTACGTACATTTGGCTTTGGTGATGGTTCATTAAATTTGCTAAAAATATTATTCAGCTCAACAATCGCATGAATTAATTATAAGAACAAATAATTAAACTTCTACATAATCTGCAGAGGGGCACTAGGCAAAGATGTCCGCTCTATCCCTTATTGTTTGCTATCTTTCTTGAACCAGTCCTTGCAGCAATCTGGCAAAGCAATGATATTAAAGCTATTAAATGCAGGAACATAGAACCCTAAAATCAGTCTTTATGCAGACGATGTATTAGTCTTTCATCGGCACTCAAAAGCCTCGGTCTCTTGAGAAATTCAATTGTTAGAATTGTTCTAAAGAATCTGATTACTCTATATACTGTTCAAAATCCACCTTCCAACCTATTAATTGTAGTGTCCAAAAGGCCCCCAATATGCAACTGCAGACAGGGAATATAAAATATTTAGGTATCAACATTTCTCACACCTTGATTGTCACAACTTCAGGCTTTGCACGGTATGGCAGTGTGAGCTTCATATGGACAATGGTCCATTGTTGGGAACAATAGGCATGGGGTGGCTAATTTGGGTTATAATCCCTGCTGTTCTTGGAATTGTTAAATGTCAGAGTTGAAATTAAATTCTTTCAAACACAAAAAAGAAATAGTATCTAGTACACATTGAAAGAACATTAAGAAAGAAAATATGAGTTCTAAAATAATACCTCACTTTAAATGAATAGCGCTGGAGATTCCTAGAAATTCCAGGTTGAAACCAGTTATTACAATTCAATGTTAATCTTTTACACAAAATTTGATGACAGTCACATTTCTTTCCTGATTGCCTTTTATGAAGCTGTTGATTGCCCTCTTTGACATTCTCCCTTTTTTTTCCTCTCTTCATTTTCCTTAAATTTGTAAACTCCTTATCAATTATGTTGAAAAAAATGTAATAAATAAATCCTAGTCCACAAACATTCACATGTTTACCGGTACTTAAACTTTTCCGTTGTATGTTCACATTTATGGATTGCATCCAAAAATCGTGCTACCCACTGAGTGCTACCCAAATTCTTTATTGATTGAACATGCCAATGCCATGGGAGTTTGGTATCAGGTGTTCAAGGATACACTATATTACTAAATACTAAGCTTAAACTACAGATATATACCACCCTGATTAATATTGTGTAATCACGGTAGGTTTTGCCTTCCACATACATGGATATCTAAGGGATACCTGCTGCTCTAGAAGCTTTTTTTTATGTTTACTTTGGTTTTCTGATGTCTTCTTTTTGCTGCTGTTAGGCTCTCTGTTTTCTGTTCCTCTCGTCTCATACGGGTGTGAAAACATACTTAAATACTTACATGAAGATACATGAATATCTTCTATTTTTGCTGTTTTGTGTGCGTCCATATGTTTTTTCCTGTCTCCATCTCTTTCTCTCTCCCCTTACTTCTTATCCGCTCGTTTTTTCCTCTCCTTTCCGTCTCCGTTTCATAAATGATTTTTAATAAAGTTTCATACACAGGTACCAAGCTGAAACTTAAAGCAACAGTTATAAAGGTCTGCTTGTGAAAGCAAATCTGTTGTGCTTCTAGCTTTTGGGCATCCAAGGCTATATTGGCAACACAGGATACAACAAATAATAATTATAAAAAAAGACATAACACCTTGTAAGTTTGAGTTAGTTTGAGAAAGTACACAGATGTGCAGCTAGTATCTTTGGTTAAAAAATAATTTTGCATAATAACAGGAAAGGGTTAGATATGTTCATTTCAGCCATCATAAATATAATATGTAATTTAGCAGTGCAGCAGGAGCAGCTAATTACTCTCTTTATGCTGGTACCACCACTTTCATTTCCACTGCTGACTGGTTGGACCTGCTCTGCAATTAGAGGGAAACTAAATTTGTGATGAAATTATACCTTCCAGGTTTTAATTCAGATTTTAATTTGTTACATTTCTGTAAAAAATCTTCAAAAGAAATCGTCTGTCAGCGCATTACAGGTGTTTCAGTGTAGGGAGCCCCACCTGTGTACCAGAGGAGACTCAAATGTTTACGCATAGGTACCGCTCTGTAGGCTATACATGTTAGAAACACTGCAAGGTGGTAGAAAGGAAAATAATCAGAACACAACATTTGTTTAGAAATTACCATTTGTGAGAACAAAATATGAAAACATAAAGTATTAAAGCGTTAAATCTTAAGTGTTAAGCTACAGCATTTAGAATGTATATGTTTTTTCATTTGAATTTGAAGGCATAAATTATATAGAATGTGTTTGTTAAACACTGAAGGAAAAACAAATAGACTGAAGAGTTTTTTTTTTTTTTTTTTTTTTTTAAAGACCTGTTTAGGGAAGCTTACTCCAGTAGAGGGCAGCTGAAGCACTCTGCAGGAGTTTTCAGTGAGGCAGCCACTCACTCCAAGTGCTTATTTTAAAAGTAGCTCTAAATTTTCAGAACAGTGCTGTTGTTGTAGCTTTGAAAAGCCATCTTCTCCACCTGTGCACAAAAAACTCACCTCAAGCCTGTGTAAATAAACTGTTGAAGTGATCAACAGTAGAGATGGGCTACTGACGCACAATTTCTATTTTAAAAATAAAAAATAAAAAAATTTATAAAAATTATAAAAATGTATTAATTTATTTATTTTTTTATTAAATTAATGAAACCATTCAAAAAAATCCACAGTGGAGGCTGTAGGCTTTGCTTTGTGCAGGCGGTCTGGAGCGCAGCGGGGCAGAGCGCTGATGGAATATGTGGGATTTCGGGGTTAGCATGACATGTTGGTCATGTTGCTGTTAGCATAAACAAAACGTGTTGCACAATGCTTGCACACTGTTGCACTTTTATCCACAACTTTCTTTCCGCCGTCATCGTAGGTCACTCTAAATGCAAAGCGGTCCCATACAGCATACCTATAAAGTGCTGCTGGCGCGTCTTCCAACTCCTGTTCTTTTCCAATCGCCATACCCACACAATTCTGCACAACAACTGATTTTTTTCTGCTACACCCGGCTACGCTGCCACAGTCCATTCCATCCCTAATAAATATATATATATATATATATATTAGGGATGGGACGATTTATGAAAACCGTCAGAATCGTTCGGTTCGACTGTCACGGTTCGGTTCGCGTGTGTTTCGTTCGGTTCAAGCGCTGCTCCTTTTTCTCATAGAGGAAGCGATTACACTCCAGAGCAGAAGGTGGCGGTACTGCGACCAAAGCCAACCGCCAGTAGTAAACAAGAAGAAGAAGAAGCGAAGCAGCTTAGCCGGGTGTAGCAGGGAAAAAAATCAATTGTTGTCGGACTGGCGAGTGGGAAAGAACAGGAGTTGGAAGACGCGCCAGCAGCACTTTATAGGTCTGCTGTAAGGGAGCGCTTTGCATTTAGAGTGACCTACGATGACAGCGCAAAGAAAGTTGTGGATAAAAGTGCAACAGTGTGCAAGCATTGTGCAACACGTTTTGTTTATGCTAACAGCAACATGTCATGCTAACTCCGAAATCCCTCATACTCCGTCAGCAACCCCCCCTGCGCTCCAGACCGGCTGCTCAAAGCAAAGCGTACAGCCTCCACTGTGGCTTTGTCTTCTTCCCTCTGAGTTCCTTGGAGATGGTAGAGAGCAAGTAACCTGACAACAGCCAGATGCAGAGCGAGACATGCATCTGGCTGTTGTCAGGTTAGAGAGCATGCGCCAGATGATTAAATTCAAAGCAGCAAAACATAGGGAAATGATCCAGGGTTTCCGCGGATCATTTAAAATAATTACAATCCATTATTTTTGGGGGGAGTTTTTCATTAATTTCATAATTTTTTATGGGATTTCGGTGTAACAATCAACATGTATCGAATCGAACCGAAAACCGTGACCAGAAACCGTGAATCGAACCGAACCGTGGATTTTGTGAACCGTTCCACCCCTAATATATATATATATATGTATATATATATATATATATATATACATATATATATATATATATATATATATATATATATATATATATATATATATACATACAGTATATGAGAGTCATGGGTACTTGTTTAATTTCTAAGAGCATTAAAAAGCATTAAATTAGAGTTACTCATTCCTGAATAAACCCTGCGTCTGCTGTGCTCTCCTATATCTCCTGCAGTTAGCCAAGATGCTAGCCACGGGGAGCCATAGCCTCTACTCTACTCTCTGACTCCCTTGCGAGCTTCTCCAAATTACCGCTGTCCTCCTGCTGGCTGCACGTAGCCTCTCCCTTTCCTTCATACTCTGTTCACTTGTGAGACTTATTAGATCTTCCGCCGTTATCCTTTAATTCTCCACAGTTAGCTTCTGTCAGCTGTAGCCTCTCCAAGCACTGGCACTATTAGAGCTAACTTTAAAGCTTGTCTTTTAAAAGACGGTTTTCTTGGTATTCAAAAATCATTATGTCTCAACCAACATGTAAAATCTACTCAGAGTACTGTATACCTCTGTGGTTGCTAGACAAATGTTTACCCCTCCGATTAGCTGATGATTCTTTTACACTTGAACTGGAGTAATAGACGGGTTGCTGGCCGTTTTACTTCTTCACTAGTTTGTCACTTACAGACTTACATCTCTCAACCCAAAATAACAGCCAAAAGCTTTGTCCTCTAGAAGGTATTTTTCATTTTCTAGCGGGTGGGCATCATTCTTCATTCGGTTTTGTCTCGGAGGAAATTGAGCTCTGATGGAGAAAGGACTAAAGTAAAGGAATACGACTTGTGTTTGTAGAAAGTAAATGTTGAGTTCAAATCCAGCTTAGATAGTTTTCTTGGCTTGATGATTTTAGCAGATCTCCAGCTCCTCAGCATAAACAGACTGTTTGAAATCTGTTTGTCTGAATGAATGTTTGCTTTACCTCTGAGCGGATCTTTGTAAAAGAGGAAAGAAAAAGAACCACTAGTTTGGAAAGATGTCATACCTCTCTATCAAAAGCCATTTTCTCTATTATTCTGCACAGAGCAAAGTTTTGTTTATTGTTGACTTTTACACTAATTCTACCATTAGAAGTTTTGGTTGACTCCCTAAAAACATCATCAACACCACAGAGCTCTGGAAGTCATTAAGCCAGATGGATCTAATTGACTTTACAATCAGCTTTTATAAGATTATCTGATTTGTGTTACACATTTCGGCACTGTTGCCAAGCAACCACTAAAATATCCAGGTTCATTATTGCTTAAAAAATAATTTTTCTTTTCAGAGCTCCATACATAGAAGGTTCCATTATGACGGCGTGAAACATGTGGCGTCAAATGAGCATTCACAGAAAAGAGCAAACTCTCTCCTCACACATACAGCTATAATCTACTTCTACACTATAATGTAATTCTTATTAGGTCCTAATGATACTGCAAACTTTCTCATTTAGAAGTTAGTTTGCTTCATTAACAGAAATATAAAACAAGAACATTTACGACCCTTAGAATTAATATTGAAAGTAAAAACGTGGAAAGTAGAAAGAAGTGGTTTAAAGATTCCTACAGAAGCCCTGATTGCTGTTTGCTAAAAAAAAAAAAAAACATGCTGTGGTAAAGGCAAACGTGGTGCTCTGTATTGGAGAAAACTACCACCACATGTCGCCATCAACATGCAGTCCTCATGGTTGAACATGGTGGACAGTATCATGCTACAGGGATTCTTCAGCAGAGACAAAGGAGCTGCATAGAGGAGATGGAAAATTGATGGAGCTAAAAATGCAGGACTTTCCTGAAGGGAATTCAGAGTATCACCTTCCAGTCCGAGAAAAGTCCCAATCATAAAGATAGAACTTTGTTAAAGTCCAGGCATAAACCTATATGAAAACATGATGCAAGACTCTGAAAGTGTTTTTTCTCTGATGCACTTTTACCTTTAGTTAACTTTACAAAGAAAAAAGCGAGAATAATTCAGCCTCTAGATTTGCAGAGCTGGGAAATGCATACAGTATGCATCCTAAAACGATTGCAGCTTTAATTGCAAGTTTCTCTTAGCACTGAGAAGTCTTGTAGGGAAAAAAAGAATGCGTGACATGTCTGTCAGATTTTTTTTTTTAATATATATATATATATTTATTTAGAATTGATTTCTCACAACTTCTCAGTTTCTTCCAAAACCTTTTGGTCTATTGCCTAAACCAGGGGTGTCCAACCCTGGTCCTCATGATCTACTAACCTGCAGATTTTAGATGTGTCCTTCCTCCAACGTGGCTAATTCAAATGATAGAAATATATCTTCATCATGCCATCAAGTTTGGCAAAGGACTGGTAGTGAGGCCATAATTTGATGCAGCTGTTTTGTTGCAGGGATGCATCTAAAACCTAAAACAAAGTAGGAAAAAGCTGAAGAACACTGCAAAAAGATCTAGAAATAAGTCTATCCTTAAGTTTATTAGGTATATAGGATTATTTGCAAATGGAATGAGTGTTTTTACTCTTAAAATAAGATAATTAGATAATATACACTTGAAATAAGACAATGCAATTTGTTTTTAAAGTGGAAATTTTCTTGCGCCATTGGCGAAGTGTCCAACTTTCCTTCTCAATAAAAAAGCACTTATTTTAAGAAAATTTTACTTATTTAGATTTCTTCTTTTTTTTCCTTTTTTTTTTGCAGTGAAGTATGACCAATTTAACAAAATTAGATCTGATTAAATTGTCTCTGCTTAAGGGTGACGTGTTGTGAATTTGCATTGGCTTGTGATAAAGAAATGGTAAACAAAGCAGACTGAGCCATGTCACTGCTGAATGCAGATATAAGTTATAATTCTCACCTCCTTCGTTTCAGGCCTGTTGATGAGGATCGGCTAAGGCCTGTGACCCAGCTGGACCTCCTCTTCGGCCTTGACAAGATGAAGGAATCCAAGCAGGCCACATCCGTCATCCTACGGCGGGTAGCAGAGGTCCCTCTGGACTGAACGCTGCTGTTTGGGGAAAATGCCATTCATTTTTACTTTCGGTTTTCACTTTACGTTCCAACTCTGAGAGCAGACCAGCTGTAGAACGTGCCTTTTCAAAGGGTAAAATGCAAAAATACAGTTTTTCTGACTTCCTCATTGCGTGGCAAAATGCAGCATCCATGCAATGAGGTGGAATATAAGAGACTCTGCAAAACTGACTGGTAACTTGCACGAGACCGAGCTGTCAATCATTGTTTGTTGAGGAGCACAAAGGGATGATCATCAACATTTTAGATAAGGTCAAATGACATTAACTTCCCTGATAGGTGGTCAGAAGCAGAGCAGCTAATAAACACATAACCTGCAGGGCATGGTGGCCCTCGGAGCAGAGTACTCCCCCACATGGTTTAATTTATTCCCAGGACAGGATTATCTCCTTAAATTGTCAGACAGAGTGCAGATCCATCAAGAAACAATGAATTGGGTAAAAAAAAAATTATAAACAGTGTTTTGAAGACAATTGCTTTTCAGCCTTAGTGTTGTTCTCTCATGTGTGTTCACGTTTTTTTTTTTTTTTTTTTTTCAGGGGTTGCAACTTTATTTTCATCAAGTACATCCATGCAGTTATAGTCTAGTTGTAAACCAGCATGTGGGATCTAAAGCTTTGCTCTCAAGGAGGTCTGATCTAAACGTTTCTTATCAAATAATTATGCTAGGTAACATTTTTGGCCTGAATTTGCCTAAAAAAAGTGTCTAATGGTTTGGTATTAATAATGCTTTTGTGCATATGTCTTGAGATGAAAACTGAGCCAAATGTAGTTCACAAGAAGTTTTTAATGAAAATCAGCCATGATGATATAAACCAAGGCAGCATATAAATATCAAACTCCTCAACAGTTTATTAGGCTGTAATAAAATGCTTAGTCATATCGTTTTTTTTATTTGTTGTTGTTTTTTTTTTACAGAACAGATAAACTATTACCGTAGTCGAGAGGTTTCATTCAAACTAGGCATGGGCCAGTTAGTTCTTATAAAAATAACTTTTAATTTTCCTACAGTTTAAAATGCTTTTTATTGAGATTCGAAAGAAGCTGAGAGGAGGTTTCTCAGCTGAGCACTGCTTCAGCTGGCTGAAAGAAGAAAGATCTTGCTGTGTAAAGACATTGTGGGAAAACATGTACTGTAATCATCATGCTCATTTGCAAACCACTTATAGCAGGAATTGTTGTTATCATTGTTGTTGTTATTCTGTTTTAAATTATTTTCCCAGGATTTTGAATTGAACATGGGTTTCCTCACTCAATAAAGTGTAGTTTTTATTAAGCCTTTTAAATTTTTTTTTGCCATATATTTTTTGTTTTTCTAGTGAGTTGGAGCCTCATCTGTGGCCATCTGGTCACAGTATGTGTAAAATGGATCCACTGTGGTTGTTATGCAGCTGTTTCTCTTGCTTATGCACTGAGTGAATCGGGTCATCCTTATTATTCACCCATGTGGTGGCGCTGTAGATTCACTATCCTGTTACAGAGGCAGCTGTTACATTGCTTTTATTTAGAGCCATGTTATTGCACTATTGGAAATAAATGAAGTGCTGTGTTGTTTCTCCCTTATTGGTTTATCCAGTGATGTTGAGACATCTGTTGCTCTTCATTAGAGAACCTCAGGTGACAGTTAAAGGTCAGAATGATGCCATGTGAGCCACTGCTGCTCGTGAGCTTAAGTGAAATCTCTAAACGTTTTCTCTCGGTGCAATATCATTGATGAGATCCCATCAGTTATCAGCGTAGACACTCCCCATTAATATAAAATGATATGAATATAAGAATGTCTGTATGTATTCAATGTGAAGTTAAATTGTTCTGTAAATCATATTTATTAAATTATGTTTATTCTCACATTTTAGCTTGTTTCCTATATTATTATTTAATCGCATTAGAACCATTTTTTTTTATAGATATGGTTCTGTAGGATGTGGAACTTTGTCCTACAAAGTTAGGGTCGCTGCTTGATCCCCATCTCCATCCATCTTAGACGTCATGTCCTTGGAGAAGAGACTTCACCTGCGGTGCTTACTGACTTACAGTACAGACCAAAAGTTTAGACACACCTTTTCATTCAAAGAGTTTTCTTTATTTTTTTCATGACTATGAAAATTGTATATTCACACTGAAGGCATCAAAACTATGAATTAAAACATTAACACAAAAAATTATGAAACAACTGAAAATATGTCTTATATTCTAGGTTCTTAAAGGTAGCCACCTTTTGCTTTGATGACTGCTTCGCACACTCTTGGCATATTCTCTTGATGAGCTTCAAGAGGTAGTCACCTGAAATGGTTTTCACTTAACAGGCGTCCTCTGTCAGGTTTAATAAATGGGATTTCTTGCCTTATAAAAGGGGTTGGAAACATCAGTTGTATTGTGCAGAAGAGTCAGGTGGATACACAGCTGACTGTTAGAATTTGTATTATGGCAAGAAAAAAAGCAGCTAAGCACCCCAAACACACCTCCAGGCTGTGTAAGGGCTATTTGACCAAGAAGGAGAGTGATAGGGTGCTGTGCCAGATGACCAGGCCTAGACAATCACCAGACCTGAACCCAGTCGAGATGGTTTGGGTGAGCTGGACCGCAGAGTGAAGGCAAAAGGGCCAACAAGTGCTATGCCTCTCTGGGAACTCCTTCAAGACTGTTGAAAGAGCATTTCAGGTGAATACCTCTTGAAGCTCATCATCAGAATGCCAAGAGTGTGTAAAGCAGTAATCAAAGCAAAAGGTGGCTACTTTGAAGTACTTAGAATATAAGACATATTTTCAGTTGTTTCACAGTGTTTTGTTAAGTATATAATTCCACATGTGTTAATTCATAGTTTTGATGCCTTCAGTGTGAATCTTCAATTTTCATAGTTGTGAAAATAAAGAAAACTCTTTCAATAAAAAGGTGTGTCTAAACTTTTGGTCTGTACTGTATATACAAATACAATTATTTTCAAAATTTGCCTTTAAAAAATCAAACTATGTGACTACCTGAATTTGCATTTTTTCATCAAGGAAAATTTGTTGGTACCCCTCATTTAATGAAAGAAAGAAACAAACAAAGGTCACAGTAAAAACTTAAATTTACCAAAAGTAATAAAAAACTAAAAAAATATATATTATATTTTTAAAGAAATGAAAGTCAGACGTGTCCTCTGAACCATGCTTCAATGATTTAAAGAATGAATGAATTTTGTTGCAAACGTGTTTAAACCTTAAGACATTTTTGTAGGCACATCTTTAAAAAGGTAAAACATAAATGTTTTGTTGCCTATATAAAGAAGTGGAATTATGAAATGGATGAAATAAAGTTTCAGAGAGCAATAGTATAGTGTAGAGCAATAATAGCATAGATCTTTCATGAATTATATTTCTAATCGTCCCATGCATTTCTTTGTATTGAATACTTGCTCAGAGCTTCTGAATGGCAGAATACTTTGGAGGAAAACAGCCTTTGGTTCCACTGAGGTGTAATTTTAGCCCATGATGCTTTGAAGGCGACACCTTCATTGTTTGGTCTGGTGTCCCTGATCTTTCTTATAATACAGCATAAAATCTGTACATGGATTTTTCTAGTCAGTTAAGCTCAGTAACACTGTGGTCACAGGTAGAGAGGAAAGGTACTTAGACTTGTCAGAAAATATCCCGCATAAAGCATGAAAAGCTCTTGGAAGTTTGCTTCAATATTCTTTTAGAAAGTCATAAAGATGTTATAGGTCGGAGATCTTCAACAGGGGGTCTGCAACCCTTAGGGGGTCCACTGAGGTACTGTATGGGGGTCGCGAAAGTTTTGATTGATTAGACTTTTTTTTTTTTATATTCCCCCCTCGCAATTTTTCCACTAATTGAAATGTCTTTAAATCCACATTAACATGAATTCAACACACTGTAGTAAACAGATAAATGGAGGCAGAAGATGTCTTTCAGTCATCAATGCACACATTCAGCGACACACAGGAGCTCTTTCAAGCTGGGCACCGTTTCATTCACAACACCTGTCCAATCAACCAGGAATCAGAATCAGAAATACTTTAATAATCCCAGGGAGAAATTACTTTCATTACATTACTCCATATGTAATAGAGTGACTATAGGACCAGTTTGATATAACATAATTTCATACAATATATATAAAATTAGGGGATCCCCACTCCATCTCGCCATTAGTTTGGGCGTCCTTGGCCTGGAAAACTCTGCAATAGGTATTAAAGGAACAGGTATAGGCAGGTTGAAATCTTATTTGTACAACAGATTTTAGTTTGTTATTGATAAAACAACTTAAAGCTTTAGGATTATTTGTGGAATTTCCCAGAATTCTGTGCTAGGGCCAATTCTCATCTGCTTATGCTTCTAATTGGTAGAATTATCAATACAGCAGTGGATTCTTTTCCACTGTTATGTTGCTGATATAAGCTGCAGTTGTCCATAAATGTTTTTTTAATTTAGACAGAAGTTATGGTCTGTGGACTAGAGTCTTTGAAAAATGAACCTAAATAGTCACTACATCTGGATGGGATTATATTTGCCCCCAATAGTAACCCTCTGTATTATTTTTGATCAGGAATTTTCATTTAAATCTTAGTAGCCTTTTCGTATTATATCCCTGGAACATCGCAAAATTAGAAATATCAAGGGGTGATGCTGAAAAACTAGTCCATTTATCTGTGACTTCAAGGCTGGACTATTTTAGTTCTTTACTATCAGGAAGTCCACAAAATGCAGTTAAAAGCTGATTCAAAATGAAAAGTAAACTATGTAATCATGTGTTTCTTGAGCATAACAACATAGAAGCTGAAAAGTGTGATGCATATAAAATGAAGCACAAAACAAGTACATTTGAGAGATAGAAAAAATATACTGGGCTAAAAGCCAATGAGAAAAAGGTTTGTTTTCAGATGGAGCCTATCTGACCACCAGTGGCAGTTTATTCCACATCTTAGGAGCCAGAACTGCAAAAACTGCCTCATCTATGTTTATAACAAGACTTTGGGACAGATAAAATTATCTGGTGTGCAGATCTAAGAAACCACACAGTTGTGTAGGAGTGGAGCAGTACAAATTAATGAGAAGGGGCCAGCCCATTTTGGCACTTAAGAGTAATAGAGTTTTCTTTAAATGGATTTGAGATTTAACAGCTAATGGAGGGATGCTAAAACTTGAGCTAAGGTTTATTTTTACCAGTTAAAAATCAAGCTGGGGGTGTGCTTCGGTGGCACAGTGGTTAGCGCACAATAGACATAAATAGAGGCTTTAGTCCTCGATGTGGCCGACCCGGGTCAAATCCAACTTATGGTCCTTTGCTGCATGTCTCTCCCCCTCTCTCATATCCCCTTTCCTGTCAGCCTACTGTCCAAAAATTAAAAAATCGAGCTACTAGTGCAATAAAAATAAAATAAAGTTGAGCTGCATCATTCTGTACCAGTTAATGCCATGAAACAGTATGAATAAACTGAACTGAAGAGGCTTAAGACAAGAAATGTGACATTTGGAAACAGTGTGAGGATTTATCTATAATAGTGACTCTTTGTGCAATGAATCTAGCCTCAATCCACCTTTAAAGGACTCAAAAAATTTTCATTCAAACTTTTTTTGCAATCAACTTAATACTTATACATGTGCATGTTGCTCTTATTCCTTTTCCAACCACACTTTTTCCTCCCACTAACTTTCTATGAATATGCTGAAGTATAGCACTATCAATAACCAGCTTCATAACTTTTGAGGCTTACCTCTTAAGGTAGGTATCAGTCACTGTCTCTAGCAGCCAGAGACATTTGGAGGCCCAGGAAACCTTTCCAGATTTTTTGTATTTCATTCTCTGATTAGGCGGGACAAATAAAAGTCTTCAGTATTTAACTTTTAAATGATATACACATTTTTAAGGGCTCAATTTTGGAAAGAAATAAATATTGTTGTCTAATGAATCTGTTGTTTATGAGTTTTACTGTCTTTCTTTTGTTCTTGGACACCCTTTTCTGCTACAGAGCATGGACTGCTCCACATCATTGTGCCCATCATGATTTTTACCATGTATCAGAGGATGTTTGGAAGAATGTTAAAAATAATTAAAGCTGAGGCAGGACTGGGCCCTTAAACATGACGAGGATTCAGAATATTCTACCGAGGAGTGTCTGAAATTCAGAAAATGTTAAGTTCTGGGTTAAGCAAATTTCTAGGTCTTGATCTCTTTAAGATGTGGTAAATTAAACAGTGCAAAAAAAAAAAACTTTTGACAACTGAGGAAGGGAGTAAACTCAGAAATGGGATTTCAATGGATCTTTGTGGGACTTTCACCTTAATTAAGTGATAACAGCAATGTTTTAAAATGACGAATAATGTTGCTTGTGTTTTGAGCAGATTTGAGAAGATATGAATATGTCATCTCCTTTGATAGCTTACCTACTAGTAGTGCATCTATTAACTTAGAGTAAAAATGCTCACAAAGTCCATTTTAATTTAACCTAAATATAAGAGCCTGACATCTCCATATTAAAGCAGTTTTCACTTCTCTATGAGATGTAACCTTTGGTAATACCAGTGCAGTGTGGCACCTGTAATCCCTGTGGGAATTTTATGAGTTTCCTCATTAGAAAGGAATGCATTTTCAGTTTGTTTTTTTTTATTTCTTTTTTAGCAAGCAGAGGAACGTTGCTTTTTTGGGTCAGACCTCTTCTAAACTGTTTATAAATTCTTGAGCTGCTGCAGTCAGTTTCTACCTCCTTGAGGGATGCATTAGTAAGCTATAGTTGGCTCTGATCAGCTCCTTTTCCACCATTCAGCAGCTGTTTGTTGCAGCTCACTGAATGCTTCACAAAAGCTGTGCATGTTCAATGAGTCTGCTTCTCATTTACTGACAGCCAGGCTTCAGTCTGAGGTTTAGGTGTCTGGCTGTGCTCATCAGTGTGATGTAGCCCACTTTACTATGAGTTAAAAGTAAGAAATCTTTTGGGGTTTATAATGTTTATCATACAATGACTAGGATGAAAATATTCTACCTTGGGTTGAAGTTACTTCCGAACGCTTTCCAGCATCAGCTAGTCTGCTTATCTCCAGACCAGTTTAACACATCACTTTATCTGAGTTTTAGAAAGGCTAAACTAAAGACTGAAGGATTATTAATCCATAAATCTCTGGATCTCAAAGCAGAAAAATATGCAGGAGTTGGTCAGGATAAACCCTGGATATTAATCCAATATTTAACAGGCATTAGTGTTTTTGTATTTGCACCATTAATCTCAATCATATCAGAAGTAGGGTTCTGTTGACGGGAATCACCATCTCCAGTCCCCCTGCCCTCTTCTGCCATCTAATGTCTGCCCGTCGTTCACTGCTAGGCTCCAAAACAGCGATCAGAAGCCCTAATTACAGTTATTGGGGATGGATCATTACCTGGAGAACTAGATCCAAGTAAGAAACAGAGGAAATCTAATTGGGTTGTAAATTTGGGGGACTGAGAGTAAAACAAATTTGAAGGTTATTGTTGCATCTGATTAGCTGATTGCTGTCTTTTATAGGATCTTCATGTACATGCCAATTGCAGGAAACCCTTTGACCAGACCCAAAACTGTCCTACAGTAGATAGATGCACCTGAGCTTAACCAATACTTGAATGAGCATATTAGAATAAAAAGATACTCCCAGAGAAGTCCTTAAATAATTCAACTGCAGTAAAACAAAATATAATTTAAATCCTTTCCAATTATTACATTAAAAATTATTATTGCAAAGCAGCTTCTAAATCAAGATCTGTTTTAATTTTGCAAACTAAACTGATATATACTATTTAGAGACAATTAGGGGTTAGTAGATATACTCAAATGATCTGTTTCTTAAAGGAATAGTACACCCAAAACATGATTAGCCTTCATTTTCTACTCACCCCCATGCTGAACAACACTCTGGAGTACTTTTTTGATATCTCAAATGCATCTGGAGATCTGGGAGGCTTCTTGCTGTCTGCTGACATTCAAATAATGGAGGTCTATGGTGCCCGAGACAGAAAGGTCCATAAAAGTCCACAAAAAACGTGTCAATATTCC
Source organism: Cyprinodon tularosa (assembly GCF_016077235.1). Classification (NCBI taxonomy): domain Eukaryota; kingdom Metazoa; phylum Chordata; class Actinopteri; order Cyprinodontiformes; family Cyprinodontidae; genus Cyprinodon; species Cyprinodon tularosa. The sequence continues at coordinate 2,241,352 of NW_024039651.1, forward strand.
TCCATACTGCTCGTCCAATGTATTCCAAGTGTCCTGAGTGGGTAGCATCCAGAATTTACTCGAAACGAAGTCATTTAGAATGTTTTTAGAGCATAAACAGTAGTGTATAGGATTTCCTGAAAGCGCGCGCCTGCGCGTTCAGGACGCTACGGAAGCCGGCAGACCAAATCAGATGAAAGTGCGCATTCAGTGTCTGCTCTGCCGATAATGCAAGCGTAGAAGAAGAAATGTGCTGTTTACCTGTGCAAAGAAAGAAACAACGAAAGAAAAATGTCTGAGAACTTCAGTGTTGAGTAAGAGCAGGAGTTCTTTGCCGAGCTGAATGCGCACTTTCGTCTGGTTTGGTCTGCCGCGGTTTCCGTAGCGTCGTGAACGCGCTTTTAGGAAATCCTATACACTACTGTTTATGCTCTAAAAACATTCTAAACGACTTCGTTTCGAGTAAATTCTGGATGCTAGCCACTCAGGACACTTGGAATACATTGGACGAGCAGTATGGAGGAATATTGACACGTTTTTTGTGGACTTTTATGGACCTTTCTGTCTCGGGCACCATAGACCTCCATTATTTGAATGTCAGCAGACAGCAAGAAGCCTCCCAGATCTCCAGATGCATTTGAGATATCAAAAAAGTACTCCAGGGTGTTGTTCAGCATGGGGGTGAGTAGAAAATGAAGGCTAATCATGTTTTGGGTGTACTATTCCTTTAACAACACTACAACAAATATAAATCTAGATAAGTCATTTTTGCTTGAAATAAGTGCATTGTTTTCTTGAATTGAGGAGGGAAGTGAGACATTTTGCCAATGCAACAAGACGAATTATATTCAAAATAAGAAAAAAAACTTTTATATTTTCTTATTTGAAGTGCATAATATTTAATCATCTTATTTTAAAAGAAAAAATACTCATTCCATTGGCAGATCACCTAATTTACCTACTGAAATTAAGGTTAAATACACTTAATTTATATATATATTTTTTTTTTATTATTTCTAGATTGTTTTTCCAGATAGAAAAACTTTAGAATTATTAGATAATTTATCTTGTTTTAAAACAGATAATTTCACCTGGTTTGAGTTGCTTTTCCATGGGATTTATTTTATTTTATTTTTTTACTGAATCAAACAGTTCTTGGTATATTTGGCATAAGTGGTAAACCTTTAAATAAGTAACAATAGTCTATAAAGTCCAATAACCAACAGCAAAGCCAATCCTCATCGGAAGATGAAGCCTGTGTGCCTTGAGACTCCGCAGGTTTTTTAGTTTTGAACATAAAAACAGATATGATCACTGTTAGTGAAGACTTTTATGTAAATAAGTAATTGACAGTTAATTATTGATATCTAAAAATGTTTAATTATGTGAAAGGTATATTCACAGATCTTATTCACAGAACATACATTTTTAGCTCTTCTTCATCATTTATATTCCTTATCTCAGCAGACCATAACACATGCCAACATCTTTATCAAAAAGAATTTCTGGCACACCAATGCACCCTTTCCTCGGATTCTGTGCCAACATTAAAAATATATTATCAGTGCTATTGCTCAAACTAGATCTTCTGACTCACTTTCCTGGTTTTCTAACACTAGACTGGACTGCTGGTATTAATCACTATACTGTATTAATTTTTATTGTACAGTGGAATACTTCTTCATTACTGCAACATTTAGTGAACTGTTTGCAAAGTAAAGGCATCACAAAAAGAATCATATTTTCAGATTTACAGGTTGTTGGTTTTTTTGCTTTATATTACAAATTATCCTAGTTGACTTTATCAAAATTGTAATAGGCTGTAAATTATCCATATGAATTGTATACATGATATTGAATTAATTTTCAAATTGTTTAGATTGCTTTAGATGTTGCTCTATTTCGATCAACACTATGATGATTGTTTACAAATATTTTGTTTTGATTTAATATCAATAGTTTCCAATGACTTCTTTTACTTTATTTTGTATCTTACATGATGCCATAGCCAATAAGGACCAGCCTCATTAAATATGTACAGCAGTAGCTATTCCAAATATCCCTACTTTCCTTGATGGGCCCTTGGCTGGTCCCCTACAATTCCTTTTTAAACATATATCTTTGTACTAAAATATTCTTTTTGTCATGATTTGTGGACATTAAGATCTATAGAGAAGCACCTTCTCCTGGTCAGACCCTGTAATTCAGTGAAAGGGTGAAGTCAGATTAAAACAATATACATGCCCAGTGGCTGGAAGTTGGAGGGGATTTTACTGGGAGTTGCAGGGAAGTGGGCTGCCATTCGGCTGGCATTTGACTGGGAAGGGCCATCCTGAATGGCTGCTACTGTAAGTAATCAGTTTTATAATTGAATGGGAAGAAACCAAGTTAACTGGATTTGAATGTTGTCTGATATGTAGAAGATAAATCTACTGTATGCTCTGCGTTTTCCTGGTGAAAACAGCGAGGTATGTTTTGTTTGTTTCTTGTATTATCAGTGGGGCTCTACAACAGTTTTTTTTCTAAATAAAACTTGCTTTAATGATTAAATGAAATATTAGGCAAACATATAATATATATGCAAATTTTTTTGTTTGTTTGTTTGTTTTAAATACCCTGTAAAGTAATATGAAATTAGGTGCAGATGTCCCCAAAACAGACTGGGCTGTCTGTTAAAAGGATATTAGAGAGGCACTTAATAAACATGGTCTTTAAGGAGGACTGTCACAACAAAAGTGACAGCGCGATGCGGTAAGCTGAGCGCCATTCTCCTGCTTGACAAGCAAAATCAATGGGTTACTAATGCTGCTAATGAGAATGATCCAGATTTATAGATGTGTTTTAATAGTTGTAATTTAATCTGAATATAAAATCTAACATAACTTTTTTAATAGTGACACAGATTTAAGCCAGGCTGCTGAAGGCTACCCTATGCACTGCAGCTGTTCAGGATACAGTATTAAAAACTGGAGGCCATTTCATTTTATAGTTATCATTACGTAGAAAAAAAAAGTTTTTCAATTTGTGTATATAACAAAGTTTCAATTTAATTTTTCGGAATGGAAAAAGAGGAAAATTCCCACAAACTCTGTATTGTTGCAAACTGGCCCTCTGGTTCCTGAACACGTAGCTCACAAGGGAGGAAGACACAGAAGACTGAATGACCAGATAACACTAATAAACACTATCTGATGATTATTATTTATCTCAGGAAATGAAAGGCGCCTGGATTTCACAGTTGATTTCTGTTTAAATATGAATAAATATGTAAAAATGGATGAAAACATCACTGTCCCCTGTTTACTATTTTAATTTTCTTAAAAAGTATTTATTTTTATCTTGGAGCTGGAAATGTCCCCAGATTAGCTTGCAGAAATCTGGTCACCTTACACCAGGGACCATAGTCAAATGTTTGCCGGGGAGCCAGAACGGGCAACATCAAATCCTACCTGAAACTGCTGGCTAAGGATAAGGTTAAATACAGTAAGATTATTATTCACGCTGGTAGTAATGACACTCTGTTACGCTGATCGGAGGTCACTAAAATTAGTGTCTCTTCGGTGTGTAAATTTGCCAAAACAATGTCGGATTTTCTCTGGTCCCCTCCCTGATCTGACCAGTGATGACATGTTTAGCCGCATGCAGAGGCGCACCTTGTCAACAGGCAAACCAAGCAACTGCTTGGAGCCCCGAGCCGCTGGGGGGCCCCCGAGAGCCAGCTACTGTACATCCGGTAGATAAACAGCAACAGGCGAGCATGAAGTGGCAACGCTATAGTGACTGAGGAGATGCACAACTGCATTTAAAAATATCCGATTGGATGGAATGTTGATTGACATTGGCTTTGGCCAGTCAAAATCCAGCCCAGCCCAGCCCAGCCCAGGTGGATGACATCCCTTAATAAAAATGAACGTAGCCTAGCGAATGGGTGACGTTGTAGGCCTATCGTTCAGTAAATTGGAAAGCAATAATGTAACTAAGCTGAAGGAAAATGATTCATTTTCCATGTCTCAAGAGAGACTTTCAGGACTGGCGCTTATTTCTATAGAGTATAGCGTGCGAAGGTCTTTGGATCTGGAGGACTTAGTGTCTGCATTTGCACAAGCCAAGGCCTGTAAGCAGCAATTCTGGAAGCAGTATAGGACCTAGTGTTAATTTCGTTAACGAAAACTAAACGAAAATATTTTCGTCAACGCACATTTTTCACCAAACGAAGACGAGACGAAAATCCCCACTAATAAACAATAACTGGGAGTAAATCAGAAATCATTTTCGTGGACTAATAAAGACGAGACGAAAATGCAGTTCGGTAAATAAAGACTGGACTAAAATCTATGGACATTTTAGTTCACGAACAAAGACGAGACGAAAATTATATTATTTTCTGTTTTTTTCAAATCCTGTCTCGTCTCCTCCTCCTCCTCGTCAGCTCCCACACACCCACTTTCAAACCTGGAGCGGGCGCAGAGTAGCCTACTCCGGGACTCGGGAGAAAGAGGAGACGTGCTATATGGACACATTTTCGCTTTTAAGTGGAGAACAAACCCAAATGCTTGATTTTAGTGGAAGGGAAGGAATATGGCCACATGATAGCTGGAAAGAACACAACAAACCTGAAGAGACACGTCGCAGTTCACCACAAAGACATTACGGTAAGTTACCAGAAAGATTGGTGGTGATTGTTTATAATGTAACATTAAATCAACGGCTATAATATCCCAATGATAAACTAACTGATGTTGGCTAATTTTCATAGCATTTAGTATCCAGGCTGGCTACGTTACGTTAGCTTGTTAGCACGTAGCAACGGTAGCCACTTGTTGATAGCATTGTACACTATATTGCCAAAAGTATTTGCTCACCCATCCAAATTATTGGAATCAGGTGTTCCAATCACTTCCATGGCCACAGGTGTATAAATTCAAGCACCTAGGCATGCAGACTGTTTTTACAAACATTTGTGAAAGAATGGGTCGCTCTCAGGAGCTCAGTGAATTCCAGCGTGGAACTGTGATAGGATGCCACCTGTGCAACAAATCCAGTCGTGAAATTTCCTCGCTCCTAAATATTCCACAGTCAACTGTCAGCTGTATTATAAGAAAATGGAAGTGTTTGGGAACGACAGCAACTCAGCCACGAAGTGGTAGGCCACGTAAACTGACGGAGCGGGGTCAGCGGATGCTGACGCGCATAGTGCGAAGAGGTCGCCAACTTTCTGCAGAGTCAATCACTACAGACCTCCAAACTTCATGTGGCCTTCAGATTAGCTCAAGAACAGTGCGCAGAGAGCTTCATGGAATGGGTTTCCATGGTCGAGCAGCTGCATCCAAGCCATACATCACCAAGTGCAATGCAAAGCGTCGGATGCGGTGGTGTAAAGCACGCCGCCACTGGACTCTAGAGCAGTGGAGACGCGTTCTCTGGAGTGACGAATCGCGCTTCTCCATCTGGCAATCTGATGGACGGGTCTGGGTTTGGCGGTTGCCAGGAGAACGGTACTTGTCTGACTGCATTGTGCCAAGTGTAAAGTTTGGTGGAGGGGGGATTATGGTGTGAGGTTGTTTTTCAGGAGCTGGGCTTGGCCCCTTAGTTCCAGTGAAAGGAACTCTGAATGCTTCAGCATACCAAGACATTTTGGACAATTCCATGCTCCCAACTTTGTGGGAACAGTTTGGAGCTGGCCCCTTCCTCTTCCAACATGACTGTGCACCAGTGCACAAAGCAAGGTCCATAAAGACATGGATGACAGAGTCTGGTGTGGATGAACTTGACTGGCCTGCACAGAGTCCTGACCTCAACCCGATAGAACACCTTTGGGATGAATTAGAGCGGAGACTGAGAGCCAGGCCTTCTCGTCTAACATCAGTGTGCGACCTCACAAATGCGCTTCTGGAAGAATGGTCAAAAATTCCCATAAACACACTCCTAAACCTTGTGGACAGCCTTCCCAGAAGAGTTGAAGCTGTTCTAGCTGCAAAGGGTGGACCGACGTCATATTGAACCCTATGGATTAGGAACGGGATGTCACTTAAGCTCATATGTGAGTCAAGGCAGGTGAGCAAATACTTTTGGCAATATAGTGTATGTAAAGTTAAATTTATGCTAACTTGGATATGTTATACTGGCCGGGCAAGTATAGTTTCTGTTAAATTGCAAGTTTGATTAAAGCAGACAGACGTTTTAGGTTATCTAGGAGCAGCAAGTGAACTATAGTTAACAGAAAACACCTCGGCAGCTACACATGTGTGCAAAATTCTAAAAGGAACTGAAACTATTTATCAGGATAAGACAAAATAAAAATAATATGCCACACATAATTCAGAGCAACTTTAACCTAGATTTTCATATACAAAATAGTCATTGCTAGGGGAACCACTGCAGGGATGTCTTTATTTGGTGACATAAAATGCTGCTCTGTTTATCTGCACATTACTATTACAAGGACATTTGAATTGAATTGGCATCAATATTAATACAACCAAAATGCATGCACACCTAAAAATGTCTGCAATTTATTCCTGCATTAAACGATAGTTAGGTTGTTTGTATGAGTTTGAAATGGATTGTCAAATGTAGTTTTTATAGAGACTTAGTTTTTGTTAAGGAAAAAAGAGACCTATATGCTACTTATACACTTGGAATTCCTGTTATGCTGTGCATCTGTCCTGACATTGTATTAATTTCTGTTCCAGATTGAAGATACACCACCACCAACAACAACAACAACCTACCAGCCACCCAGAAACAATGACAGGCCAGCTAAAGCTGGAAGGAAAGCACTTTTGTTGTATCAGTTGGAGTTTTTTTTTTTTTTTTTTAACAACATTGACCTCAAATCTATTTATTTTATTATTCAATGTGAACTAGCTTTAAACAGCCAGCACTTGTGTAAAGTTCATAAGACACTTTATTTTATTTATTTGTTTCCTTTGCCAGGTGTGTTTTATTTGTTTTAATGCAAGCATTTTTGTTTGTGTCTTTGAACCTTAACAGTGTTCAAAATAAATATGCAAATATTGTCAGAACATCTTCCATGTCTGCATGTGTTCCTTAAAGGTACACTATGCAACCGGTGTTGATTTTCCAGTGAGGCTCCCTCCAGAGGGCGAAAGTAAAAGTGCACTGTCGTAAATATGCTCAGCTGTTCTCCTGGTTTCTCCGTCAAGCCAGGCGCGGTTGTTTTGAGCTTAGCAGCGAATGACTAATGCTGCGTTCACACTGGATGTAGCTGGCGCGACAGAAGCAGCGAGTTTACATGCAAAGGTCCCGCGGCGCGTTTTGAGCTGCAGGCGCTGCACGTCTGAGCGGCTGCAGCAGCGCGTCGGGTGCGTTTAACGCAGGGAGAGAGACACAGCGCTGATGATCACTGCTCTTAAACAGTTTATTGACGCCTAAATTAACTTAAAATGCAGAAATCTGCCGGCAGAATATGCAGTTTGGATTATTTAGATAAAAAACACCTACCAGCTGCCGCGGTGAACCGCTGCTGATGAAGGGATCCGACAGAAAAAATATTGAAGGCAGGATAATAATCTGGATGAACTGACGGCACTGATTACGTTTTCAGGTGTATTTTCTCACTTAAAAACATATTAAAACTACTTTATTCCCACTGATCACAGCAAATATAGCTGCAAGGCAGAGAAAGGATAGTGAAGCTCCGCCCAACGCGCCTCAGACACACTTTTGCAGCCAGAGCAGCAAAACTGCTTCAGCCGCGCGTCAGTACTAACTGGTACAAGCAGCAAAAATGAAGCAGCAGATGCGATTTTGCTGCGTGAACGTAGCATAACTGCACAAAGATTGCCACTGTGCTAGCAACGAGAATGCTTTTAACTGGGGGGTGTAGCAGTTCTCGCCGTAAAGCAAGACTGACTCTCACGAGACTTCTGAGCCTGTGGGTGCGGGTCGGTGCTCCTGCAGTTGCAAGTGCAGTATTTCCCCCACAGACCACCAGGGCGGCCGAGAATACCTTTGTTCAACCTGAAATGACTCATTTAGTCATCCATAACGTTATGGAACACATTAATTAACTGAAAAATGTTGCATAGTGTCCCTTTAAAATAGTGTTTTTTATCAAAAAGATGAGAGAAAATGTTCAAATAATTTTAGGAAATCTTAAAAGTTATCTGCTGACAAAAAAGTAAAAGGTTAAAATTATGTCCTGACTAAAACTAGACTAAAATGTTGACAGTTTTTGTTGACTAAAACTAAACTAATAAAATTATGTTTTCTTGGACTAAAATAAAGACTAAAATGCTCTGACTTAAGTCGACTAAAACTAGACTAAATAAAAATGCCATGATGTCGACTAAATGTGATAAAAACTAACAAACGATGCTGAAACTGGACTAAGACTAAAACTAAATTTAAAAATGGCTGCTAAAATTAACACTAGGACCCCAATAATTTCACTACACTTACTATACTTTATATTTTGTACAAAGTTTATATTGGGTTTTTAAAGTAATTTACTGTTTTTTTTTATTATTATACATTTATTTTAATTTATTAGTTTATTCTTTACTTTTATTATTTTATATTTTCCAAAATAACAAGGTTGTTCATGTTTAGAACATTTGGAATAAAAAAAGTTTTATTTAATACATTTTTCTTTGGTGTCAGATTATTTATAGCCTAACATAATGGTGATGAACACTGGTCAGGAGGGCCCCCTAGGATTTTTTGCTTGGGGCCCCCACAGACTCTAGAATCGCCTCTGCTTGCCCATGACCAAAATCTAATAAATTCAAAAAGATTCCATAAAGAGTAAATCATGATAATCTATTTAAAATTAATATAATTCCAATTGGGGAAAAAGTTAAAACAATTAAATGTGGTTTATTCAAAATAAGATCTGTTTCCTCAAAGGGTCTGCTAGTTAGGGACTTGATTTGTTCAATTCATTATTCAATCCAGTTTATTTATATAGCGCCGGTTCACAGCTCATGTCATCTCAAGGCATTTTACAGTTCACCAGATCATACAGTCAAATTGATTCAAAGTTTTCTATCTAAGGAAAATCAGTTAATTTCATCGACTCACTGAATTGAAGGCAATTCCTCACATTAAGCATGCTTGTAGCGACAGTGGAGAGGAAAAACTCCCTTTTAACAGGAAGAAACCTCCAGAAGAACCAGGCTCAGTGTGAGCAGCCATCTGCCGCAGCCGACTGGGGTTCAAGGAAACAGAAGCAGAGATACGAAAGGCAACTGTAAAAGGCGGCCCCGTCCAGGAAACACACAGCCAGGTGGACGAGCTCTGAGCTAGCTCCCATGCCAGAGGATGAAGAGAGAACATCCAGCCAGTCACAGTCAGAGAAACAGGACCACACTGAAAAGTAGGCCGATCCCAACATCTATAAACAGAGGTGTTAATGGCAGCCGCACAGCTGATATGTATATACATTTGGATGTCAATTTGCAATGATGGGTGTCAATGGGTTAATATCACCACTTTCACAATTTAATAAAAGAAACAGCCAATACTATTCAAATATGAAATGTAACAAGCACAGGTATAACCGAGACAAAGATTAGCGTGAGTGAGAATGCTAAGATCATTGAGGCAAGAAACCCAGTTAAGAGAACAATCCTCTACCTTATAACCGCAGCTCTGAAGCATTTAAACCATCAGGAGCCGTTCAAATTCAATATGCATCTAATTAACAGATAAAATGGAGCTTAAGCATGAAAATAATATATATATCACACTTACAAGAGGTGCTGATTATTTCCAACAAAACCCTTCTTCCTGTCTTTGTGCAGGAAGTCTTAGTATCTCCATTAAGGATCAGCCATTGAGGCCAGAAGAACTTTTAACGACATCAAATCTAAAATGCAGATTGTCGTTAGCTTAACTTGGCTGTAAATATTTTGCTCTAACTGACCAATCAGAGGACAGAAAATGCTGACAAATGTGTGGGCCATCTAGCTGCCCCCAAATCTGAAATATGATTGGTTGAAGAAAAAGTTTCTCACTAATATTGTTAGGTAACATCAGCCAGTACTGCTGATTCTGAAGAACCTGGGCAGATTTGATTGACATAGCAATGCACTAAGGCTGAAATCTGATTGGACAAAAAATACAGAGACCACATAAATGTAATGAAAGCAGCTCAGTAATCAAGAGAAACGCTACAAAATTAAGAGAATCAATTGTTTCGAATAAATTAATAAAGCTGGAAAGAAAAAAAATTAAAGTGTAGGTTGAGAATGTATGTTAGTGTTTCTGATTGATTTTAGGCCAGCAGAGAAGGCTTTGAAGGCCATCACAGCCGACCACTGGTCGTTACTATGCAGTTGTTTATCTCTTCTGTAATGGCAGCGCACTGTCATGAGGCGAGATATCCAGAATGTATGAGGTTACGTAATGGTATCTATTTTATTTTCTTTTGAATAAATACTGAACTTTTCAGAATGTTTTTAACCCTTGGTTACAGTAAAAAAAAAAGAAGCATTTTTTAAAAGTGTAGATCACTGATTTGCAGAAAGACAGATAGCAGGCAAGCAGTCAACTTCACAGCATTAAAGGTAAGAAAACTCTCTCTTTTGAGACTGATGCTATAAAGATTTAATTAGGGAACAACAAGGTAGAGGAAATTAAACTAATTAAAAACATTTATTATAAATAGCAACTAACTGTTGGTTTTCATGATATGATTATTTGTGTAATAACTTATTTGACTGCTTTCTGTGTAGTGGTACAGTTATAATTTAAAGATAATGTGTTTACTTTATCATGTAAAAGATAATGAATAACTAAACTGTTCTTCTTTGAGCAGGATAGTCGAAATAGAAAGAGAAAACATTGACATACACATCCAAGCAATGTCTCAAGCTCCAGTAAGTCATTCTGAGTTGAAACTTTTCTTATGAAGAACCATAATTTTGGTCCACATTAGGCATCAAAAGGGGTTTACACTATATTCAGTGGTGCCAAATAATTGATGGATTTTTCATTTTTGTTCTCTTACAGATGGAGATCAGTAATGTGGATGAACAACTTTGTGAAGGTCAGCAGCATGTGGAGAACAGAGACCTGGATCAGCTTAATGTCTCTGAGAAAAAACATCGCTGTGACCACTGTGGAAAGGGTTTTAAGAGGTCTTCCTATCTGAAAATACACCTGCTTATCCACACCGGCGAGAAGCCTTTCTTCTGCCATCAGTGTGGGAAGCAATTCCGCCTGAAAGGAGATTTGAATCGCCATCTGCTTATCCACACCGGCGAAAAGCCTTTCTGCCATCTGTGTGGGAAGCAATTCAGGCAGAGTGCACATTTGGATGACCATCTACTCATTCACACTGGCGAAAAGCCTTTCATCTGCTATGAGTGTGGAAGGTGATTCAGGCAGAGTGGACATTTGGATCAGCATCTGTCCATCCACACTGGCGAAAAGCCTTTCGTCTGCCATCAGTGTGGGAAAAGCTTTGGTCGTAAATCTAAACTGAAAAGACATCTACATATCCACACCAGAGTCCCTACATGTGCAGGAGGTGTGGAACAAGCTTCAGACCAATTAAATCTGTGCAACATCATCTGCAAATTGACAACAAGACAAGAAAATCCTACCATAGCAGTGGCTTCACTTTCTGTTTGGTTCTCATGCTTCTCCTTATCTGAGACCAAAGCTTCACGTCTTTAATAAAATTCACTTGCATTCAAAGATTTTTATATTTCTTCCCTTTGCAGCTATAGTTCTGATTAAAAAAAAAACTTTAAAATGAGTACATATTCCTCCATTTTTAGCTTCCTTTTAATGGCTTCCTGTTAAATCCAGAATTATAATGAGTAGATAATGGAAGACCCAGATTCAACCGGAGCAAGAGACGTTTAAACAGTTTATTGGAATGAAACTGGCACTGGTTGGGAGAGATTCACCAGAATCAGCAACTAGAACTCAGAATACAGGTCAGAGATCCAAAAGACACTAAGACAGGTCCGATAGGGGTCAGGCAGGCAGGCAGGTTTACAGAAATACTCGTAATAATCTGACACTAGTCACTGGTCTGACAGCTGGTTATACAGTTAGGTAAGAGGGAAAATCTGATGCAGGCTGAGTGGAAACAGGGCAGAGCTGACAGGTGTGTTGAATCCTGAATCAAACCAGCACTCATGCCAGGAATCATGACAAGAATAGAATTCAAAATCCTCCTTCTCACCTATAAAGTCCTAAACAGCCAAGCTCCATCTGATATTAGAGATCTGATTGTTTCTGGTGTCCCAAACACTCACTTCTCTCAATCTGCAGTGGTTCCTAGAATTTCTAAATGTAGAATGGGAGGCAGATCTTTTATTTATCAGGCTCCTCTCCTGTGGAACCAACTAGCAGTTTTAGTCTGAGAGACAGACATCCTGTCTACTTTTAAGACTAGGCTCAATACATTCCTTATTATAAAGCTAATAGAGTGGCTCAGGTAATCCTGATCTATCTCCATGGTTATTTTGCGATAGGCTTAGACTGCTGGAGGACATATGCTGTGTTCAAATTCAGTGGCTGTCCCCAGAATGACAGTTTCCTGAGACAGCAACTCTAAATACACATGTAATACATAATCAAAAGTTATTTACACATATAGTAAAAAAAAATGACTACAATCCTTAGAGTAGACTTAAAATGTAACACAAGGACAGATATTCATGGATTATAGCATGTAGTATTTCAACAAAGTGCAGCTTGTGCTGAAATGGTCTGGAAGTGTAGTGGATTTTTAGGAAGGATGTTTAGCTACTGACACAGAAGAATGAATGACCAGATAACAATAATAAACACTATCTAACGATTATCATTTATCTCAGGAAATGAAAGGCGCCTGGATTTCACAGTTGATTTTTGTTTAAATATGAATAAATATGTAAAAATGGATGAAAACATCACTGTCCCCTGTTTACTATTTTAATTTTCTTAAAAAGTATTTATTTTTATCTTGGAGCTGGAAATGTCCCCAGATTAGATTGCAGAAATCTGGTCACCTTAAGTAATGCTCTTTGACAAACATGGATGTCTCTGGCACATTCAAATAAAAATGACTCTTAATTGAAAACGCTAATCATATATTATCAAAAGTATGTAATACTTTCATACTTAAAGTACTTTCAGAAGTTTGTATTCTGAATGTAACTGGACTTTTCCTTAAAAAAAAAAAAAAAAAAAATATATATATATATATATATATATATAATTTTTTTTTTTACAGAAAAAGGCTTTCCTGTAATGTCTTGACTCTGACACGCAAAGCATTTTTTTTTTATTTTTACATTATTCTTTAATGTTAGATTTATTCATAACTATATAATTTTCTATCACCTGAAGTCTCAAAATGCTTGTTTTGCTTGTCAGGATGAGCGATATGTAGATGCATGCTTCTGAAACAGGAAGTAGGTCTTTTTTCATGATATACAGATAATCTGGAGATATTTTCAGGCCTTTATTGTTTTTCTTTTGTGTAGAAAGTGTTTGAAAGTGTTGTGTGTAGGCTTCTATTTAGGGGCCATTATCATCTCCAAAGAGGGAAGATTTGACAAAAAGCTCCAGTCAACCCAACTGTGTGTGTTTGTGTGGCTGTTGTGTTTATGTAGCATGGGTCTGGATTGCAAAATGAAGAAGCTGTTTACGTCTCTGGGAAACTAAAAATAAGTTAGGACTTATCTGTGCTGACCTTTTCTTCTCAGGCCCTCACACAGGGCGTGCTCACCTGAATGTATAACAGCTGAGGTGAACTGCCTTTACCTTTATCTAGTTTAGCACATGGTGAGACCAGTAATGTAATTCTAAAGACCTATTTGCTTTAGGAATTGCTGTTTTTTATGAAAACATATGCACATTTTGTTACATTACAGCCACACACTTCCATAAATTTTACTCTGAATTTTTCCGATAGACCTAGGCCTGTCATAGTAACAAATTTTGCTGGACATTAAATTGTTAGACTTGGACTTAGAAAACGTTTCAGACATTACTGCTATACACTGCAAAAACAATCTAGAAATAAATAAAACTTTCTTAAATTAAATGTATTTACCCTTAATTTGAGTAGGTAAATGAAATAATTTACCAATTGAATTAATATTTTACTCTTAAAATAAGATATTTATATAATAAGCACTTGAAATAAGACAATGTAATTGTGTTTTCTTATTTTAAATGTAAATTGTCTTGTTCCATTGGCAAGATGTCTATTTTACCTCCTCAATTTAAGAACAAATGCACTCATTTTAAGAAAAAATTACTTATCTAGATTTAGATTTTTCTCCAGTGTATGCAATAGTGTTGTCATTCACTGCAAAAACGATCTAGAAATAAGTACAAAAATTCTTGAATTAAGTGAATTTACTCTTAATTTGAGCAGGTAAATAAGATCGTTTGCCAATGGAATGAGTATTTTTACTCTTAGAACAAGATAATTAGATAATATGTACTTGAAATAAGACAATGCAGTTATTTTTTCTTATTTTAAATGTAAATTTTCTTGTTCCATTGGCAAAGTGTCTCACTTACCCCCTCAATTCAAGAAAAAAATTACTTATTTAAAAAAAAGAATCACCTATTTAGATTTACATTTTTTGCAGTGTTCGCTTTAAATCCAAAGGGTTCTTACACTTTATCTGTCAGGAAAAACGATTCTATTCCTGTCTTTTGCTATTTTAATTTGCATTTTCTCTATTCAGTTGTTCGTATCTTTAGCATAGCTAATGAAATGAAAAGGGGAAGGGTGGGTGGAGATCAAGGAGAGACTCTACAATAGAAAGAGGAAGAGTGAAGGAAAACAAACAAGCATGCAAACATTAATTATTGAGCTTATCTACATTTATCATAGACTTAATTTTTATCATGCAAGGGATTAATTTATTTTTTACTGTGACAGGCCCAGATAGACCAAAAAAAAATAAATATTTCTGAAATTGAAGGAAAAAAATTTTTTTTCTGTTTTTACAAATACAAATTTACAAGTGTTTGCCTTCGTCCCAACAGAGTCCATAGCTTATCACATCAATTGAAGATTTGCACAAAACCTTTTGGGTTTCTTTTTTAGACTTTTTCTCTCTTTTTCACACTTACAAACCTCTTTTTCTGAATCAGATTGATGTAAAGCCTCTTTGAAGAGCAGATTTTAAGTCATCATTTTCAAATTTTCAAACTGACAAAGGTCTGGACTTTGATTAGGCCATTCCAGCACATCCATTTTTTTTTCAATCATAATTTTTCTATTGTAGCTTTGCTAAATATATGCAGTCATTGTCCTGTTTGATGCTGTTTCGTACACTAGTCTCTGGACTTTTACACCCTCCGACAGGTTTCTGTATTTTCTTTTTGTCCCTTTTGCCATTAAGTCCTACAAGCCTACTGATCAAAATATTCCCCAAGATTGTAATACAGCTCATTCTTTAACTGTGGGGAAGGTTTATAAAGGGTGAATTGTTGGGTTAGTTTTCAATCACACACTCTATTTTTGAAAAAGCATGAGAAAAATTTCATTACCAAAGGAACTTCTTTCTCATCGCTAAAGGCAAACGACAAATAGGAGCTTTTCATGGTTTCCTCTCAAAGTTGCCTTTCTTTTCACAACTTCTCTGTAATGCCTTGGTTTGTAAGGTTCACTGCTATAGTGCGGTTGTCAGTAGAGTCTCACACTCGAGACGTTAGACTGGGCAGCTCCTGAGAAGTTAGCAGGCACCCATCCTCCAATTTTTCTAAAAATGTAAACCATCCTTTTTAACGTCAGAGACTTTGAGGAAGAAAAGAAGCTCCATAAATAAAGCTTGTGTTTCATATTTCAATCACCAGAGAGTGGTCAATGATGTCATGTAGTGGTATAACAAAAAAGGGGATATAAAAAAGATCCAATATTATTTTCCAAATGAAAGTATATATTTTGATTTTACTAAATAAAGTGCTAGAAAATAATAAAATCAAACTATGCTCTGAAAATAACCTTTTGGCTTGATATCTGTGCAAAAAATCTAAAACCTTGAGAAACCTTCATAGCCACAGGCTTCATCAGTAGAACAGCAATGCTGTCTCTCTGGGTTAGGGCTTGGACTGTTTTTTATTATTTTTTTATGTTGTGTTCATTAAAAATGTTGGTTAAGCTACTGTTGGTATTTATGAAGGTAGATTCTTCTTCTCTGTATTTAAGTTGAAAATGCTCAGGATTGTCATTGTATTTCTTTCGTATATTCTAATCAGCAATATGGACCAATTCATCCATTACCAGTTAAAAAAAATCCATCGATTCTTCATGGATCATATTAGACTGGTTGCCAGGGTAACAAATCCAGGAGGAAAACTTAGACATAATTCTCCCAAGCTCACACTGGGGGATCCCAAAGCATTCCGGGCCTGAAACGATATGTTGCATCTATAGAGTTGTTGGTATAACTCAGTATCTCCTCCCTCTGTGACATACCTGGGAAGTGAAAGGCAGGCACCCAGGGAATCAGATGCACAGAGGACCATGAGTCTCTTTGCTTAATTTTCTTAATAATTGTCTGTTAGTTTGGATAGGGGCATTTTTTTTTGTAGGTTTAAAATCATGTTATACATTGTTCACCACAGAAGCCTTCGCAGAAACCATGGTTAAACCTAGATTTAATACACATGGGCAGATATTGGTTTTGAATCATGTGATGTCTGAAGACCACTGATTGCATTGGACTTTATTCATTATAGTTAAAAGGGGCTGAATACAAATGAACACCACCCTTCTGAGTTTTAATTCGGAAAGATATCTGACAAAATATTTAAGAGTTTTTTGCAAGGCACTGCATACAGTGCAGATGTTGCTTGAATAAGGAGAATATGTTTGGTCTTCAGACTTGATCTTATCAACTCTGAAATGTTGCAAGGGGATTCATTTGAGTTTTTTCTTTCTTTTTTTCGCAAAGTCATTAATTAGTCATTCATAAAGCTATTGATGATTAATCCATGAAGTGGGAGGGAAATTAAGTCTCCATTGCTTTTTTTTTTTATCAACCAGAGGCCAGCTCTAGGTTGATAAACATGAGGCTCTCCCACACAGCACAGCTGGCTGGAAATGTCAAAGACTCCCTGCTGAGAGGAGAGCTCTGATAGATTCACTTTGTCCATCAGTACAGCAGCTCATAGAGCTGTTTTGATGGTTTCAATCTATTTTCTATAAGATGAGGGGCACAGAGTGTGTATGATGGCCCCTCTCTGCAACTCTCCAGTGAAAGCTTCGCTGCCGTTGGATATGATCGACTGAGCCCACAGAATCATAGGCTGCTGTTATCCCTGTCGCTTTTCTCAGCAGGATATCCTGTTGTCTGCTGACACTCTGGGTTTTACAGCAGGAGGGGATATCATTCAAAGCCGAATTACATAAGCATAATGTTTCAATAGCAGAGGAGCTTCAGGGTGGCAAATAGCATGTAACCTATTCCTGAATCAAACCAATTCATTTTGTTTTAAGGCTTGTGGCTTACATTTAGTAGATTATTTTACCACATATATCACGTATTCTGAATTGAATAACTTTGTTTCCCGTTTTAACTTTACACAAAAAAATGGGGGTATTGTTTTCTCATTTGAATACATGAAGTATCTCAATGAGACCCATGCATGTAAAACACAAATGAATGCAGCATGATTTCAAACTATCAGATTACCAAACAGAAATAGGCTAAATGAGTCTTCATCCATGAGGAATGGTACTAATAAATTAAGACTTCGTTTCAGTCTTTGATAGCTAATGGGTCAAATGTTGGGATCGATCTGTAAACATTATGGACTGAAACAAATGCATTTTGTAGGTAATTTGCAGCTAAGAAGTACATTTTATGAATTTTAAAGATATTGATACAGTATAATACAACTATAACGATAATGTAGCCATACATTATATACAGTGTGCGAAATACCTGTCAATCTCCCTGCCATCTCCCGAATGTTGTGCAATACCGATCTAAATTTTCTCAATATGCAGTAGGGCTATAACATTTCAAAGTCAAAATCAGAGGACTTTTCTCATTCACCAACAGTGAAACAGATAAAATGCACAGGCACAACAGATAAGATCAGTTCCTAACACTAAAATTTAAACATTCAATTTCACAATAAAATATAAAATGTACAATATTATAAAATATGCAATACTTATGCTAGTGCAAAAAGGCAGATGGTAATGGCAGCAGAAAAATATTATTATTATTATTATTATGTAAGATATAGCATTTGTATAAGTAACAGTGCAAAATAACAGTAAATAAATATAGTATTAATAGTAGTGCAGGAAACAGTTTGTCCGGAGTGATTTTTTTTTTTTTGAGGGGGGTCAGCTTCCTGACAGCTTGGTGGGTGAAGCTTTCTGTGAATCTGGTGGAGCGGGCGAGAGCCTGAACAGACAGTCAGTCTATGAAAACACACGCACAAAGACTGTCTGTCTCTTTCATGCACGCACCTGTCCTGCTTTAATCCAGTTTCTGACGAATGGAACTGGATCGAATTTGTCCAGAGGAGGTCTGTTGAGGTCCACAAACAGGAGTGAAGACCTGCTGTCTTCGTGCAATCTGTTCCGCGTTGCCCGTGTTATTAACTGCGGAAAAGCACATAGCTAATTTGCATACGCGAACAGGATTGGCTGCCTCCACTTGGTAAAGAACAGAACATATTTGAGAATAAAGGTTTTGAATTTTAATACTGGACATGTTGAGCTTAAAAACATTTTAGTGACCATTAGTGACAAATAAATATTTTATTTAAAATTTTTTTCACACAATTAAGACCCCTTTAAATTTTGCTTTTGAGGCTTTCAGGGGGTCTCATGGGTTAATCGGGGGGTCGAGCCCCCCCATATTTCGCACTCTGATTATATATATATATATACATATATATATATATATATATATATATACACTCACCGGCTACTTTATTAGGTACACCTTTCCAACTGCTCGTTAACACTTAATTTCTAAGCAGCCAATCACATGGCGGCAACTCAGTGCATTTAGGCATGTAGACATGGTCAAGACAATCTCCTGCAGTTCAAACCGAGCATCTGTATGGGGAAGAAGGGTGATTTGAGTGACTTTGAACGTGGCATGATTGTTGGTGCCAGAAGGGCTGGTCTGAGTATTTCAGAAACTGCTGATCTACTGGGATTTTAACGCACAACCATCTCTAGGGTTTACAGAGAATGGTCCGAAAAAGAAAAAACATCCAGTGAGCGGCAGTTCTGTGGACGGAAATGCCTTGTTGATGCCAGAGGTCAGAGGAGAATGGCCAGACTGGTTCGAGCTGATAGAAGGGCAACAGTGATCAGTTGATTCATCAGCAGAAATACTGTATAATTTTAGTTTTGAGCAGCCATTGACATTCTCTACAAGATTTCTGTGAAGCAGCGACAGCAATCAGCAAGGATACAGTAATAAAAAATAAAAACTGTTGGGATCTGGAGCTGTACCACCTTCCTCCAGCAGAGTGCGCCGTGGGTCTCCTGGAGCTGGAGTCTTCCAGCACACCTAAGACGCATCTACTCATCAAGAGACCTTCCCTTTATAACCAGCTGCCAGACCTTGCTTCGACACCGCAGTGTTGACCTTAGTTTGGTTAGCAACCTGAGCCTTGAAACTGAAGAATCTTAGTTGTCTCTTGAGAGAGATCAGATTCTAACTCTCCTCTGTTTTTGCCTCACAGGAAACCTGTCTCTAGCCTGAAGCTCTGGATGAGCTTAACCTGCCAAATCTGCCCTGGTGAGCCAACCTGAAGATTCCTATGTGGATTCCCCTGCTGCTCTTAGTGAAGAGCTGGAAACTCTGATCAAGGTCTGCCATTCAAAGTCAGAAGCTAGACGCTGCAGCTGCTCTTGAACTCTGCTGAACAAACAGTCTCTGGACCCAACGGTTCCCTCTCTCTCTCAAAGAGAAGCCCGGACTCAGTCAAGGTATTATCCTGAATTATCAAAGACTCATAACTCATCTGCCTGCCTTCTAATCAAACTATCTTCTCTGCAGACTTCAGTGAACCAGCCCGGACCAGTTTCTGACCCAGTACAATATCTTGTGTTTTGTGAAACATTCAATAAACTCTGTTAAACTTTTACCCAGCCTCTGTTGTGTTCTGCATGTGGGCTAAGAACCTTTAACCCATCATGACAAAAACATATTCATAAATCACTTGTGTACTTTAATTCTTGGAGTTAATTTGCTGTTTTATCAAGTATTGGCAGTGTCATCAATGATTCACTCAGGTAGTCATCAAGTAATTTTGCTAAACTTTGCTGTCATCTCTAGCTGATGCTGCTGTAATGTTTTTTACATTCAGTTTACAATTTCAAACACAGTGTTCATGTATAGTTATTAGATTCAGTTATTTTATAGATTTGGTGTTAAAACGCAGCATCACTATATCGTTTCCCTCCAGAATTGCATTACGTTTTGCTTTCGTTCACAGTCGGACCAAAGAGGCTTTCTTTGGTCTTCTCCATCTCATCCCGAAGATTATCAATAGGGTTAATGGTTTGGGGGCTGTGGTGAGCAAACCAAGTGTGAAAATGATGTCTTGTGCTCCTTAACCCATCTGGTTTAAGCCTGGTGCATGGTGGTAATGTCATGTTGGAATATGTCCATGCCATCTGGGAACAAGTTCAGTGATGGAAAAATCTTATCTCTCTCTTTTTTCTAAGGTATTCAGCTCACTTCCTTTAATGATTCTCATTCATAACCTTTCTAAATATAGACCTGACAAGCTGCAGCAACCTCAGATCACAACACTGCCCTCAGTGACTTGTACAGAAAACACTAGTTATGAAATCTGCACCATTTCCCGCATTGCTGTTCCTACTCTGATCCACACATCTCTCCAGAAAATGATTATCTGGACCCATAATCTTCTTCGATAGCTCTTGAGACCAAATGTTTAATTTCTTTAGCAAATTAAAGTGTTTTACTCTAATAAGTGCCACAAAGCTTTTCAGTCCCCATCTATGTGTTATATGTTTGTGATTATCTGCTTCTTTCACTATGCCATATAGTCGTGTTGTTTTCCCTTTAATTTCCCTATTCTTGTGATTGACAAAATGATAATAAGTAAAGATTTGTTTACAACAAATTCAGTTCTAACTGATGGTGGGGATAACTGAGATTAATATGTATTGTAGTAGGTGTAACAAAGAATTAGGGGGGACAAAAGGTTGCTCTGATCGCTTCTACTGGATTGGCCAAGGGGGTCATCTCGGAGGTGTTAATGCTCGTTAGGGGGTTCTGATGGGTACTTAACTCCTTCTTCAGAGTAGTTTCAGACATATGCCACACTGGAGTGTGAATAATCTTAGGGTGAGTGGGAGGTGAAGCAGAGATACAAAAGGTTACTACCAGGGAACACAAAGACAGACAGACGAGCTCCCATGTCAGAGGATGAGAACACATCCAGCTTGTCAGAGAAACAGGGCTTCACCGAAAAACAGGCCAAGCTCCAACATCTGCAAACAAAGGTGTTGATGACTGCGGCTCATATTTCTCTGTCACAAAAAGAATGAAGACAGAAAGAAGGGCTGAAAGGATGGATTTTTACCACAAATAAGACAATATTTCCCTGTCATTGCAGTTTTTAAACACATTCGACAGTCTTACACCGTATTTTAGCGGTTCCTGCCATCTCTTAAAAGGTTACCTAGGTTGAGTCATGCAGAAAAAAAATCTAACATTCTTTTACAATATATATATATATATATATATATATATATATATATATATATATATATATATATATATATATATATATATACATATCTTCAGAATTATGTATTGAATAGAAGGAAATGAGAAGCTGCTCTTGGCGTAAAAAAAGGGTTAATTAACTTTTTACCAGTTGAAACCTTTACATTGATGCAAACATTACTCAATGGGATTGTCTCATGTGCTGGTTTTATCAAATCCAGTCATTAAATGTATTTATTATGCTTGCAGACAGCGGCGTAAAAAAGCAATATAGTCATGTAAAACCTTTAACATGCAATATTAGAATTTCTTAAAGACTTTTCTTTGGGTTTGTAATGAATGAAACTTTGAAGGCCAAACTTTTATCAAGTCAACTAGGCGTCATGTTCTCAAAGTATAAAATTACTTTAGAAAAGCTTAAAAGAAAAAGTGCACTCCTGAAATTAGGATTGTGTGAAATGGACTTAGATTGCGGAGGATGATAATTGTTATAATAGTGGTCTTTGGGGCTGTAAACTGTAAAACATTTTATCTATCTGAGCCTTTCGTTTAAGAGTTACCTCCAATTACAGTCTGACCCATAAAAAGGGATGTTTCAACCAGGTAAAGCAGAACTCTATTGCTCAGCATAAAACCCATGAATAATTGAATTCAATAAAGCCGCTGGCCCCAATAACTTAAAACGTCCTTGCATTCCTTTTTTCATAATTTTGAACTATTTCGCGATTTCCAAAGTGTGAGACATCATTGTACAGCTCTGCTCATCTTAAATAATCAATTTTTTAACCTCTCACCTAGTTACATCACATCTAACATGAAGGAAAGGTGCATGGGAGAAGAGGCTGCTCCATTAGCGGGTGTAATTGGAGTGTCTGAGTGCTGCAGCGCACCAGATGAAAGGTAATCACAAGGTGTGTGGTCTCTCAGCAGAGGTGTAAAAAGAAAGTTCAGCTCTTAGGGCAGCCGTTATTGAGAAAAACCTTCACAATCTGTGGGATAACTCCTCTTCTCCATTAGTTAAACTTCAGAGTAGTTTTGTTGAAACATTAGGTAGAGTCACAGCCTATGTTCACAATACAGCTCTGGCAGGAAATCTGCACACGCTCATCATGTCCAGGGCTGTTGCAGGTAGGTAGCAAGGCCCTGCTCTTTGATATGGATGCATAATTACGCATGAATGAAGATGGATTTGTGCTTGACCCATTTTAGCATCTACACCTTTCAACAAAGCCAGGATTAGGGTTAAGGTAAATGTGGAGATATAGGCCATAAATATCAACAGCCTATAAGCCATTATTGTACAGAAATGACTGTTGCTGGCCTCATCCTTTTGGAGGCTTTGAAAATGTTCAAAACAGCTATTTTTTTCACTTCCGCTTTTAATGTGGTGTTTTAAGCTTGCCATCTGAGCCCTATACCCATACTGAGAGTTGGACAGAATATTAGGTACAAGGGAAAAGCCGCAGGGAGAAAATAAAGCTGCAAACACTATTTCTGTAACCTTTTGCATGTAGATGAGAAAAGCATAAACCAGGGTTAATCTGTGAATTGTTGCTATTTATGTGAAAAGGGGAAAAAATCAACAGTGCAGCAGTAGCTCAGGTCAACACAGTCACTTTCTTTTTTACCTCTTAATATCTCCTGCTTATGCAGCTCGGAACAATTCCTATTTTTATGGTCTAGAGTCAAGAAGCCTACTGTATGTTTTATCCATCTCCACACATTATGGTCAAAACTGTTTTGACTTTTACCTTCAATTAGGTGCTACAGAGCACTGTATGCAAAACATGGCTGCCACATACATTTTCTTTACCCTGGAAAGTCCCTCTAAAGATTATTTAAAAATCAGTGCCCAACTTCTCTGCTGGGGATTAACACAATTGATATTTAAAGTATTTTGTAACAACCCTGCATAAGTATGTTTGTTTTAAAACTTTTTTTAATCAAATGTAATATTTAAATCTCTGTACATTGAGAACAAAGAATATAAAGCTGATACTGTTTACCAAAGTCTCATATTACCAATCCTCTCCAAATGTCATTTAGATCGTCCACGAATGCTACAATAAAGTCTAGTCATGCCTAACTCATTGAAATTCCCTGAGGGATGATAGTTTGGGTCCAAATGTAAAAAAAAAAACTATTTCTTTGTTCTAAGATAACAATTGAGAAAAAGAATAAACAAACTATAGTTCAAATAATTTTGTGGCGACAAAGAGGGTGAGCTAATTTGAGCTAAGTAATTTCCATTTATTTTAGATTAGTGCATTCAAACTTCCATCCAAATTTTGTGTTTAACAATTTTTAAAGTTGTACATGGAATAAATATTCATGACCGGAAAAGAAAGGATTAAAATATGTTAATATAAAGTTTAAAAAACAACATGAAATTTGAGTTTACATAGAGAAATTAATCTTCTGTATTTTTTTTTTTTTGCTGAAAATTAGCTTTTTCAACTACTTTGTACGATCTACCTAAGATATATATTTTCATATGTTTTTTGGTTATGTA
Source organism: Cyprinodon tularosa (assembly GCF_016077235.1). Classification (NCBI taxonomy): domain Eukaryota; kingdom Metazoa; phylum Chordata; class Actinopteri; order Cyprinodontiformes; family Cyprinodontidae; genus Cyprinodon; species Cyprinodon tularosa. The sequence continues at coordinate 2,265,517 of NW_024039651.1, forward strand.
AGCCAAAAGGGTGCTTATAATGAGAGGTTGTTTATCTATTGAATAATCTGATTCAAAACTTTTCCCTGGTTATAGTTTTTGTTCTATTGAGAAGTAAACAACAGTTGTGCTCCTGCCTCTGTAGAATTAATTATATCCTTGGTCTAAACCACTGAACAAATGCCTCCTTCCTTCTCACCATCCGTCCTTTTCATTCAGACTTCATAGAGAAAAAATGAGCAACGGAAAAGGACTGGAGTGTGTTTACAGCACTGGACAGCCTCTGCCATACTTCTGTGTCAGACATTCTTGCGTTCTTCTGTCACGTCAAAAGGAGCTGGTAGAGCAGCTAACTATGCAATTAAAGCCAAGGACAAAAGCATGGTTCCCAGTGTGAGCAGCGGAGATGGGATAATGATCACTAATTAATCATGCACCGGGGTCATGTGGCTCATCTCCTCACTCTGACACTGGAGCGCTCTGACTCACTTCCCGCTCTAGGCGCCTCATAGTATCCACGCCGAATAAAAAGCCAACCTCTGGTGTTTTACAAGTTAAATCAGGGATGCAAATGTGTTATTTGCTTAGGGAATAAAAAGGGGTATTTGTACAATTCTGCCTATTTAGTAATTATCCCCCATTTATATTTAACAATAGATCTTTATGCATCATATGCTTTGTGCCTGATATTAGAATTAGAATAAAACCAAAACAATGTAAAAATATCAAGAGGAAAAGCCCAGAAGAAGAAGCAGCAATATTTTTAAAGCAAAAACAGCTTATAAAAATACCTGCTTTTTCTTTTTTTAGTAAGTTTATGAGAAACACTATATGTATGTTAGGACATAAATGCTGCGTGGAAGATCCAGACATCAGTACACAGATGTAAGCTGAACAAGATACAGGGACTCTGTGCATACTGAATATTTAAACAAGAAAGAAACCATTACCTCGCCCGAATACAAATAAACAGTTGGATATACTTTCAACATTCATTTTTCTTCTGGTGGAGTCTGTCAGAATGCCATATCTTAACCAGATAATTCTCCTAATATTTGTTAACATATAGTGTCTTTGTAAACAATGTCTTTACCTGATCAGTCAGGATAATCCAACTCAGACTGTCAAACTTTATCAGTTAGATTCATGTTTTTGATGCTAGGTTGCATTTTATAGCTTGCTAATATTCAGTCAAAGGTACTCCAAAGCTTTAGTCTCAGGATACATACAAGTATGCAGAAAATGTATTGCTCTTTAATTATTTAATTATTTATCTTAGTTAGATTTGAACCTTGTTCAAACAAAATACATGACATTATTATAAAAATGGACATTTAGATTTATCTCTCAAGAATATATGCAAAGGATAATGGATGGTTATCTCAGGTGCTCACCAGCCCACTGACCAGGCAATATACACCCAGATCAGGCCACCAGATAATAGACTTTAAAATCCTTCTGTTATTCTATAAATCACTGAATGGATCAGCACCTCAATACAAAACAGATTTGTTGTAAATGTACAGTATCTTCCTCAGAGACCGCTCAGATCTTCTAGTTACAGCCTACTCTGTACGTACACCCAGAACTAGAACCAAACATGGAGAAGCATGTAAAAGTGCTGAAAGCTATTTTAAGGTCTTTTAATGCATGCATGTCTTTGCAGATCATTTTTTGTTTGCAGCACGTATGTACATGTATTTGTTGTAGACTTTCCTAGTCTCTGTTTCTGTGACTGTAGCATTTCTCTTTTGCAGTGTTTTATTTACATGTTTCAAGTGTTTGGGTGTTAGCCTAATGTTTATGTTTGCAGTCATTTTCATTTCCCTCCCTGGTGCATTTGGATCTCTCAACCTCCATAGTATATCATTTGTGGAAAAAAAATGTAAACATTGCATAGACATTTACTCTGTCTTCTACTTTCGAGTATTTTCTCCTTTTCCTCATCAGCACAAAAGGTGCATAAACCATGCAAGTATTTCTCACAAAGGTTATGTCATTCAGTAAAATTGTAATTGAATAGTTTTTACGTTATGCTTTTAGGTAAGCTAAAAGTTTAATTAGTGAAGTTACTACTTTTCCTCAAGGGTGAAGCAAGTTGGGTTATATGACAAAGCCTTTATGTATAGTTGATGTAAAAAAATAGATGCAGTTGGGACTATGTTGTAGCTTCATCTTAGCTTTCTTAATTAATTACAAAATATATATTTATTTTAATTTGTGATCAGGATACAAGTTCAGAACCCAATAAGAACCACCTAGCTTACTAGCTTGGAATGGAAATAAACACTTGTCCACAGTACAGTGCAGGTTTTGAGCAAAAAAACTACTTTTTTATTTAAACATCAAGACGGTCTAGTTACACAATTATGGATTAATTTCAGATTAATCTCTTTATAAGCCAGATGGGCATTAGAGGCAACAGAAAATCCTTAAAGTGTGTCATGGGGGTAAGCCATGTCTTTAGATAAGTACCCTGCACACAACCTACACCAACAAACAGTGATTAAAAACCTATTTTTATTTTGTTTCATCTAGCCAGCTTAGAGAACCGTGTTACTCTATTTATGTTGTACTCTACTGTGATTGTGATGATTCTGATGTTGTCTGAGTTACTTAATGTTTTTAGCAAATAGTACGAAGTATCATGTGTTGTTTGTCCCCACCCTACCTTCAGGTGTTTTTTTAAAAGTTAAATATCAAACTAAGGAAGGATGCATTCAAAGTCCTACGTAGACACAGTGCATTTGATCTTTAGAAAAGAGAACAAATGCATGAATATATAACCACACTATATAGATCTATGTATATCTCCTTTTCTTAATCTATAATCCATACTTTTGACATGTCGTTTTTTTAAAATATTTACTTACTTACTTAATTATTTACTTACTGAAAGGTTTCACCCATAAAACAGTAAACCTGAGTGCACATTGCACAAAAAGAGAGATTTGCACTGGTAATGTTGTGATACAGGGGATATAAGTACAAAAATGATCTGAATAAACTACATTAAAAAAAGATAAATATGCTAAACCTTATGTCTTTTGATTAATTTAAAATACAATACCACCAAGTAAAATCCCATGTATTAGATATTCAGAAAGCTGTTTCACTCCCTTATATTTGTTAGGGATTTTTGAACAGCTATTCAAAGTTTTTCTTTGCGTTTTTGAGTCATGTCCAGGTAAATTTGCTGCTGGAGAGAGTTGGATCATGTCAGAAATGGTGCTAGAACCTACACTGCCAACTAATCGAGATGCATAAGTATCCCAGGCACAGCAGTTGTTTTGAGGGTAGGTTAAATTAAAATAATGAATCTGTTGGTCTTCTTTATTATTCTACCGTATTTGTACAACACATCTATACCACTTGCAATGAGTTTTCTTGATGCATCAGGTTTTTTTTAGACTTTTGAACGGTTTGTGACACACTGGAGCTTTGGTGGCTCCTGGCTTGTTGCTGAGCATCTTAACCCATTTTCACAAATGATGGGAAGAGATTTGGTTGAAACTCAGTTTTCAAACAGAAAAAAATATCCCACAAAAACGTCTTTACCAATGATAATTCCAGGTAAACCTAAAATAGATGCTGTATAGGATTTGTTTGTTTGCGGTTATCATTTGATGCAGCTTTAAGATAAATCAGGTCTGATCTGTTTGTATTTTTCGATGTTTTAAGAGTTCATTAAGCTGATTCAAGAAACTTGTATTGTCCTTTTATTCTGAACACAATGCAATAAGACCCATACAGAGTTGGATTTGAGTAGATAATCCTTACTTAAATACATTTAAACTAACTTCAAGTGTTTTCTTTCATTGAGATATATCTGCTTTTCATCTGTGATTTGGGTACGGTTGTTGACTGCTGAGAGTTTTGAACATATTTTGCTTTTAATTAGCTACTGACTTACAAAGTCTGATAAAAAATAAGTTTAATGTAAAGATGTGGCTTTTTGCATGAACTTAACTTTTGCATTGCTCAGAAACACAAATATATTCTGTCTTTTTCTCTTTCCTTGGCTTTCTCATCTCAGTTTGCTGTCCAACTGGGGAGCCTGACATTTGATAGTTGAGGGCTGCTTTCATAACTACTGACAGTTTGACAAGCTATCTGGTTTGCTCTGATCCATACCTCCAGGCATTATAATGTGGGAATCAGATCAACAATGGTGTAGAAAGAATGCAAGATTACAGCACTGGTTATCTTTGCATATGAAAATGTGTTGACTTCATGACACAATGTTGAAAGATCAGCTGTGATAAGACCTTTAATGACAGCAAACTGTTTTTCTTTGACATGTTTTAGTAAACAAAGCTTTGCGTTAAATGCATTAAATGTGCTGCAGGGAAAAAAATCACTGAATCCCATCATGCCTTTCAAAGCTGTTTACAATCTATTCAGTATTTGGTATGAATTAAATGCAGTTCATCACACTTGCATTCAGTTATTTGATCTAATGAATAAATCTGCACTCCATAGGAAAGGGGATTTTTCTAAAAATGTGGAAGGGGAACGATTACTAATGCATATTCAAGTAGGTACTTGAAAAGGGTTGCAGAGGAGGGGGCTGGAGAAGGAGCTCCAGTTGTTTATGACACTTGTTGCTAAATTTGTGTTTCTCTTCTTTTCTGATTTTTTTGTTATTCCAGAGTTACATAAATACAGAAACAATCACAGCATGTCCGAATTTTGACATTGCTATCCCAGTAAGTTTGATCTACACACTTGATCAAAATCTTGAGACCAATTAAAAAATTCATGAATTTGACAGTTGCATCTGATCTTAAGAAGGCTCTAAGCAAAGCTTCAAAATGAAACATTAAAGGGAACAAAAGACCAAAAGCTGTGAACAGGCAATTTATGATAACTACATATTAATTCAAATAGGCTGTTTATCAGCTCGTCAAAAGTTTAAGACCACAGCTCAAAAGGAAAAAAAAAACACCCAAAAAACTCTTGAATAAAAAAAAAAAAAACTGATTCAGTTACAGTTGTTTTCAAACTTGGTCTTCAGGACCCACGGTCCTGCATGTTTTATTGAAGGTGTTTCCCTACCTCCACACAGCTGACCTAAATAAAAAGGTGAATAGCGGGGTACTGCAGCCACTGATCTCTATTATTCACTGGATTGCTGATAGACCATTTGTAGTACACGGTGGTGAAAAGTCTCCAGCCACCATATCGGTACTCCCTAGTTAGATTGGTCAAAATGTAAACAATACTTGAACTACAGCATGTAACATGTTAAAAAAAATAGGCACATCACATTGCATAATCAGTATTAAGTCTATAAATCCTGTAAATAATGTATTATAAAAAAACATCACAACAAAATGAATGTGTTAATGGAGCATAATAATACTTTAATCAGATTATTAAGAATATTACACACGCGCACACACATTATCTGATGTGCCAAAAGTGCTAAATTGATTATATACATGTAATATACACGTAATGATTATATTTTTATGGTAATAGCATTACATTACAGGGATTTTTATGGTTTAACTCCTTGAGAGTACAAAGATGGCGGCAGGTGAATTTTTTCGGTCTATTAGCAATCCAATGAATAGAGATCAGTGACTGCAGCCTGTGGTGACTGCTGAGGAGGGAGTACAATCTTTTGATGTAGGTGTGTTAGAGCAGACACATCTAAAATATGCAGGACAGTGGGTCACGAGGACCAAAAACCACTGCAGTAATGAGTAGCTCCACCATTATTGTTGATCCCTTCTTAAATTTATTGCGCCATGCTTGATGCTAGTGTTTCCGAAAGGCTCCAGGGCGTCTTACCCAAGTGGAAAAGATGGCTTCATGAAGGGTATCCACTGCTTGGAGCTGATGTCTATTTTTGTAAACTACCTTTGCCATCCATCCCCAAAAGGGAAATACGCAGGATGTTACAAAGGAGTTGTTCTCCTGGAAAGAATCTTGTGAATTGTAGCGTTGCTCTGTTGAAAAAAAACCAAAAAAAAAACAGTAACTGCCACACAGACAGGGGCCTCTCACTGTTAGAATATCTCAGGTGGCATCTCCTTGTCATGCCAGTAAGGAATGCAAAAGCCATCAGGACATTCAAGTGTATTATTTTTCTTTCTTGAACATTTGAACGACCGATGTTGGTCCAATGCTCTTTTGCATACATTTCTTGCTTTTGAAACCCTTACCTTGCAGGTGCCGTCTGATGGTTGTTGGGCTTCAGTAAGAACCAGTAATGGCCTTAATTTGGGACGAGGATCATCCCAATTTTTGATGGACAGCTATTTGGATCCTCCAGCATGTTGCTGGTTTTGGTGAGCATTTTTTTCCCCTTAATCTTGAAGTTCTTAAAAGAAATGCACAATAACTGTCTTACTGCATCCAACCTCAGAAGCAATGGTACGATAAGAGGTGAGAGGCCTCATTTATGCAGCTGAACAATCCTACCAACATTCACAGATGTTGAGCTTTATCGTTTAATCTTCACAGTGTAATTACTTGACTGGAAATTACATGAAATCCACTTTTGAGCACAGATTAAGACTATGAACGACAATTAAATTGTTGTTTTCAGTAAATTATCTGCTCACAGCTTTTCATCTCTTCTTCCCATTTCTTCCTTTTTTTAATTTGGAAGCTCTACTGAGAACCTTCTTATAGATCCAACAGTGCAAAATGCAAATTGATGCAACATGCTGGTGCTGCTGTTAAACTATTACACCTATTCTGCATGACCTTCACTGGCTTCCCATCACCTGCAGTATTCAATACAAAATCGCGCTCATCACCCATCAGTGTTTAAACGGATCCTCACCGGATTATCTGAAGGACCTTCTCACTCCACATTCATCCACCAGATCTCTTCGATCACAAGCCTGCAACTTCCTTCACCTTCCTCGCTCCAGATTAAGGTCCATGGGAGATCGGGCTTTCGCTGTCGCTGCCCCCTGTCTCTGGAACTCTCTCCCAGATCATTTGAGAGCTCCACAACCACTGATTGATTTCAAAAGAGGCTTGAAGACTTTTATATTTAAGCAAGCCTATTCTGCCTCCACATGATTTTTATGATGTTGATTTTTATCTTTGATTTTATTTGCACTGTGTAGCACTTTGAGATTTTTGTTAATGAAAAGTGCGGTACAAATTGGATTGATTATTATTATTATTATTATTATTATTATTATTATTATTATTATTATTATTATTATTATTATTATTATTATTATTATTATTATTATTATTATTAACAGCAGCACCAGGATCTTAAATCTTGAATGTTTCCCTCATTTGGTTTTTAGTGGAAAATCATCAGAATATTGTTGTGAAGAATGTTCTTTATTTGTGAAGTATGTATGTATCAAAATGAAATTCATTAAAAATTTTTATATTTCTTTTAAAAATTTAGCATCAAAAAGTTAGCTTTATTTTGAAATCATGTAAAACATTGTAAAAGTATCCATAATCTCAAAGATGTATTTTTAGGCCTTCACTTTCAAACCCACTGGATCTTTCTGTGACATCATAGGAAAAAGAAGAGCAATTAGCCCAGTTTGAAAAATGTACGTTAATATACATATATATGGCTATTAACAAAAAGTTTGTTTGCCTTTAAGTGGTTGTGGAATTTGAATTCCTAAAATGTCTATTTTAAAAATAAACAGAAATGTAGGGATATTACAAATGTGTTGGGGAGACTATGTTGCTCTGCTGGCTTGGGAACGCCTTGGGGTTCTTCCTGAAGAGCTGGAAGAAGTGGCTGGGGAAAGGGAAGTCTGGGCCTCCCTTCTTAAAGGAATAGTACACCCAAAACATGATTAGCCTTCATTTTCTACTCACCCCCATGCTGAACAACACTCTGGAGTACTTTTTTGATATCTCAAATGCATCTGGAGATCTGGGAGGCTTCTTGCTGTCTGCTGACATTCAAATAATGGAGGTCTATGGTGACCGAGACAGAAAGGTCCATAAAAGTCCACAAAAAACGTGTCAATATTCCTCCATACTGCTCGTCCAATGTATTCCAAGTTTCCTGAGTGGGTAGCATCCAGAATTTACTCGAAACGAAGTCATTTAGAATGTTTTTAGAGCATAAACAGTAGTGTATAGGATTTCCTGAAAGCGCGCACATACGCGCTCACGACGCTACGGAAGCCGGCAGACCAAACCAGCGCATTCAGCTCGGCAAAGAACTCATGCTCTTCCTCAACACTGAAGTCCTCAGACATTTTTCTTTCGTTGTTTCTTTCTTTGCACAGGTAAACAGCACATTTCTTCTTCTACGCTTGCATTATTGGCAGAGCAGACGCTGAATGCGCACTTTCATCTGGTTTGGTCTGCCTGCTTCCGTAGCGTCGTGAGCGCGCATGTGCGCGCTTTCAGGAAATCCTGATCCTGGTGTAACATATTAAGTAACATAGAGTGGCAGCCATTCAAAATGTCCCTTCCCATTCAAAAGCCAGCCGGATGGCAGCAAAATCCACTCCAACTTCCAACCACTTCCAGCCACTAACCTTCTCCTAACCACTGAATTACAGGGTCTGACCAGGAGATGAAGCTTCTCTTTAGATCTTAATGTCCACAAATCATGACGGAAAGAATATTTTAGATGTTTAAAAAGGAATTATAGGGTACCAGCCAAGGACCAGCCAAGGGCTCATCAAGGAAAGTGGTGAAATTTTTAATGGCTACTACTGTATCAATTGTAATATATAACTATCTGTTTAGCAACTAATTAAAAAAGTAGTTTATAACATTAAATAGAAAAACACAAAACAGTTAAAAAAAACTATTTAAATTAAATTCAGTTTATTTATATAGCACCAATTCACAACACATGTCATCTCAAGGCATTTTAAAGTTCACCAGATCATACAGTCAAAGTGATTCAAAGTTTTCTATCTAAGGAAAACCAGATCACTGCGTCGATTAATTGACTCAAATGCAATCCCTCACACTAAGCATGCTCATAGCGACAGTGGAGAGGAAAACTCCCTTTTAACAGGAAGGAACCTCCAGTAGAACCAGGCTCAGTGTGAGCGGCCATCTGCCGAGGCCGACTGGGGTTCAAGGAGACAGTAGCAGAGATACAAAAAGCAGCTGTAAAAGGCGGCCCCATCCAGGAAACACACAGCCAGGCAAACAAGCTCCAAGCCAACTCCCACGTCAGAGGACGAAGAGAGCACATCCAGCCAGTCACAGTCAAAGAAACAGGTCTACGCTGGAAAAACAGGTCGATCTCCAACATCTATAAAAAAAAAAGGTGTCGATGGAAGCAGGGCAGCTGATGTTTCTCTTCAGGATGGTGTTATCGCCAAACAGGAACAGGCGAGGTGAAGTTACTATGAGAAAAAGCAGAGAGAGCACAACATTAGAAATTGAACTAACAGATTCTGCAGAGTGGGAGAATAGAGATAGAATGAAGCAGAATGATGAAATAGGGCTCCCTATGTCCTCCAGCAGTCTAAGCCTATAGCGGCATAACTATAGAGATGGCTCAGGATAACCTGGGCCACTCTAGCTATAAGCTTTATCAAAAAGGAAAGTTTTAAGCCTAGCCTTAAAAGTAGACAGGGTGTCTGCCTCACGGACTAAAACTGGTAGTTGGTTCCACAGGAGAGGAGCCTGATAACTAAAAGATCTGCTTCCCATTCTATTTTTAGAAATTCTAGGAACCACTAGTAAACCTGCAGATTGAGAGAGAAGTGCTCTGTTAGGGACATAAGGAACAATCATATCTCTGATATAAGATGGATTTTGGTTATTTCAGGCTTTTTATGTGAGAAGGAGGATTTTAAATTCTATTCTGGATTTAACAGGAAGCCAACGAAGAGAAGCTATGATAGGAGAGATATGATCTCCCCTTTAATGTTCATCATAACTCTGGCTGCAGCATTTCGGATAAAGAATTACAATAGTCCAGCCTTGAAGTAACAAATGCATGGACTAGTTTCTCAGCATCACCCCTGGACAGGATATTTCTAATTTTCGCAATATTCTGCAGATGAAAGAAGGAAACCTCTTTGATATGGGATTGAAATAACATGTCCTAATCAAAAATGTATTATCTCAAATCAGTTTAATCCCATCCAAATTAAGTGACTGACTAATCAGCTTCTTTTTCAAAGACTCTGGTCCAAAGACTATAACTTCTGTTTTGTCTGCATTCAGAAGCAGAAATTTTAGAGTCATCCAGGTTTTTATGTCTTCAAGACATGCCTGTAATTTATGTAATGAGTTAGCTTCATCTGGATTTATAGACAGATATAGCTGGATATCATCAGCATAACAGTGGAAATTAATCCCATGCTGTCTAATAATTCTACTGATTGGGAGCATGTATATAGTAAAGGGAACTGATCCTAGCACTGATCCCTGTAGTACTCCACAGGTAACCCTTGAGCATGAGGAAGATTTGTCATTAATGTGAACAAACTGAAATCGATCAGATACACAGTAAAATTTTAGTTTTTTAGCTCCCTGTTTTTAATGTTTTTATCTGCCTGTACAGTGTCCTTGGGTGTTGTGATAAGGCGCTTTCAAATAAAATGTATTATTATTATTATTATTATAAATTCAGAGAGTCAAATTGTCATTGTCAGAATCTTTTAACCCCCAAGAGTCATTTCAACAACAGTGAGTGTAAAAGGCCTCATTATGTACCTCAATGTTGGTGAAAATATTCAGAGTTGAAATCAGTTTGATAAGCCCAAGTTCACAGTGTTTAAAAGTTCACTCTTTTCTTTTTTCTCTGCACCATTTATCTGCTTCTCTTAGCTGGAAAACCTTTTTTCCCTTAGAATTACATCTGGAATAAGTCAGAAAACTTTGTTAAAATAACTGTGTTTACAACATCGTTTATATTTTTTATTAAGATATACATTTTTAATGTACTTTTCTGTAAATGTATTAAATGATGTAATACATTTGCAGAAAAAGGACAAGCTGGTAGCTATACACTGCAATCTATTCTTACAAATCCAATTGTATGTGGAATGTTTTCATCTGACTATGTTTCAAAGGTTGGTTTGCATTTAGATTGAAGAGATGAAAAATCATCCTCTTTTTTCCAAGGAAAAAAGCAATTAAATTTTTTTTTTTTTTTATTCTATGCCAAGTTTTTTTTTGGCATTTTGTTGATGTGTTGAAATTCATAAATCGATTACATATGGATATATTGAGGACTGTTTTTCCTCAAAATTCTTATTTTAGTTTTGGCTGTACACCTTGAGATAAATAAAACTGTACTTTAATACCAAGAGTCAATTTCAACACTGAGTCAGGTTTACATATGGTCCTACCCTGTACAGTGTTAAACTTACACTGATCTCGGTGTCAGAATGTTAGAATTAATTTGACTCCACTTAGTGTTGATTTTGTACAAGTGTTAAACTGAGTTAACAATTTTCGGAGAAATTTTTCTTTTGCTCTATAACTAAATTTGACTCCTACTAGAGTAAAATTAACTCTGGCACGGTGTTCAGTGTAAGTTTTACAATGTACAGGGTAGGACCATATGTAACCTGGCTCAGTTTTGTAAATGACTCTTTAAGTGTTACGTAAACCCCACTCATTTTACTGTGTAGATAAGATTTAAACCAGTCTAGAACTGTTCCTTTAATTCCTACAAAAGTCCTTCTAAAAGAATATTATGATGAACTGTATCAAATGCAGCACTGAGATCTAACAGGACTAGTACAGACACAAGTCCATTATTACTGGAATTTACTATAATATATAACTATATTTCATATATATATATATATATTCATATATGATTTAAATGAATTTATATTTATATTGTGTTATTCCAAATTGTGGTTTAGTTTAGCAGCTTGAGGCACAACGCCTTGTAAATGTCAGATTGTCTTGTTGTTTGCAGAGCTCATGGTGAGGAGTTTCTGACAGTGTTTCCTGTTACTGCAGCGGCTCCACAGTAGTTCCTGGACACAGGGTGACTACATTCCAATAAACTCCTCATTATGATCTGTGGGGCCCCCTTGTCTGACATTATGTAGCTGCAAACCATGCATCCAGTGAATAAAAACAAATCAGCATGAATTGTAACGGACATTTTGGTCACTGCAGAGATGTTTATTTATTGGGACATTTCAGAAATCAACCTTAATAACCCCTCCCAGCAGGACCTGTTTTAGATAAAACCACAGAAAAAAAAGAGTCATGCAAGAATTATAGAACATTCTGCTTTTTTACAGTATCTGTATTTATAGCCTTTTATTGGCATATTATTCCTCACATGCATAAAATTAATCTCTTTCTGTTTCTCTTTTAAAACAATTTTTATCTGTTAAAATTTGAGGAACTTTAAAGGAAAAATTCTTATTGATATCAACACAGGGAAGGTGTTGCATAACTGTAGCTAAGACCGGCTTCAGAACCAGGTCAGTCCCCATTCATACCCATGTTAAGTTAATGTACACACTTAGTAACCTACTGTAGTTTTGCCTCAGATCAAGTTCTTCCACATCCTGTTACCAAAGTGCAATCCTTGAGTCATCTGCTTCTGGTGGACGACTTTAGACATGCAATGTTTAAGAGAAACCCTAATAATAATATCATCCATATGTATGAATTTACCCATTAAAGTTCCTGATCATTCTTGAGTTATTTTCCTCCACTCATAACTATGATCTGCACTGCTTTTAATGTAAAGAATCTCTTATATTTCCACTCTAAGATATTCTTACTGATCTAAATCTTTTTAACCTGGATATTTTAGGACAGACTTCTGTTGTTGCATTTGGTGGCTACACATTTACTATGCATTCTATGATACAAAAATATTTCTCGAGCTTATTTAGACACATACTTATCTAGAGTTGGAACATTCTTAGGTAACTATGTTCTACTCAGAAGGATTTATACTTTAGCTTACTAATGAAAACCATCCCTTTGAAGTAAATTAATCACAGCAGGGAAAAAAATCTTCATGTCATCTAAGAATAAATAAGGCTGTGTGCTGAGGTTGCATTATGTCAATTGCTAAGCTCGGGGCTGGGGAAGCGAATGAAAACCAAAAGCTTTTCTAAACCAGTTTCAGGCCAAGTAGGCACAATTTGATTCCTTTTATGCGATGAGAAGTCGGCATACCATCCTCACAATTAATTTTCTGTCACTGAAAAAAACCCACACATCCTTTCTATGCCTCATTTGAGGATTAAAAAAGCTAAGCAGTAATACAGTTTGAGGTTAAATGGAAACACAGTTATGGATGATTAAGCAAAGCAATAAATTTTTACGTTTTTTCTTTGAGATTAAATTAATTTTATTGAGCATTTGCACAACCTTTTTGTTTTTACCCTTTCTTCCCTGACAGAATGATTATATTCTCTTAGATTTAAGACATTCATTCATAAAGCTAAGCCATATTTCCTGTGCTGATTTGAACATCTACCTTTCAGACCTGTTCACTCTTACCCTTGCCACAATATGTCACCTTACAAAGGAAACATGTTCATATTTTAGAAGGAGTTTATGCAATGGACCAACACAAAGCAAAGCATAAATGTACAAATCTTAAACCACCTTCAGCTGCTATACTGTATGCTTTGCTGATGTACTCTATTTTTTCATCATCATTGTTTTGCATAGAAACAGAGGTTATTTCCTTTCTCTATTTTTAACCAAGGTGAAGCTCAGTAAGGAGATAAAAGCATTTGGTAGCATTACAATTTCAAATTGCATATTAACAACAGTCAACATTCCCATGGCATTCATTTAACCAAATCATCCTCTTGTCACTTGTTAATATCAGTGGGTGATTGTTCTCCTGACCTAAGATTCTCCCACTTGAATGACTGAACTATGTAGCTCATCTAGAGTTACCATGGACTTCTTTGCTGATTGTCTGATCGATACTGTGCACTCCTTGCCCAGTTTTAACAGTTTAGGTCAGGGGTCGGCAACCCCTCTTTAATGCCCCCCTAGCGGCTCCCTGGAGCTTTTTTTTTTACAAATGTATGCACATTTGTATAATAAATACATTTTAACAATAAATGTTAACATTTTCCGTCAACAAAGACTTGAGTTATAAACTACAACAAACATTTCAGCGCAGCACCGTCCCAGGCAGTTGGCTGTTGTAAACAAAGCGGCGGGTATGTCTTTGGCCATAGTTCTGAAGGGGGAAAAAAAGGAGGATCGCTTTTGAGAACAGACGATTCAAAGAAAAATGGGCCGAATTATTTGCTTTCGTCACCAATGTGGAAGGATTGGCTGCATGTTTGCTTTGTAATGAAAAGTTGTCAAGTAATAAAAAAGAGAGAATTGGAAAGGCATTTTCAGGGAAGGCATGCTAAATATGCAGCCGACGATTGCAGAACTTCTGGATAAATTAGAGGAGATTTGAGAAGTGGATTATGTCTCCGAACTACACGACTGGTGCTACTGTTACAAGAATGGAAAACCGTTCACAGATCGAACAGGTAGAGCTCTTATGCAGGTATGTGAACTTTCTTCCAATATTTTCACTAAATTATGAAATTAAAGATAATATTTCAACTCAGATTTCTTTATTGTGTTTCTATCATTTCATTAATGCAACAAAACCTAATAAATTAATGTTGTAATGGAAAATGAACTTTTAAAGCACCAAATATCCTATAGCAGAGTAGTCAAATGATCGGACATTTGCTCAAGGACAAACATTTAATCATAAATGCTTATAATATAGAGCCCGTGTTACCATAAAAGGCTTATATTAGACTTTTACATTACTACGGCTGCAGACAATTCTGTTTTTTTTTTGGTCCAATATGGCTCTTTGAACAGTTTGGGTTGCCGACCGCTGGTTTAGGTGAACAATCATTTGTAAAATAAATCTACGCTAGCTAGGACATAAATAATCAGAATAAATAGTGGATTTGATGACAAAATGTGTCTGCTAAACATATTAGCTGGCATAGTCTGGATTTGGTAGGATCATAATACAATTGTTATCCAAATGAGATGGGTGGTTTATGCCAGTTGATGATCTAATCGGCATGCAAGTAAATCATTGAAAAGGTCAAATTAACTTGAATGAAGCAACCTGACCTAAAGACATCCGATATTAAAGTGATATATTTCCGCTTTGAGTGGCTAAGGCTTTGGCTAGCTGTTATCAGAATATTCTGATCGACATTTTTACATGAAACATTTATTGTTTAATCTGCCTTTTTGTTCCTACTTGTATGTTCATAAGACAAAGCGATAGTTTTTAGTCTTTTAATCCAAACAATTTTCAATATGATCATTGCATCTATGTGTGTAAACATAGCTACTCAATGCTTTGGACATTTTTTTTAAATCACGTAACCTGTTTTCAATTGCTCCACATCTGTAAACCTGACCTGTCTACTGTGTGCTTTGATCATCATGACACTGTTAATGATTTTTAACACACTGAACCTTCACAGAACAGCTGCCCTTTTATTGATATAATTGAAAGCAATTGTTAATTGTTTCGCTAATCTCTAAAGGGGAATTATTCTCCCACATTCTGTTTTACAATTGGTCTCAAAATACTGTAGATCTATGCCACAAATTCTGGTATTTCTCTTTAAACCTTTTGGATGTGTTCCTTTTTTTTTTTTTTGCTTCATGCAACGTCTGAATAAAAACACTAAACTTTGTGGTTGTATTGACAGAAAAGTGAAAAGAAGTTCAATCGGAGAAATATTTTGGCAAAGAACTACAATTGTATTTTATCACCACTAACAAACTGATGTCTTATTTATCCACCGGCTTTCTTTAAAAAGCGTTCCCCCCACTTGAACTTTTGGAACACAGTCTGGGAACTTAGTTTGCTCTTTTTTAGTCTGGCATTAATCATACCCTATGTGAGATCAGCACAGTGATCATGGCCCTGAACTTAGTTCTACAAGGACAAGCTGCTATAAATGCTGTCAATAATGCATGGGATCTTCACATCCTTTGACTGATAAAGGAAAATATCTTATTGACAGCGATAAAAAATCTCAACTGTCATCACATAAGAATAAATACATAAAAGATTATCAGCCTTGAACTCCCTAAGGAGTGAAAGCATTCACACCGCCCACAGGAACTGCACCACAACCTCTCAGACGGCTGATGTGAGCCAGCTGTACAGCCACTGGTGCTCCAGAATAAGCCGCAAAAGCAGTTCCACCATTTTTATATTAGCCGTGGCTGTGTTCCTTCATATGTTTACTTTGTAGAGTTTTTATTCTCAGTTTGCCAACCAGAAAATTTTTCCAAATCCCTGATTCTGAGCATCAACCATAAGCAGAAGTAGCTCAGCTAATAGATAAATGGCACATTTTGGTTTGTCATCTAATTTGTTTGTGAATATGTTGGAGCTTAATCATAGTGTTGTGTCTCATGTTTTGTTGGCTATGGAACCAGAACATGTAGAACAGATATATAAATAAAAAGAAAATAAATAATTTTTGCTTTAGATTTATATCCGTGAAACACACACTCCATCATGAGTAGGACTCTCTTGGGTTAGGTTGCGATGCTTTTGGGGATGAGCTTTATTTATCTCAGGTCCTGGGAGTCCACTGACTCAAAGCCTAACATTATTCTAACCTATGTGCTTAAGCAGAAGCTATAGCTCCCTTGCTTCACATTCTAATGTGGAGCAAAGAGCCAGCGGGTCCCTGGCTCACATCCATCATCCAAAGCTGTTTGTATCTGTATCTTATTCTCCTTGCTCTCTCTTTCTTGATAACACTTTGATTGCTTTAATCTCCTGCCTGAGGCTCCAGATAAGTATTAAAGGACAGTTTAGAGTTTTTGAACTAAGCTTCTATGAAAAGCAGTTAATATCTTACCTGCAGCAGATGACTTCCCTAGTTTATTTTTTATAATATAAATTTATACCATTCCCCCCTGAGGCTGTATCTAATGGCTCGTCCAAAGGAAGCCAAGAATAAAGTAGATTTCTATCATCTTTGAACCCGAGAAGCGTGAATTAAAAGTCATTGAAAGAGATAAACATGTTTGCGTTTTATACTGCTTTACTTAAACACCTGGCAGTTAACATGTCCATACTTTAAAAGTTTCCCTCCCAACTTGTCTTTAGGAAATAACTGTATCGTTGGCAGGCTGTCAGACCTTCGGTTAGCAACTCTAAGCTTAAGCGTCTTTGTGTTTCAAAGACATACAATCATTCAAATAGCCAGCAAGTCAATTTCGGAATAGTCTAAAACAGCTCCTTCCATTGTCTGCATTGTTTTTGGACTTTTAAACCACCTAAATATGTCACCTTTTTTGGTACTTTTTCAGCTTGTGTGCTCAACAGACATAATCAGTGTGCTGTTGTTCTCATGTTGAAACCTTATCCTGCCACAAATACAGCCTAATCCAATAAAGATTATTCAAGACTTTTACCCGACTGGTAATTATAAATTCCATCAAAAATTTTAAGGTGCTCCACTTGAAGCTGTTGTGTTACTTTTTTAGCTAGAAGCATATACTGACATGATCTGGCCTGATAGCTCATCTTATTTGTTAATTTCACTCACCTGCTTAACTGTGCCTGGTTTTCTAATTATCACGCATTTCATCCGCCTGCATTTCTTCCTTTATATTTGGTTCAGACCATCTCTCGATGCCAGATGGTAAATGGTCTGTACTTATATAGCGCTTTTTCAAGTCAGGAGACTTGACTAAAGTGCTTTACACTACATTCAGTCATTCACCCATTCATGCACACACTCACACACTAATGGTGGCAAGCTGCATTGTAGCCACAGCTGCCCTGGGGCTCACTGACAGAAGCGGGGCTGCTGGCCCTCTGACCACCATCAGTAGACAATAGAGGTGAAGTGTCTTGCCCAAGGAAACAAAAGGGCAAACTCCTACATCCGACGCCACTGTTGCCCCAGATCATTGTTTGCTGTCTGTTTGTTTATGCCTGTTAACTTAGTTTAGTTTATTCCATGTTTCATCTCCTGGTTTTTGGCGGCCAGCGGATTGAGAGGGTTTTCGTGTCCTGGTCCAAGGTTTTGGCTCAGAACGGGGAAGGTCAGTTTTATTCCCGCAAGCCTGGCTCCAAGGAAGAGACCAGTTTAAAGCTTCCAGCAGAAATCCCATGTCTTGTCTCTTTCCCTCAACCACTGAGCCTGCCCATCTGCATCTGAGCCTGCCTGTCTGCATCTGTGTGTGTGTCTGTCTGGGCACGGACCTGTCTGACTCTGCACCTGCTTAAACGCTCTGCGGATTCCTGGAACCCAGGATCTCTCTTTTCCTCGGAGGATCAGAAACCCTGGTCGGACTATGGACCCCTGGATCTCGAAACTGTTACTGTCTGATCTTTTTTCCCTTAACCTAGATCTGCTGCCTGCCGGTTTTCGGGACTGTAACTCTGAAACTCTGGGCGGCTCATGGCCGCATCTCGTTGGCAGTGCATCGATTGATCCTGCCTATCATTGATAGGATGGGCTGAACTGTCAAACCAGGTAAATGGCTCATTCTAATAATCATCTCCTGTAAAATGATCGTGGTCACATACCTGTGTTTCTCCCTCCAGTGTGTCAGTGATTGGGGGGTGCCCCGCCCCCCTCCTGCAGTCGCTACACGTCCGCAGATCCACAGCAGTTTTTGTTCTGTCTGTTTATGTTTTTGTTTTAATAAACACTTTGAACTTTCCTACTGACAGTCTCACCTTGAATACTGGGTCAATTTGTCCTGTTTTATGATATATACTGGCATATCTAACCAAAACTTAAATGCAAAGGAAATTAACCACAAACCTCAGCAGATTAATCTAAGTAGTTCTACCTACATGCCATCTGTTTAATTGAACTAACTCAGAGTTCTATATATAAATTCCATGAGGAGGCTAAAGATTTGGGTGATGGCAATGAGCTTGTCCAGACCTAAATACTCGGAGCTCCTCTCCAAAAAGTTGCCAAATAACTGGTGGAAGCATACAAAATGATACAATTATAAACAGCTTTTCGTTTCTCACACATTATGTGGTACAAACAGTCAAATGCTTCAAAATCAATGCATCTTTATCTCTCCACCAAGGTTGTTTGGTCACAAGCCTGACTCATCACCACTTATCATCCAAAGGTGGGGGAGTAGAGGCTGAAGCCTACGGGTAAATAAATTCAACACATTACTTTTCTCCACTTCCAAATGCAACTTCCCAAAGGCATTGGATGCACTTTACTAAGAGCAGCAGCATAAAGCAAGTTGCATGAACCACACTGTGTGATGCATATGATACAAAAAGCACCACCCACATTTATCGCTCTTACTCGTCAAAGAAAAGAAGCTAAGGGCAAAAGCAGCTGGACTCTTTTTTTTCCTTTTATGTCTACAGAGTGCAGTAAGATGAAATAGGGACTAAAGCTCTGCAGCTGAAACTTGGCCATTGTACAGTGCTTTGGCATACAGGGGAAATAAATGGAAGTTTGATTACTGTAGGGGTCAGATATTCAATAGCAGGGCCCCCAGGAAACAACAGCTGTAAATAATTCAGAATGAAAGGGCAAAAATAAATGGGGGCATTAGAGTCATGACAGGTTGTTTTTAAATTACCATCCAGTCACTGAGCTGCTCTCTGATAAATCAGACCCTTGTCATTCAGAATTGCATGAATAAAGGAAACCTGCATACTGGCCCGGCTGGAAGACCTTTCAAACAAATTGGCTTCAGCCAGTTTTCTTTGCACAGCCTGCCCTGACAGTAATTACAGCCCTCTGAGTACTGTGTGATTGTGCTTGTTTGTACAGTAAGAGAGCAGAGAGTGAGGCTGACTGCTGAGACAAAGTATGAGGTAGAGCCCCCATTGGGAGAGCTGCAGGTGCAGGATCGTACCACTGCTGACATGACCTTTGGAGTAAAAGCCTACTCTTGAAAGAAGTCCAGGTGAGTGCAAAATTTCAGCTGCATGGCAAGACCTCAAAATGGATGCTAACCAATGTTTCCCGGCTAGGATTGCAGTGTAGTGAGATATGGAGCAAACAATTATAATAACTATCTTTAATCCTGGAATAAATTGTGTATACTGATAATAAGGCAGTACATTTTTGAAGAAACTGAAAATGTTGCAGTCATGTCGAAGAGCGCCAGCAAGCTAGAGCTGAGATTCCACACAAGACCCTGACCTTAGTGCTCTAGGTCTTTCATATTTGAGGTCTGATTCTGCTGCAGCACACTAGAAAAAAATGAGTGCCTAACTTTCTTAGCATGCTGTCAAGTTATTTTTTTTTTATCTCTGTTTACTGTTATTTCATTTAACCTAGAATCTCCAGGAACATGGTCCCTAAAGGACCACAGAAGAGACCCAGCTTGCTTCGGTGAGTACCTTCTGTTTGAATTATAGAATAACACAAACAATTTTATAGAATGGTTGAAACTGTTTTTATAATCAGCAAACCTTTTCTCAAGTGTAGTTATTGTCGGCTCAAATTTTAGCTTTGAGCCTGAACTTAATTTGAAAACATTTTTTTTATTATTATATATGTATATTAAATATATTGTCTTCCTAAATGTTCTCTGTAATATAAAAATTATTGATGGACAGAGAAGACAAATAATTTACCAAACAGCTTAAAGAGGCCTTTTAGACTTTAATGGTACACCACAATCAAACAAAGATGGACTTTAGTAAAATCTGCTTAAGTCCTCCCAAAACAATATATTTTTCCAACTCACAGGTAAAAATTACCAGTTAGAAACCATAAAAAAATATATCTATATTTCTATATCTTACATCATTTGTTCAGGTTTTTATCAGCTAGAAAATGTTGGACTCACCTCCAAGTGTATCCTAGGCACTGGAAGGCTAGAGTTGTCACCCCTCCAGCTCAACAGTTTCATGTTGGAGTTCACCCCAGTGGATGAAAGGGTCAAATACTTGTGTGTCTGGTACAAAGTATAGCTCTGACTTTTCCCTTTTTCTATGAGTCTATTCCGATTTCTTATTCCATATTAATGGAGCACAATAAGTAAAAGCTACTTCTCCATGTTTTGTTCTGGTTCTGGGTATGCAGGATCGATTTGAGCGAGAAGACCTGAAGGGTCTTACTCATTGTTACATTAAAAACAAGTGTTTCATGTATTTTGTTGCGAAGCTTTTCAATGAGTTATAGACTAACAGAAGTATTTTAAAGTGTTTGCCCTGAGATATGAGGAGCCAGTGTAACAATTTAGAACTAAGTTGATGCGCTCTTCTTTCTTGGTTTTAGTTAGGATAAAAGCTGCAGCAATCTGGATCAAATACACTACCGTTCAAAAGTTTGTGGTCACAATGAATGTCCTTACTTTTGAAGGAGAAGCACTGTATTTTTCAATGAAGATAACTTTAAACTAGTCTTAACTTTAAAGAAATACACTCTATACATTGCTAATATGGTAAATGACTATTCTAGCTGCAAATGTTTTTTGCTGGTTTTTGGTGCAATATCTACATAGGTGTATAGAGGCCCATTTCCAGCAACTATCCCTCCAGTGTTCTAATGGTACAATGTGTTTGCTTATTGGCTCAGAAGGCTAATTGATGATTAGAAAACTCTTGTGCAATCATGTTCACACATCTGAATACAGTTTAGCTCGTTACAGAAGCTACAAAACTGACCTTCCTTTGAGCAGATTGAGTTTCTAGAGCATCACATTTGTGGGGTCAATTAAACGTTAAAAATGGCCAGAAAAAGAGAACTTTCATCTGAAACTCGACAGTCTATTCTTGTTCTTAGAAATGAAGGCTATTCCATGCGAGAAATTGCAAAGAAATTGAAGATTCCCTACAACAGTGTGTACTGCTCCCTTCAGAGGACAGCACGAACAGGCTCTAACCAAAGTAGAAAAAGAAGTGGGAGGCCGCGTTGTACAACTGAGCAAGAAGATGCGTACATTAGATTCTCTAGTTTGAGACGCCTCACAGGACCCCAACTGGTGTCTTCATTAAATAGTACCTGCAAAACACCAGTGTCAACATCCTCAGTGAAGAGGCGGCTGTGGATTCTGGGCCACAGAAAAAAAGAAAAAAGTGTTGTGGACGGATGAATCCAAGTTTGAGGCTATCACTCCATTTTGCAACGCCATGCCATACCCAGTGGACAGCACTTGATTGGAGCCAATTTCATCCTAAAACAGGACAATGACCATAAACACACCTCCAAATTGTGCAAGAACTATTTAGAGTAGAAGCAGGCAGCTGGTATTCTATTGGTAATGGAGTGGCCAGCGCAGTCACCAGATCTGAACCCCATTGAGCTGTTGTGGGAGCAGTTTGACCGTATGGAACGCAAGAAGTGCCCATCCAACTAATCCAACTTGTGGGAACTGCTTCTGGAAGGTGGGGTGCAATTTCTCCAGATTCTCAACAAATTAAAAGTTAGAATGCCAAAGGTCTGCAATGCTGTAATTGCTGCAAATGGAGGATTCTTTGATGAAAGTAAAGTTTGCTGTAAAAAAAAAAAATCTTATTTCAAATACAAATCTTTATTTCTAACCTTGTCGTCTTGACTCTATTTTCCATTAATTTCACAACATATGGCGGTGAATAAGTGTGACTTTTCAGGAAAACACAAAATTGTTTGGGTGACCCCAAACTTTTGAACGGTAGTGTACAACTATCTGATCATCTTTTTATGAAGACCTTATACTAAAGTACTTTAGTGTCCTTTAATCCTGGTTCTGATA
This sequence comes from Cyprinodon tularosa, assembly GCF_016077235.1. NCBI lineage: Eukaryota > Metazoa > Chordata > Actinopteri > Cyprinodontiformes > Cyprinodontidae > Cyprinodon > Cyprinodon tularosa. Next base: position 2,288,122 of record NW_024039651.1, read on the forward strand.
GAAGGCAGACTTTTTACTTTCTTTATGTACCTCTGAAGGTTCAGGTCTCAGTCCATCACCACACCTAGATATCGAGTCTGACTAGTGGTTTCTAGTTGTTAGTGATTCTGCTGTGTGCTAACTAACCTTTGATCTCAAAAGTATTATTATTGAGCTATGTTTTAATTCTAATGAGGAAAATATGCCCGGCTTAAGATGACAATAGTTGTGCATCAAAACACCTCAAGAAGAAAATTTTAATCTAATATATTCTCACTGCAGTTTATTAACAGAATATTTTCATACCTGGTGGTCCAATTAGATAGGCATGATTTCCTAAATCTGTGACTTCAGTTATGTTTTAGCTGTTGAGCTTTCAGTGACCTCTTTCATATGAGATCCTCTTGGTCACTCGATCATTCTTCTTTAATGACATCCTATACTTTTTGCTTTTTTCTCAGCCCTTCTCAGTCAAAATGCAACTTTACTTTGGCCCTAAAAAAATAGTAATGTCTTTTCCTTTTCATTTTAACCTGCAATGTGTAAGTATCAAGATTTAGAGGGAAAAAACTTACAATGTCGGTCACAATATTCCTATTTAGAAATCTAGTTATGACGGGAGCAAACATATTACTTTATAAATATGATATATACATATATATATTTGGTAAACCAATGTACATTTTAAAGGCTATAAGGTGCTGATGGACAAACATAGGATTAGCTATTCCATATATTTTCATGAGATAAAAGAAGGGCAGCCCAGGGGGCATGCCTCTACAGCAGACTGTAAATTCTGGGTCTCTACATCATTTGCCTTGGACAGAAGCAGTACTCAGAGCTGTTCTGGGCGGCAGAGCATCCAGCAGTCTCATAGGGTAAGGAAAGTGTAAGGATTGAATAGGTGGTTGAATCTTGCTGCTTTACTTCACAGACTTCCTAGTTTGTTCTCCAAAGTCCAGAAAATGATATAAAATTGAAGATTATTCAGAATGTTTACTAAGTTTGCTGAATTGGTTTGTGTCATCGATTGTGGTGTGATGTTACCAAAAAATTCCAGAACTGAATTATTTTCCCACTCGGCCCCTGACATGTGCTTGATGCTTTGAATGTTTGATGCTTTGAGGTTTTATTTTAGAATATCTGAAAAAAATCTCTTGTGGAAAAACAATGTAGGAGAACATCTTTTGTTCTGTTCATACCCTCACATAGGAAGTGAGTAGTTTAACAGATCAACAAAATATGACAAAAAAAATCATGGTTTAACACAAAATACACATGCAATTAAGGCACTTAATAGCTGGACGTCTGTGCTGTTTTTGTACAGTACCATCTTTATTTACCTAAAGATAACTGCATTTCTGGCAAATAAGGCCTAAATATAAATATATAGGATCGAGCCACAGCTTTATTCTATTGCTTTTTAAGTCTAAAGCATAATATTCCTCATGGTCAAAATGAGATTCACTAAATGTTTTTAATTCTCTCTTCAGAATGTGATTTAGTGTTGCAGCATTCAGCTTATTTTACATCTCATCTGCTATGTTTTCCACAAGGTCCCCAGATCCAGAGCTTAGTCTGCACCACAGCTCTTAGAATTTCACATCAAGGTTTATTCTCCTGATTCATAACAACTGCACCAAGATCATTGCTGAAATCCTGTCACTTATGGAGTGCACATTGCCTCCTCCTCTGTTTATGTTGCAAATATCTGTTGTGCCTCATCTGGCGTCAGGCATTAACTTGAAGTTAAAAGTAGAAGGTAACAAATCTTAGAAGATTGTAAAATTGTGCAGGTTTCCAAGATATCTTTTTATTACTGAATCTTATGACTGTTTCCTTTGACATATGTGGAATTACTTCCTTTCTTTGTTCTTTGCCCTGTCACACACCTGAGAATGTCACATACCTTATACAAACAATTGTTTTTAGTTTCTCCCTGGAAAGTCTACTCCATATTTCATCCAAGCAGGATTTTTTTTAACCAACATCCACCTATACGTTTATATATATATATATATATATATATATATATATATATATATATATATATATATATATATATATATATATATATATATATATATATATATATATATATATATATATATATATATATATATATATATATATATATATATATATATATATATATACATACATACACTTTGTAAGAAAAGTAGAAGCAGAATTTTAACAAATGAGCTTAACATATATAACATTATTATAGATAAAACATATATCTATAGATATAGATTTACTTACCTCAATAAACAGAGACCAGGGTCTAACACCTGTGCTTAAGAGAGGCTCTCTAAGGTTCATCAACTTCCTGCTACAATTAGAACTTCAAGAGAAAACAAACCAGTGTGTCAGGAGGTGGTCATGTCTATTCAATGAAAAAGCATCCTTTGCCAGTCATAAAAAGGTAATGCTGGTGGCTTAACAATTAATATTTATGTGAAGGTTTTACATAACTCAGCAACTGGAACCCATACAGTCAAAGAAAGGATTTGCATCTCATTTCTAAAAGAAATTAACGTTTATCAGGACAAGAAACTGTGCAACGTATTTAAAAAAAAATCCCTTTGAACAAGGGATTTTTGTTTATTTTTGGCATGGAATCATACCATGTCATGCTTTCCCAAACTAAAAAATATCCACCACATACTTTAGCAGCGTTATTGCTTTACCTGAATGTTTTTGACTATGATCACAGCACAGTAGTTAGATGTAAATCTGCATGATAGTTTCCTAAATGACAAAGGTATAAATGCGAATAAGCATCAGCATTAAAGATAAAGAAGAAAATACCAATGGAACCAAGACATGTCTCCGGGAAAGAGAACTGACATGTGCAGTAGCACAGTTTATGTCACATCCAATTTGGTACCTCAAGGTCATTGCAGGATCCATCCAAAAGAAAATGTCTCTGTAAAGTACAGTAATGTATGCAATAAATCTTGAAGTGGTATTCATGGTGTTAATATTTTCATGGTCATCACAGGAAGCTTGTTTTCATAACGGATTTCATCACTAGCTCAGTACAGTGTGTAAAGTATGCTGGAAATGTGAAGTGTGTGAGAAGCAGAACGAGGTGGCCACTTCTTCACAGCAGCAACCCACAACAAGTGTCTGAATCCCACACTTCCTGTCAACACACTGTCAACAAAACAAAGGCTGGCTTTTGTAGTCATGTAGAGGAATAGCCTGCTATTGCATTGTTGAGCTAAGGAATTATTTTCTCTCCAGTGTTTTGATGCTTGTACGACACATTTATACCAAAATGGGGCCTCCTAGGCCGAGGCCGATGCTTAAACCCGTCCTACTCAGGTTACTTTTACAAATGCATTTAACAATGGAAAGTATCATATTTGGCCCCTTGTATGCTAGTGTGGTTCAGCTCTGAAAACATGATACACAAAATCATGTTTGTTAAGGGAAAAAAGGCATTCAAAACAACTTAGCTATGGAAAAAAATTTATTTTGTCCCCTGAAATTAATAAAGATCAGCAAGCATTTGCATTAATTAGTGACAAGTCTTTCACAATCTGGAGGAATTTTGTCACAATCTTTTTTTTTTTTTTTTTGCAGAATATAACATCAATTCACAACAAATGTCGTCTCAAGGCACTTTACAGAGACAGGTCAAAAGGTTATACAGTTAGACGGGTTAAATGTTTTTTTATTCCATTTTCTTTGTCTACATAGTAGCTTTGTTTATTTGAGTTTACCCAGTTTAGTCAAGGGTTTTTAACTGAAAAATGTTGACTTGGAGTTGTTTAATTTTTCTTAATATGTTCAGAGATATCTGTTCCACCATGGTTTGAGCTTGATTCACACTTTTCTTTATTGTCCTAACATAGCCAATTGGGCATATGTTCAGAGAGCAATAAAATATGAGAGTCCAAATATTATTTGATTAATAAGCTAAGAGGATTTAAGGATCAAATTCTGTCTGAAATTACATATGTGATTAAATCAAGTGTAGCCCGAAGTTATAAAGTATAAATGTATGACCCAAACTCAAAAGAATATTTAATAGTTCAAGAATATTTTTTAAGTGGAACACTATTGTAAATGTCACAATTTCTGATTTATAGGTGCTCAAACTGAGAAAGAAATCCAAATTTAAGAGCCTTTCCAATTTTTTTTTAAACACTGTAAGACATCACAAAAAAAAACCTTTGAAAATGTCGTTGAAGCCTCAGACTGTATAGATTAATATCTTGACTACTGCAGCAAAATTTGACAGAATTGGTTGAGGCATACACTGCATGAAAAGTGGGATTTTCGTCAATATACGGCACTGTAGATTGTCGTGGAACTTCAGGTTAGCTGCAGTTTACGGCAATTTGCAGGCTTCGCCGAAAACTCCCGTAAATTGTCAGAAATTGACGTGGGCTTTCTTAGGCAGTGTTCCCCCCATGCCTCCCCCCCATGGAATTCTAGGGGAGGCTTTAACATGTAAATGAACATGCTCTGAGCTATACAAATGCAAATCAGGGTTGCAGGGGGGGGTTTTACCCCAAGTGACATCTTTCTAAAAGGTAAGAAAATCTCTGATACAAAGAGATCAGGCTCAGTATAGCCTCTTACATTTTAGCTTGAATTGATTTATTTAATTAAAGTATAGAGACCAAAACAGATCTTTAGCTGACAGAGCAATACATTTAGAGCAGTAATATTTTTTTTTTTAATTTGCATTTAAGATAAAAAATAAAATGTTGTCTGTCAATATGCTCAATTCACAATTACTTAAGTGGAAAAGTTTCAAGAAATGATTCTGAGATGATTCACTTTATAACATGGCGCATTATCCTGCTGGAAGTAGCCATCAGAAGATTGGTACACTGTGGGCATAAGGACATAGGTCAGCATGCTAAATTGGTATTAAGTGGCCTAAAGTGTGGCAATAAATATCCCCCAAATAGATGGTAGAAATAGATCAGGCTCAGTATAGCCTAATTATAGACTCTTACATTTTAGCTTCAATTGATTTATTTAATTAAAGTACGCTAGATTACTGTGTATGCAAATGTTATGTAAAAAAAATACACAAAATAGTTTATTTCAAAAATTAGTTTTAATCAGAATCAGTTGGCTGTAATGGCGGTTGGCAACCAATTTTTTTTTTTTAGATTTCCACTTTTTTTTTTTATTGAATATAGAAGAAAACAATAACAATCTCAAATAACAAGTCAATAACAAATATTTCAATACAAGAAGAAATATCACAACTCCTGCTTTTGAAAAATACAATTAAATGCACAGTGTGGAACAAAGTATAAAATAAAATAAATAAAAATAAATAAAATAATAATAGTAGTTAAAGTAAATTAATCAGTGGGGACTACCAACTGAAATTCTTCAATTAACTCAAACAATTTAATTGCATTTAAATTCTGCATCTTTCTCAGACATCTTTTGAAAAGGGAAAGTTCATTTTTGAGAGCAGAGATTGAGAGGGAGCATTTTGCATAGCGACATTTATGGATATAGTACTTTGTTACAATTATTAGAATATTGATTAAAAATTCCAAATTTTTTTTCTTTAATGGATAAACCGAATTGAATGTTTTGCCAGGAAATAAAATCTAAATTTATTGTTTTAGAAGACAGAAAGGTTCGAAGTTGATCCCATAAGTTAAATATTTCTTTACATTCATAAAAAAAAGATGTTTAGTTGTTTCCAATTGAGTTGTACAAAAACCACAATTCTCAACATTAAACTTAAATCTCTCTCTTAAAAACTCATTTGAAGGATATATGTTATTTATTATTTTTAATTGTAATTCTTTATATTTAGGAGGAATTGGGAATTTCAAATAATTTGTCCTAATTTTGACTATCATAGATTTCTTAAAATTTTGTAAGAGAGCTGTGCTTTTTGTTCTTCCTGGGTACATATTATTTATAGAATATTGATTCAAAAACTTGTTGCATATATTATCTCTAATGTCCACCTGCTCAAATTCAATCTTATGGAGTCTAAGAATAAAGGAATTAGGTAAACTGTTTTTAATAGAATGAATGAGGACATCAGGGATACTACGTAAAACTTTCTTATAAATTCTTAGTGAACAATCGTTTCTAAACTTCCTGTTAAAATCCTCCAAACTTAGAAAATCACCATTACCATTTGGTAAACAATTTATAGGTGCATTACCGCCACCTTCAATCTTAATATTTTGAAATTGTCTGGTAAAAGTCCAAGGTAAAGTGCTTTTGCTACCTATCCAAACCTGTAGAACTTAATATATTATGCAGACAACAAAAAGTTTCAAATCTCTATATGCAGAAAAATTATAAGCATACCTTCAAAGACTTGTAGCTCTAACTGCAGCAAACACAATTGTAGTGTTGAGGGAGCGGAATACATATATATTGCATTTTTTGAGTAGAAAATGGTCAGAAAGCATGTACGGTTTATTTTACTATCTTCTCATTTATGTTATTTAAACTCATAAAGTATGAATAACATACATTGAAGTTTTTGGATTTGCCGTGAAAATTTGGAGTATTTATAGTTTAGCAAGACAAAATATACCTTTTAAACTGAAAATGGACGGGGAAATATGGTATTTATACATAACAATTGCAAACTGCCCTCCAAAATAGAACCTTCTTGTGCTTTTAATTTGTATGGGATTATTTCTGTTGCACGCTAAATGTTGCAGTAACCACTCCGTGCCGACAGGGTGCAGTGTCGCCGAGATAAAACCGTTTTCCACCTCCGGCATCATGTTTGTGTTACTATACTCAGAAGAACTTCATCTCCAGTTACCGTGTTTGTATTTTGTTGTTACGTGAACAATGGCTGCACGACGTCTCGCGTTCAACTCGCCTCCAACTGCTCTTAGTCCACAACTTTCGGCCAGCCCGCAGACTGACGAGAAGAAACTGCTGATTGCTATCAGCGGACTGTCTCGTCAGCTTACCCAGCATACTGCCAACATGAATGAGCGGCTCACTCAGCTGGAGAATTCGATGCACTCCAGGTTGCAGTCCATAGAGGACAAGATGGCGGCTCTGCAGTCGAGCAACTTTGCGGGATATACGAACTCGAGGAAGAGAAGACGGGTGCACAACGCCACGCTAGCGGTAAATATATGTTCGATTACTGGTAGCTATGCTAAAAGCAGCCTAGCTTAGCTAGGCAAGCTAAAGACAACCTAGCCTAGCTAGGTAAGCTAAAAGCAGCCTAGCCTAAAGCTTTATTAAAGTGTATTTTTTTTTATTCACAGGAAGCAGTACGTCGTCTTCACAACTCGGAGACTAATTGCAGGTGCTATGAACCGGAGCACGGGTAAGATTTAAAGAATATGCTTTCATTCTGCGGTAAAAGGACATGGATACGGATAAATACCGACCATAGCTTTACTTTTTTTTTTTCACAGACTACTCTCGCCTCACAATGAGGCGGTGACCTCCTATTTGCTCGGAGCCATCTCGGCAAGTCCAGATTTGCACGATGTTGATAAAGACGACATTGTGTGTAACTGACTTGTTTTAATGTTTTCTCCTTCCTTGTTACTGTGACTTGCGTTTGATTTTTTATTCATACCACTCTCATTTAATTGTTTTCCAGCTGCCTGTAAGACGTATTATGAGACGGTACGCAGGAGCTTCAGATACACGCAGCTAGCCAACACGCTGCGTGCGGAGGCTGCCCGGCAATCTGCTCGGAGTCGGGCCAGAAGAAAGAGGGTAAGACTTTATTTGGTGACTATTTTTCAGGTGCATTGATAGATGTGTTGTGTCCATATGCAGTGCGCTGATTCATTGTTTTTTTTTTTTCAGCTGCTGAAAGCGAGGCAGAGTGTGCTGGCAGATGAGGAAGTGGAACTCTGGAAGTCCGCCACCGTCGACCTCATGTCCGACGAAGAAGATGGCTTCGTCGGCGGTGTCTCTGGATGGATTGTACGGTCGCCGCCATTTCGTAGGCCGGATCTCACTGAACTCTGTGTTAGTTGGTTAGAAGCGATGCCGAAGTACAGGGCCACGCACAGTAGGCGTCTGCACATCGGACCTGCCTCGGAGGGAATGCTGCCAGTTACCTCCAACCCCGAGGAAGCAAACGGACCGTTCACGGACTTTTAATTTTAAGAAACGCATGTGTTTGGATACGCGTTGTATATAGTTGTGTGTGTGTGTTTCAATAAAGCTCTTTCTTTGCATAAACAGCTTCCTGGCAAATGTTCATTTCCTGTATAAATTCATTCATGTCCTTGATGGTAGCATAATAATTGTGTAGTAGTGTAGGATAACATAAATACACACCATATGAATGAATAAATATATGAATGAATAAATATATATATATATATATATATATATATATATATATATATATATATATATATATATATATATATATATATATATATATATATATATATATATATATATATGAATAAATATATATATATTTAAATTTATATGTAAATATATATATATGCCAACCAATCACGAGCGACTTAACTAGTTTAAAAAGTTGTGGTTCCGTCCAATACTCAGTAAGAAAATTAAAGCCTGGCGTGGCCACATGTGGTTTTGCTGCCAATCACGGGCGATTTCACTTGTTTGAGAATAGTGGTTTCAGCCAATACTGAGAAGGTTATTCAAGCCAGACCTGGCCAGCCGCGCGGGTTTGCTGCATTCATATGCTAATTAGGGCCATTAGTACAGCTGATCGCTCTCCACATACGTCATGGTCCGTTTCCGACAATTTGTGGCACGACAAACGCGGACAAGCACGGCTTGCAAATTGTCGGAAACTGACGATAATCAGGCAGATCTGCGGGAGTTTACGGGGGTTTACGGGGACGATGATCTCACTTTTCATGCAGTGATATTCATAAAAAGGTGGCAAATCTGTGATTTTGACACAGTAGTGCCAAAAGTGGCCTAAATTGTGCCAAATGGGTTTTTTGCCTCATTAAAAGGAATCTGCTCCAAAAAAATAATGTGCTCGTTTCCATTGTATTCTTACTGCTGAATTTGACAAAGTGTTTGTTCATAAGATTGACACCCATTTTTATCAAAATGTACCATTAGGATCAGCAAAACATCAACATAATGCAATGTATTATAAGTACTGCAATAACTGTGATATTGTTGTGCAATTTTACCTGCAGATTATGAATATATTATTAGCAACTGCCTGAAGTAATAGCTATCTAATATGTCATTATAATCAAGGGTAAAACCAAGTAATGATCTGCAATTAAATGATTATAGCTGACAATCTGCCCAAATACCAAGTGTTATTGATGGTTTATGTTACATGACTGGACGTTTTAGACTGCCTGTTAAAATCCAAGATATTTTCGCCATCAGTAAATATTGATGACTTGCTTTCTAATTCAAGCAGAGTTATTAATCATTAACCACCAATCTCCTGTCGCTGTTATACAAATAATATCGGATTACCACAAATAAAACAGAAGGGGTGTTTTATTTATTTAACCTAATAATCCCTATCAAATTATTATGTTTAATAACTACATGCTACTGGAATACTGTAAACAGAATACATAGAACCAGTAAACATAAAAGATTAGTTCCTGAAGAGGAGTCTTTGATAATGTTCAGTTCATAAGTTCATTAGATGTTGTGATGCACTGAGGGGTTTTCCATCAGATCAGCAGCAGAAATGATATACAGCAGAAAGATGTGTAATAGCAGTCTCTGGTAACTTTTGAAATCAACTTATTATCCAAGTTAATTATTCAAATATGTTTCACTTTTGAATAATGAATAATGACAATTGCCAATAACACAAAGCACTTGATGTGGCAGTATTAAAACATTTATTAAATCAAGCAAAGATATTGGGATATAGTGAAAACAACTAATCCACAGATAGCCAACAGGCTAAAAACAGGAAACTGTAATCAGGCTAACCCTGGTACATTTGCAGCAAGACTAGGATAATAACTACAGGCCAGGAATCACAGATTGACAGACTGCGCCAAAACCGGGTCATAAATATTGTTGGGCTATAAACCAAGCTGCCTTTCACAAGATGGCTGACAGACAAATCCATTCGAGTGGCATGGTGTGTAATAAAGTGAACTTGGACTGGGAGAAATGCACATGGAGACGAGAGAAAACACACACAAGAAGATGACAAACACAACTTTATGGGGGCCATAACATCAGAAACGCACAATTTGAATGCTTGTCATAAACCTCAGCAAGTGCAACATTTACTAAACGATTCAGCATTTTAATATTAATTCTGCTTGCCCAGGGAAGGGCCCATTAAATAAGAAAGATCCTTAACTTGTTGCTGCCTCACAGGTAGGGAGAGGATGGGCTTTGGTCCGGTTCTGTTGTGAACGACTGATTCCGTGGCAGCTTCACTACAGCCAGTCTGGGTCTTATGTCCGCCTTGGTCACTCGAGAAACTAAGAGTCCATCCAAATACAGCAAAGGTGATATTGTGGAATCTTAACTTTTAAGCATCTTTCAAGAGATCTGTCCACCAGGCTTCAACTCAGCGGGGGGGTTGTTCCTGCAGCTCACAGTTCAGGAAGGCAGGTCACAACTAAGCAGTCTTTGGGTTTGAACAGGTCACTGCACCGGAGGGCACACCGGACACACAGCGTCTGGCCAGGATATTAGTCAGGTGCTACATTGTTGATCAACAGGCAAAGAATATAATAAAACTCCTCATCTATTGTATGAGAACGAGCGCACCAGAAGGCTGTGCAGGACTTTCAGCTCAGAGTTCTTTTGAAGACGGATTTTGTTTTTTTCACTAGCAAAAATGGACTACAGTTCCAGAGGTTGCACCATGTGTAATGTGATGTCCAGATGGAAGTTCAGGTCTCTCCGTTGCATCCAGGTTGAGGTCCAGGGGAAGAAGGAGAAAAAGTATTTTTTTCTTTGGATTTAAAGAAGCCGCATTGATTAAGGATGTGATGTCATGGGGACAGGATGCATCAGAGCACAGCCATAATCTGACACCCTAAGTAAAGTTGGTTGTTATCCATAACAGTATCATTGCATCACCTCATTGATTATGGTTTTCAATAATTTTTCCTTATACTTCGAACATATAGGCTTAATTTACTTGAGTCTCACTAGTATAGTCAAGTTTATTACTGGGAGATGAATGATTTTTGTTAATAAAGTCGTATATTTTAAATGGAAGTTGTGGTGAATTTATTCTATATATGTACAGAGTTGTCTGTTAGACCATGATTTTAGCTTAATTCACACTTTCATTTATTGTTCTAACACACAGCCATTAGGGCATGTGTTCACAACCAGGATATGACAGCCCAAATATTATCTGATTAAAAAAACATATTTACTACCCCTACTGTGGTGGGAAATAAATATATTAAAGTAGAACAACATGGTCTAGTAGTGTTCTCTTAATTGCTACAGGACATTCAGGCCTTTCTACTGTGATCCACTGTATTAAGATCTAACAGGACAAGTACAGATACAAGTACATTCTCTGAGGTCATGAAAATATCTTCAGTGACTTTTAGCAGTGCTGCCACTTTACTGTAATAAGCTCTAAAATCTTAATAAAACCAAAAAATCATTTCGGTGTAAGTGCTCGCATACTTATTTAGCAACAATTTTCTAAAAATTTATACATAAGAATGTGTGATTACATATAGGTTTATTATTGATCAATGCATTTCTATGAGAGATAGTAGTTTTTTAAGTAAAGATTGCATTACAGCTATTTTAAAAGCCTGTGGTCATTCTTATACCCCTCTTTTAATCAAGAGAAATATATTGCTTTCGTTTTATGAATTATCATTTTATATAGATTTTATATAATTATTCCTGTCGACTTTTAGAGAGCATTTTTTTCTCTCTAGTTTCCTAGCATTATGTTTAAAAGTATGTAGTTCTAAATTAAACCAAGGAACCGGCCTCCTATTAATCAAGTTCTTCTTTTTCAAAGGGGTTGGATTTAATAAAGCAGAGTGCAGAGGAGAGTAACAAATTCCAGAATAAAATGGTTTCCTTCTGCAGTATTGTTATGTGATACAAATGTGATACAAAATGGAATACATTCTTTAAACTTATTTATTTTGGTGGAGAAAAACTATGCTAAAGGAAGTGTGAAGGTTGCTAAAAAGTGCTCAGACACAGCAGGGTTGCCAGCAAATATTTTATGTTTTCACAATCAATGCCATATGCCAGCACAAGGCCCAATGTATAAAGATGAGAATGTGTAGAACTACACTGAAAAAAAAGATACTTTGGATGAACTTAAAAAAATTACTGTAATTTGTTACACCTAAATCTATTACTTTATCTCAAATTAACTTTCTGATGTGGTTGAAACTATACATTTTGATTTACTAGAAATAGAGTTTTTACCTTAAACCAAAGAAAGAAATTGCATTCATACCAAGTAAAACTTTAATTTATGACAAAGACTATAAACAAGTTTTATACTTCGTTAAAACTTAATTTTTCAATTTGGAAAAAACACATTTTTTACATTACAAATAAGTATAGATTCACTTTGGAATAAACTAATTGAAATGCTGTAATTTTGTTACATGAATTTTTTTTAAGTTTTTCCAACTTAAATTTCTGAATCAACACAAAGTCAATTTTCTGTTGTACCTTACTCAAAACATTATATAGTCCCAAGCTAAAGTGTTAATTTAGGTCAATGAGATTTTTTTTGCCTTCTATAAGTGAAAATGTCACGACATTACAAGCCAAATTCCCAACAATATAAAACTAAAATTCACTGAAATGATTCACTGCAGATACAAATTAAAAACAGAAAAGTCTCTTTTAAATGCCATTTATTTTTGCTGAGTCTGAAAATACCATCTTTCAAAAGGCCAGTGCATATTTTACACAAAGATTAGGGAAAAGAAATTACATGTAAAATTAAACTAAATGTGGGTTTTTCCCTATTTTCAGACCTAATGAAACTGCAAAAACATAAACCTACACATCAACATGAAAAAATACTTTCTTCACCTCTTTAAAACTTCAGAGATCCAAAGTGAGAGTATTAAAACAGGATAAACATTGCTGTCATTGCTAACATTTGAAATACCCATTAAGAGTATGAAAATGAACTTTGAACCATTACAAAATTAGGAGACCCCAAAAAATTAAGAAAAAAGGGGCTGTGCGTTAAAATATCAATAAATGCAGTTAAAGAAAGAAAAAAAACAGCTAGTACTGATGTGACTTACTGAATTTAGTATTCACATTTCAAAGGTGATATACATGCCACAATATTTCTACAACAGAAATAAATCCAATAATACAAAAAATAAAAATCACAAATTAAATATTTTGAATTAAATCTAATTTTTCCCTTAGATTAACCTGCAATGCCTTTGAATACAAGCAATAAAACTGCACATGCATCCAACCGTCTTTCTTTGACCAACCCCATATTTAGAGCTTGACACTCAGACTGCACACTCTGCGTGTCATTCTCTTTGGTTCAATCTCCATGAAGACTTTCTGCAGCGCATCAAAAGTGTGTCTGAGCTCACCTGGATAGCTTAAGTTCATAGCATAGATAAGTCCAAATAAGAGAGCACATCCATGTGCGATTGATGGCAGCTCATTAAGCACCTCCACACCTTCAATAATGATGCCTATGTCACATGGTGGTTTTAACGGATCCTCTTCCTCCCTGATGACAAACACGGCCATTGTGCACTGCTGAAGCTCTCTTTCTGCGTCATCCTTTTCAACAACCTGACAAAACACAAAACAGCCGGTCGAAGACTTCGATGCGAGGGAGCATTAATGGCTGACTGCAAAGTCGAAAAATGGGGTTTGATGTGACGTGATGTGTCACGTGACAAGAAAACCTAAAGTGAAACCTAAGTAAACCTAAGTGAAAATATCATTTACAGTATTTTGAATTGTTTTATTTAATTTTATCCAGGGGGAGTGTCGTTTGCTTTGGAAAAAACTGGAAATATCAAATTCAAAACGGAAACCACGATTTTTCATTCAACCAATTTAAAAATGTACTTTGAAGGAATGACAAAGTCTTTTCACTTTTTTCAGTGTAATAATATTTTGAACAAAGCCAGTAATGTATGAGATAATATTCAAGGTGCTTTTAAGCTATCACCTTTAACATCAAAATGACTGTTAAAAAAAAAACCTGCTATAAGAACCTTGTCAGTGTTTTGCACTAAGTCAGATACAGATCTAAAAATTTATAATAAGGACCTGGTGGACGATACAAAGTTTAAAACAGAAGAGGTTTTGTTGCTTTACAATTTGGATGGGGGGATTTAGGGAATAAATGTTCAAAAAAATTATAACTATTACCTGGATTTGGATTAATTAATAAATCAGACTGAAAGATTGTTTCTACTCCCCCTCCTCACTCAGAATTTCTGGGCATGTAAACATGTAAATAGCTGGAGGGATTTGCCTCATTTATGCTAATGCATTTTTGTTTGCTGCAGCTAAGTTTTTCTAAGAAAACATTAATCTATTTGATTTTAACAAATCAAGTTATGAACTAACAAACTCTTTGAGGAGAGAAATCTAGTGTTTGATTAACCCCATTTAATTGTTTTAACAACTTCTCAACTCAAGTGGTGTTAATTTTAATTAGATAATGGCTTCTCTTCATTGGCTTCCTGTTAAATCAAGAATAGAATTTAAAATCCTCCTTATCACATATAAAGCCTTAAATGGCCAAGCTCCATCTTATATCAGAGATCTGATTGTTCCTTATGTTCCTAACAGAGCACTTCGCTCTCAATCTGCAGGTTTACTAATCGTTCCAAGAATTTCTAAAAGTAGAATGGGAGGTAGATCTTTTAGTCATCAGGCTCCTCTCCTGTGGAACCAACTACCAGTTTTAGTCCGTGAGGCAGACACCCTGTCTACTTTTAAGGCTAGGCTTAAAACTTTCCTTTTTGATAAAGCTTATAGTTAGGGTGGCTCAGGTTATCCTGAGCTATCTCTATAGTTATGCTGCTATAGGCTTAGACTTTTGGAGGACATAGGGACCCCCATTTCATCATTCTGCTTCATTCTCTCTCTGTTCTCCTATTCTGCAGAATCTGTTAGTTCAATCTCTAACCTTCTGCTCTCTCTGCTTTTCCTCAGAGTAGCTTTGCCTCGTCTGTTCCTGTTTGGCTGTGACGTCATCCTGGAAAGAAACATCAGCTGTGCTGCTTCTATCAACACCCTTGTTTATAGATGTTGGAGATCGGCCGGTTTTCCAGTGTGGTCCTGTTTCTCTGACCGTGACTGAGTGGATGTGCTCTCTTTGTCCTCTGGCATGGGAGCTGCCTTGGAGCTCGTCTGCCTGGCTGTGTGTTTCCTGGACGGGGCCGCCTTTTACAGCTGCTTTTTGTATCTCTGCTTCTGTCTCCTTGAACCCCAGTCGGCCTCGGCAGATGGCCGCTCACACTGAGCCTGGTTCTGCTGGAGGTTTCTTCCTGTTAAAAGGGAGTTTTTCCTCTCCACTTTCGCTACAAGCATGCTTAGTGTGGGGGATTGTATTTGAGTCAATGAGTCAATGCAATCAACTGGTTTTCCTTAGATAGAAAACTTTGTATCAATTTGACTGTATGATCTGGTTGAACTGTAAAGTGCCTTGAGATGACATGTGTTGTGAATTTGGCGCTATATAAATAAACTGAATTGAATTGAATTGAATAATCATGATTAACTTTGTCATGATTTTTCTGTTATTGTTTTAATTTTGGCCAAGAAGAAGATGATGTCTGGATGGCGTAATAGGTGGTTAACAGCAGAGAAGCTGTATTGAGGTCAACTATAACTCCTGGTCTGCCCCTTTGAGCCTAAATTATACTCACTGTGAACTTTTCATGTTTGTGCCCCAGACACTTTTCATAGGTCTGCACCTTTCTGCCTGTGGTGTAAAATTGAGTTTAGGGAGGTCCTACCCAAGTTATTGTTAAATTATTATTACTATTTTTTTTTTCTTTTTCTTCTTGTGGCGACTAAAATTGAAGTGCAGCTATAAAATCTGGTCCAGAATCAAATGAGTTTACTGCTGACGGAGTATAATGTGGGAAGAAACTTTTTCATATCCTGAATTTGAATATTTTGACTTTTTTCTTTTTTGGGCAAGGAAAATTCTGGGTGAGTAAGATTTGACAAATACTTAATTAAAGTAATTTCATAGGACAATAAGTGTGACTAGAATCTCCTGATTGAAACTAGACAAGAATGGGGAATGAGTAATTGTCACTAAGTCCTCTGCATTTTCATCAGAAGACCAAGGCTAACACTTAAGATGCTGCCAAAATTGACACTTGTTAAATTTCAAAATTTATTTGGATATATCTCTGAATATGATGAGTTTAATGAAAAATATAAAAATGTATGCATTTGACCTAACAGCTATGGCCTAAAATCCTTTTTCCAGGGTTTTATTGATTGATTGCAACATTGATCAGTTGAAGCTGTCTTGCATCAGTGAAATTAAGCAAGCGAGGCATCCTTTTGGCAGTGGTGTCAAAAATACAAATTTTTTACTTAAGTAGAAGCATAGATACTGCAGTTTAAAAACACTTTGGTAAAAGTTGAAGTATCAACTTGACCTCTTTACTCAAGTGAAAGTGAAGAAGTATGCGCTCTAAAAACTACTTAAAGTACAGCCAGATACCACTATATGAATTGAAAGCTCAATTTTTCGAGTATTTCCAAAGATTATTTGCGACAGGGCCAAGGATGAGGGAGGTTTTGCTCTCTGTCTCAATCTCGACATACGCTCTCGTCTGTGTCCAATCTTTCTGACATTTCAACATCTTTTTCTGAATCATTGTAGCATTGCATAGAAATTTGCGTTTGCTGTTTGAAGAACACCTGCTTGCTGCTTATAATTTCCTTTGGCATCAGCATAAATTCTACGAATAGCTAACCGACGAGTGTTTGCATTAGATGTGGATGGCGCCAATGATCTACATTGGATGGAGCACATGATGTGAAATAAATATTTATAAACATTAAACCGAAGCCAAGAGTAACAAGTAACGTTTGTTTTAAAAATGTAAGGACTAGAAAGTAAAGATACTTAAGTGAAAATGTGATGAGTAGAAGTCAGAAGTATGAAGGAAAATAAGTTATGGAGTAAAGTATAAATACCTAAAAAGTGTACTTAAATACAGTAACGAAGTCTATGTACTTCATTACTTGACACCTCTGCCTTTTGGTGAAACCTAGTAATCACAGCTTGACGTATTCTACATGAGTTATATCAGAATTTGGTTTCCTCGTATCATTTCTCTAAGCCAGTGCTATCAAATGCTCCTTTTCAGCGCTTTGGATGTTGCTCTGAGTTCTCGTTACCTCCTGGATGAGTCATGAATGGATTCTTAAGGTGATCTTGGTGAACCAGCCAATTCTGGGGAGGTTCACCTCTCACTGTGGTTCTCGTAAGTCCTGCAGTATTAGAAACAGCCTTCTAAACCCTTTTAGACAGTAGCTTTATTCTTCATTTCCCCTTAAATTTATTTCTTAGAATGGGTTGCTATTTCAGATTTCTGGCCTACTTAATTTTGCCAGATTGGTTATGTTTAAAGGACTTCTTATTTTTACAAGTCAGGCACTTATCAGGCCTGGATGTATCACCTTTATTCTAACCATGTAAATTCTTTCCGAAGAAACAAGGAAGGCATGGAGCACCTTTTTTTTAAAGGTACACTATGCAACCGGTGTTGATTTTCCAGTGAGGCTCCCTCCAGAGGGCGAAAGTAAAAGTGCACTGTCGTAAATATGCTCAGCTGTTCTCCTGGTTTCTCCGTCAAGCCAGGCGCGGTTGTTTTGAGCTTAGCAGCGAATGACTAATGCTGCGTTCACACTGGACGTAGCTGGCGCGACAGAAGCAGCGAGTTTACATGCAAAGTCAATGGTTGACGCGCGTCAAGGCGCAACAAAAGGTCCAGCGGCGCGTTTTGAGCACCAGGCGCAGCACGTCTGAGCAGCTGAAGCAGCGCATCGGGCGCGTTTAATGCAGGGAGAGAGACACAGCGCTGATGATCACTCCTCTTAAACAGTTTATTGACGCCTAAATTAACTTAAAATGCAGAAATCTGCCGGCAGAATATGTAGTTTGGATTATTTAGATGAAAAACACCTACCAGCTGCCGCGGTGAACCGCTGCTGATGAAGGGATCCATACTGTCGGCACCCCGCTGGTATGTGGGGGTCTGAGCGGCTCCGACAGAAAAAATATATGGAAGGCAGGATAATAATCTGAATGAACTGACTGCACTGATTACGTTTTCAGGTGTATTTTCTCACTTAAACACATATTAAAACTACTTTATTCCCACTGATCACAGCAAATATAGCTGCAAGGCAGAGAAAGGATAGTGAAGCTCCGCCCAACGCGCGTCAGAGCCACTTTTGCACCGGGCAGCCAGAGCAGCAAAGCTGCTTCAGCCACGCGTCAGAACTAAACTGGTACAAGCAGTAAAAATGAAGCAGCAGACGCGATTTTGCTGCTTTTGCTGCGTGGACGTAGCATAACTGCACAAGGATCGCCAATGTGCTAGCAACGAGAATGCTTTTAACTGGGGGGTGTAGCAGTTCTCGCCGTAAAGCAAGACTGACTCTCACGAGACTTCTGAGCCCGTGGGTGCGGGTCGGTGCTCCTGCAGTTGCAAGTGCGGTATTTCCCCCACAGACCACCAGGGCGGCCGAGAATACCTTTGTTCAACCTGAAATGACTCATTTAGTCATCCATAACGTTATGGAACACATTAATTAACTGAAAAATGTTGCATAGTGTCCCTTTAAGCATGCATTTAAAAATAAATGTGATGTCCCTTTTAATACTCATGAAATCCAAAAAAATTAGACTACTAACTATAAACTTAATCAAGGTTTAAATGGTAAAAAATAATTATTTAGGAATAAAAGATCTTTGGTCCAAATTTTAAAGCCCTATAAAAGTTTAGTCCTTTAATAACTAAGAAATTTGAGGTCAAAAGTTAACCTGTTGTAATACTGGGTTATAAAGGAGTCTATCTTTCTGCATTGAAACTAAAATAAGGTTACTATTGAGTTTACCTATCATCTAACTAAAAGACACAATGCTTGATGTCAACCACTCTTTCCTGCTGCGATACATTATGCCTCCTCACCTTTCCAAAAGATCCATTGTCATCTCACACACCCTAAAATGCACTGAGGCACTTCAAAAGGGAGTAACAATTGTCACACATTAGATAAATCTAAGAGAATTCTTTTCTTCTTTTTAAAGTGTGAAAACAGAGGGTGTTTGAATAGAGAAGTGTTATTTCTGTTCATGCAAATGCCTTAGTCATTTCTGCCATTTCCTCCATATCAGTGGACAGTTTGTAGTGACAGATTAGAGGTTGTAGAACATTTCTTTATAGTGATAATTACAAGTTGATGTTTTCTCCCAAATCAATAAATGTTAGTTTCACTTCTGTTTTTCCATCTGACATTATACAGTGTATTTAAATTGTTTGACCAAATTTCACCATCATCTAGTACTACTACTATTTCTTGTAATGTCTATTTGAAGCATTAAAAAACTGAAACAATAGGTAGTCTAAAATAAAATCATGCACATATTATAGCAATACCAGTGCTTTCTTTCCTAAGCACATTTATCACCATTTTTGTAATAACTGATTGGGATCATGTATACAAAGTTTTGCATTTGTGTTTAAAGTTGATGAGAACTCAGCTGGCACCTCTCGCAAAGATGTATACAAAGTGTTTAATTAAATTAATCTTTCACTACAGAAGTATTGCCTTATATTACTGTACATGTTTTAAAAGTGGTACTAAATGCATCCAAGGCAATCTCAAGCCTTGATAATTTGCTGTGGATGACATCAGGAAATACATCTGCTACTTATTCATTGTCACAAATACTTCTGCCAAGACAATTATAGAGATAATTAAGATGACTATGATGCAAAAGCTAAGGCTTTGGAAACATAAACTTTTCATTTTTACATTCGTGATGGTAGGACAACAAAATGGCTATCAGATAACACCTGACATGGAACTGGGGCCTTTGTGTCACCAATACTTTTATCCTTGGGAGAGAAATACACATCTTCCAGTTTTTTTTTTTTTTTTTCGTTTTATGTTAAAAGAATGGTCAGTAATATCAGCTTGAGTCGAACCAGCTGTAACTGGAATAAAGGATTTCTCCTTTCAGCAGAATATACAATGTGTCATGTCTGGCTGAACCTTTCGGACCAACATGCAGAATCAGGCACGGACACATACTGAAGGGAGAAGTTTTATTAACTTCTATTTATTAAGGACCCTGAGTCCCTGGGGAAGCACAACCACAGGCTGTGCAGGTGGCTGGAGGCGCACGCTGGAGGAGGAGGTGATAGTCTGAGAGCTGTCACAGAGGCGGTGCAGAGCCGGCAGGCAGAGGGAACCTAAGCTGCAGATGGGAGCAGGTAGCGGAGGTTGACACTGAAGGATCAGTCCAGGGGTGCCTCGTTCTAACCATAGTATGGGACCATCAGGGGATGAAGAGATGGACGCAGCTCCTTAAATCCCTGACGGTTAGATGGGCAGATAGATCTGAGGTGCTCAGACAGCCAGCCACGCCCACCTGCAGTGCTCCAGAAGAAAAGGAAAAACTCCCCCCACAAGGGTTCTGACACAATAAGACAATTGTATTTCATAATGTTTCAAACATAATGGGGGAAAAAAGGCAGTCAAACTATTCATAAAGCACTTTTCATGTAGAGATCTGTTAGAGAAAGTGATGTCTAATGAAAATATGTAAATAAGGTTAAACTTCACTTTAATTTCCAATAGATTTCCACTCTGTAAATCATTGCACATATGCAGTGTATGATATTCCATAGAAGGTTGTTGATTTTATTTGTTAAAACTCCAAAGTTCAAGTTTAACCTCTGGATCGTATTTTAGCAGAGGTACAGTAGGATGGGGTCAGTTGCTCTATGATGCGTTTCGATATACTACTGGCAATGATGGCAAAAACACAAAATAAACAAAGAGCTTTATTTTTAGGTCCACTAGAACTCAAGTACTCTGCTACCTGTACAAGTATTGCAGTTTAGCCTCACTTCACACATACAGTAAGTGGATTATACATCAAAATATCTCTACCTAAATAATTCAAAAGAGGAACATATGGCATGCTCTATTGCTATGAGGTTATAATTTGCTACTGTTTAACAAGAAGGTCAATAAATCAAAATCATGAATATGAAACCTGGCTTACAAAACACACTTAAGCCTAAAGCATCCCTTCATGATGTAATCCAAACATGTCCAAACATTTTAGCTCAGTCGTGTCTTTCCTCCAAGGACCAAGGACCTCATCAATGAGCTGTTATTCATGTAATGTTGCTGCTCTGCTGTTTAGAGCCTCAGAGGAGGAGTGAAAGCAAAGCAGCAATGCTGTGAATGTACAGAAATTGACTGTTTGACTTCCGTCAGTTTGAGACAATGTGCCACCAAATTGTATTTGTTTCTCTGTGACCACTGTTTGTCCAGCCTTTCAGCTACTCTATGGAAATGGATTTAGGAAGAAGAGGCAGTCAAAGAAGGAAATATACACACTGCAAGCATTTCAGACCCAGTTATCACTGATAGCTGGATATTCACATGTTTAGATAACATAATTTGCGATATGCTGTAAAGCTAAATACATTGTTCAGTGGTTATCATTATCACATTCTAGAGTTGTGCCATATTATAAAGGATTTATTGGATGCAATGCTGAATAGTGTGACACGTCAGGAGCCATGTATTGAACTCTGCAAATGTCAAAAATTAAGACCTATGTCAACATCAAAATGAAAAAAAAGAGAGAAAATGTCAAGAAAATGTGGCTTAATGCTAATGAATCACAATGTTCAACAATACTGTCTGAAGTTAAGTTTTTTCAACTATTCTATGGACCGGATATGCTGCAAATAAATCATACATCTTACTTAATAATGCAAAATTCTTCGATGTAATATGATTATATTTCAAAACTTGGGTTCCCAAGTAATGTCCTTGTAAGTCAGTGTCATTGAACTTTCCAGAGTGTCCCAGGTCCAATATGCCTCCGTCCTTAGCTAAGTTATTAACAACTAAAAATGGTAATGGTAATGGTAATGGCTATGTAGAACCATCAGCTTCTACAGGCTACTGTAAAAGGCCTAAATATTTGTTGCTCATACAATAAAACTGAGAAATATCCCTTCTTGGTGTTGCACAGTAGGCCTTTCCTAACCCTTAACTGTATTTATTGCTGTTAGGAGGTTTTTGGGTGAGTGGAAATGCATTTAAATTATTGCATTTGATTCATTTAATGAATTTTAGTTTTTCTATTTATATTTTCATTTATGTCTATCTATATTGGTTCATATTTTAAATATCAGTGATCATGGTTTAAATTCAGGTGACATAAGAGATGAAATGTTTTTATATTTCGGGGATGATCCCTGCATAATGGAGCAGGACTTAAATCAAGTTGGGGCAAAGAGTCATATAAAAATCTAGAAGACAGCTGTGAAGTTAGATTTTCTTTCAAGATTCTAAGGACGTCATATCTGCAATGGGTAATTATCTAGATCAGTGATTCTTAACCATAGGGCCGCGGCCCAAAGTTGGGCCACCAGCGCCCCCTTGTGGGCCGCAAAAATCTTTCAGTTTTGCACCTGTGGGCCGCAAGGGCCGTGGGACTGAGTGCAGCTTTCGACCATGTGGTGGCGGTAATGCATCACTCGGTTGTTTAAAAAGCGCCAATACACAGAGAATTAGACTGTCTAATTCGCAGCTAAAATCAATAGTATCGGAAGAAAAATACATCGAGAACTCGTCAGTTTCTCTGTTTGCGTCCGCCATTGTCGTCTTTTGCCAACCAGTCCGGCGCATGCGCGGACTTGGCAACAGACGAACACAGTAGTAAAAGGTAAGAGCTAGCGGACTTTTACATTGGATTACCCTTCTCGCAAAAATGGATAAGTTTTTAAAAAGAAAAAATGAAGATGAACGTCCTGCCGACACTCCCACCCAAAAGAAAAGGTTTTTGCAGAAATACAATCTCGACTTCATTAAATACGGTTCGTAAATGGAGGAACAGAGGCAGTGCCAAAAGGCCAGTGTGTGGAGTGTGGGCTAATGCTGTCCAACGAAGCTCTCAAGCCCTCAAAACTACAGCGGCATCTAGAGACCAAGCACCCGATGCTCGTGGGAAAGCCGGTGGAATATTTTAGGAGGAAGGAAATTGGGCTGCAGATGCAGAAAAGGTCTGTCGTGTCACTGACAAGCAACTCTAAATGTGCATTGAAAGCCAGCTACCTCGTAGCCAGACGTGTGGCACAGAGTAAGAAAGCATTCACCATAGCGGAGGAGTTGGTTCTGCCTGCCGCTGTTGATATGTGCCGTGAGCTAATCGGAGAGGCTGCCGCACAAAAGCTGCTGACCATCCCACCGTGGGATGGTCAGCAGTGGTGAGGTTCTGAAATTGGTCTAAAGTGGTGAGGTTCTGAAATTGTTCCCCTTTATTTATGATTGTATTGTATTGTATTGTAGATAAGCTAATTAATGTAATCCAATATGAGGCAGAACTTCTCTCATTATAGAGACCAATAGTAAATTATCAGGTGTTACAAGAAACGTATATCTTTTTCCTTGCATCATCTCTGTTCTTACCTCTCCCTTTTTTTGCCATCAACCACAAATGAAACACAGCAACAATGTAATTTACATGAATAAAAAAGGAAGATATTTTCAACACTGTTTTAAAAATTCTCGGTAAAAACAAACATTTCTACAAAACTCTTAGCTCTGTTACCTCACTGACTTGGTTCACTGCCAGGGCCAAAGACAGAAGAAAGAAATATCAGGGTGTTTCATACATCATTAAAAAGAGGGAGGACAAGTAAATTAATACTGGCTGCATGTTTGTAATATGGCAGTGAAATAGCTTGTTTCTGTGTTTAACCTAAGAGTAGGTTTATTTGGGAAAATAAATTTGCTAGTTGTGTATGTGTGCTGTATTTGAAGAATATATTAGTGATTACCTTCTATAAAAGCCCAAAATGAAATCATAACCTCAATAAAAGGTTATAAAACCTACTTCAACATTTTCAGCATATACAGTAGTGTATCAGTCATTACCGAATATTTTAGCTAAAACCGATTTATAGCATAGCCTACATGGCTACAACACTGTAAATAATATTTCGGCCTTATAAATATATTTTCTTTTTTTTTTTTTTTTTTTTTCCTGTTTGTATCTCACCTCAAGTATTGAAGATCATCAATCTAGGCCTAATATGAAACAATAACCTGATTAGACACCTAAAACAGATGATCATTTTGTAGAATAAAGGAAAAAGCTATCCGAACCAAAAAAGGGCCAACTGAAATGATTGCCACCTAAACTTAAAATATGGTCAGACAACCCCTGGGGGCAACAGCAGCTATCAAAAGTTTGAAATAATTGATTGGTTGATTGACTTTATTGATCTCACAGTGGAGAGATTTACTCCCTACATCAGCTCAAATAGTAAAGAGGAGAAGAAGAAGGTGCCAAAGGAAAATAAAAAGGTGCATGAGGTATACACAATATTTACAGAGCGTCCATGTATGACAGCTTAAGTCTTTTTTTTTTTTTTTTTTTTAAAGCAGGATTAATATACAGCATTATTTCACAGGGTATTTACATGGGTATTTATATATATGGGTAATTATCTATATAACTATAGCACTGAGTATCAAATATAAAGAAACGGGTTATTGCACAGGGTATTAAATTGTAATTGCACATTAAACATTGCACAAGTTATTGCCGCAATAATTTCGCATTGTAGAGTCTGGTTGTAGCAGGGATGAATGACCTGAAGTAGCGCTTCTTTTTTACAAACAGGGTGTAAAAGTCTTTAACTAAAGGAGCTGCTCAGCTCCTCTAGAGTCAGTTGCAGGGGGTGAAGGGTGTTGTCCAAGATGGATGTAAGCTTGGACAGCACCATCCTCTCAGCCACTTCCTCTACTGAGTCCAGAGTGCAGCCCAGGAGAGAAACATTATTTCTTTCTCACCAGTTTGTTTAGACTCTTTCTGTCCCGCTCTGCGCTGCCTGCTCAGTCCAAAGGACCTCAGCCTGCTCAGGAGTTGGAGGCGGCTCTGGCCCTTCTTATACAGGGTGTCGTTGTTATGAGTCCAGTCCAGTTTATTATTGACATGAACACCCAGGTATTTAAAACTCTCCACAGTTTCTATGTCCTATATATATATTTTTTTAATAATTAAACTTTATTGATCTCACATTGGATACAGTCACCTCTGGATTTAACCCATCCCCTTGGAGACCAGTGGGCTGCCGTTGTGCAGCACCCGGGGAGCAGTGTAGGGTCAAGGGTCTTGCTCAGGGACCGAGAGTGGCAGTCTGTGGGAATGGGGCTTGAACTGATTCAGGATTCCAAGCTCCATGCCCTAACCAATAGGCAGCCACTCCCCTTTTGTTTCGCCCCTGGATGTTCATTGGCAGAGAGCCTCAGAAATTATGGCTGGAAAATCTCTTTCACGAAGTGGAGCTCATGCTTACATCAATAACTTGACTTCAACTGCTCAAGGTTATTTTATTCATTCATGGATCAGTGACTGAATTAGTGTTTGAGCGATTATAGGCCCTCCTAGGTAAGTTTCACACATTTTCATGTTTTCTAGATTCCCCACCTTTAGCCGTCAAAGTAACTTTCTGGACTCTAAAGTTTTCTAATCACTAGCCTGCAACTACTGGTCATTGAACTGTCATTCTCACTGTTTTTGGCTGTGGAAAGAGGCAGGTAGGTCATGGATTTTAGACATTTAGTACATTGTTCTGCAATACATCAATTACAAGGTAGACAAATTCCTATTCTTTTATTGACTTGGTTGTAGAGCTAGGTGATGCAAGCTTAAAATTTTATCAATATATTTTGTGGTACTATCATGATAATAAAAATGATGAAAAAAAACTCTTCAATTCTTTGAAGTCACTTAGAAATCATGGAGGGGTCTGAAATTGTCATTGAAGGTAATGTCCACTGTTAGAGACATGATCTTAAAAAAAATCACATTGTAAAATGACATTGTTGTTGTTTTTTTTGTTTTACAAAACATGCAAATAGAAGCAGAAGAACGGGTCAGCCCCTGAGGAATGGGGAGTCGATTGGTGTCTTTGTTGGCCTGCAATACCTGATACTGGTCCATGCCTCTGAGTGAGGGGTCTTTAGGGGTAAATGTTGGTCTGGCTGAGCAGGTGAGATGATTTTGTCACCAGCATGGGGATGGAGGTGTAGGGTCTGCCCCATTCCCAAGGGGTGGTCCCATTCTTCTGGTTTAATTTGAATGTTTTCTAAGCCGAAACAAGATTTTGGGTTACTATACGAAGCTTCAAACTCAACGCTAATTCTGACTCTTTAAATTAAAAAAGCTTCCTAAAATGGGAAGTGAAACGTCTTCAAATGTGAAAAGAAAGTGCAGTGGATTTTTTTTTTTACTTTTTTGGAATGACTATGACCTGGATGACTGGGAATCTTCACCAAATTCTATATACTGTTTAAAATAATCTTATCTTCACCTCTCTCCACAGAAATGGCCTCTGATAACCTATACCATGATATATATATATATATAGTTGTGTTGTTGTTCATCTGCAGCAATGCAGCAGGATGAGGTAAAATTTTATATTGATTTGTCACTTCATTTGCTTTTAAATCACAGCGACCACATCAGTTGTGTGTTTCGGTGGTCCCTAACTGTATTCCCTAAGGTCCATTATGGATGTCTTAGATTGGTTCATGCTCCAGGACATAACGTTCTAATGACTGTATGACCTCCTCATCATGCCACGAAGGTCAGCAGAAATAGTTTTTTTTGCTAAATGGAAAGGTCTAACTAATGTAGAACAATGGCCTTCAAGCCTGTTGGGCAATTGCTAGAGATCAAGCATCAGAGGAGCAATATTAGAAATGTGTGATCAAGAATGAAGGAACTAACAGCATTCAACCAAATGTGGATCAGATCAATCAGTCAGGGTCTGCATCAAGTCCTGTAAGTTCAGTAACAAGCTAAGCATCAATTTCTGGAGCCTCCTGCCAAACAGGTCTCCCATCTACCTATCTTCCTGTCTGACCCTAAATTAGTTATTATTTCTTAGCTTGATTATGGATCCTTCCCCTTTACGACCATAGCATTTAAAAAATCTGCTGCTGGTGATTACTTGTCTGCAAATGTCTTATTATTGTTTAAACTTTGCTTCATAAAGTGTCTGACTGTGCTGAACATTTACTTGTGTAAATGCATTAAAGAGTAGATTAAAACAAACCTTCACCTTTCATGATTGATTAACTTTGGACTTATTGGAACACAATAATTAAAACCTTGGCCCATCATTGACCTGTGGTTCACGCTAGTTCTGTACCTCTATGTTCTTCTGATAACTGGAATTTAACTAATGAAACATCTGTAAAATACTCTTTCACATCATGTTCAAGATGTCTTTGATAGCACTGACAGTTTCTATAAATAGAAACCTGAAATCATGCTTGATTATCTTTCAGCAGTGGATGTCAAAAGTCAACAGAACCAAAGTTGTCTCTTAGGTCGTTGGTACTGTAAATCGCAATGCCACAAAAAAAGGGAAGAATTTATTTTTTGAAAAAGTAGGAAAGATCATACTTACATGTTTTTAGGGATCATCTGTATGGAAACATAAAGGTTGCTATGATATTTGTCTTTATTTCTCATCCGTCAAACAGACAACTATTTAACCCTTTTACCATCTTTTTAATGTTCTGGAATTTAACAAATTCGTGAAATTGGTATCACTGCATAACAGAAGCTTGACACGATGTAGGGAACATTTAAAATGTTCAGTAAATTATTATTTTAGGCAAAATAACAATCACTACAACATTTTGGTTCAGATGCCAATTGTTGTTGAAACAAAGATGCAATACAAATACGTTGTTTCATATGGGGTTTATTGCACCTATTTTAAAGCCTATTGAGATATAATATGATCTAATAAAATCTAAATATTTTTCCACTAATGTCAAAAATAAAATAATTAAAATGTTTTCAAATTATAACATATTAAATGAATATTGCTTTAAAAAACAAATAATGACATTTATTTGAAAGATGTTTGTGTTTTATATTAGCAGTACGGTAAGTCCTTCACAACTCCAGAAGTTGTTCAGCCTCTTATGGTGTGGTATAAATGTATTTTGTACACTGTATATTAAAAGAGACCTTCAATGATGAGAAAACTGTTAGCTGTTTTTAGTTGGTAGTGTTACATGAACTGAATCCTTTTATTTGCCGAGGCTTAAGAGGTGTAGGTGAGCTGGAGGAGAGAATGAGCAAGGTTGTTTTTTGCAGCAGCAGGCTGGCATTATTTATCTGTGGACTAAACTTAGAAAGTTATTCATTCTTTGCTCAAAACTCAACTTGGCATGGCATTCAACCGAAGACAATTTAGTTATTTTTAATAGATTTGATGATTCATAGGTCATTGTGCTTTTTAAATATGAACCTCCAAAGCAGGCAATAACTACCTGACACTCTTGGTTAGTGTATAGAGTTTTATTAAATTTAAAAAGGGATTAATGTTTTTCTTTTTTTTCTGCAGGGTTGTAAGAGATCAATAGAAAAAAGCAAACAGAAATTCTTGGGGTAAGTCAAATATGGAGTTTTTGTGATTGGGAGGCTTGTTTTGTATTAGTAGCAGGTGATGTTCCAGCAGATGGTGAGATTATGTACAGACTGAGTTTGTTACAGTGTTTGTTCTGTATTGATCGCCTGATTCTGCACAGATTAAGAAATCAACATACTGAACATGAACGGTTCCAGAAGTCTGAGTTAAATTAAACTGAGTCCTGCAGTACAGCGTTATAAAAATTGGACTTTCAGTGAATCTCTGGCAAAGACGACTAAAACAGTGTGGCTTAACTTCAAACTCTAAAGAGAACCATTTGTGGCTCTCTTTTCCTGACAAATATACACCTCATTAAAATGCATTTGTAAAGTCAGTAACTGAGAAAATATTAGTTTTAAGCAGAATCTGCAACAAAATCCTAGAGGGGTTCAGAACTGTTGGTCAGTGAGCAACAACAAAATTTAGTAGGAACAGTTTTTTTCTCAATTAAATATGAACTTAGAACAATAGCCCTAGCTTTGAGGAGGGAATCAGGCACAGGCTGGATTCCCCCAAACATTCCCCTTTTTTCTTTTTTTTTTTAATTAATACTGTTACTGGCACGGTCTGTAATCAGACTTTGTAATGATTATAACCAAATTGGAAACAGCGATGAGACCAACATCATATTTTGAGCAGCCCAAAGGAAGAATCTGGCAGCTTTGCAAGATCTGCATCTGCAGTGTCATTAAAAGTCCACTTAAGTCCTTGAGTTGTGATGGATTGCCAGGGTAACCACCTGCTGTTTCCAGCTAACGTTTGAGCTAGCAGAAAAAATGAGGCTGTTTGACCAGAACATTTTTATACTGTTGGTGTCCTATAATGCAGACACCTTACAGCCAAAAAAATTAAGTATTCACGGAGACGATGTTATATTTAACGAGGACTTAGGTTACCAACTTCCAAATGAAGATAAGCGGTTACCCGTGAGTTGCTCTTCTAGTAGGAAAAAAGAGTACAGCCTGAAGTGAAGGGATTTCCTGAAAAGTAGCGAATAACAGGGGTTTGCTTTGCCATGTGGTTATCTCCTGGTGACAAAAGTTGACAGGAGCGAGCAGAAACAGGTCCACATGTAAGGAGGAGGGAGGCTGAGGCCAAGTGGAAAACCCGCCACACGGAAAAGAAACAAGTACTTATGTGTGTTATGTATTGGGGTCCTGTGGTCCTGTATTTCTGCATGTTAAATGTTTAACATGTGTGTGAGGAGTAGTTTAAGGTCTGTATACGGTAAAATAAAGCTGCTCATATGAGTATTTATGGAGTGTGTGCACTTTTGGCAAAATCCTGACACCATACGGGTGTTAGTATGCAGAATGCGACAATGAAAAAAATAAATTGCAGTTAGTTAAGTTAGACTTAGATAAACTTCATTGGCATTTTGTATATACATTTTGTATACCAAAACGAAATTTCGATGCAAACAATTTGATGGCAAAGTTATGATCTTGATGATGTTTTTCCCCTAATATTAGAAAATTCAGACTGGACCCACGCTTACCTACTCATGGATGTTATAGATGTTAAGTTATTATTTAAAAATCCCGCATTGGCTTATTTTGTTCCTGCTCATATTTCCATTGTGGTGGAATCTGGTTTGTACAGAGTAATTTTAACAAGCCTTTCCAAATATGATGTTTACATGTGTTATGCAGAGTCACGATTTTGTGACTTGATTAGAGTTTCAACAGTTCAACAGTCTGATGACAGCAGGGAAGAAGCTGTTGCAGAACTGTAAGGTCCTGCATTGAATACTGCGAAGCCTCTTCCCAGAGGGCAGCAGGGAGAACAGTTCATGGTGGGGGTAACTGATGATATTACTGGCTCGAGACCCGAAGCGCTGGGATGAAATATCTTTAATGGAGGGAAGAGGAGCCCTGATGATACTCTCTGCTGTTCTCATCATTCTTCTCACACCACACAGTGAGACAGCTGGTCAGAACACTGTCTATGGTGCTTCTGTAGAAGGTGGTGAGGGTGGGTGGGGGCAGGTGGGCTCTACTCATGTTACCTAGGAAGAACAAGCGCTTTTGTGCCCTTTTGACCAGTGAGGTGGTGTTTACAGTCCAGGTGAGGTAGTCTGTGATGTGCACCCCCAGGAATTTGGTGCTGTTGACCACCTCTACAGCTGAGCTGTTGATGAGCAGTGGAACATGGTTAGGCTGGTTCTTCCTGTAGTCAATGATGATCTCCTTCCTCTTTTCCATGTTCAGGATCAGACTATTGTCTCCACACCAGCCCACCAGCTCCTCCACTTGCTCTCAGTAGTCCTGCTTGTTGTCGTCTCTGATGAGGCCCACAACCGTAGTGCCGTCTGCAAACTTCTAGATGAGATTGGTGGTTAACCTTGGGCACAGCGGTGTGTCGTCAGGGGTAACAGCAGGGGGCTCCGGCCGCAGCCTTCAGGGGAGCCTGTGCTTAGGGTGATGACATCAAAGGTGTTCTATCCGACCCTGTCCGAGTCAGCGCAGCAGACCGGTAGACATTAAATTAAGTGACTTTAGGCATCTTTGGGACTGGCTTGGTCCAGCGAGGTGTCTTCAGTGCCTCTCTGTCACCAGACTTGAAGGCTTTCTGGAGTTGAAGTTCCATGCTTTTAGCGATTTTCAACCTCCACATTCATTCAGGGTCGTTGGTTGGCCCAGGTTGTCAGGGTTTGGTTGTGGTTTGAGGACCCAAATGCAGAGGCAGGGAGGCAGAGGTGAGTTTCTTGAAGATTTAATGAGTGGTTCATAAAAAAACAGAGGCAGGAATCCACGAAACCCAAAAATCCAACAAGAAAAAGAAAAACAAACCAGAACCATGGAGACTTCAGGGGAAAAAGTCATGACATGGTAAGACGGAGTTAGACTGAGTTGGAGGAAATTAGACGAGGAACCAGCCCTGAGGAAGTGCACAAAGAGAGTATTTATGGCTAACTGAACAAAGAGAGGACTAACAAGCAGATTGAGAGCAGGTGTGAAGAGAGCAGTCTAAGGAGCTACGGAAAAAGGAGACCAACACAAGAGGGCAACAGAGGGCAAAAAATAAAAACCTGAGAACTGAAATATAACCAGAAAACTTCAACAAAATAAGAATTAAACCAATAAAACTAGAAAACATGGGGCAAAGTTAAACTGAATAATCGTGCTGGTGGAGATTCTCAGTCATCCAGGTCATAGTCATTCCGTAAAAGTTTAAAAAATAATCCACTGGACTTGGTTTCCAAGGTTTGAAGACGTTTCGCTTCCCCCTTAGGAAGGAAAACTGAATACCGTATTTTCACGACTATAAGGCGCACTTAAACGTCTTTTTTTTCCCTCAAAATGTGCGGTGCGCCCTATGGTGCGGTGCGCCCTATGTGTGTTGTAACTGCGACTTTTGAGACCACCTCATTGAGGATATGATGAAAGAGTGGCTGAATGTAAGGAGACCAGGTGTTTTTTTTCCACTCATCACCATCGCTGTTAATATGTAACTCCATGCGTGCCCATCTCACAGCTGATGTGAAAAACATGGGGAAACAAATTAACGCTGTGCTCGCTGTTCAACCGCTCGACATCGGTGTGAACCGGACCCAGCAGGTGCAGCAGAAGCAGCGAGTTTACATGCAAAGTCAATGGTTGACGCGCGTATAGGTGCAGCAAAAGGTCCTGCAGCGCGTTTTGAGCAGCAGGAGCGTTTAAGCATCTGCCAACGCGCTGCTGCTTCTCGAGATGGAAAAATTGAAGTTTTGCTGCTGGACGCGCCGCATCAACCAATCAGAGAAGCTGATCTGGGAGCTGACAGCGAGACAGACACAGCGCTCTGATGACATATGATATTAACGCAAATGAAACGGGCTGGATGGGTGAGGAGATGATGAAAGGCAGGTGTATGTGAGGAGACCAGGTGCTTTTTTCCACGCATCACCATCGCTGCGTGCCCATCTCACAGCCGATGTGAAAAAAAAGGTGAATCAAATGAACGCTGTGCTCGCCGTTATCCCGGGGGTTTGACAAAGGAGCTTCAACCGCTCGACATCGGTGTGAAGCGGCCGTTCAAAGTAAGGCTGCGAGCGGCGTGGGAGCGATGGATGACAGACGGAGACCACAGTTTCAGGATAAGTGGAAGGCAGCCCCGGGCAAGTTACGCCACCGTTAGCGGATGGATTGTAGATGCTTGGACTAACGTGTCTGCTGGCTCTATTGTTCAAGCTTTCGCAAAAGCCGGCATTATTTCTGAGGAGCCGCGCTGCACGGAAAGTGACTCTGACAGCGAAGAATGGGAAACTGTCATGTCTGATTTAGCGCAGCTGTTTAATTCAGAAACAGAGGATGATGACTTTGATGGGTTTGATTAATACTTTGTAATAAATACATGAATAAAGCACAAACATACTCAGTTTTGCTCCCGCTCTATTTTTCTCCCTGAAAACTTAATTCAACAGCTGCCTCTGGGCGCGTCTCCTCCTCTTCACCGCGGTGGCTGGCAGGTGTTTTTTCATCTAAATAATCTAAATCTTGCAGCTATATTTGCTGTGATCAGTGGGAATAAAGTAG
The DNA here is from genome assembly GCF_016077235.1 of Cyprinodon tularosa. Classification (NCBI taxonomy): domain Eukaryota; kingdom Metazoa; phylum Chordata; class Actinopteri; order Cyprinodontiformes; family Cyprinodontidae; genus Cyprinodon; species Cyprinodon tularosa. The sequence continues at coordinate 2,321,294 of NW_024039651.1, forward strand.
TTTTAATATGTTTTTAAGTGAGAAAGGCCACCTGAAAACTTAATTGCAGTCAGTTCATCCAGATTATCTATTTCTGTCGGAGGCGCTCAGACCCCCACATACCAGCGGTGCGCTGACAGCAGAAATCCCTTCAACAGCAGCCTCACCACGGCGGCTGGCAGGTGTTTTTCATCTAAATAATTTACAGTGCAGGCACTAGGATACCGGCAATAAAAGCGAACATATTCCGTCGGCAGGTTTCAGGATTTTAAGTTAATTTAGGAGTGATCACAGTGCTCTGTCATCTGCGATGTGTCTGTCTCATGGCCAGCTCGCAGGTTTGATTAATACATGGTAATAAATACATGAATAAAGCACAGTCATACTCAGTTTTTGGGCCCGCTGTATTTTTAAAATACGCAGTAGAGCTATTTAAAGGTAGTAGAGGACATGTACCTGTATATAAAAAATGCGCCCTATAGTCCGGTGGGCCTTATGTGTGTGTTAAATACAGAAATGGGACACATAACTGAGACTGCGCCTTTTAGTACGGTGCGCCTTATGGTCGTGAAAATACGGTAGCTGTCCCAGGAGGTGGAGTGCTTGCCCAGCTTTAATAAGTTTGTAGGAAGTAAGTGAAATGCATTTTATCATAGCACCTTTCATAGACATTGACATCACAAAGTGCTTCACGAGAATGATAAAACTGTTTAAAGCACAAAAAAAGCATAGTAAACAAAAGCCTGTCTAAATAAAAATGTCTTTAGATTAATCTTAAAAGGAGACTTTAGATTCTGCACAGCTTTAGGACAACAGGAGATGGTTCCAACATCTTGGAGCCACTACCTGAAAAAAAGATGAGAATTGGACCCGAAACTGAACCCTGAACAGTGAAAAATCTGTCCAATAAGCATAAAATCAACCAGTTAGACATAATGCCAGAAATACCAAGCAAGTCTCTCTGTCTGTGAATAAAACAGTGTGATCCACAGAATCTAAAGCTGATGTCAAGTCCAATAAAACTCAGGTTAAAGTTCAGAGTCAGCTGCCATCAGCATGCCACTGGAAATTTTAATAATACAAACTCTGCAAAATGGAATATTCTAAAACCAGACAGGAAACTATCTATAATGGCCTTTTACTCAAAAAAAAAACCGGTTAAGTCGCTTTTCTAATACCTTTTCAAGGATTTTTGATAAAATGGTAGCTTGGAGATTGTGGCTTATTAAGCAATGAGCTGACAGCGAACTGAAGGCACAAACTACGTCAAAATAGAAGAAAAATGTATTTGTTTCATAATAAGAAGGCCAAAATAGTCAAATAATGTCACAAAAACTGGAAGGACATTACGATTTACTAACCAGCTGACCCATTAAATCATTTTATCAGTTAAATTCCAATGTTTTATAATATGTTATACCATGACAAACCTCACTGTGAAACCTTTGAATGCTGAAGAGAGTAAATGTCGTTTTTACCATGATTATCTGTATTCTTTTTAAACCTAATAGCATTTATTTATTTATTTAAATGTCTTGTTACTCCAGGAATGAAACCTCTGTTATTTACTGAGGTTTTATTGAATGGCTATGATGAAAAGTAGATATGTTTCATAGGCTCAGCAAAGCTCAGATTCACTTTAACCTTTGATTTCACCACAGTTTAAACTCCTTCCACTCGGAAATCACCTTTATGAAAAATACCGGAGTTCACAAGTCTTATGAATTTTGATATGAGTCTTAAGTGCACAGACATTACATGAGCCACCAACTCACTTTACTAGATTGTTTTTATAAATGATGTTTTCTTTTAAGAACTTTGTGGATAAAAGGTTTTATGGTGAGAACAGAACACTTCTCAGTCTGTATTACTGATAATAAGCTGCAGTTCTATTGATTTCGAGAAAGACAAGACTCTCTGCACCTGTCACCTCACAGATTGCGTGATGCACTTAAATGAGGAGGTGGTGGTGGGTTATATTTGGCAGTTTATGTGAGTCAACAGGCTTCTGTGAGATCTTACAAAAGATGAGCAATGTTACTGCTGATGTGGGCCATACATGGACTTTTGATTTTCCATCAGTGGAGTGGTCTGCTCATTTTCCCGATTGTATGTGCTCCTTTATGCTTTCACATTAATAGGAACAGGCCAAAACCCATGTCTTGGTTGTTAAGGCACTGACATCTCATGAAGGAAGCAGTAACAAGTCTTGTCCTTTTAAGATTGTTTCAAGGACGTTATTTGGGGTGCATGCAGTAGCCATGAAAAGGTCATAAATACTTCAGTAATGTCACAAAGAGGGTCTTTCATTAATAGATATTAATGCAAGAAGCAGGACTATGCAGTTAATATCATTGCTGTAAAAATGTATGTGTTAAATTAAATCAGGTTCAAGGTTAAGATAAATTAAATTAGTGTTCTCGTATTATTTGGCTGTTATAATGTATAATAACTGGTTAGCAAATCGCTAGGCAAACATGCACAAAACAGTCTCTTTAACCCCCAACAAGTTTTCATCATTACATGTATGCCTCCTTAAAAAGGAAAATTTGAAAAAGTGATTTGAACATTCTTACATTTGCAACAGTATGATAAAAAAAAAATAGGCTATTTCAAGGCAGGGGTTCCCAACCACTGGAGCCCTTCACAGTTACTGGGCTCTAAACTTGGAGACTCTTGCTATAAGAGTCATACCAAAAAATCTAATAAAAAAGATATTTGAATTATCAAGCTTTCGGTTGATTTCCAAAGCAGATTATAAAAATAAAAACTCTTTATGCTTTGTTGGGTTCTGTTGGACCTGACCACTGCTTATTACTGTGAATATTTTTTTTCTGACATCATAACTGCTAATAGATTTTTTAGAATGTACAACATCTTATTTTCACCCAAGATCCTTTAAAACAGGAAAGTGGGCGAGCTCTGTAAAAGTAAATAGGTCAAGAATTCTCATTGAAACCTCACATCGACCAAGCTGTTATGAAACAATTCAGGAACATGGATGGGGGGTGGGGGGGTATAATGGGTGATTACACAAACTGCATCATAGAAATACATGTATTATATTAATATATAATATTATGTTTTTTAAGCCTAAAGTTTAAAGGATATACTTTTTTGTTTTTGTTTAATAAAACAACATATTAATGCATTTCTTAACAGCTGCTTATACTGGGACTGTAGATCCAATTTTTAAAGAGCACTTATTTCATCATATTTTCCTATACAGCCATGGATTGTAGCCAGTAAGATTTTCTCAACTATATTTACTACTTGATCTATTCATTCATTTTTTTAGTATCACTATTACTTGAATAAACGACAGGCTAATCTACTAATTGCAAGTAACGTTATCAAATAAGGAGAAATGCTTTGGCACCAAACATGTTCTAAAAATAAAAATAAATAATCACTTTTTGTTCAAAACATATCCTTGTGGAGGTCAATCTAATATACAGTAAACATTATCGTTATTATTATTATCATTATTTATGAAATATCCAAAAACATGACTGTTAGGTTAGTTAGCATTTCTAAGTCCTTGTTGTGTGTCTCCGTGACAGACTGGCAACCTGTCCAGGTGTATCCCGCCTTGTGTAAACAAATTTGTACTATGTAATCAAATTTATGATTATCATGTGGGTTGTGAGCAAGCAGAAGTAAGTTTATTTCATAAATAAGTTACCGGTATAAATAATATAGTCTTAGGTGGAATGGCCTAACTAACTGAATATTTCAGTTCTTACTATATTAATCATAAGCTGACAACAAAAACAAAATAATGAATCAATTATTCACATCAATATTTTAACTCTAAATAAAACAAAAACAGAACTTAAGCTATTTTCAAGTCGTGGGGAAGCGGCTGTTCCAACAGTTGTAGTTCTGAATTCTCCTGAGTGGTGCACGACTTAACACGAGTGAATAAAGTGAATGTGATTGGTTGTTTATCAAGGGGGCGGGGTTGTTGTGGCGGAAGCTTTGTAAGCTTTTTGGTTGTGGCATCTCGGGAGCATCTTGCTAACCACTTAGCAACTTAGTGCTAGTAGGTTCCAAATGGGAAATTCCATTGGGACCAAGTAGCACTAAATTGGGGACTTAGAAACGACACTGTCAAGGAACCCTATGGACAGAGGAAACATGCAAGAGGAGGAGAGTTTAGTGTCGGAGGTCGTGGAAGAGTCTCCTCCATCATACATTTTTTATTCAGAGGAGGAAAGCGGAGACAAAGTTGTTGTGGAAGAGGACGCCAGGGCGACAGAAGCTTGGTTTGGTGTAGAAGGCTTACAGCCGTACATGTTTGAGCCCTTGCCTCGCAACGCTGGCAGTTCTGTTAGCTCTACGCCTGCTGAAGACACAGACGTCCATCCCCGTGAACACTGGGACGGAACTCAATGGTAAAATAATGATTCTTATTTCAACCATTGCATATATTAACTGTGACATATAAATCAAGATGCTATGGCCGAAATAATTTAATTGACAAATGGCCGTTGATATATGATTGGCCGAATTTAGGTGTACAAGCTGACGTATAACTAACTGGCCTGCATAAGATAATGAGGAAAAAAACAGATTTAGACAGGATTTTTTTTTTTTAGATAGAAATTTCCTAACTTTTGGGATGATATGTTCTGATAGCGTATATTTATATACATGTTTAAGCCAGAATGATTTTAAATTTAAATATGACTTCCCTATGACTTTAAGAACTAGGTATTGTGCTTTATTGGGAAGAATGGAAAGTAATGAGTCTCTGTTTTCATCTGGAGTCTCATTTAATAAAATTGTGTGGAATCCAAGCAATTCAAAAAGTCCTGATTTATAAAACCATTTGCACACACAAAATCAAGCGATTTTCCTTTTTATAAATCACACTATTATTATTCCTAAAAGGGGCTTCAGGCATTAAGTCAATCAATAGTTGATTATGTTTAAACACCAATTCATTCTGGTAAGAGCCAACAGGAACCACAGCCTGGTTAACAGCTGTAATTAATAAAAATATGGGCAAAAATCGTTGAATTTAAGCAACAGATTTTTATACTTAAACGTTTCCTTATCTTTGGTTAATTATTTTGCATCTTAATTAAACTGACTTTGGCATGAACCCTGGTCCATTTTTTGCTTATATTGAATATATAAATTATTAATTAAATAATAATATATTTAGAATTCTATATATTTAACACAGAATGATTATTTACATTTATTTGTGTTGCTTTAGAACTGTGAACCAAGGTAGCATTTCCTTTTTTCTACATTTATACATTTACTCCTCCTCCATCTACTCCATTTTATCACAGGTTTAACTCTTGTGAGCATGGATGACATATTTCCGGCAGGTTCCATGCCTTATGACCTCTGATCCACTGATAACCTGTCATTACCGTCAGTGAGGAAACTGAAAATGCATTTAGTCCTGTTTCTCTCATGTCCAAAGTCTCTTTCATAATTAAATCATCAATCACACATTATGCAAGGGTGATGCAGCAGTATTTAAAAGTTTACAGCAATTCATATGAATTTCTCACACACTGTTACATATATATATTGATATGTGGTTCAACACCCCATTGATCACTGGAGAGAGGAATATAATGTTCTTTAATTATTAATTTATGCTGGAGTTTTATTATTTGTGTCAGCGTATATCACGCTGCAGTTTCAAAACTGGTAAAGTTGATCTATGATCAAGATTTCAAATAAAGTGAAGTAAGATAAATTATGAAACAATCTGGCTTCAGTTTCCCAGTCTGAGTCACCCCTTTCTCCAAAATGTGTTTACCAGTAGGGATAGGTTAGAGATTGAATGAAGAACTCCACATCTTCATGCCACCTGGGAGAAATATGCTAATGTATACCTACAGTATTAGCCTCAAAGTAACGATTTTGGCCAGAGCAGGAGCAAATATTATGTCTGTATATATGCTGCCATCATTTTTGCATTTATTTTATGAACTATTATGAGCTGCTTCTCTGAAAAATCTAGAGAAGAAAGTTTAGTTAAAAATAGATTGTTTTTAGCACAGCTCTTATTTTTTCATGCTTTTGTTAATCACCACTGAAATCATCATCTTGGCTTATGAGGAGTTGTCCACTGTGACATTCCACAGGGAGGAACAGTGCTGAGATTAAAGACAAGTACAAGGTGTCACAATGAGAAACTCTTACAATGGCTCACAGCTCAGCAGCAATGTGGGCTGACAAGAGGCAGGTGGCTGGCTGCTGCTGTAACTGGTTCGGACAGCACAGGAACACCTGAGTGTGTTTGCATTTCCATACTCTCAGACCGACTGCTGTCAGTCCTCATTTGGCATTTGGCTGCACTCCCAAAGTCCTAACAAACTGTCAAAGGCAAGCTGTGCAGTTTAGTTACCACCTCATCCACACTTCATGACTTCATTCAGCTCTTATGTTTCGGCCAGACACCGTCACAAAAATCCACTTTTATTCCACCCAGTAACTGAATCAAGATTGGAACTATAGACTGGTGCAATTATAAGATTTCAATTCTCTCCGGATTACTTCTGATAGCCTGTAACATTGCTAATACTAATTGACTGGCTGCAACACATTCATTAAAACCAAGGAACAGTGATTGACTGAGGCCGGTTTAAGACTGATCGTCTTCCAAGCCTCAAACCATCTTTTGACTCTGTGGAGATAATAATCTGAGCCAATAATTTCCAAGAGCATATAGGTTATATCTAATAATGTTGTAATTTTTCCTTTCAGCGCCCTTAAAAATGGGATTTGAGGATTTAAACCTGCAGCTCTGTATAATTGATGCATGGGCCAGTCTGCCAAGTAGCTAGAGAACGCCTAAATGGCTAAACTTTTTGTGCTCTCCTGTTCACCTTATCAGTTGGTTCTGGGCAGAGAAAATTATTTTTGTGTAATTTTGTTTTTCTGTTTTTGTGGTGCATAGAAGTATTGGAGTGCTAGCAGACTGCTGAGCTTAATGGCGCCAAGATGGTTTGGCTGTACCAAACTTCAATGTTTTTTTCAACATTGTCTGTCCAAAAATTTGCAGTTTCTCCATCTTATCTTTTTTCACTTGATATCCTCACTAAAAACAAAAAAAAATATGTCTGCATATTCCTTATGAACACTGGCTGTAGCGCAGCACCAGCTCTAATACACACATAAATATTTCTGCTGGATGTACATAGGGCTTAGAGGGGTTGCTCAATAGTCTAGCAGACAATATTTAATCAAACTGCGGATTTTGCCCCCTCAATTTTGCATTGTGAAATGTTTGTTTAAATAAATAGCAACTGTTGTTCCTTTCAACTAGTAAACCAAATTTGGCCCATTCTTTAATTCAAAACACACTTTGCTTTTTATACAGTACATACTCTGTATCTACTGTGACCTAACTCGACTGTATTAATTTAAAATGTACTGATATATATATATATATATATATATATATATATACATATCATCATGTAACGTTACACTCTTGGAATTGGCTAGTGGTCGATTTGATTTGTGATGGGGTGTTTGCATGTGTGTGATTATGTTTGGCCAAGTATTTGGTACATGTGAGGACCAGTCTAGTGATCCCCTTAAGAAAAATGTATTGTTTTGGGTTGGGGTTTATATTGAGGTTGAGAAATAAGGTGTGAACTGAATTTAGGTCAGGATTAGGTGTATGCTAGTAATGGGTAAGGTTCAAGTGAGGGTTTGGGTTAGGCCATACAAATGAATGGGGGAAAAATATAATGAACTGTGGTAATGTGTCTTACCCCTTTCCAGACTGCAGCATACACCAAATCCGCATGTGGTAGAAGACATCCCTTGTGCTGTCTTCACACATAGATCTTCCTCTCCTGTGTAATGCAGCACCTTTACAACACTGTTTAACTGATGGACAAGATGCTTTCAATCATGATCAGATAAAAGTTTGTCCTGTCCATTTCAAGTTTCTGAAACAGCCGAGCTGGTGTTGGGTCTTCTTCCCTTATCAAACACTTGGAGAAAGGGCTGATCCAAAGAAAGAAAACCTCCCATTTTCTCACCTTAACTCAAATCCTTTGAAGACTTATCCAAGAAAAAAAAATACTGGGTTGAATAAAGTTCCAGACTTTATGAATATTTTTTTATCTTGTATCATTTGTATTTTTTCATATCAATAGAATTTACTTGACAAGCACAGGTATAAAATCTAGAAAAAATCTCAAGTGATTATTTATCTTAGAGGAAAAGTCTTTTCTACACCTATTTAGATAAAATCAACTTTTAACTGTGAAACCAGTACTATAAATCATTAAGTGAAAGTACCACTAATGCTGCTGTTTTTGAGCTTGAACAGAGTTATGGGATAAAACATATACCTAATGGCATTAACAAAAGGAGTGCTTTGGGCATCATTCTGCATGAAAAGAATCTCCTTAGAGCTCCTTAACAAGACAATAGCTTCACATAGAATATTAACTGTGGTAGATAATTACTGGTAAAGAAATACATCTTTGTGAGCAATGTTTTTATAGGTCAACCTATTTACATGTCATTTCAGATGTGGCATATAACAACAGCTGGGTGCAGAGGACAGCCTATTATCCACAATCTCACCCAACTGCTGTTTTCTTTCATTTCTCTAAAAAGGCAGAGAGAATGCAATCAAGGAGGTTGTGCAGATAACAAGCAGCTGAGTGGCCCTGGTGACTGTGACAGGATGAACATGCAAAATGATGAATAACTGATGGCTGCTTGCAGATTTAATACAGGCTGACAAACTCAGCACACATTATCGTTTAAGAGCTATGTAAAATAATTAACTTTCTACTGCTTTCTAATGTTATTATTCTTCCATGTTTTCACTATATTTTCAATTATCATGTTCAGTTGTTCACGTCAATTGCATTCAGTTAGGTGTTATAGTTACCCCTGGCAAGAGTGAAGATATCTTCTTTGCGACTTTTCTATGTGTTGACTATGATTTCTGTCTTTATCTTTGCAACAAACAGCAACAATCAGTTAAGTCAGGCTGACTTATTATCTATTCCAATGGAATAGTATCTCAGCTCACCAGTAAGATTAATTTTAGCTTGCAGATATGCTATTGACAATATCTGATCCGAATCACTTGCACAATCCATAACATCAGATAATTTATACATAGGCAGCCAGAGATCGATCAGGGTCACCATTGTATTTTTTTAAAGAGGTATCGGAAATACTTATTTCTATCACTAATTATAAAAAGTAAAAAGTAAGTGAATTATGCATCTGCACCATTTCTGTTCAATCACTTTTCTTTACCTGATCTATACCAGAAGTACAATCCCTGCAGTACTTCTGGCAGTGCATTATTTTTATCTCTTAATTTGTAAACATTTTATGGTTTTATGTTGCCATTATATTGTAGTCTGTATTGTATATAGTGCTTACATGGTACAATCATATTTTTCCAGATTACTCAGACAGCTTTGCATGTCCATTGTTAACGTCAGACAACCAACATAACATAAAAATTTCAAACACAATCTGACAGCAGTATCCCTTTTATTAACTTATGCAATGTAGTTAAACGTGCTTTAATTGTAGGAATAAGTACTTTGTGTTAGGAATCCAGTTTGTATGGGTTGTGTTTTTTTGTGTCTTTCTCTTCCTCCACCACCAGGTGGTGCCCTCTTCTTTTTGGTCCTCTCGCACACCTGCGGCTGGTTGGTTCATTACTGAGGACTACTTAAGCGGTGTACTGTCACTATCTCGATGCCAGAGTGTTTGCCAGTTTTGCATACTCTAGCCAAGCTGAGATTAGCTGACTCTAACTGAGTCTCTTTCTCTGAGTTCTAACTGTGTTTTTGTCTTTGCCTTTCGGCAGGAAGCCATCCTGCAAGCTGGATTTTTTTGGCCTTATACCCCTGGAAGGATTGTTAACCCACACAAGACTGGATTCTAGGAAGAAAGTTTTCTCCACTAATGTGAGTCCCGTTTTCCCTGTTTCTCCAAAGTCATCATTCAAAGTTCCCACGGACCCTGAACTAACCTCTGATACTTCCCTTCCCACTTCCAGTTCCGGTTCACCAGTACCCTGAGTTTCCTGAATCCAACCCTGTTCATCTCCTCAATAAACCTGTTAAACTTTTACCCTGGTTTCTCTGAGTGGTTTACTGCATGTGGGTCAGATCCCTTAAGAAAATCATGACACTTTGGTACTGTAATGTCATTATTTATTTCTGACATGAAGGAATTTGGGTGTACATGCGCTAATCAGTCTGTGGTGCAAAACGGAAAGAGATAGCCACAACAACAACCTGTTACAGTTATAGCTGTTATCAGTCTCAGAGTAAAAGAGAAGTGCCAAAGAAGACTGTGTTGTTGGTTAGATTATATGTACAAGAGAGAGAAAGAAGCAATGCAGTATTAAATAGAAGGAAGTAAGCTACAGTACAGCACATGTGAAGGTACTCGAATGCTACCTATTGCTACAACTACCTGTACTGCTTGCTTGCTATAAGTCCTCTGACATTGCACCAACACATGGATATTACTGGCATCACTGGATTAATGGAAAGAAAAATAAATTAGTAGGGAATTACTGTCAGTTAGTAGTAGAATTGAGCATTGGCCTCTATGATTTGTGTCTTAAGGGTAGAACCTTCAAAAAATGTCATTTAGCTCTTGGGGACTTTTTTGTCCAAGTGCACAAACAGTCCCCCGGAGAGGTGATGTTGGAATAAATGGCTTACTTTTGTGCTACCTTTGGGTTATCCATAACAAACACCATATTCGAATACAAGGTAGTTAGTTAAAAAATTTGGTTGCAGGCCATCTTGGATCAATGATGGGCCGGGCCTGTTATCACGTCATTGGGATTGCAGCTGCATGTCTTGAGTCGTGCATGGAAGGAGTATACATGAGTTAGAATAAAGCCAGATACCAAGCTTTTACTGGCGAGGTAGACAGATTGATTGACCTCCAGGAGTGTCACTTTAATGTTATGAAAGAGATTTAAGACATACTGTATAGAAACTTAGAATAGGGCATTTTCAGGGCCTCCATTCTGGAAATTTGGTAGCTTGTGGAAACTGTAGATGCAGCAGCCATATGACCCATTGATGGACACTGGGAGTAATGGAAGAAGTCACCAAGTAAATGGAAGGAAGAAGGGAAATCCTCATGTGCTTTGTTTTGGGGGCTTATAGCAGGGGGTTAGATTGGTGGTGAGGATGTGAGCTAGTGACTCAAACTGTTAACATTGTTGAGTAATTTGAGAATCTCAATGTTCACCATTTACAGGCCTTTATATCCCTTCTGGAATAGTATTAAACAAAATGGAAAACTGGTAAACCACCTCTCAGGAATGTTTTGGTTACTATAGAAATAAAGCTTTTTCCAAGAGGGAAACCAAACCAGGTAATTTGTCTTTTACCACCCGAATAAACTCAGGCAGAGACTGTCACAGCAACATTGAACAAAAACATCACACGAGGCAGATATGATGTAATGATGTCTCTTAAAACCCTTCACATTCCTAACAATCCGTCACTGTATAATGACACGGAAGTGACACTAGGTCTTGCTGACTCGTAGCATTTCCAGCTACATACACACACAAACACATTAGGAGACAGGGAACACTGGTAAAATGCAAAATAACAGACAGATTTATTTGATACATGTTGCGTAGGAGATTTTCTTGGCAGTCTACACTTTGAACATGTGTGCAAAAGAGAACTAAGAGTCAACACTTGCAGACTCCAGAGACTCCAGTAATGCATAAGATACATGACAGCAATTCTATCCAAAGTGCACAGAGTAAAGCGCACAGGGGTGGCTGCCCACTTCTCCTATGATCTTCGAAATCCTTATAAGGGTTTTTTCCTGCAGCAACATGACAACAGGATTACTTAATAAGAAGAGCAGAAATAAATAATCTTGGCTGTTACTTTGACACTGTGGCTAAGTTCCATACATGTTTCTCTCGCTTTAGGCCTATTCCCACAAGGAAGTCAACCGACTTTCAGCAGACTGGCATGCGTTGATTGGCCAATGGCAGTGACCGTGGGAGGAAGTTGATTTTTCAGGACACCCAGGATAAATTGGATTATCATGTAATTGATGTGTTTACTGGTGTATTTATAGCTTCCACTTGGCTTGAAACTGGGGAGCATGGCTATAGTCAATGCACAATTTCATTTGAGGAAATTACTGCTTGGTACATATATACAAATCAGCCCACTTAGAGCACTTTCGATCACTATGGGCCTAAGAAAATTAAGCATGATCGATTAAGGATTAAAAATTGAGTCATTATTTGGTGAATGATCCCTTTCATGGTCAATACACCCTGTTCAAGCTTTATACTTGAGTAAAAGTGCTAATATTACATAGTAAAATTAATTAAATAAATGTGTGATGTAAATACACTTAGCTGAATAATCAAAAATGTATATTTACTTACAGTTATTTAGATACAATGAAATCTTCTACACCGGTATAGAAAAGCTTTGGGTTTTTCTGTGGTTTTATTTGCTCAGGCTTAAGACGACTGCTTTTTGTGAACCACTGTAGCTTAAGATGGTTTTCATTCAAGATTAGATAATACAACTTAAACTTCAGCGGTAGTATCAAGGTGCCACTTTATTGTATCTCTTATACTATATCTGTTGGTTGTGCTGTTCTTTTTACATATCTTGACAGTTGATGAAGCAGACTGAAGATGTTTTATCTTTATCTCCCTTTTATCTCCTCTTTCTTTAATCTTTTCTCCTTTTTTTCTGTTTTTCATTTCCTTTCTCTACTTACATTGCAGTGTCCATATAATCTGCAATACTCCCTGCATTAATTATAATTAAACTATTTATATGCATAAATCAAGCAGAACACTATGGTGATAGCCGTACTGCTCCACTTATGAAAGCAAAATCTTTTGGGCTCTTTTTTGGCATCAAGACAATTATACTTATTGACACATTGTCAGACAGGACACTTTAAAAAGAAAAAAGAAAAAAAAAGAACAAAGGTGATCTGCGTGTGTCGTAGTTAAAACAGATAATCCCCCGCCGTCAGACACTCTGATGCACTTCACCAAAATTGCAGTTGGCGGCAGACAGGAGGCCTCTGATTGGTCAAATCTACATCCGCTCTACACTATCCGAATTTCATGTTTGGTACCTTGCCGGCAGTGTTGTGCCTGAACGCGTTCATTGAATGAAAGTTCATGAACTCGTTCATATTTTGGGCGAACGTGAACTGAACGTACTGCATTACTGCCTGATGAACGTTATTGTAAACTCATTCATTCTGGTGTCTGTGAACGACACGCTCTCTCAGTTCAGCTCCGTTCAATAGGTTGCCAGATTTCTATAGAGCCCTGCAGTTGAAACCCCGGCTAAATCACACCGTAAACAGGCCTTAATATGTAGTGGGAAAAACACCCAATCTGGCAACACCAGCTACCAGTGTCGTAGCCTACAGCCGCGTGCGTCATCAAAACAAAATGCAGCATGGAGGTGACCGTGGATGCGACAAAACAGCAGTATGATCACTTAAAACAGTTTTATGACCAGGTGGTCGGTGAGGATGATGGCAACAATCTTACATTTCTCTGCAAACTTTGCCCGCCGGCTTTCAGTAAAAAAATCCGCACTTCAGTAACCTTAAATTCCTACCTGAGCCTGGTCCCTCAGTTTGTGTTAGTAAAATGTTCTTGAGCTGAGGTCTTCAACAGGGGGTCCGTGACCCCTAGGGGGTCCACGGAGGTACTGCATGAGGGGCTGCATGGTTAGTTGATATTTTTATATTCCCCCACTGCATTTTTTTCCCCCACTAATTGAAATGTCTTTAAATACTCATTAACATGAAATCAACACACTGTAGTAAACAGATAAATGGAGGCAGAAGATGTCTTTCAGGCTTCAATGCAAACATTCAGCGACACACAGGAGCTCTTTCAAGCTGGGAACCGTTTCCTTCACAACACCTGTCCCATCAACCAGGAATCAGAATCAGAAAAAATTTAATAATCCCAGGGAGAAATTAATTTCTTTACATTACTCCATCTGTAATAGAGTGACTATAGGACACAATTTCATACAATATATATAGTTAGGGGGTCCCCGCTCCATCTCGCCATCAGTTTGGGGGTCCTTGGTCTGGAAAACATAGAAGACCCCTGTTCTTGAGGGTTTTACTATCCATGTAACTTGTTTGTTAAACCTGCCTGGTATAATTTTCCAGGATTCCAGTATTCCTTTTTAGTATGTATTGAAATGGAATTTCAAATGGAAAAAATTATTAAAATAAAAAAAAAACATTTGCACCTTAAAGACTACTTTCCTGTTTTTCTTTTAATAATTCCTCATAAAAAAGACCATTCAAGCAGCACATTTTTCCTGATGTTTTTGAGAATATACTGTAGGGGTGAAAGCTGCAGCTGCTACTAGTGTGAAGTGAATGGACAGCAACAAAACGTTAAAGCAGCAATGGGGAAATGCTGTCCCCTCAATGCTAATGTAAACCCTGGTTGGATAAGGATTCAAAACTGGATATGAAGATGAAATCTGACGCACAGTTTCAGTGTTACAACTGATAAAATAATTGCTGTCTGTGGTTCTACAGTAGGCTATGATGTAATTGAGCAATATATGAAAAAAAAAAAAAGAACTATGAACTAGTTCATTTTTTGGAACTGTGAACTTAGTTCAAAATTTTGAATTATGAACTATGAACTGAACTAGTTCATTTTAAAATGTGTGAACTGAACTTTGAACTTGCTCACATAGAAAGAGAACTTTCCCAACACTGCTTGCCGGCTTGTTTTGTTTGTATGACCGCCATTTTGGAAAACGACTGGTGAAGTTGGACCAACTAGAAGAGGGAGGTGCACGAGAACGCTGGGACCCGTTTTTTTCACCTGGATTCCCGCTCTTCTTCACCCTCATGTCTCTCTGATGTCGTACGAACTTGCCCCTTGCGTTTTTTCCAGTTCTTCACAGCCTCGGAGGACCCACAACTAGTTCGTGTTTGTCCTTCTTGCGTTTTGGGCATGGAATAACATAGTGCAAACCAAGCTTAAAAATTGGGCATAAATCAAAATATCTGCGTCGTACCTGCGACAAGCTAACTGTGACACACTGCTGCCGGAGTATAACCAGCCCTTTAGTTTTTCACTCTTGCTTTTGCTCATTTTAAAGAGCGTTTCTGAAACCACCCCCTTTCAGGTTTGTATGAGAGTGAAGCAAGTTCAAGGACAGAAAAGATCAAATAAACAGATAGATTGAAAGTGAATTTGCAGTTTATTTAGGAGACAAAGAAAACATGTAGAGGAAAATGTTCTTGATCTATTTGACATAAAACGGTGAGACAGAAAACATTCATAGTACTTTGAAAATATCCCTATCCCTAATATCCCTTATGCTGTGGGAAGGTTTACTCAACAAGGACAGGGAAGTAGGCTGGAATTGACAAAACTATGTACTGTTTAGTGTCCAACAGGACAGTAGCTCTATACTAACAGCCATGGCTATACAACAAAATGGTTTAGATCAAAGCATATTCATGTATTTACATCCATTTACCTCTAGACCTGAATCCAACTAAGAGTTCCCCTATTTTATATGACAATCCCAAAGGACAGGGGGCAAAAAGTAATTCTCTAGATATGTAAAGTTGGCAGACAAGAACGTTTAGTAACTGTGTGAATGCTGGCTCTGGGAAATTTCAACCGGAGGGGTTGAATATAATTGCATGACAAATGTTTCCACCTAAATTTGGAATTTATTTTTTCACAGACGTTTCTGGTGTGGTACTGTTTATGGTACTGAATTACACTATGATGAATCCATATGAGTTCTGTGTGTAAAAATATTACAAAATACCAGCTATCGTTAGGTCATCAGAGTGTAATTGACAAATTCACTATCTCACAAAGATTCGCTCCTAATCTTTGAGTGTTTGGGGTTGAGGGACACAAAATTGCAGTTCTTGGTTCTGTTTTCCATTGCCTAATCAAAGCATCCCCATTTAATTACTAGGGTAGATTAAAAATAGCACAGAAAAAGCTTCTATTACCTCATCAACCCCCACAGCATGTCAGAGCTGGCAATAGAGCCTGTGGGCAGCAAATGTGAAAGACTCATCTGTTACTATCCGCTTCTTCTCTCTGATGAATTATAGCCGCTTTCTCACACGTAAACATTTCACCCTCTTATCCTATTCACTGATACTGATGAGACACATCAGGCAGAGAGTCATACTCTCAGAGAGGGCAGCGTCTGCTTTCAGGCACGGCGGTTCTCATCCCCGAAGAATAACACCTGCTGTCAAGTCTGCTGAGACATACATGTTCACAAGCCTCACCTGGACTCCTGACTGCTTTTTGTGTGAAAACAAAATGTCAGCAGGCTAGTTTGGATCATGTTCCCATCAATTCCTTTAGGCATCATAAAACATTTTTATGTCAGAATGCCTCGAATGATTGCACACTGATTCACAGAGATCCATATACAACATAGGGAAATTTGAGCAATCCCACAAAATATTTCATAAAAGCTGATATTTTAATACAACTAATGCTGAACTTACATTGTGTAAATATTTTAACAGGTGTTAACCAAGAACAAATTTATCAAAGACAAAGAAATACGATTGTTTGGTCATTGTTTTGAAGCACTAGTGCCGTATTCAATCAATTGTACAAATCATGGTCTCCTGTGAAATATATTAGGTCCTCATAAAACATTCAGTGAGCCATTAAATTCATAGTCATTATGTGAGATCTACATATGTGGCTTTGAACTTTTCAGGGAGCAGGACCTTTTTCTGCTGCTGATATTTGACACATTTCTTATGAATAATATCTGTTTCATTTCCTAAGCTGACTTTGTCCTCTTCATGGTAGTGTCATTGTGGCCACTATATGGCTAGACTTGAGGTAAATTAGGTTGTCTACTTTCCATTTTATCATAGTTGGAAAATGTTCTGCTCAAAATAAATAACTTTCCTGCATTGATTTCCACCACCATATGTACTGTATATGTTCTACCTGTCATAAAATGGGACAGATGGACCCAGTATTTAAGGTGAGACGGTCAGTAGGAAAATTCAAAACGTTTATTAAAACAAAACAGAACAGAAACGGGTTACTGTGGATCTGTGGACCTGCAGCGACCGAAGGGAAAGGGGGTGCGGGAAACTGCCCAATAGCTGACACTCTCTGGAGGGGAAAACACTGGTAAGTGACCATGATCATCAAACAGGATATGGTTATCAGAGTGAGTCACTTACCTGGTTTAACAGTTCAGTCCATCCTCATAGAAAGAGGTGAGATCCAGTCGATAGTCCAGCAGAGAGTCCCAGGTGCTGCAGCCTCGGAGAACATACAGGAGGCCGATCCAGGTCAGGAGAAAACAGAACAGGCCGGAAAAGTCCAGGATTCCAAGAGTCCACAGCTGATCCGAAGTTCCGACCCAAACAGGAACAGAAGGATCCAGACCTCCAGGAATCCACAGAGCATTCAGGCAGGTTCACAGTCCAGGATCAGAAGGATGCCCACACACGGACACACACAGATGCAGACAGACATACACCAATGCAGACAGGCAGGCTCAGAAGCAGACAGACAGGCTCAGTGGTTGAGAGAACAGATGAGATGTACCAGAATTTCTGCAGGAAAATTTAAACTGGTCTCCTCCTAGGAGCCAGGCTTACAGGAATAAAACTGACCCTCTCTGCGTTCCAAGCAAAAACCCTGAGGGATCCGCGGAGAAGGACCAGGACACGATCAGAGGACAGGACAAACGCAAAAAAAACTCTCAATCAGCTGGCCGCCAGGAACCAGAACATGAACCATGGAATAAACTAAGATTACCAAACAGACAAACAGAAAACAAATAATGATCTGGCCCCGATCGCTCGGGCTGAACCGAATATAAAGCAGGTGGAAAAGATGAGTGAAAATAAGGAACCGGGCAGAACAAGGCAGGTGAGTGAAGTAAACAAGCTATCAGGCCAGATTACCCAATATTATCATTCAATCTCATACTACACTAAGCAATGCTCTGTCTGTGCTAATGAAGTTTTTCATCCCGGCATGACAAATTCTCCTGGCAGCTCTAACTGACAATCATCTTCCTACTTCCATTGATAACTGAACGTATTTATCCATCTATAAATCTATCTTGAAGTTACACATTTGAAAATGGTCATAGAGAGACTACAGTTGGTCCACCTGAGTAGGAAAATGACCTGATATCAGGACCCCCTGCAGTTTGCTTACCTCTGTTGAGTCAGTGGAGGATACCATACACCTGCATTAATGAACCCACTTTCCTTAAGACACACTATGAGGACCATGTTCTCAGATTGAACACAATTCAGCCTGACTTACTTTCCCAGAAAACCCAGAAGACTCAAGTGGAGGCATCAACAATTGCCTGGATCAAAGGCTATCTGACATACAGACCATAGTTTGTGACACTGAGGTGTCGACTATCTAATCAAGTAGTCAGCAGAACAAGAGCACCACAGGAGCGCCACAGGGGACAGTAGCCTCACCATTCCTATTTTCTCCGTGCACTCCTGACTTCCATTAAAAGACAGAGTCCTGTCATCTGCAGAAATACTTTACTGCTTCTTCAGCTATTGGGTGGAATAGAGGTGGACAGGAAACTATGTATAGGGAGCTGGTGAACTGCTTTGTGGCATGGTGTGGAAACAATCATCTGATCCTGAATGTCAACAAACAATGGGGGTAACTGTAGATCTCAGATCAAACAGGAACAAGTCAAATGCTATTAGCATAATGGGAGAATAAGTGGAGATGGTGGATAAATACCTTGGTTTTCACATGGACAACCAATTTCACTGGGGATGCCACTAGGAAGCATCTAAAAGAGAGGGAAAAGCCGACTGTATTTTCTAAGGTGGCTGAAACTTTTAATTTCCATTTGGGATCAATAAAGTTGGCTTGATTTGGATTTATTTGAAATGAATACCACACTAATCCCTATTGTGCATGCAGTATACAAAAATAAACAGCCAAACATGTGCTTTAGAAATTGTGTTTCATTCATTAATATTTAGACCCTATTTGTAACACTTGACATTTTTTATGTCATCTTGGCATTGTTGCAACATATAAATTTGATTTCTGTATAGTATACATATAGTATATTTTGTTCTTTTAAGTTAGTACACTCAAACCAAAATTATTTTGACATTTTTCATACTAAACTGTGTAGCAGCCTATCTTTGCCTGATGTCATCTGATACAGTATGAAATGCCCCTAAAAGCGTTACCTTTACTAAAATCAATATATGCTACATTTACATTTACTCCTATCTGTGAGACATATGTAGCTATGTTTACTTACTGTTTCATTTTTCCCTCCATTTATTGCTTTCTTACCTTAAAATATATTACAGGATCTGTTATCCTCCTGAATTGCTATCATTACTTTGGAGGTACTTTCTAAAAAAAATAGATGTCCCAATATATATATATATATATATATATATATATATATATATATATATATATATATATATATATATATATATATATATATATATATATATATATACAATGTATTCCACATTTAAATTTTTTCAAACTGAACAGCAGTTCTGGTTTGGTTTCCCTCTTATAAAATATCAAGGATATTTAAGTTTGTTTCTAAACCAACATTTTTATTTTATTTTTTATTGTCATCACACTGCCACAGGTACAAAGCAACAAAATGAACTCTCTGAATTCAACCCATCCTCTTGGGGAGCAGTCTTGCCCAGAGTGGTAGTCCTAGCGGGAGTGGGGCTTGAACTCAGAACCTCTGGATTCCTCTGGATTCCAAGCACAATGCTCTATAGAGCATTGTGCTTGGAATTTTGCGTAGTGGTTATAACCACTACGCAAAATTATGAAGAGGGTCTTTTGCTCAGGGAGCTGGAGTGGAACTTTGTGGGAGGATTCCAAGTGCAATGCCCACTAGACATTAGCATGAAGGGTCATGCCTTAGGACCCACAGCTGGGATACAAACCCAGGGTTCCTGTTTGCAGGACAGGTGTCTTTCCACTTGAGTTAGCCAGCCGCTAATTGAGGGAAAAAGTATAGCTTCAATTTTTTCCGTCCAGGCTAGATCCCTTATTGCTGTTTATACTGACAATGCTCAGAGATTTTATCACCTTGGAACTCAACTGAAAAACTGCAGGTGTAGGATGCGCGACACAAAAGACATAAAGTTATTTCCAGTTGGTCAAAAGTTGAAACTCTGCATTTAATAGAATGAAAAAAAAAATCCAAAGTTAACTTATCAGCATATGTAATCATCTTGAGAGTTTCCTGTCATTAAAAAAGCTCAAGCACAAGCTCTACTTTTTTATAATAACTTCAACAAATGCAAAAGAGGCTTTCCCAAAAATTTAATAAAAAAATAATTTTGCTGTTTAATGTATTACCCAAGAGAGTCACTCATACGCTAATGGAATAATAAAGCTGCACAGAGCTTTTTAGAATGTGATTTATCAGTTTTTTTCCCCCGTTGTTCCTTACCGCAACACAAACCATGTCAGACGTTGAACACAAACTTATCTTAGTCTTAGAATGGCTTAAATCAATACAGCAAACAGACCGCTGTCAACCCAGACTGAATAAAAGATTTCTCCAAGCAGACAGGTAATGAAGTCTGCTTTTTTCAGTCACCCATGGGCGTAGGTTTGCATAGGGACCATAGGGACATGTCCCTACCAAAATTTTGAACCGACCTAATTGTCCCTACCAATAATTGGATGTGAGCAACAATGTTTATAATTTACAGCAGTAGTTACTGTATAGCAGCAGTGGCTTCTTTTCCTCTCGCAGCTCCTCTGCCTGGTCTCTCCTGTCCCTTTCATGTAGCAGCGCATGGAACTGTGCTGCGCTGTTTAACTCCACTCTCATTGGTTGTTCTGCCTTAAGTTCCGCCTTCTCTCTCTCTGATTGGCTGTTTTCTAGTCTATTTCTATAGTCTATTGAAAATTTATTCACACTAGAATGCAGCGGTTACTACAATTAATATTAGGCTACAAAACTAGTCCCAATAAAAAAAATTAATAACATGTACACTAAAAAACAAAAACCTTTTTTTTTCTTTTATAAAACGAAATATTCTGAGTCAGCCAGGAGTTCTGAAGACTGCTGGAAAAATGGGCAAATAAAGGCTGTAAGCATCAACATTTCTGATTCTTAGCAACAGCCAATTAAGAAAGAAAATGTGAGGGTTTCCTTTTTACCGATATTTAGTTGATATTACTGTTTTCATTTTTTTGTTTTTATTTTTACAATTTTGATATAATAATTGATCTAAGTGGGTTGCTCTGTGGGGAAAGGCACATTTTACATTTATATTACTGTATGTTTTAAAGTCTCTATACTCCAGTTAATGATGAATCACTTACTAAATTAGTTGACGATTATTTAAATAATCAATTAATACGATTCATTTTTTCAGTCCCAGATAAAATACATGAAATGGGCTACACAGAGTAACTACAGCCCAGATGTTCAACTTTTATAGTGAAGTTAATATCTTAATGAATGTATTATTTTGCTTGATACAGAGAGAGAATAGTAGGTACAAATATAAGAGTGGGGTTTAACTCTGCACAATTCTATATCTTCAAAAGAAAATACTGTATTTCCCTTCTCTTAGTCGATCAAATTAAACCGTTTTCAAAGTGGAAAACAGTCCTAATTCCACATTGATCAGAGCCGCTGATACTTCAAACATTGATAAACAGCATCTAGTGAGTGTAGAGCTTATAACATTTTTATTAATGGAGCAAAATATTGCTTTTCTCTTTTAACAATGAATTCCTCTTATCAGTACGGATGCTCACATCGAGCATAAAAAAGGGCATGCATATTGCATAGCACCAATGACACCAGACCAATAGTGTCCCTACCAAAGTTCAAATCAAACCTACGCCCTTGCAGTCACCCTCATATTTCCTGAGTCTTCGTGATTGGCACAATAAACACAAAGAAACGCCTTGAAATTTCCTGGCCTGCTGTTTGGGGAACTATTTAAGCTGCAGTTCAATTGTAAGAGATAATCTGCATTCAGGAAACATCTAACCAGAAAAAAACATCACAATCAAAGGATGCTTTCACACATACCACTTTCAGACCACCTTTTCCCTGACCTGTTTTACAGGTGCTGATACAAGCCAATGAACCCTGGTCTCAATCAAACAACCTAACCAGGACTTACTGTTGGAGGGTGGTCTTGGCCTACTTTCAAAGAACTGTGGTGTAATTAGGATTTGGTGTGAATACAACCCTTGATCTGACCCAGCTACAGAAAACATACGTAATTCAACTTCAGCCAGCACACCAGTGAATATAGTACTGCCTTCTTACCCGATCCACTTTGTGTTGCTCAGGAACCCTGCAACCTGGGGGTTCTAGTACTTAGAGTTCCATTCCAGGAGGTGATTAAATAATCCAAAAAACAATCCGGAGCATTACAGGCCAATCTTGCAACAGCTAATGTCAGCATGTTTTTATTTTACAGGGAAAAAATGACTTGGCAAAATAGCCTATTTGGAAGAGTTTAAATTCAAATCTACCCAAGACGCTGCTTGTGATTAGAACCCCTTGCTACTGAACCCAAGAGTGTATGAATTAGAACTTGATTACTCGTGCAAAGGTTCACTGTTTCCTCTTCTTATAGATAATGACTGTTCCTAATCCTGAACTCCCTGAATCATAGAAGTTTCTTTCTAGATTGATTACTCATCCACTCTTGGCTTTTCTCAGGGAGGTGTGTGATTTGTTGCCTATTGAAATCTTTAGGCCTAATTCAGGAAGGAGACCAGGGGCCTCAAATAAAAGATGTGCGAGCCACCTCAAGTGACTCCTCTCGTGGCTCTGTTCTGAGCCCCTCACCCTGTTTCTAAGAAAGAGCCCAGGTATCTGCTTGTATTCGGATCTCGTTCTCTGGATCATTATCCAGATTTTCTCACCATAAGTAAGGGTAGGAGCATAGACCGACTGCTAAATTGAGAGCTTTGCCTTATGGCTCATCTTTCCCTGAAGGATTAATCCCAAAGGATAAATAAAGTTTAGTCTAAGTCTATAAGCTCTCTCTTTAACACAGTATACTGCTGTAGCCTGAGCATTATAGCAGCAGTTGCACTGATCTGTCTTTTGATTTTCCATTCCATTCTCCCCTCACTAGAGAACGGAACCACTACACACGTAACCCCTCCAATTCAGGCAGGGACTCCTACAACCTGAAGGGGATACGCCACTTGTTTCTAGTTGACTACATTGGCCTCAGACTTGGAGGAGCTGATTCTTATCCTGGTCGCTTCACACTCTACTGCATCCTGTAGATCTTGGCAGGACGGAGCCAGCAGAACAATATTATCCGCAAAAAGCAGGGTCCCTAAACCAGACCCCCCGCAGCCCTTGGCTGCACCTAGAAATCGTATCCATAAAAGTTATGAAAAGAAGCAGTGAAAGAGGGCAGCCCTGTCGGAGTCCAACAGGCACAAGGAACAGGTCAAGTGTGGACAATGCTCCTGCTCCACTTTTCCAGAACATTACTACTGTTAATAAAAATATTTAAAAACACTCATCCATTGTCAGACTCTTTAAGTGTTTTTTTTTTTTATTCAACAGGTCTAAGTAATGGGTGTGGCAGGTAAAATTAAGATCAGCTATTCAAGAAATATGGTTATTCATTTAACAGAGTTAAATTTTGATTTAACGAGATGTACTCTTTTTCACTGAATGAAATGAACTAAAAAAAACAAAAACAAATGGAAATTGCAGTATATAATCATTGGTTTTGTTGTGTGGTATGAAAAATCTTCAGTGCAGTAAACAATGAAAGCTGTATAATTACTCATGTATTGAAAACAAATATGAAAAATGATCAAGCACAAATAAAAAATGCATCGGACAAATGCTGCAAAGAAACAAGCTGCAAACAGGTGCAAATGCGCAGGAAATGTACAGTGAACAGCAACATGAGCCGCAAACACATGTAGGATGCAGACCACAATACATTGAAGACAAATGCAACAGAAAATGCTGCATTTACTAAAAATTATAGCAAAAACCTACAATCAATAAAACAAATGCAACGAAAGAATGCTGCAAAGAAAAACAAATTCCTACAATAATAGAAAGAAAATGATGCAATTGATGAAAACAGCAGCAAATTGGCAACACAAAGTGGAAGTACTCAAGACCACTAGAGAGAGTCAAACAAAGAATAAAACTATATCAGACCAGACCTTTTGTACAAACTGGTCAAGCTTTAACACAAGATCTTTTAAAAAGAAAGTTAGAGGAAGAAAGGAGAAGTTAGTTATCTTTCATTTCATTTTCAAACACATTGATGGACTTAAGTTATAGAATAATAGCATTGATATATATATATATATATATATATGTATATATATATATATATATACATATATATATATATATATATATATATATATACTTTTTTTCTGTGATTGCAACATGGATTTGTTTTGTTGATCATTGGTATTTTCCTCGACTTAAGTGAATGCTGCATTATTTTGTTTGCAGCGTTTTTCTGATGCATATGTTTATTTTTTGCCTCCGTTTTTGGAGCCCATTTTATTGTTGGCTGTGCGTTGGCACCTGTCGGCCATCATAAAAATCTGTATCATGATCCACAACTAGGAAGTGGACATGGTATCTAAAATAATACATATATATTCTCAAAGCATTCTTAATGTCGTGTTACGGATTGATACACAGTGACATTTGAAGTGTATCTTTATTTACAAAGTGATGAAATACACTGCCTCAGTCTAACATTTTAGAAGTAATGACAAAGCGGTCACACTGAGCACTCATATGCAGCTATAGACAGAATAATTTACATAGTAGAAAATATCAGTCAGTCAAAAAATAAAACAGCAGTACTTATGTTTTGAAAAAGAAATGTACAGTATTTTTAAAGAATTGAGGTAGAGAAAGCCACACACTGTTCAATGGTGATATTTGACAAGGGTTTATACTGTACAGGTCACAGCAGAGTTTAAAATGGGAGCTTAGTCAGCAGGGAAATGACCGCATCCTGACTTCAAAACAAGAATGGAAACATTGTTGACAACCAGTGAAAAACAAGAGTCTCAGGAACAGAGCAATTGTTCAAGTGAAAAGGTCAGGAGCTACTGTGGAATGAGACCGATCAAGGTAAAGTGACCAGAGTAGGAACCCCCCACCCCCCGTACAGTCTTTAGGTTCTTGACACATACAGTAATGAAGGAGTTGAAGCGTGTAGTTTTATGTTTGGCTAAACCATTAAAACAGTTTTTGAAGATGGCTCTTTTCCAAATGTAGGTTTTGGTTGATGAGGACAATGAAATGTGAGAAAAAAATTTTCACATAGATATTTTACAGAAATCCATTTGTGTGTTTAAGAGTAATGAACTCTTCCATTATAAGAACAGGAAATGTCTCTTTATGGTGGATTTTATAACACCCATGTAGAAAAGAGAATGACTCAAAGACACTGTGCCACAAAACAAAAACTCTTCCCTCTAAAACACCACTTTATTTTATGTACAGAAATCTTTTTAATTGATTTTTTGTTCTAGCTGAAAGCCCCAGGGTAATTGTTTTTGTTTACATGTCATTTCTTTTTGTTGCTGTAATATCACACCATAAATCAGGAGCTAGGATGTAATTGTGGCATGTGCACAAAAGCAGCTTCAGTATAAGTGGCCCATCAAGGAGGCACAATGCTGTTGTTTTTTTCTTTAAATAGAATGACTGAATCATCTGCAAACTGAAGTAATCCTGCTGTCTCCATGGCTTCATAGAGGGGCTTAAGAACAACCAAGAAAGAGTTTCCATCATTAGTCTGTGCCTTATCTACAGGTCTGCTGTGTGCGCAGACAATAAACACATTTTAAAAACAGAAACACCTTCTGCCACATTTTATGCTGGTTATTCTTCCAGGTTTACACCTTAAGAGCCTCGTGCACCCCCACAGCAGACAGCCGACGGTTGATATTGCGATAGCGGCAGCGGAGGAGGTCACGGTAGGTGGAGCGCAGGTCTCGGTTGAAGAAGGCGTAGATAAAGGGGTTCATCAGCGAGTTGGCATACCCCAACCAGAGCAGAGTGCGTTCCAGCCAGATGGGCACACAGCTGCACTCCACCCCACAGATAAACGGCCTGGCAGTGGTCAGGATGAAGAATGGCAGCCAGCACACAGCAAAGACACCCACGATCACCCCGAGTGTAGTGGCTGCTTTCTGCTCCCGTTTGAAGATGGAGATGTTTTTCCGCTCGCGGTTCAGCAGGCGAGACAAGGCGGCGCACTCCTCCGCCACGCCGGGTGGCTTAAGGCCCTGCATGCGGAGTGCCTCGTTAGCGACCGTTTCAAGGCGTTCGCGCCGTGACAAGTCTGTGAAGCGGTGCTTGGCTCCGCTCTTCCGAGCTGCTCTGAAAATCTTGTAATACATGAAGAGCATTACCAGCATAGGGATGTAAAAGGCTACTGCTGTAGAGTAGATGGTGTAACCAAAGTCTTGGCTAATGAGGCACACGCCAGCCGTGTGGACGTTTTTGGCCCATCCACAGAAAGGTGGCAGGGTGATGGATGCTGACACCAGCCACACTCCCAGGATCATCTTAGCCATCAGCTGACCATTCTGACGTGCTGGGTAGGTGAGAGGCCGTGTGATCCCAAGATATCTGCATTAAAGGAAGCAGAGAGACATCAAGATAATTTTAATAAATTTATTTGGGAGCATTAACACTGCTTGACTGAGTCTAAAACCATGCGTTAGACTTATCTTACCCTGCATTTCAAAAGTATTCGTAGCACTTAAACCTTTGGAATTCTAACACAATGCAACCAAATAAGTAAATGCATTTTACTGATGTGTGATACTGTGGTGTGAATATATATATTTAGTCTCCTACAGTACCTTGATACTCACAAGACACATGTGTGTATTTTAATCTCAGTATAAATCTTGCTGCTCTGCAAAGGCCTCAGGGAATTGCTACATCTGTGAGCAAACAGTATTACAGCCCAAGAAAGAAAGCAGACAGTTTAGGGATAAAGTGAGGAAGTATAAGGCAACTTTTGGCCCCCACACACAAAAAAATGTATATGGTTAGCAAGTCATTCTACACATCAGCATGAACACACAGGGATGAGGACTAAAGTCAGACTTGTCCCATGTATAGTAATTTAAAAATCAACTTTGACCTACTTTCAAAACATGCTTTTTTTTTACCTGTCTGTCTGAGCCCCACACAGAAGAGGGGATAAAATCTAGTAGTGCTGAAGTAACATTAAGCCAGGCATACACTGTGCCATATTTTTAATCGTTGCAAGCAGCTACAGATCAAATTGCATGATGAAACTGCAGGGTTTAAAAGTTCACAGCTCACGATGTCTATTCTGTGCGGCCCAAAACTCTGACGTAATCTACTTGCTCACATTGTACATCTAAGAAACTTAGGTAGAAAAACTTCACAACTCAACAACTTTAGAAAAATGGATTTAGACCTTTTTACTTTAGAAAAAAATAGCAAGTATTACAGATTAAAATAAAATAATGTTGTAACCATAGAAATCATTTAAATACTTAAAAATAGTACCTAAAATAAATGCTGATGATTTATATGGAAATATTGTATGTGACATTTTTCATTTCCTAGTTGAAGATAAGGATTATTCCTTAGATATTAAAATGTAGTTTTTTTTACAGCAAAAGTTCCATGACAGAACATTACAACTTTAAAATGAATTTAATCTTAACACTTGCAAAAATGCTTGCAGAAAATAATTGTGAATATTTGTGGAGCACACTAAACGCATAGTGACCTGGCCTGATGGGAGGAAGGTTAGGGTAATATAGAAATTAAACGTGGGACATATAGAAGAATTGAGATTTGGCCGGAAGTTTAGAGTCCAGCACAATGACCCTAATCATACTGCCAGAGCTACAGTTGAATAGAATTAGTTCAAATCATGTTCTTGTGTTTAAATGGTCCAGTTAAAGTCGAGACAGAAATCCAATAGAAATGATGTAGCAAGGCTTTTAATTTGTTACTGGCAGACGCTCAGCATTTTTCTTGGCAGAAGCGGAGCTATTTGTAGGAAAAAAAATCCCAAAACTGTATAAGCAGTATATATATATACACTATATTGCCAAAAGTATTTGCTCACCCATCCAAATTATTGGAATCAGGTGTTCCAATCACTTCCATGGCCACAGGTGTATAAATTCAAGCACCTAGGCATGCAGACTGTTTTTACAAACATTTGTGAAAGAATGGGTCGCTCTCAGGAGCTCAGTGAATTCCAGCGTGGAACTGTGATAGGATGCCACCTGTGCAACAAATCCAGTCGTGAAATTTCCTCGCTCCTAAATATTCCACAGTCAACTGTCAGCTGTATTATAAGAAAATGGAAGTGTTTGGGAACGACAGCAACTCAGCCACGAAGAGGTAGGCCACGTAAACTGACGGAGCGGGGTCAGCGGATGCTGACGCGCATAGTGCGAAGAGGTCGCCAACTTTCTGCAGAGTCAATCACTACAGACCTCCAAACTTCATGTGGCCTTCAGATTAGCTCAAGAACAGTGCGCAGAGAGCTTCATGGAATGGGTTTCCATGGTCGAGCAGCTGCATCCAAGCCATACATCACCAAGTGCAATGCAAAGCGTCGGATGCGGTGGTGTAAAGCACGCCGCCACTGGACTCTAGAGCAGTGGAGACGCGTTCTCTGGAGTGACGAATCGCGCTTCTCCATCTGGCAATCTGATGGACGGGTCTGGGTTTGGCGGTTGCCAGGAGAACGGTACTTGTCTGACTGCATTGTGCCAAGTGTAAAGTTTGGTGGAGGGGGGATTATGGTGTGAGGTTGTTTTTCAGGAGCTGGGCTTGGCCCCTTAGTTCCAGTGAAAGGAACTCTGAATGCTTCAGCATACCAAGACATTTTGGACAATTCCATGCTCCCAACTTTGTGGGAACAGTTTGGAGCTGGCCCCTTCCTCTTCCAACATGACTGTGCACCAGTGCACAAAGCAAGGTCCATAAAGACATGGATGACAGAGTCTGGTGTGGATGAACTTGACTGGCCTGCACAGAGTCCTGACCTCAACCCGATAGAACACCTTTGGGATGAATTAGAGCGGAGACTGAGAGCCAGGCCTTCTCGTCCAACATCAGTGTGCGACCTCACAAATGCGCTTCTGGAAGAATGGTCAAAAATTCCCATAAACACACTCCTAAACCTTGTGGACAGCCTTCCCAGAAGAGTTGAAGCTGTTCTAGCTGCAAAGGGTGGACCGACGTCATATTGAACCCTATGGATTAGGAACGGGATGTCACTTAAGCTCATATGTGAGTCAAGGCAGGTGAGCAAATACTTTTGGCAATATAGTGTATATATATATATATATATATATATATATATATATATATATATATATATATATATATATATATATATATATATATATATATATATATATATATATATATATATATATATATATATATATATATATATATATATATATATATATATATATATATATATATATATATATATATATATATATATATATATATATATATATATATATATATATATATATATATATATATATATATATATATTTATATATATCAAAGGGATGGAACACATTTGCACAGCTCTTAATACTGAAGAGACCACTGGACAGGTGAGGTTTTTTATTAGATGGTGCCATTAAATGCATTTCTTTAAGAGGTCATAACCGCTGTTAGAGCCTGGAGACTTAACCCTTCTTTACTGTGGCACCTGGAGCTTAGCAGCACGAAAAAGAGCTATCAATCAGATAGGCAGCACATTGGATTCAAATAGCAGCTGAGGGGTGTCAGAGGAATAAAAATAGGTGTGAAAACCTTGGATAAGTGAAGAACAGAGAAAATAGCCACTATTCTCAGAAAATGAAGAAATGTGTGTCTACTTCACACCATATTTTGGCTCAATTCAATTCATCTCGAGCACCGAATGTGTCATTGATAAAACCTTGTACATCTGAGGCTTTAAGCTGTCTCCTTGGTTTCTTTACTCGATTGTTAATCAAAAGATAAAGAGAGGATTTAGAGAACAGGAGGCAATTCTCCCTGTCGTACAGCAGTGATGCTATCAGTGTGAGAATCGAACTCAGCTCAGTCAGCTTAGGAGGGATTCATGCTCTCGTAGAGAAGCTTTCAGATGCTGACTTTCCCCTCATACACACTTGGCTCCAGTCGGCTCCAACAGAGGCTGAAACTTGTCACTCATGCAAGCCAGCGAAATCTGCAAGACAGACATTCCCACTTGGCTGTCAAGCAGCAGTCCTAACACTGCATTTTTCTAAACTTTATGGAGCATTCAGCATCCCAGCATTATGGTGATGCTTTCTAAGCTGCTAACAGTGCAAATGGCAAGGACCTTCATTGCAATGATTTAGTGTGGACAATACAGGGCTGACATGCAGTTAAGGTGAAAACATTTGGTTCTTAACACAGATGCAAGCAGCTTAGACCTCACTCACTTGAACATCTGACAAACATCAGAATTTTTTTAACCCATTATTTAGAAAAAAGCTGTGCATAGCTGTTTTCTAATCTCTTACTTCCTTTCTGGGTCACATGCATTTATAATTTGAAGGACATCTGCCTCACATGCATTTCATATCAAAATACATCAGCATTGTCATGACAACAAGTGAGATATCCATCACCCTATGAGTAAAGAAGAACTGAAGAGACCTGGACAGAAGAAAACTTGACACATTGCACTGCAGTTGCTCTTTGCATTGCTGCAGCTTGGATGTTTCCCTGGATGTTATATGAATTACAAATAGATCTTGTGTCATATACAGGCAGACTCAGATTTCAGTTTAATCTCATACCATTTATTCACACCTTTTAAAGATCCCTTGGCTCAGGTTAGCTGTGAAAAATGGATCCTATAAACGGATTCAGCTTACAGCGCCTTGAACCACGGGTATGACCTGTTTACTACACGGAATTAAAATTAAACTATGCAACAGGGAATGAAAGCAGTCAGATGGGCAATATCGAACAGATACAAGACAAACGTAGGGATTGGCTCTCATCAAGCTGAGGGGATGCTTAGATATACATAATGGATTGGCAAAAAACCCTCCGGCTGCATTATTGAATGATGAGACAGCTGTCTGCGGAGGTAACTATGTGTCTGGAGCTGCAGAGGGCAGACATCCACAACTATGACTCATTTTCTAATTCCATTTCAGAAATGTTATCAGTCTTATTAGAAAAAAATATATTTATTTATTTGCCAGCTCTTGCTTCACAAACATAATCTCCATGAGTCAGGCATAACATTATGAATGCCTACCTAATAATTGGTTACACCTTTTGTCACTTAAACATCAGGATTGGCATTGTAGTTTCTTGCAGTAAAATCCTAGCAGTAGATACTTTAATTCTTGTCAGAAGTGAGGTAGAATCTCCTAATATTGGACATATTGTTCGAGTATATCCCACAGGTGCTTTAATCAATGGATGCTAGTAAAATCTGGGAACCACGTCTCTTCCTGCTCTGCTTTTCCTGAATCATGTTTTCTGTGCTTGTGCAAATTCTCAGACATTTGGGTCATGTCAACCACAAACAAAAACTTTTTGTTATAAGAACTCCGAGTTAGCGGTTTAACAATATTTTCCTCATTTGCAGAGGAGAAAGGAAAAGAATGCAAACATGTCAGGAAATCACTTGAGGCATGTGGTTATTCAAACTGGATACTTGTTAACTTGGCCAACAGAACAAAATCAAATCATTGTATTTCCATATGTGTAAGCAGTTTCTGAGAAACTTGGGAGGATTTTCTTTAAACATAGCGTAGCACTGAAATTCAAACCCAACAACACACTCAGACAAAAACTGGTTCATGGCAAAGACAAACCACTTGCCATTTGTTTATGCATTCTAGAGCAACTCCTATATTGGAGAAACAAACAACTATACTGTACATATGCACGGAGCGGCACAGGAGAGTCTGCAGCCTAGGATGAGATTATGTTGTGTAGTTGCACCTCAAAATCAAGGGTATCACCTTTCACAACGACAACGTTAAGATTTTTGACAGAGAGGACAGATGGTTTGAAAGAGGGGTAAATAAAGCCATCTTTGTTAAAACAGAACAGAGAAGGAGGATTGTGGTTTCACCTTCCCAACATTGATAAACCGTTGCACAAGCATACTCATAAGTAAATTGGCAGAACAAAAGACTTTTTTCATATCCTCAGTGGAGTTTCGAGATACAATCTACTCTTGAAATGTGTCTTTGCGCTCCTGTCATTTATCCAGAAGTTCTGCAATCGCACTTTTTCTCTCACTCCCAACTTGGAGGTTGGCTTAATATTTAGCACGCCTTACCTGGAACTGCCTTTACAAATTACTCTTTTTGTTATTTGACATCTTTCCTTGGATCCATGGCCTGGGACACACCCGCCGTTTTTTTTTTTTACCGCCACCTGTCAGCCAACACGTCATGCTGAAAAATGTTTTGCAGGCTATGCAAAAATCTTTATTGAAAGAAATATTTACATTTATTGTTTGAATTTATGTATGACACAAATTTGTACAGCATTTGGGAAGCACAATGAATGTATGTTAGACCTCCTGCACATCAAAACAAACAAACAACCAAAAAAAAAAATCTATATTCTTCCATTTTCATACATTTTTGATAGAGCTTCAGGGAGCCGCAAAGGGGGCATTAAATAGAAGCGGGTTGCTGAACGCTGCTCTAGTGCAAACCTACAGAACTGACAAAGACTCTTAGGTGTTAAAAAGTCTTCAGAAAAATGGAGCAAAAGTCTGGTTACCTGCTGATGAAGATTTTCAGTCATCCAGGTCATAGTCATTCCGTAAAAGTTCAAAAAATATCCACTGGACATGGTTTCCAAGATTTGAAGACGTTTCGCCACCTCTCCAGGAAGCTTTCTCAATTCAAATGTCTGGATCCAAAGTGAGTTTGAGTCTTATATAGACTCAAACTCAAAGGTAACCAGTCTCTTATACAGACTGGTTACCTGCAATTCCAGTTTGTTTTTTGGTTTTTTCCTCCTTTATGGCGTAGCACAAAAAACAGCTAGAATATGCCACAGACACCAGGGATCACAGTTTATGTTAAATGGTATACTCTCTACAACAATGGTAAGGTTGGTGTTAGCTGAAAAGGTAACATCCACAAAGATGGCAGATGACCCAGAAATTTACCAGCAGAACATCAGCCAAAGCATCAGCCCTTTCATCAGACCACTATGCAGCCCCCGCCCATGGGGAACTGTAATCTCTGAAACCTGTCTCTTAGAACAAGAAGTAAATTCTTCACAACAACTGCATCAGAAAACACAGGACATCCTTTGCACCCTATATGTGTCAATGAGGCTTTGACTTACTTAGACTTTAGTCTAAAAAAGCCTTAACCATTATCGAAATCACTGAAATACTTATGTGCTAAATTTAATGTCATCAAACATGGACCTTTATGGCAAGACAATTAGCAATTGCCTGTTCCCCAACAAGATTCATAATAAAGGGACAACCAATGTTATATCCTTCAACCTAAATTCCCAACAAACACCATCATATCCCTGGATAAGCTGATCAGGAAGGCCAGCTCTGTGATTGGATGCCCTCTGGACTCAGAGCAGGAGGTGGGAAACAAGAGGGTGCTAACTAAATTAACATCTCTGTTGGATAATGTCTCCCAACCCATGCTGTTGCAGAGCTTCACGGACAGACTGCTGAACCCTAAATGCACCAGGGGGCGTTATCACAGATACTTCCACCAAGCAGCTGTAAGACTTTCTAACCCTGACTGTTCCCAACAACCTCAATAAATTGATTCATGCTGATTTTTCATAGTTTCTATCTTAGTCAGTTAAATAACATGCTGTTGTCATCTTGCAAATCTCTGATGTTGCTGTTATTTTCAAATATCCATTACTGTCAAAATGTCCATAGCTGTATATTGGTTATTCATTTTTCAGGTGCACATTTTTTTATTGTTAAAACACTGTGCAGTACAGTATTTTATTGTTTATCTTTTAATTCATCACTATTACGTTATTGGGCTGCTTAGAGGCACAAGTGAGTAGCACTGCTGCCTTGCAGCAAAAAGGTTCCAGGTTTGATTCCCAGGCCCAGGGTCTTTCTGCATGGAGTTTGCATGTTCTCCCTGAGCATTTGTTGGTTCTCTCCGGGTACACCAGCTTCCTCCCACAGTCCAAAAACATGACTGTTAGGTTAATTGGCTTCTCTAATTTCTCCTTAGGTGTGAGTGTGTGCGTGAATGGTTGGAGATAGCTGGAGATAGACACCAGCACCCCTCATGACCCCGTTTGGGATAAGTGTGACAGAGAATGGATGAATGGATAATATGTTATTATTACAAATTTTTCTAAGGTCCACATTTGTGGGACCACTTTTTTCTATAATATTTTTGCTGCTGTAAACATCAGAATTTCCCCATAGTGGGACAATAAAGGGATTTTCTATTCTATTCTATACTATTCTATATTATCAGGTTGTGTTTTTTCCAACTCTTCAGCTCTAACTGGACAGTTAAAATAAGAGTAAAAACTGCACGTGTATCAAGTTTAAGTTTAAAGCCATTGCAATTTATCATCATGGCATATACTCACTTTATCACTACAGTTTCAGGACATTTCATCATGTTTTATTGCTGTGCAATTTTTTGATATAAAATAATATTTTTTAAAAGTACTTAAATTTATTCTCCTTATACCATATTAGAACCGTGGGGGATACCTCACAGCGGAAGCACAAAATCAAGCCAAAAAAACAGTGGCATCTGATTATAATCACCTCCCATTAAACAGCATGAATAGAACCATAGAGCGTGGCACGAGCATGAGGGGGGTTAGAGGCTTGTTTTCAGATCACCAGAGGATTTGGGGCATATCCGCAGCCACAGCAACCCTCAGGGATTACCCAGCCACTGCAAAAAGCGTGCCCAGGCTAATGGAGAATTCCATTACTTCTGCCAGCCTGCCTACCAGAGAGCAGTAAAGGAAACTATTTTCTGCACTTAAGGACTATAAGAGGCCATAGTGTGCAGCAGCCGTCTGTCATCACCAGCGGCGCCTCTTGAACCTCTTATATCCGAGAGGGCATACATATTGAAATATTCAAGAGTAGGAGTTGGTTTTAAGTGTAAAGTGAACATATTTTTAAATAGGAACCAGAAAATAAATGCATCACACAGTTTCCACAGCAAAAACAATCAAATCTTTGTTCATTTATCTGACTTGAAAAGTGAATGTCAGTTCATCGTAGAATAATTTTAGGTAATGCATTCAGAAAGTCTTGTCAAGTGCTGCCATATTTCCTGTCTTGGTCTTTTGCATGTCAGTGAAATGGGCGCAGAGATCCACACACTAACTGAAAATCATCACTTTTGAGATACAACTGTCTTCAAAAATTCTGAAAGGCACAGCTTGGCCTCTTTCTATCCATCGCTCAGCTGCAGCTATTCCCTGCTTTCATGCTTGGTTTGTTTTAGAAAAAGTGATTGAGAGTGTTAAAAAAAAAGGGAAAATCTGAAAACCCAAATTTTCTATCTCTCCAGTTGTCAGATGCAAAATGAAGACTTTTAAAGCAAACTTTTCAACCCTTTTTTTAGAATTATAGTTTTATTTATATGAAATTTATAAAGAATTAAAAGGGTGAGGGCATAATTTTTCCATTATTACTTGAAATGTTGATGAATAGTCTGACTCTAAATCTACAGTGATAAAACTCAGCAAGGAGCTGATCCTCAAATGTAAAAATCTGACAAAAAAGACAATATATCTCTACAACTTACCAAAAAAGGCAATTAATGTATATCGCTATCATCCTCTATGCATGAGCCAGTTACCCAGGCTGGGATTTTTTTGCTAAAATGTAGAAATGTGCATTTTACCCCTATCAATGTTTGCAGAAGCTTTAAACTGTAATATTGCTTTGGTGGTTTAAACAGATTCTGATGATAGATAAGGAGAAATTAGCAGTGATTTCTCCCATCATATTCTGTCCTGTCATATTCATATCCTGTTATAGATATTGTAATATTTCTCTTTGAGTAACAATTATCAGTGTGTAATGAAAAACAACAAGAGTGCAAACTAGGACCACTGTTCCTACCACCTGAAAGGAAGTATGCCACAAATGTCTTTTAAGTATAAAAACGGTTTGACAGGAAATTAATAAATAAACAATTTTAAAGCTTCAAGATGAACAGAAAAGTCAAATGCATAAAATGTCCAATACTGAGGTTGTATCTTGAAAGTACGGTGTTAATTCTGCTCTACCATCCATTCATCGGGACATGCTGCTGTCAGCTGGTGGGAACACTGGTCATAGGTTCTGTCAGGGTGAGGCCGGCGCTTATCTCCTCTAGTCTATGGGTGAAAGGCAGGCTGCACCTTGGACAGGTCACCAGTTTGTCGCAGAGCATCACAGAGACACACAATCATTTGTACAGATGGACAATTTAGAGAAGCCAATTAACATTTTTTTTGACTGGGAGGGTGAAGTACCCAGGGAGATCCCATACATGCACAGGGAGAACATACAGTCACTATGGCACGTTGCAGCCCCTAATTCTGCTCTTAAGTTTAATACAACTACGCCATAACTTTATTGATGATAACATCAGTGGACTTTTTACTTTGTAGTGTAGAAAGTAAAAGTTCATCCTGTAATTGGAGGGCTGCCGGTTTGAATCCAAGCTCAGTTGTTGAGTCTTTAGGCAAGATGCCTATCTGGCATTGTTAAAGTGTTAGTGGTCAGAGGACCCGGTAGTGGCTGTTTACAGCAGCCTTGCCTCTGTCAGCGTGCCCCAGGCCAGCTATGGCTATATTGTATCAAACAGCATGGGATTAATTACTCCTGTTTCTCTGATGATACTCAGTTATACTTGTCCAAAAATCCTGGATAAGTCTTAACACTGGTACAGTATATGGTGTTGACATGATTCACTAGTGTCAGATAAATTCACCCTGATAAATATTAAAAATAAACTTTATTTTTGAATTTAAAGAGTGTTGCTACAAATTATTAACATTGTTTACTGTTTAACACTTTTAGTGTTATTTTAAAATGATTAGTTTGGAGCACTTGGATTTTTTGTTGTTTTATTTGCAAAGGCCTCCGTTTTCCATCCGTCTGTCCATCCATCCACAAATATACATCGAAGGTAAAGACAAGCAAAGAATAAAACTGTGGGTTTTATACTGAAGGTATGAATCAAAATGCTGAGAAAATAAGTCAACAAAGTAACAGGAATAACATAAACTGCTAACCCTAAGTCATGCCATAGGATCTAAATCAGATTTGAGTTGTGACATGATGGCCACACTAAAACCTTC
Source organism: Cyprinodon tularosa (assembly GCF_016077235.1). Classification (NCBI taxonomy): domain Eukaryota; kingdom Metazoa; phylum Chordata; class Actinopteri; order Cyprinodontiformes; family Cyprinodontidae; genus Cyprinodon; species Cyprinodon tularosa. The sequence continues at coordinate 2,358,685 of NW_024039651.1, forward strand.
ATTTTGTACTGCTAAGTATTATATTAGGCTTTTTTATCCATTCCAATCTACATTTCCTGGTGTGCGTTGAATCATTGTTTATCTGTTTAACCAGTAAACAGGCTGAATATTACCGATTCTTGGTGGAAGATGTGTATCATTAGATATCTGCTTCTTTTGAATACATTAAACTCAGATTTATAAAAAATTATAGCTAACCACATTTTATTCAACACCCAAGATAGTTTTATTTAGTTTCTCCTTTAATATATAACTTGTCTAAGAGCTGGATTTTGTTAACCTGACAACAGCCAGATGTATGTCTCGCTCCGCCTAGCTCCACTCACATACATCTGGGAACCCGCTCATTGAAAGTGATTTCCCCAACCGAATTTATGGTCTGTCCAATCAGGATGCAGGGCGGGTGTGTCCTGGAGTGGAGAAGCGACCGTGAGATTCCAACAACAATGGCGGCTCGCATTGAGGAAGCAAGCGTTAGCATTGATGCTGCTATTTCTTCTGTGTTGTCCAATCTATCTGATATTGTTTCATTAAAAGAACATCAGAGAACGGCTTTGAAGGCTTTTGTTGGTGGAAACGATGTTTTCGCCCTTCTCCCAACCGGATTTGGCAAGAGCTTGATCTACCAAATGGCTCCTCCTCTCACAGCATCACGGGTTAGCTTCGGTGTGAGTGGTTGAAATAGCACGTCGATAAAGATGACAGACAAGTGGCTTATCCAATCATATGCAAGGAGTTTTGATAAGGCCCAGCCTTCAGTAAAGGCAATTCCTATGGCGGGTTTCCAGATGTACTGTATGTGAGTGGGGCTAGGCGGAGCGAGACATGCATCTGGCTGTTGTCAGGTTAGGATTTTGTTTCCTCTGAGGAAAACTTTGTTAAGGAATTTGTATTTTTGATAAATTTTTTTTTACAGATTAAACAACTGAAAAAGTGAAAAGAAGCAAATTAAACAAACAACATGGATGTTTAATGCTTAGGTGATCATCTAGTCCGTAGTGTGACCTTTGACACGTCAGCAGGGAAGCTTTACAACGTCATTCAAAACCTATGCAAATACATTTTCTGTGCTTCCAAATCAATGCAAACTAAACTTTTCAGGAGGGAAAGAGGAACTACATGAATATGTTGCTTGCATGCTGTTTTAAAGCTTTCTAATCTGCATTCAGAGGTTACGTTTTTTCTAAATTAAATTAATCTCTCTGTTCAGATTACCATAATTTCTAAATATTCCGGTTATATTTTCTTTACAAACAGCATCTCCAAAAATCTTCCCAACTAGCCATGCCCTCTGAGCGTAGATTCATTCTAATGCTTCTAAACTTGGTAGCTCACCTTTTACAGTTTCTGAGACACACCTAACTTCATAAAGAGGCTGCCTGTCCTGTGTTGTAAAGGTGTTTATGACGTCTGTTTAACTCCCTGTTAATTGTTAGGAAGCACTGGACTGGATATTTTATGGCCTTCCCAACATAACTCACCACCTGCCAGATTGGGAGAGGCTGCTGACTCTCCGCACATTAGAGATGATAGGCAGCTATTAGTGCCATAGTGATAAATTGATTCCCCTCCCATCAGTGGGCATCTCCATCCCCGTCGGAGCTGCCCGTCCTTGAAAAACAAAGCACTTACCCTACAGCCTCAACACAAGATAGACAATAGGGTATTGCAATAGAAGTTGACAGCTGAACATTACCCTTGAAGGCAGCAACTGATGAAGATGATTCTTTCATCTTTGTAGTGCAGATGAAACTTTCTGAGAAACAAACAGCAACTTGACTCAAGGGTGGCTCTGAAGATACATGACATTCTATCGTTTCTGGGAACAAAAGCTTTTATTCTGACTGGCCTTTTTTAGTCTGGGTTTGTGAAGGCTGCCATTACTGTTCAATACAGGGTGAGACACATCATTTCAACCGCAATGATGGTGCACACTTTTGGATAATCACTCGTGGGAGGCATTCTACGTTGCATCATTCCCAAATCCAGCGTTGGATGCATAATCAAAAATCCATTTAATTTATTTTTAGGATGTGCTTAAAAAGCATATTGGAGAGAGTTTGTTCCTTCATTCTTCCTTTTGACAGTAAATTGCTGTCAGGATGTTTCCTAAATTTAAACTGCTGCTTAATTCTATATGGTACTAATAGAGCTACATTCGGTTACTGGTAAGCCATTGATGTTAATTACTCTAACTGTGCTAACTCTAACCATAAACAGACATGTACACTATATTGCCAAAAGTATTTGCTCACCCATCCAAATTATTGGAATCAGGTGTTCCAATCACTTCCATGGCCACAGGTGTATAAATTCAAGCACCTAGGCATGCAGACTGTTTTTACAAACATTTGTGAAAGAATGGGTCGCTCTCAGGAGCTCAGTGAATTCCAGCGTGGAACTGTGATAGGATGCCACCTGTGCAACAAATCCAGTCGTGAAATTTCCTCGCTCCTAAATATTCCACAGTCAACTGTCAGCTGTATTATAAGAAAATGGAAGTGTTTGGGAACGACAGCAACTCAGCCACGAAGTGGTAGGCCACGTAAACTGACGGAGCGGGGTCAGCGGATGCTGACGCGCATAGTGCGAAGAGGTCGCCAACTTTCTGCAGAGTCAATCACTACAGACCTCCAAACTTCATGTGGCCTTCAGATTAGCTCAAGAACAGTGCGCAGAGAGCTTCACGGAATGGGTTTCCATGGTCGAGCAGCTGCATCCAAGCCATACATCACCAAGTGCAATGCAAAGCGTCGGATGCGGTGGTGTAAAGCACGCCGCCACTGGACTCTAGAGCAGTGGAGACGCGTTCTCTGGAGTGACGAATCGCGCTTCTCCATCTGGCAATCTGATGGACGGGTCTGGGTTTGGCGGTTGCCAGGAGAACGGTACTTGTCTGACTGCATTGTGCCAAGTGTAAAGTTTGTTGGAGGGGGGATTATGGTGTGGGGTTGTTTTTCAGGAGCTGGGCTTGGCCCCTTAGTTCCAGTGAAAGGAACTCTGAATGCTTCAGCATCCCAAGACATTTTGGACAATTCCATGCTCCCAACTTTGTGGGAACAGTTTGGAGCTGGCCCCTTCCTCTTCCAACATGACTGTGCACCAGTGCACAAAGCAAGGTCCATAAAGACATGGATGACAGAGTCTGGTGTGGATGAACTTGACTGGCCTGCACAGAGTCCTGACCTCAACCCGATAGAACACCTTTGGGATGAATTAGAGCGGAGACTGAGAGCCAGGCCTTCTCGTCCAACATCAGTGTGCAACCTCACAAATGCGCTTCTGGAAGAATGGTCAAAAATTCCCATAAACACACTCCTAAACCTTGTGGACAGCCTTCCCAGAAGAGTTGAAGCTGTTCTAGCTGCAAAGGGTGGACCGACGTCATATTGAACCCTATGGATTAGGAACGGGATGTCACTTAAGCTCATATGTGAGTCAAGGCAGGTGAGCAAATACTTTTGGCAATATAGTGTATGTTTTCTTCATTAAAAAAAAAAGACAAATTCTTCCTCCTCTACTTAGCCCCATGTCTGACCTCTGTATAACCAGTGACGACCTGATGGACCATGTTATGTCCTTTGGTCTTAGCAATACATTTTTGAAAGCACTCACATTTTCATATAAATACATCTTTGACCCAGGGGTCACCCCATACCTTGTCACGCAGTTGAAATCAGTGCACTATGTAAATTCATAAATTCCCTGGTGATGGTTTAGGAGATAGGATTAGGGATCTATTTTGAGTTTAATAGTATTACCTGCATAATTTTGTTATGTAAGCATGTAACTATAGATTTTTATACTTTTAAGGCCTTTGTAGTAATACTACAATCCATGCATTGGCTTTGTTCTTGCAAGTACATCCTAGACAGCTGATAATTCATAATGATACCAATGCTTTATAAAAGTATTTAATTCTCAGCATTTCATATCAAATCAACACATTTGATTTGGATTTTAGGTGACATACCACCACAAAGTAGCACATCATTGCTAGTTTAAAGGGCATAGATATGGGTTTTATTTTATACTTTTTCACAATAGAACTTCTGAAAAAACAAGTAACCTTACAAGGTCTGCATTATTATTAAACAAATGCAAATGTGGCCTCAGCTCGGTATAAATCCATCTTTTCTGTGAAGCTTTCAGAGATTACAGAATATTAGTAATCAAAAAAGAATAAGGAAGAGGACAAAGCAGACAGACCAGAGATAAAGTCCTGATGAGGATTAAGGTTAGGTTATATAACAATATTCCAAGCTTTGAACCAAAAAAAATATATCATCTAGAAATAGAAAGTGTAAGGCATAAGTTCAAAACCTACCACGATATGACTGTTCACTTAAATGGATCAAAGAAGCAGGGGCCCTCAGCTCTCTATATCCCTTTTTTTAACCTAGAAACAACAAATATTACCAAAAACATTTTTAAAATAACACCTCATGCTGAAAAACTAATTTCCCTTCTGACACACGGTTGTGGCGGCATCATCCTGTGGGGAAGTTGTGCTTCAGAGTTAATTAGAGGAAAGATGGAACAAAATGCAAAAAAACTAAGGTGGATGTTGATTTACCCTACAGTGATGCTGAATAGAGGCAGAGCATTGAAGACTGAAATCAAATAACAGTGCTTTTTCAAGTCAGAGGACTTGACCAGAGTGTTTTACACAACATTCAGTCATTCACGCACACACTCACACGCTGATGGTGACAAATTACATTGTAGCCATTGCTGCCCTGGGGCTCACTGACAGAAGCGAGGCTGCTGTACACTGGTGTCCCCAGTCCCTCCTAACCACCATCAGTAGGCAATGCAGGTGAAGTGTCTTGCCCGAGGACACAAAAACACTGAAAGCATGAGCCTGAGCTTGAACCGTCAACCCTTAAATTTCAGGTCAAACCCCTACATGTGGGATGTAGAAAAAAAAGCATATTTATCCACTGAAAACACCCAAAGTCCAAATATAAAGATTAGAATCTTGTTTTCAACTTAATATCTAATGTTCACAGATGCCCTTCTTCAGATTTCATTTAGTTTGAGGTATTTCGCAAAGGAAAATGTGTAAAGGTTTCACACTGTAGATGTGCAAAACTAGTTCAGATTTTATATCCCAGCAGAACTTCCAGCAAAAAAGCAATTCTATTAGGTCATTATCCATACATGCTAGATTTAAGAGCAAGTAAAGCTCCAGATTTTATTTTGTTCAAATAAATAGATAAACCAATGCATATATTATCTTCTTTCTCTTCACAGTTTTTCGTTACTTTATATTCAGAAATTCAGCTTGTTTAAACATCCAGAATTTTTCAGCTGGTTGTGAATAAATTACCCCCACATTATCATACACACATTTACTGACCCCATTTTTCCTAAATGCAGTTTCTATTCCTCTTGGCATGGATTCAAACAGGTGTAGGAGACATTCTGCTGGGGTTCTGGGACATAATGACACAATGACATTTCACAGTATCTGCAGAATTAACTTCTAAAAATTCATGTTTTCAATTCTCACCTAAGGTTGGATTGAGACTCTGATTGAGATAACTGATTTCAGGCTTTTTAATATTGACACAATCTGGCTGAAAGTAATCATGACAAGATTTGCATGGCGTTATAATAAAAAACAGTCATGTTTTTTTGTTTTAAACTTCCAGGATCTGGTAAACTTGAAGTGAAACCCTTGTTTCCTGGTTTTCTGCTGCTGTTGCTGAACTGCTTTAAGGTTTGATGTGAATTAAAAGCTGGTATTCTTCATATCCTATTTATAATAAGTACTAATCGGAGGCATTTTCACTTCTTTTTACCTCAAACCAATTTGGTCGTTATTCTCCAACTTGTCCAAACCACTGCCGCTCAGTACAGACGTCTCCCTGCCCATTCTTTCTCAATTTCTCAATTTGTGAGAAGGTTGTATGAAAAATCCCAGTAGTTCAGCAGTTTCTAAAATTGTCTGAGCAACCTGGCACCAGCTACCATGCCATGCTCTAATCATTAAAATTTTTTTTCTTTTTTTTTTTTGCAATTCTGAAGTCTTCCTCACCTCACATAGGTTCCTAAATGTGCTGACTTGCCTCCATGTTAGTGACAGAGATGCTATTTGTGTCCACAAGCGATAAAAATAAATAACTAAAGACAGAGGGCAACAGGCGTACATACAAAACCAATTTATTTGTACAATAATTTAATGCAGATTAAACCAACTAGATGCACATTTCTAATCATAATGCTTTTGCATCAATCTTAGTTTTATTATTTATCAACCAAAACTATTTTCCTTTTTAGTTTTTGCCTGAGGGTTTTCATGTTATTTATATAAAGTGAATGCAGTTCAATTTATCAAATATTTGGGCCACAATTGTATTGAGTAAGAAACAAGAAAATATCTCTTTCAGCCAATGAAAGCATAACATCTTTTTAGCCAGGGGTTGTGCGTTTAGGCCTGTTAGAGTTCTATTGTTTCTGTTTTAATGTTGGAAGCACATTTGCGCTTAAGGTTAGAATCTTTGAAGAAAATTTGATTTGTATAAGTGCTTGTTTGCCACTGTTTTGTGTCCTTTGGGGTGATGGTCTAGCCTACAAAATGTTATTTGCACTTTCTCTCTGCGAGCCAGAACATTTAGTGAGAAAACACAGCATGCTATTAAATACTAATGAGATTGGTCAGTCCCACTACAGATCTGAAAATAGGGGGTGAGGAATTATGCGGCTGGAAGTCTGTCTTCCTCTCTTTTCTTGTCATAATGATGAGTGAGCGTGAGGGTGAAGAGCCCAATCCCCACCAACCCCCCAAACACACACACACCCACCCTAGTCACCTTCCCTTTGGTTCTGTCACCAGACAAGAGCAAGAGAGCGATTCTAGAAGGAAACCTCAGAACCCAAACAAGCTAAGAGGAAGTCTAATATGTTAGAAAGGAAGTCTTTTTTCTGCACTTCTCATTTCACTTCTGACCTTTGTGTAGGGGGGGTAAAAAATATTTTGAATACTTTCAGTTACCAAGGATACCACAGGCAGCTCCGCTTTTGAGTCTGCTCACTTTGCATCAATTTGCCATCTAGACAGCAGCTAGTACAACCGAAGTAGCTATACAGGCCATTATATCTCATCATTTCATTGCTAGGCAAATGGAAAGGGACAGTGAGGAGGGTCCCGCCAAGTCTGTCTACAGCTCAAAATAACATGCAGCATAAAGTCAAATGTTTGGGGCTTGTTCTCTTGGTTTATTTTCTCTACTTCTCCAGCTTAAAGTGACCTTTTATTTCTGGGGACATGAAAATATCTGATCTTTAAGCGCAGTAGAATGTTGCTAACTCCCATAATGTTAAAAGGAAAACCAAAAATAAATCTCACAATATAATAGGTGCAAGTAAGTTATTAATATGCAATGATTTTATACCTGTATATACCTGTACCCAATAATAGCAAAAAAAGAAAATGAACCCATGTCTTTCATTAATTTTAAATTCACAACGATAAATAATATCATGAAGCCCATTTTCTCAGTGCCTTGCAAAAGTATTAATACTCTTTAAAGGTTTTCTTATTTTTTATTGCATTATTAAAAAAAGAAACTTTATTTATTCCATTTTTAGAATAGTGTAAAAAGTCTACACAAAGTATTGCTGCATCGTCAAGTGAAATTAAACATTGCCTTATTACAAAAACCTTTAAAATAAAAAGTTTAGAAGCATTGCTGCATATTGGTATCCAATCTCTTTATTTACTAAAACCTTAAAATAGTATCTGGTGCCTTCAGGAATGTGCCCATGTGTGATTTGTTCTCAGTCAGTGTCCAGCTGTTCTGCAAAAGGCCTCAGAGAACATTAGTGAAGAAGCAGCAGAAAGAATAGGCAGGTCAGGGAAAAGGTTATGAGAAAGTTTAAAGCAGTGCTAGGAACATGAAGGCAGTGTTATGTTTTAAAAAAAAAAATCTTACAGACTTTTTCAATCCATTATCCAATACAGCACTGCTACTAATAAACAGAGATGGCAAATGTACTCACTTTCCGTACTTGAGTAAAAGTACAGGTACTTGTGTTAAAAGATACTCTGGTAAAAGTGGAAGTACTGATTAAACTTCTTTACTCAAGTAAAAGTAACAAAGTACAGGCTTGTAAATTTACTTAAAGTATAAAAGTAAAAGTAGAAACCACTTTTTTCATGCCGTTGCCTACATTTTAAATGGATGTCTGCCAATAGGACTAGATCTCCGTTGTGTTAATTTTCCATCATCTCGTCGTCCATACTACTATGCTAACGCCACCGCCACCAAGCTGCAATGATTTGCCGCCAATGAATACCGCCGAATCTGTTGATTCATCTTGTAGTGGTGCGTCAAATGCAACGTACTGACTGGGAAGTTTTATTGCCGAATACGGAATGTATACTGAAGCTGTCGCAGTAATACCTTGAGAGTTTGCTACGCTGGTGAGTAAGTAAAGTTTTGAATGAAAGGTGACGTTGTAATTTCGGAACTAGTGTAAATTACCGGATGAATTGTTTGGAACTGCCGCCGCCATGACGGCCGGTCTGTGGTGCATGCTGGGAAATGTAGTGAAGAATGTGACGCTGTGTGTGATAGACGGCGGCGGCTACACTTTGGGAACAAAGGGGGAAAACGGCTCCGTTTTCACAGTATCGATGACGTGAAAAATAATAACAGTAACTCCATTGAAATGATTCTAAACTAAAGTAACGAGACAATTTTTTAAAATGTAAGGAGTAGAAAGTACAGATATTTGTGTAAAAATGTAAGGAGTAGAAGTAAAAAGTCGCCATAAAAATAAGTAGCAAAGTAAAGTAAAAATATCAGAAAAATCTACTTGAGTACAGTAACGAAGTATTTGTACTTCTTTACTTCCCATCTCTGCTAATAAACAAAGACATGGCAATCCACCTAATCATGTAAGCTGAGCACAGATAATTAATCAGAGAAGCAGTCAGTCATGTAAAGGATTTAACTTTACAAGTCTGGCCTCTCTTGAAAAGTGGCAGGAGGAAATAAATAAGTCTGCTAAGGGGCATGTAGGGGAGTGTTGGCCTAGTGGTTACAGCAGTGCAGTGATCTAAGAAGGTTGCAAGTACCCAGTTTGACACCCACAGCCTGCACTCTGGGTCCTTGAGAAAGACCCTTAACCCAACACTGCACCCCAGGCACCGCACGACGGCAGCCCACTGCTCTCCAAGGAGATGGCTTAAATGCAGATTGTGAATTTCTCCAGTGTGAGATCAATAAAGTTCAATTATTATTTTTATGTAAAGAAAACTGAAAACGTGAAGAGTAGAAGAAAGCTCGCTTGTCAAAAAACAAAATAAATGGTATGTAAAATTCTAACAATAACACTGCACATTGATTACAACATCTCTGCTCAACATATTCTCATTATCAGTTTGTATGAAATCGTACGAAAAGTTATGCACACTATTTTGTACGTTTTGAACGTTTTTCCTCAAAAAAAAACCGATCAGTGCGCAGGCAGACAAACAAAAAAAGCAAATCCGCGGACGGATGTAAAACTGGGAAAAACAGTGGAATAATTACTTCTTCATGTCTCTAACTACGTTGCTTGCTGTTTTATATCTTAGGTTTAGGGTTAGGGTCAGGGTTAATTGTATGTTAAATTCTATGTTATTGAATGGTGAGTAAGATGCGCATGCGCATACGACGAAAAAACTACCAAAACGTACGACATTACGGTGCATAACTTTTCGTACGATTTCAGGAGGCAGCATTATGCTGTGGGACAGATTTAAAGCGGGTCAGCTTTAAAGAGAGTATAGATAGAGCTTACAGTATAAGAAGAAAATCTGTGTCAGAAGTTTAAGCTAAAACTACAGCCGGAGCTGTTTTATCTGCAGTAGAAAAAAAAAAAACAGAACAACATTTAACTCCAATTTTCTGCTTTTTACGTTAAAATGTTCTGAAGCCTCATGTTTTACCACTTACCAATCCAGCATCACATTGATTTGACCTATTTCATAAAATCTTGTAAATTTACATTAAAGTTTATCTTAGACTGTAGAAGTGTTAATGGGCATGAATACTTTTAAAATAATAAATACAAAAAAATGAATATCATCTATTAGCTTCATACTGCAGTAGCTTTCTAGTTTTCTCATTAACATTTTTGGAAATTCAAAATAATAACCTATTATTATGCTCTTATCAGCCCTTTCAAATAAATTTCCACCATAGAGTATAATAATTCCACTTTTATATTTACTGTTTTTCACTAGGAAGCCTTAACTCTTACACTTTCCAGAATATTTATGAAATAAATCCTCCCTATCCACACAACACTCTGTGTACATTAACTGTTATGAGCAGTGCAAAACATGCAGCAGTGTATGCTAATAATAATCTGCAAATGTTGGTCATTTACTCCTTTCATCAGCTTGTCTTGACCAGCCAAACACCGGAGATCTGGGGAAGATTGTGATCTGCTAAATGATTAATTGGATCTAAAGAAGGCCTTCCACATCCTGTTCAGTTCGCCACTGGAAAATGTTCCCTGAGGTATAAATTACGGTATCTTGAAAACGCACATTCTGATTAAACAAATGAGAAATAATGGCAGCAACAATCCTGAGGTTTAAACAAATGAGCAGATGGAGCCATTTTCCCACATCTATCCGCAAAAGGGAAATGCTGGTTTTCTAGGTCAGGAAGAACAAAGTCCATGATATATTTTGGGTGTGTTTTTTTTTTTTTTTTTTTTTTTTCGAATTTCAAAAGTAGAAGGGAGACATATGAGGCTGGAATAAATGTAGATGTCTGAAATGTGTGCAATAGTTGCACTAAAACATGAATATTGGACAGAATGTCGCTATTTATCTCGCCTATCAGTAGAGAAGCAGGGAAACTAACACCTAAATATGGGGAGGGTTTCTGTGATGGAAGCTTATGCAATATACTGTATAAGCTTTAAGTACATTTCCAGAAACTCTGACACCAAGGTACACAAACAAAATACCATCAAAGCCAAGCAAACACAGCTGTGATGACAAAGTAATAACAGTGATAAACAGATCACTGGTACACCACAAAACACACAGTAACCTAGAGAATTATCCCCATGGCTTCAATAACATCAGACCGAAAAACGATTTATCCTTAAATGAGACGTTTATAAACAGTTTAAACCGCATATTAAAAGGTATTGTGTAAAGAAACACATTTCTTTGCTGTTTGAGATGGAATCAGTCAAAGTATTTCCTGTTTATAGCCAAATACTCTGAAAAATGTTGGGTTAAAAACAACCCAATTTGGGTAGTTTCCAGATCCAGTACTGGTTAAATATTGGCGTAACACACATTGGGTTAATTTACCCCAATAATTTAGGTTGGTTCCCTTCATATTAACAATTGGATTGTTCATATAACCCAATCCATTGCTCACATAGCCTACACTGCTACCCAGTAAGCTTGGTTGTTAATATATTATTATCATTTTACATATATTTATAATATACTTTATAACTATTATTTCATGTTAGAATTATGATAATTATTTCAATATATTATAACTATTAGATTTGCGATTCTAAATATTAATTATCTTCTAACTGAAATATATACTCACACCAATGTCACAATAAATATTTCTTAAATTACAAAATTTACAGAACAAAAAATGTATCATATATATATATATATATATATATATATAACCAAATAAAATAAAATGTCATGTAGGCTTATAACCCTGGAAATTAAAACCTTTCAAAGCCCATAAATACAGAAGCAAGAGTGTTTTCATCTTCAATAGCTGAGATCATAACAAAGGCTTGAGAGCAAAGAAATCTATTTGCCAGGAGCAGCTCAAATGGAACTGGGACCTGGAGTTGTCCTCCAGTTCTAACTGCAATACACCGACATGTTGGTACCAACCTATGATGAGAAAAAAGACAAACGGGAAGGTAAAAAGGCCAACCAAGCTGCAGGTTCTATGAAAGAGAGCCTTGACAACTTGTTGCCCTGGCAACAATAGTCCACTCAGTAGTTTCTTGTAAAAAATTATCAAAAAACAAACAATATTACAAACATATTAGTAATTTATTCATTTTTGACTTATTTTGTATGTAACCATACTGAAAAAAACAGCTTGATGAGCTAAAGCCCTGGCTGATAGGTGGCCAAAGTACCCTGAGCTAGCTTTAAAAAACCTAACTGATCACCATTAGCTAACAGCTGGCTTTCTAGAGTTCAACTTTATTGTAATTATATTCTGACAAGGACAAATCAACAAGAATTCACGCTCTGCATGTAACCCTTCCCTTTTGGGGACCAGTGGGCTGCCTTTGTGTGGCGCCCAGGGAGTGTTGGGCTAAAGGTCTCGGTCCTCTTGCTCAAGGACCCAGAGTTGCATTCTGTGGGTTTGAACTCAGAACCTCTGGATTCCAAGCGCAATTCTCTAACCACTCCGCCAACCAGGTCACCCCTCCCTCAGCATATATTTCTAGCATACCACTCCAGTTCCTGAAGCAAGTACTCAACAGTGCCTCACAAACTTGACTTGAACTATATGAAGCTTCATATAATAGTATCAAACCAACTATATTGTAAGAAAAAAAATCTTGCTTCTTAATGAATTGAGTCTGGTCTTCTTAGCTGATGTTTAGGTACAGTTAGTGGGCAGTGTGGTTGCACATGCTCGAACATCACTCCAAAATAAACGAACACAAAATTATAGACATTACAACCCAACAGCTATTAACTCCATGCCCTACAGAAATGAACTAGCAAATTGAGTTCTTGGAATGCCCAATTCAATGAGAATAAACCAATTAAATGACCCAACATGCTCAACCGAGTAGTTGATTAAAAAGAAAAAAAACCAGCATTTCTTAAGACTCTCAAGACCCTAGTTTCTTATATTCAGAAACCAGGTCGTCTGCGTGTGTGTCACAGTGAACGCAAATGTGCCTCCACCCCTTCCGCAGACACTCTGCTGCACCTCTCCAAAATTGTAGGTGACTGCAGACAGTGCAGCAGACAGGAGGCCTCTGATTGGTCAAATCTACATCTGCTCTACACTATCCGTATTTCCTGTTTGGTACCTTACCGGCTTGTTTTGTTTGTATGACCGGCATTGTGGAAAACGACTCGTGAAGTTGGAGAGGCTAGAAGAGCAAAGTGCGTGAGAATGCTGGGACCCTATTCTGCCTGAAACCCTGCTCTTTTTAGCCTTCATTTCTCTTCGTTGTCGCAAAAAACTCGCCCCCACTTCCTCACCGCCTCGGCCGCATCTAGAGGAACAGCTAGTTCCTGATTGTCCCTCTTGCATTGTGCCGTGGAATAACATTGCGTAGACCACGCTTCAATATTGGCCATAAATCAAAAATATCTGCGACAAGCTCACTGCGTACAATGCTGCAGGAGTATAACCAGCCCTTTAGATAAAAGGTTTACCAGAGTAGCATTATTATATAAACCACAACAATGAGAAAGATAATACTTTGTGTTCTTTTTTTTTTTTATTCAAAGGTAAGAAGTATTGGTCAGTGTTTGGTAGAATCCCCATTTAAACTAGGTGACTTGAATCAAACACTTTTGGGTCCCCTTAAAACAATCACCATAGATTTATAGCTAATTCCTCCGAACAGAACTGGTTTTAATCGGACAGATTATTAGGCTGTCCTGCTTACTCACACATTTAAACTTAGCCAAGAAATTTTCAGTGGGACTGAGATCAGGGCTTGAACGAGGACCCTCCATTTGTTCAGTTGGAAGACTCGTTTGTATTAAAGCTTTAACTTCCTGGCTTTTGCTTTTGCATGCTGCTCCATTCTCTCACCTTGTGTTACCGTCTATTTTTATTTTTCTGAAGTACAACATTTCCTCCTGCAACAAAACACAACATGATGACATCCTCCCTGTGGGTGACCCTGGTGAGTTTCTTTGTGATTCTGTCTGAGGTCTTTCAAGTACAGAGTAAATCTGCACTCAAATTAAGTGTATTTACCCTTAATTTGAGTAGGTAAATGAGATAATTTGCCAATAGAATGAGTATTTTTACTCTTAAAATAAGGTAATTAGATAATATGCACTTAAAATAAAACAATGCTATTGTGTTTTCTTATTTTAAACCTAAATCGTCTTGTTCCATTGGCAAAATGTCTCTTTTATCTCCTCAATTCAAGAACAAATGCACTTTTTTTATGACTTAACTAGATTTAGGTTTTTTCCAGTGCATCACTCTAAAGTTTGCTTGTAACTTTTATGGATCTAAAATTCATACTTTTTTGCATCTCCTTCCAAAAGCTGATCTCCTGTTATTTTTGTGCATTTCCTAGATATTGCCTCAACCTCTCCCTACATTTCCTCCCTCCTCCAGACACTGCTTCCTGCAGTCAATGCAATTTATAACATTTGTTTCCTCTGCTGTAAATAAATCGTTTAAATGTTTACCTGATTCCTGCATGCGCGTCAAAGAGCTTAGCCTATTAATATGACACTAGCTCACAATGGGATCATATTCTTAGGCCTGTTAGCTTCTTCCTCTTTCCCTGAAATGTAACGATTGACATTATGACCATCTACATTAGGTTGCATCAGATCGCAGAACATTTCTGAAAAAATTTGAGATATTTGACCTTGAGAGAATTTTTAAATTAACCTAGCTGTTATCAGATTGTTTTGCATATAACTGCCTCTTTCTCTCGGATTTTCATGACTAACAGATGTATCTATCTGTGCCAAATGTTGCTTTATATTTTAGCTTCATTCAGCACTTTTTAAATATTTTTTGTTTTTAGTCTTAGATGAAATTGCACCTTAAGCACTGAAACATGGTAATCTGTTGGGCAAAGAGCCCTATGTCTAGCCTATGATGGCTAGACATTCCCAAGCTGTTTTTACTGGAACATAATTGTCAAGACAGATGAATGTGCCACGTTCCAACATTTGGAGATTTTACCCAAGTCACAGCATCGTCAGCTAGGCCCTTTGCAAAGTGTTGATACGCCAAACCTTCAATTTAAAGAAGCAAGTTCTGACAAATCCGGAAAATAAAATAATTTCTCTCATTATTGTTGCTTTTGGAAAATAGAAAAAAAAAATGTTTCACCTAAAACTCCCAAAACAGAAAAAGAAGTCTGATTGAATAACAGACAATGGAGAAATAAGCTGGCATGTCAAAGACTATCTGGTTTTAACTGAAGATGACAGAGCCTTTTTTTTAGTTTTGGAATTTCATCTTAAATTGCTTAAATGATTAATTTACAGATTGTTGGACTTTAATCTTTATTATTTAAACAGCAGTCTGTTGGTTTAAAGCCCACTGAACAAACAAAGCAGACCCAGAACTTCTGGTTCGTCATATGAGGCTCCTAAAATTCTATCTGACCCTCCCACTAACCCAGAGAGAAGCAATAAATGGTAAACACACATCTCTTTTCTCAGAGGCTCTACCTTTGTGTACTTTTCAAAGACACTCCCACACAATCCACCAACACAAGTGGAAACAGCTGGGTACTTACAGAGTAATGAGTCATTTAAGGCTTTTGTATTTTTATTTTTTTGGTTGTAATATCTGCGTGCTTTAATGAAACATCTGCCTGTTAAGAAAATGAATGCTTGATCAGGCTTTGTGTGACATTCTATGGATGTTCAACCTGGCCACCATCATTATGGGTGTTTTTCTTTCTTTATTTATTAGCTATTTTAACTAAATTTTACAGCCGTATCTCAACGAATGAAAGCATAATTTTCACATTTATTTGTTTTAGAAATTCAATTCAAAAGGAGAAATTTATATGAGCCCAACACAAATATCTGTTCTTCACCAGCCCAGAAATCATAAAGTTTCCATGTGAGACCAATAAAGAAAGATATTGCTACGGACGTGCTGATAATGACCTGGATGGGCTGAATATGAACTCGCTGTTTGGAAGGACTTAGTTTGCAGGAGTCTCTGAATCAAAAGGATGCAGCATAGCAGCAATCAGCGATTCTAGAAGATCATGTTGCTATAAAAGAAGCCTTCACCTAATTCCTATTGTTAGTCCTTGTTGTCTTCTTAATTGCTTTCCGCAGAGTGAGTTTCTTAAGGTCAAGAGAGTTTATCGGCCAATCAAGTACAGTGGTAAAACAAAGTCATTAAACAGGCGTTGGTGCCTTTAGCAATGTGGGCATGTGCCAAGTCCTGCTCGAAATCTACAATCCACATCTCCATAAAGTTTGTCAGCTTAAGGAAGCATATAATGCTTTAAATCTCCTGTTAGGACAGCTGTGCTGACCGGGGACCTTATAAAACCTACTTGATCAACACAATGCAAATTAAATGGCTCTTCTAAACCATAACTGAAGCTCAAAATCTCACACTGGACCTAAAGCAGCTTAGATTTGGTCCCTCTTCCATCTCTTCTACAAACTCGGGCTCATTTCATTTTTTTTTTTCATGCAGATTTTACTTTTATCAAAAAAGAGCTTTGGACTACCGAGCAACAGTCTAGTTCTGATTCTCTCTGACCACACTAAGACACTTCTAGTGTTATTTATAATTCAGAAGATGTTTCATAGAAAAAAGGAACACATATAGCCCGTGTCCTGGATACTTTGGTTTGCAGTGCTCCAGGAATCTCTCAAATTTCCATTAATATGCATCATTGCATCACCCAGTAAGTACCAGCAATGGCCGTGGGTGGCTTACCATCTTTCTTGGGGGTATCTGTTTGCTGAACCATTTTTAAAATCCCAAAACTTCCTTATCACAATTCTATATATGCCTAGTTTTTTTTATTTTATTCTACTTTATTAATATGCAGCTGTAAGCTCCTAGTTATTTAATCACCCACCTGCATAATCATTCAAAGACTTCTTAAAACACTCAAAGGAACTGATCTGAATAAATGTATCTTATACATAATAATGAATAGTTGACTTTAAAAAAGTATTATAGTCTTAATCCTGGTTCACTGGTCCAGCTGAAATGCTGGGATGCTTGTGAGATGTTACTAGGCAACCCACTGTATGAAATGTATTACATCATTTAAAGTTGATTCAGTTCAATTCAATTCAAAAATACTTTATTAATTCCAAAAGGAAATCAAATGTGTCACACCTACATGTGTATCTTAGTGCTGCTTCCTAAAAAAAAACACCAACAAAAAAACATAGTCATGTCAAGCTTAGTAGGTTGCAGCTAGTGACATTTGATCTGCTCTTTCAACAGAGAACATCTCTAAACCAAATGCAGAGGTGAATCTGATGGTTTAGATTCAGATGAGTAAAGCCAGAAAAAGAAATGCCAAAGATGCTCAGATTTTCCCAGATTTCGTTTCCATGTTACAGCAAGAGAGCTACATAAATTTTATATGTCCAGCATGGTTTCTGGGTTTATCTGAAGTGACAAGCTCTGTTCTCTGAATGAAGAAAAGCTCTGGATACAAACACAAAGGACAAAAAAGAAACTGTGCAGGAGGCACATAGCAGGTGAAGCAAGAGATTAGCCGCTGGATTTGACAAATATGCTTAATGCTGCAAGCACATGCAGTTTTTAATCCTAAAGTAATATTTTGAGCAAAACCCATTCATAAGAAATACCTGTTAGAAAATCGGAGCATGCTTTTTGGGTCGACTTATAATGGTAAAAAAAAATGCCATTCCATTTAGCATCATGAATGCAATCTGAATGTTGCAAGTTTGTCTAACCAAAGATATTAGTAGTAAACAACTAATCATAAGATCACTTTTTTATGTTTAAAAATGTGTGATCTAAAATATGTGAGAAATAAAAAAGCTCCAAAACCCTTTTATCTCCACATTTATTGTACTAAAGGTTGAAAGGTAATGTGTTTGCTGGCTCCTCTGTCAATCAATACCTTGAAGGACTACTTTCTTTAAAAATGGCTCTGCTTCAGTCAATTCAAGTTTGAAATAATTTCATGTCAGGCCACAGATTCTCACTTGGATTTACAGTAGTTCTAACCCTTGAATGGACCATATGGACATATGAATATGCTTTCATTCAAAATTCCAGCTTTTCCATTTTATTTCAGGGTATCAAAGTATAGGGGCTTAATACAAATGCACACAGCACTTTTCGTATTCTGGCATGTTTAACTTTATAAAAGCCATTAATCATTTTTTTAAAAGCTTCACAGTTATTAGCTTCTTTGTGTTGGTCTATCTATTGTTACATCAAGAAGCATAAAGCAACATCGCAAGCTGTAATTATAGCTAAAGGACAGTTTTTTTTTTCAATAAACTGGTAATGGAATGCCCCTTTTTTCCAAGTTGTCTTGACCTGGATATAAATCAGCTCTAGGGGTCAGTGTCTTGCTCAAGGGTAGTTTGGCAGTAAGCGGTATAATGTAACTCAGGAATGACCTATCACCCCTCTGGATAAACCACTATATATTTTCAGCACCTACCTGGTCTGAGTAATAAAAAAACATCTGGAAAGTCACATTGAACCATAATCGATAATCCATTTGTATTCGATTGTATTCTCTGGCATTACATGCAGACTTAAATCACAAATACAATATAGTGATCAACACCACAATATGTATGTAAGGAGTGGGAGGGATACAGCACCACTAATCAGAATCTGCCTCTCTATATAAAGTGCATTTAAAACCTGTTATCCACCCTACTCTAGTCTAGCAGCTATTAAGCCAATGCAGGTAAAGTATCATCTTATTCATATGTCAACCTGTTACTTTAATTATCCTTATAAATATTCAGTTAATGTGTATGGATCAACTGGATGCCAAAGCTTGAGTCATGTACTTAATCTGCTACAGCATCAAAATGCTAATGTTATCCGTGGTCCACAGCTTTATGTGTGTTTGTACATCTCTTATTGTAGTCTATCAGCTCTGTCAACAGGAAACCCATTATCCCCCTGTTTACTAAATGCCTTTTCAGCTTTGTTTAATCTTAAAGAATAATGGACCCTTCCCTTTGTCCTACCAAAAACACTGGATGATTTATTATGCGACAAAGTCAACAAGCACTTTGCACTTTTCGGCTTCCTGTTCCCTGAGATCGTAAGTAAACAATACCCCAAGTCAGAAATAGAAAAACCAAACTGTGTCAGAGTGAATATTGTATTACAGCAGACCTGGCTAACTTCTGTCATCACATGGTTCTCTGTCAAAGCATTCGTTTTGTGTCTTATTATGGGGAACGCCTCCAGCATGACTTCGTTCGAAACTTAAACATTACGCCTGATCGCTGGCATCAGTTACGTCTTTGCCAATAAATAGGGCCAGCATAGCAAACTCTCCATTTAAAAACCTCTTCTCTCTTTTCCCAGAAGCTTTACGGTCAAGTACTGTAAGTTTAACTGTCCAAAGATCGGGTGCACAATTCAGTCACTGGGTGCTAGTTCCCAGTCTGCTTTTTTTCCCACAGCTTTTATTGTCATTAAACTGTCACAAGTACAGACAAACGAAAATAACTCTTTGCATTTAACCCATCCATTGGGAGGGGTGGGCTGCCATTGTGCAGCGCCCGGGGAGCAGTGTGGGGTTAAGGGTCTTTGCTCAGGAACCCAGAGTGGCAGGCTGTGGGCTTGGGACTCGAACTCATAACCTCAGGATTCCAATCTCTATGCTCTAACCACTAGGCTGCCACTCCCCATTTTTTCTTTTTTGTGTGTTTCGTTTTTAAGGCTGAGCTCATGTGCGGCACCAGAGGAGCAGTCTGGGGTTAAGTGTCTGGCTCAAGGACCATGAGTGGCAATCTGTGGGGCTCAACCTCAGGAACCTCAGGATTCAAAGCTCTATGCACTAACCATTAGGCCACCACCTCCCCTTAACTTACCTCTGTATTTAAACCATCCCTTTTGTGGAGCAGTGGGCTGCCACTGTGTGGTGCCCGAGGAGCAGTGTGGGGTTAAGGGTCTTGCTCAGAGACCCAGAGACCAGGCTGTGAGGATCAAACTGAGTACTTGCAAACTTCTTAGAGCACAAGTGCACTGCTCTAACCACTAGGTCAACACTCCCCCCTTTTTTGGAAGTAGCTATACTTTTCCTGACAAGATTAAGCTCTAGTAGCAATATTATTTCGCTTATTTCAAGTCATTAGAAATACTGTGCAACAAAGGTGGCACTACCATTTGGCACAAGTCCAAGCTAGCTCACACTAATTACAGTGGCGGCTGGCCCATTGGGGGCAGTCAGGCGCTGCCCTCATTAGATGTGGCATAGTCATAATATATATATAGATTTTTAAAGTATTATCAATGTCAGTTTTACTCAATAGTATGTGGCTACATGTAATATGAGTTATTAAAACAACACTTCTTCCAATTGACTCTCATTCAACAGTGCATTTCCACCGATAATGTATAATTTACTTCTCTGGGACTCATTCAATGCGCCCCTGAAGTATAGCGAAATAACCAATTGCATAATGTTGCTATGGATATTAAATAAATATTTGGCCAACCAGCATTGCAAAAATGAATGGCCTGTAGCTAGTAGTCAGTCAGACAGTGAGGTAGACATTATAGCGACAAGTCTTTTTCGAATTGTCAGGATCTGAGCCAGCATGGATAAAGACAGATAGGACTGATTTACAGCACTTTTTTACAAAAGGCAAAGAAGAATGAACAATCTGGGATTCACATAGAAAATAATATAAATATTTATATTATTATAGAAAATAATATAAAATAATAGTGTACTTTTTCTAGGTGTTTGTTAATTTGCATATTTGCTCTTATATAAACACATTATCAGAAAATAAACAGTTTTTATATATTAAAATAATGTATAAGACCAAACAGGAGCTTCTCCATTATTAAACTGTTACATTATTTTTCTGTGACTCTGTGACTCTAATATTGGACCATGCAAAACACAGATTTGCCTTAACAAAGCCTCAGAAGGGCAAAATGTATGTACAAAAAGAAAACCTGTACAGGAAATTCTGTTTTTGTTTTATAAAGTTTTTTGATATTGTTTTTTGTTGATGGTAGTCATACAAATACACAGGTGTGATAACTTTTAAGTTGTTTACAGAGGAAGATACCTATGATAGAGTGAAAGTCTTTTTGAATGATGTGAATAGCATCATGAGGGTTAATCCCAGTCCAGGCAGGTGGAAATTTGTCAGAGTAATTCTCAAGGCAAAAGTAGAAGGACGAGGGAGCATCCTTAAATAATTGATGAGAAAACCCTGCAAATGAAGACTTTATAGGCTCCAAAGAGTTAGAGGGCTAGAAGCTGACAAAGTTCAAGGTGAGAGCTTTGAATCTATGTGCATGACTCTTAGCTATTACTGGAAAATTGTGCACTCACTGGAAGGGTGCAGGAAAAAGCCCAGTGATATCAATGGTGCATATAGGATAGAAGTCTACTGATAAAGCTAAGCCTTATGGTGTTTCAAGCACCCACACAGATATAAATGTTATCCCTATATAGAGGAGCATTCAGAAGCAATGTGACGCAAAGCGATGTAATGCATGGATTTTTAGCAATGTGACAAGCAGGATTTTTGAAATTACAGATGTGTGACTTCTGGGTTTGATGTGAGGCAACTGTCACTGGAGTGGGAAAATCTGAACTTTAATCAGGAACTGTATGTGGATGTGACCTAGGATGAAAGAGCACAGTGGAGACAAAGCCTTTCTTCAATCAAAACAACTTTCCATAATGAATAAAGCACTGTGACTCCCTTGGTGAAATTCTTGTCCACCATGCTGAGATGAAAGCAGCAGGCAGATAGATAGATACTCCTTCTTGACAGGAATAGTGCTAGTCTCCAACTCTGTGAATTGCTCAAGATAGATCTGGGAAGCAATAGCACTGGAATGTGGCAGCTACACTGTATTATGGTGCATTCATTCAGCATAAACAACAAAATACAGCAAGTCCTGCAGAACCACAAGTGAAAATCTTTTTGAGACAATTAAAGAGGAGCTAACCAGAATGAGGAAATTGAATTTGCTGAAGATGTTACTAACCATTGATTAACTTCCATGGGAAGTTGGAAAAATGCGAGGAAGTAGGAACAAAATAAAGAAAACTACCATTCTATCAAGAAACATCGCAGGTGTGCCAATGGACTAGACACTAGAGGGAATGAATACCCTGTACTGGTGCACAGATTGTTTCAGTGAACCACAAAGACACATAAGACAGAAAACCATTTAAAAGATAAGCCCAACAACAGACAAGGAGAATATATAAAACTTGTTTTTTGGACTGCCTTGGTGAAATGAATAATCTGAAGAGAACATATAAATGCGAGGATTCAATATGTAAATCCCACACACGAAGACACTAGTATTCCAACCCTGGGCTTTAAATGCTATTAACTGATCCCATGTAGCCCCCTCCTGCATCATATAAAGTCAAAGTCAACTTTACTGTCAAACTGCTATATTTGTCTCTAAGCAAAGTCGAAAGCTAGGATATCAGAAATGTGAAAAAACAACCCTGATGGAAAGGAATCATTTTTGAGCATTGAGTGATTACCCTGAAACAGGAATGTATTCATGTTTTTAGGGTAATTAATTATAAAATGTAACTTTTTTTACCCTACAAACTTAACAGTTTCAAATTGCAGTGTCATTGTCAGAACACTAACAATACAACCCTGAGATCTTTTCATCCTTCTTCAATTGATTATCTAACCAGACGTATTATTAGCCTTTGGTTCATCACCATCTAAACAATTATGCTGAATCGTAAAGTAGCAGTCATTCAAAATGGCCCTTCCCAGTCAAAGGCCTGGGAAGCCATGGCAGCCCACTTCCCTGCAGCTCCCAGGAAAATCCCCTCCAACTTCCAGCCACTGGAGTGACCCCTCCTTCTCCTGGGCATGCATATTCTTTTAGTCTCACTCCACCCTTTCAATGAATTACAAGGTCTGACCAGCAGACAGTGCTTCTCTTTAGATCTTAATGTCTACAAATTATGACACAAGTTATATTTTAGTACAAAGATTGATGTTTAAAAAGGAACTGTAGGGGACCAGCCTAGGAGCAGCCAAGGAGTGGCCAAGGACCCATCAAGGAAAGTGAGGAAAGTTTGAGTGGCTACTACCGTAGGATCCTCAAATAGGATAATACAAGTAAAGAGACAGTAATATGTAATGAAAATGGCACTTTGGTTTGCAGAACGAGCAGCACGTATAAGTGATTACCCTCTAACAAACTATTCATACTCACTTCTGATTGGTGTTCTAAAATAGTTGTGTCATGCAGCTCATTGATTTGCAAAAAAAAAAAAAATCTTTGTAATATTATACAGGATTTTGTTTCAGCCAAAAATGGTGTACAACATAAAATGTATATCTTATTCATATCCTTCCCAAATGAAACACTCTCTACAGCCAACAGGGGATATAGAATTTATAACTCCGATTAACATTACAACTAGGACTAAAACTCTATTTCTGTTTTGTTTAAACCTTACCCTACAAGTATGAATGGCCTATGATCTCTTCTGATGTCTAGTCCTCCACATCTCAGCAAGACGGCCGACAAGTGGGACGTAAACAGTCCCTGGAAAGGGGGAAGTTAGGTGTCACATCACATCACCACTGGATGTGTCCCCTCGGTCAGGTCATCTGTTTCCCAGCTGCACTATGCCACAGCTGCCTCTCCTGGGACAAATGCACACAATAGCTCCACACAGATATTCTTAGACATTTAGGGCAGGTTGTGGGGGGAGTTATGTGTGAAGTCTGCTCTCCAGTGACAGAGCCGCTGACAGAAAGGACGAGAAGGCAGTTAATCCCACTGCCAGCTCGCACTTTTTTCCTCCACCCATAGTCTCCTAAAGGAGATTACAGGTTATCACACCTCCATTGCACTTTGTTCAGTGTGAACCTTGCTGGAAAAGTTTACTTTTCCAAAGTTGTGTGATTTTTTTGTATAATCTTTTTTTTCCTCCAACCCATCCACGTCTTCTAACATCAAAGAGCTAAATCTGCTTTAGAGAGTCTCCCATTCCATATTAATGCAAAGTGTAAGCCAAGTGTATCATATTTCATACATGAGCTTTTAAGACTTCAGCATCATATGTGTGATATTTTTGTTCTTGAAAACCTTCTCGTACACAATCAGACTCAATTAGTGAACAGAAAAGACTATACAGAAATGCTTAATGTATCAAGATTTTTGCAAATAAATGCTCTAATGTAAGTAGTTCAAAATGTATGTTTTTTATTTAATTTGTCAGAAAGTTAATTGACAATTCTAAATTGTAAAAAAAAAAAAATGAATCTTCTGTCAATTATTTCACGGTCCAGGCATTAAAGTGTTAAGCATCCCCAAGCCATTCAAAATCTCTTTACTTTAAATGAACTTTAACGACATAACTCCAATAACTTCCCTCTGTTGTGAATAAATCATTCATATTAGGTTTTGCATTATTAAACATACAACATATTACTCTCAGGAAAGGTTAAAACTGACTTGAGCCAAAAAAGATGTAAGGTTTTCAGGGACATGGGCACCGAAACCACAAAGCTTTTGCTAAAAGTGCATATGGGGATAAAATACCTTGTGAAAGACCGAAAGTACATTCATCCAGAGAGGATGCCCTAAGAATATTTTCACTCTGTATCTCTCCAAGCTGCCTTTTTCTGCTGTGACCGGATCAATGTTCTGGAGTGTTAGCTTCAATCTACAGCACTGAGTAACCACTCAGAGGGGCTGCAGGTGAACAGGAACTCATACATATATGCATGCTTTTTAAAGAAAGAAGTTCACAATTGCACTACAAGGAGGTAAGAAAGGTTTCTCCCAATGTTAAGATATGACGCAGGCCAAGAACGCTAACTTATTAAGACCTAACATTATTGTCTTTAACACTTACAAAGTGAATTCAGAAAACTGCTGCATTTGTGCAGCTATAGATATAGACGTAACTAAGATTTGGTTGCAAAACTGTAACCCAGTATGTCGTGTCAGTGAAGAGATTTCACAGGAACCTAAAAAGAAGTGACCTTATCATACTTTACTAAAGCTTGAAGAAGTAGGATGAAATCGGAAAAGGGAAAAAAACAAGAGGAAAAAAAGAAGGCAAAAGTCAGAGAAAGACAATGGATTTTTATAGCTGGATATTTAAAGTTATAACATATACACAAATAATAAAGGATTTTAAAACTCATGAACAATCATAATCTGGAAAGGCAATTTTTTTATTGAAATTTGAAAAGAATGTAAAAATGCCGATCCAGACTGCCGATCCAGTTTTTTAAAAAAAAATCTGGTCCATATTTTCCAGTTTCCACTATTTTGCGCCAGTGTTCCCCGAATCCGGTCCGTATTTTCCAGAACACCTTCAACACACCCACAGGTCTTTTTGGGTTTGTCTCCCGGCCTAACCATTAAAACAGGTGAATTGGAAGATAGCGGGGAAAATGTTTATCCTGCACGATGTGTAGATGGAGACTAGGTGTGGAGGACATTGGGGAGTATAAGGCATTTTTGTTTAACTATTATTTGCACAGATTTTTTTTTAACAGTGTCTTTTTTCAAGAGTCCTGATTCTAAGTTAATAGACTATTTTCCACTCCTGTCTGTTTTGCATTTTTATTAAAACTTACAGTAATATAGCACCTTTAACTGTTTACGGTTTTACTGCTCACTGTGCAATATTAGATTGCTATTCATAATTTTGTCCAGTCTGTGTTTATCTCTTAATAAACAGGTAAGTTTGTTGTTACCAATCATTGTGTTTTATTCAATCTCCCCTAATTCAGCTGGCTAGATGTTATCAAGAGTACTAAAACCCTTTTCAACATGAGTCTTAAAACTAAGGCTAAATACTTTAAGTTAAACTTAAATACATGCTCCGATAGGCTGGTATCGGCCAGTATCGGTATCAGATCGGAAGTCCAAAAACAATATCGGTATTGGATCGGAAGTGCAAAAACCTGGATCGGGACATCTCTAATACTCAAATATATTTTCATATGCTGATATCAAATAGATTTTTAAAAACGCGGTATCGATCTATTTTACTTTCAAAATCTCGTAAAAATTTAATTGTTCTGTTACAAACTCTCATGACATTTTGCAAATTCTTGTGAGATTTTGTTAGTAAAACAGATCGATACCGCGTCAATATATCAACATATAAAAATATGGCAAAATTTTGTGAATTTTCAGGGGATTTCGTAGCATAACGATGACATATAGCAATATTTCATTAGTAAAAGAGATTGATATGGTGTTTTTAAACTGCAATATATCAGCATATGAAGATATTGTGATATTTTAATGTGTCAATATTTTTTCCCTCGTCTTTAGAAGTTTTAAAGTCTGTAAAAAAGACGTTTTTGAGGAAAAGAAGAAGTAGTATTTTTTTTTTTTTTTTTTTTTTTTTTTAGACGTTAGAAACTCAGAAGCTGATCAAATATCGGGTTAAATATCGGTGGGGTGGCCGATGTCCGATATTCAGTTTTAAGGTCGATACAGGCCGATATCGATAGGGGGCCGATTATATTGTGCATCCCTAGTAATTTCAGTTCTGTGGATAAAGTCTCTTGGTAAATTTTTGTGTTTTGTCATAATGCACGCAATATTTGGTAAACACAGTTGTGTTCTGGTAATGCTATAGATTTTGTTGGTGGTCACACGCTGGTTCTGTGACCACAAGATAATTTCAAAATGAAACGTTGACCAAAAAAGGCAAAAGTTGCAAAAACCTAAATAAAACTTCTTTAAAGAGACAGGTTATGGGTTATTCTTTTAACCCCTCTATTTGATCAATTAAATATATTTTTAGGCTTTAGAAGCTGAATCATCATGCTGATTAAAACCCCTAAGCTATCACAAGCCAAGTCTCTCCAGGAATGAATCAGTGAAGCAAAACCTGCACAGTTTTTAGAGTTTAATATTTTCCATTAACGGAATTAAATAGCAGGCCGTAAAACAAATACAGTACATTTCAAGTTTTCTTTATTGATTACAATTTGTGTAGAGGTGAAAGATGTTCCTTTTATAAAGCATCAGCATTAGCAAATTAAACTAAAGCTATATTCATTGTGAAATGTTTCATGTCGTTATACTTTAAGCCTCACAAAATGTCTGTCTTCTTGTTCTAACATTAACAACTGTCTTGTTAATAGTTCAATGTGAAAAATAACAAGTGATCTGAGACAAAGGGAAACCGCAACTTCCCCTTCCTGTTTATTCAGACATAAACCGCTGCATTAAGAGGTCAAAAAGAAAGTTTTTTTTTTTTTTTTTTTTTATTAGGATAGAGTTTTAAAAAGATTGGAAAGCTAAACATTATGTAAAACAGACAATAAACTAAAACAGAAAACAGATTTAGTTAATAATTACCTAATTAAGAATTTTATCATTAAGGAAACCCCCTTATGTTTTGTTTGTTTCTTTTAGATTTAAAAGCTGGTACTAAAGTGGGAATCTGAAGGATGAAAATATGTGACCCATCTATCAGGCTGTGAGGCACCAACTAAGGTTAAGTGGCAGCCTAGAAACTCTAGCATTAAGTGTTTATGGAGGGGGCGTGTGATTAAGGACGTCAG
The DNA here is from genome assembly GCF_016077235.1 of Cyprinodon tularosa. Taxonomy (NCBI): domain Eukaryota; kingdom Metazoa; phylum Chordata; class Actinopteri; order Cyprinodontiformes; family Cyprinodontidae; genus Cyprinodon; species Cyprinodon tularosa. The sequence continues at coordinate 2,386,154 of NW_024039651.1, forward strand.
CAAAGCTTTCTTCTTATTCTATATCTATTCACTACTTCCCCTCTGTCATAGAGGGCCGACTTAAATCTCTTTATTTTCTCCAGTGAATACAAAACAGGTTAATGTTGGACTAACATGAAATGTGCACCTGTGTCTCAGCAAGCATCCATGACTGGCTAGCAGCAGTGAGATAAATTACTGTAATTGCTCAAGGTAAACACTAAGAGCCTTCGGGTACTTTCACATCCACAGGACTCAGACCTTGTCCTACTTTCCATCTCTCTGAGCTCTTCAGATTCATTTCACAAATAATGGCCCTTTGTAATTTGAAACGACAATAACAGACTTTTAATTACACATAATCACACATCTAATTACAAATTGCAATCTTAATGAATTATCCCTTAATTTTCCTATTTGAATTACGTGCCAAAGTCACTCTGGTTTGTTTAATTAAGATGACTCTGTTTCCATGGAGATCAGAAAAAAAGTGGGTTGCAGAACTGTCCGTTCTGCTTGGTGTGGAGATGAAAATAATCTCAAACTGACACCACATTATTACAGCATCACCACGACCTACGTGTGGCCTCTAATTCTTAGCCTCTGTCTGGTTCTCTGTCATTCCATCTGAGCGACACAAAACGCTTTCATACTCCAGTCAGTTTTAGCACAGCTGACTGAAGCAAACTCCCTTTCAACACCATATCTCTGATCTAGTTCCTGCAGTAACATCCTTAGCCCCTCAGGCGTGCCTTATTTCCTCATGTTCAGCTCCTCTAAACATGGATGATTTGGGGTAAGCTGAGATAATACCCAATTGGCAAGTGGATGGAAGTAATCAGATCATCAATTCTACGATTAATGCTTGCCTTAATTACTGTCACTAAGGCAGAAAAGCTGAAAACAGTCAAATGACGTTTGCTTTCTTTTAAAGTCTAAGCAGTGAAGATGTTTCTTTTTGTTTTTTCACAGGTTTTCAGTTTACTTCTGATTTTAAGCAGATTTTCCAAAAGCATTTCCACTTTTTTAAAATTTTGTTCCATTTTTAACCAGAAACATATATGTTAATGGTATTTAACATTATAGAACCAACACAAAATTTAAAAGTGAAATGACGTCTAGAGAAAAAACTGCAAAGAAAAAGCTAAAAAGCTCAGTTTAGTCCGTCACCCTAATAAAAAAACCCTAACCCTAATAAATGAAATTAAAAATTCACCTAACAAATTTGGCCTTTACGGTAAATGGGGAAATTACCTTTACATGGATAGTGCTTTTTCAAGTCACAGGACTTGAGCAAAGCCAATTACTCTACATTTAGTCATTCACCCATTCACACACACAGATAGTGGAAAGATTCATTGAAGCCACAGCTGCCCTGGGGCTCACTGACAGAAGCAAGGCTGCCTTACACTGGTGCCACCAGTCCCTTTGACCACCATCAGTAGACAATGCAGGTGAAGTTTCTTGCCCAAGGACGCAACAACACTGAAAGCCAGAGCCGGGGCTTGAACTGCCAACCCTCCAGTTGCAGGGCAAGCTCCCTCTTTCAACACCACTGTTGCCCCATGTATGGTAGAGTGTGGAGGGGGGGGGAGTATTTCCTGGAAGAAAGCCATTAGAAATTCTGCTTCCAGTGTATTACAGTGCATCCAGGGGAAACAAGAAAACAAGTGGAAAAATGCTCTGGTCAGATGAAACCAAAAATCAGAATCAGAATCAGACATACTTTAATAATCCCAGAGGGAAATTACAGAAGAATACACTTGCCCTAAATGCAAAAAACCCACATGAAGTGCGAAAGCCAACACTAAAATGACCATGAATGCCATATTCTGTGAATAATCATTGCAGAATCATTCAGTAAAGGTACTGTTTTTAAGGAGGAACATGTAACAGATGGATGCTAAATATCTGAGCTGTGCATCTTTGTCCAAAATCTAAGAAATAGATGTTTGTAGAGAAGGTCTGTTTAAAAAAAGGAGTTTCCTTTATCGATACAAATATATTTATTTAAGCAAAGAGTATACAGAGTTGAACATCAGTCTTTGCTGAAGCTAAAGTGCAGAGTCCAGCTAACAAATAAGTCTGTGTATTACAGTTTTAATGTACTTAATTCAGTCGAAGAAATCATTAATATCAGTTTTTTAAATAATTTCTTAAAATAAGTGTGTTTTCTTTTGAGCAGGTCAATAAGGTGATCTGCCAATTAAAGTAGTATTTTTGCCCTTAAAATAAGATCAACAGACTTAATGAACTTGAAATAAAATAATGCAGTTGTTTTTTTTTCTTGTTGTAAACATAAATGACCTTGTTTGATTGAGAAATTGTCTTTTTTAACAAGCTTAGATCGAGTTAGAATACAATTATTTCAAAAAAATGTAACCTATTTAGTGGCATTTTTTGCAGTGAGTACACATTCCCCCTTTCTTAAAATTAAAGTAGTACCGCATGACACAGGAACCTTCAGGGTCCACTTTTGGGGGACTTTAAATGCACTAGCTGAATCTTTCTTTTCCCCTCTATGTTGCAACAAACTACTTATAAGAATATTACAACCTACTGGTGCTTAAATTATGAGAAATTATGTGTTTTCTCTTCTTAAATGTACCATATGCCTCTGTGATTCATTATGTAGACATTGAGATATCAAACAATTGTATTATATTGCCAATACATTTACTGTAATTGTGATTAATTGAGAGAGATTCCATAATAACTCTTAGAGACCAAGAATATACTGCCAGAGCTGTGATTGGATAGTTAAGATCAAAGCTCATTCATGTATGAGAATGACCTAGTTTAGTTAGGACATAAATAAATGGAAGAATTTGCTGAGTTAAAATACAAATGCAGATTTTTTTTTCTATTTGTAACAAACATTTAAAGCTGCCTGTTCTTTCAATTCAAAGGAGATAAAAAATAAATGTAAAATTTGCATCGATGGCTGTATACTACTGTATGAACAAGTTCAAGGAGATGAATAGTTTTCCAAGGGACTTTAAATCAACAATAAGTATAAAAGAAACAGATTTTGCCCCAGTGTTTGGGATTAAAATTTCTTGTTGCTGTTTTCTATTCTTTTTCCTTTTTTTCATTTGTATGGGCTCAGTTTCATAAATAATTGTGGACTCGAATGTTGATGCGAGGCGTCAGTGTGATGAATCTCATATTTATGTATGTTGTGCAGAAGAGAAAACAAGGCAATTTTCTAAAGCGAACTGCTCCTGCTGCACTTTTTTTCATTTAAATCCCAGTAGCTTTTGCTCGGTTCTTACTTTTAGAAGGGTGTAAAAATAGAATGGAAGAGCAAATTGTGCAAATAACAAACATGTGGGATGATGGTAAATCATCTGTAAAAGCCGGAATAATAGTGGGTCAGTAATAGTAAAAGCTATAGCAAAATAATTTAGCCTGTTATACATTATCGACAGGTGGTGTATTAATTTTCCGGTCCAGTGACTTCTCTAGATAATTAAAAGATGCTGGATCTGGGCTTTGAATGTCAATTTGTCTAACACATAGACACCCAGAGGTGGGCATATTCCTACCCTACAGGTCATTCTCTCAAATGCTATTTGATCTCACATTAAATAGAAGTGGTCCCCAAATACTATATATACACATAACGTCTCAGTGTCTTCTACATGCATGGCCAGTGTCATGAAAAACTGTAGTGATTTGTATGGAGGTTGGTTGAGGACCCAAATGCAGCTGCCAGGAGGCAGATGTGAATCTTGTAGATTTAATGAAGTGACTAAGGAAAAATCCAAAAATACAAAGAATGCAAAAAAAAAAAACAGAGCAGCCAGAGATGAGGGAAACAACAAAACAACAACAAGGAACTGGCACATAGTGGCTAAATAAGGGGAACAGAGAAAGTACGGGTGCCTGAGCTGAATAAGGAGCAGGTGTAAGTGGACTAACTAGAAGGAAGCCAAGGGGAAAGAAACAAGGACAAAGGGACAACAGAGAGTAACTAAAGGCTGCTTGAAAACAATTGAAAATAAACCAAAGATCAACAAAACAGAAAAACTAATAACTGAAACTACAAACCTTGACAAAAACCTTAAGCCGGGCATACACTGTATGATTTTTTTTTTCCCTTTTTGGGCCGACTTTCCAGTCGTGCAAGGATTTTTCGATTGGGTGACTTCCAGCTTAATCATGCATTGTGTAGTGAGGGGTGATCAGCCTCTCACAACCACTTCACGATCAGGAATCGTGTGGTTGGGAGAAAATCAAACATGTTTTAAATTCAATCGGCCGTCATGGCCAAATAGCTCAGTGCGCATGCGCAAACAAGGAATCTTCTTCTTCCTCTCAAACAAAAACACAGGAGCATGGACGGGGTGTGAGTAAAATGGAGTTTTTTCTGTAAAATTGACAGACCATAGTAGCCAAGTTTGCTCAGCCATGTCTTTGTCCAAATAGGTAATCGCCTTTTCTTTTTAGGGCTTTCACAAAATTGCACAAATTGCCATGGCGGCACATTTCACTCTAGTGAGCTTCATATTCCTCTTCTGCCCGTTTGGCTTCCGGTTAGACGAGTGCCAGTAGCGCCATCTCACTGCGGAGCTGAGTCCGACGTGGTTTTTAGACGTACAGGGTGAACAGGTGGATCGCATTAGAGGGTAGGGCCGCAGAGCGTGAGAACATACATCATGAGCTGTGAACTCAAACTCTATGATGAAACCCTGCAATTTCATCGTACAATGTGAGCTGTAGCTGCGTGCAACGATCGAAAAAATCGCACAGTGTATGCCCGGCTTTACCCAAGCAGTACCCTGGGGTAGGGGTGTAAATCACATCCATCATGGCGATTCGATTCAGTATCGATTTCCTGACCCAACGATTTCGATTATTTTCGATACTCAAGAATACACCACGATTCGATTCGATTAATCGATTAAATTTTTTTTTTATTATTATTATTTTTTTTTTACACCTTACAGGCTAAACAAAGTTTCAAGTTTGAAATAAATCAATGAAAGCTGTAATATCATTATGCATTTTCTTTAGAAACAACAGCAAATAACAGAAATAGAAAAGTTGCATCAAAAAATACTGCAAAAATACTGCACAATATCAGTGTAAAGAGTTCAATGCAATACCTCGGCTCCAGAGAAACTGTCCAACATATTTTTTTAGAATGTAATAAATATACTCAGGAAAGAGAGATGTTGCGTAGAGAGTTAGTCAGGAATAAAAATAAACTAGATATAAGGGAATTGTTTCAAAGGTAATCTGGGGATGTAGTTTTTGGGAGTATTTTTAATTTTCTAAGAAGAACGGGTATTTTAGGGAGAATATAATAGTTTGTCTGGTCCATACTCCATTCTTGAAGGTGGCGGTAATGCACCTATAAGTTGTTTGCCAACCGCCATAAAAAAAAAGAAGAAGAAGAAGGCTCCAGAGTGTCGACGTCACCGCCCCCTTGAGAGACGCTCCGCTGCTCCTCTCCCAGATTGTAGCTGACCGCAAACAGTGCAGCAGACAGGAGGCCGGCTTGTTTTGTTTTTATGACCGAAATTGCGGAAAACAACTCGTGAAGTTTGACCCACTAGAAGAGCGAGGTGCGCGAGAACGCTGGGTCCCTTTTTCCAGCTGGATCTCCACTCTTTTTGGCCCTCGTGTCCCTCTATCGTCGGACTAAACTCGCCCCAACTTCCTCATCGCCTCGGCCGTATCTAGACCCACAGCGTGTAGCTCAGACCACGCTTAAATACTGAGCATAATTTAAAAATGTCTGTGTCAAGCTTCCTGCAACACACTGCTGTAAGAGTATAACCAGGAAGCGCGGTAGGAGGGCAAAATAGGTTTAGCGGCACCGCAGCACGGGAGAATTATGCCCAGGAGCAAATGGATAAAAATAGACCAGAGGAAAAAAAAAAACATGAATCGATTATCTTGCGGATGTGTCGATGCATCGGATCGTTGGCTTTTGGATTGGTGCATCGATACAAAACGATTATTATTTACACCCCTACCCTGGGGTCAAAAGTTTAAGGGGACATTGAATTCTTTTTTTCTGTTTTTTGAGCCATTCTTTTTGTTTTGATTAATTTTCCATTATATGGCTGCTTGAATATCAGGTGAGATACAGTTTCATGCAAATACCAAACCATTGAGAATTATTAGGTCACACTCCTGAATTATATCTCCTAGCCTGACACTGGTCCTTAAGAACACCACCTGTAAGTACAGCAAGTTTTGATTAAGGGTGTGTTGCACCATTTTTTGGTGTCAAATACAGGATTAACATAGTTTGAGTATCCTCTTTGTATAACTGAAGGTGTTTCTGGAAGTTTTCCTAAACATTTTAAGAAGCGTGCGAGGAAGGCCTAAAATATCCAAAGGTACTTAATTTAACTATATCTACCGATATATTATAAATAGTTACAATGCTTAATATTAGTTCATTTAACTGATTTATATCCCTTTTCTGTTTTCATTTTATAGAACATGGGTTAGAGCTAAGGAAAACTGAAAATTACTGTGATTCTGTCCCAACTCCTCTCTTTGCTGAAGTAGATGGATAAAGGTTTTTCCACTTGCTCCTACCCTGCTAGCACCTTAATAATTCCTCATTCACTCCACCTTTTGTCCTGCCTTTATATACTGATCTCTTGCTGACAAACAGTGCCAGATTATCAAAAGCCTTTGAGTGAATAGAATGTCCATAAATAAATCATAAAATTTCCATGCCTGCATGATCTTGTTTCTTCCTTCTAGATTTCCCTGTTCTGCCTTGTCAGATATTCTTTTCTCATTGAATCTACAAACATCTACCTTGTTTCTACGTCTTGACTCCTGCCTGCTGTCTATCCAATGGATCTGCCTTAATCTGCCTCCATATATTTGACCACTTTTCTTGGCCTTGACCAAATAAAGCTGAAGAATTATGCCTGTGTGCTCTAACTGTGGATCATTTATATAAAATCCCCACCAAGGATTTACTTTCTCAGCTTGTCAAATCCACAGTGACGTCATCCCATTGTCACCAGCGTGTTAGGCTGACAACCCAAAGCTCAGCATTTTCTGTCTTCCAAGGATTCTGAGACGGTTGGTAGGTTTATTTTAGAACTTAGTCTCATCTACAATACAAGTTCCTGCCCATCTATTTACCTTTCTCTTTCCCTTCAGATGTTCCTGATCCTGCTGCTGGTGGCTTCCCAATGATCCTCAATCACAATTTGCAATAAATAATTCAAAATGTCTCTGTTGTGTCTGGCTGAAGTGCTTAGAACAATATGTCCCAGAAAAATAGGACTGGGAATTTTTTATTTCATTTAATGTTTTGGCCAACAGAAAAGTTTATTCATTTGCAGTAAGTTGTTCAGATTTCCTCTTGGTTGATTTACTGCATCAATTCTACATGGCATAAATGCGGTTTGATGCCAGCCCCCTGTTTATCTACATTGATGGGTCTTGTGTCTCTCGTCTTGTTCGTTATAATACTACATGAAATCTGCATGAGTTTAGGTTATGCTAGCTTGCTGGCCAGTCAAGCAAGTTGGTACCATGGTAACTGCAGCTGGGATTACTACTTTCAGCAGTGCCAGCAGGTGCCATGTTCTTCTAGGAAATAAAATCAGTATCTTCATTATTCGTGTCAGCAAAAGCATGCATGAAATAAACATTTTCTGTTCGACAGTTTCACTGACTTTGGACATCAAAGTCCAAAGTGAACCAGCACAACCATGTATAATGTCTTCCCAAACCATTACTGACTGAGGAAACCTTAAACAGCCTGGATTCTGTGTTTCTCCAGACTTTAAACTGTAGATTTGAAATATTTACTAATCCAAAATTTGCTTCATGTGAAACAGTACTTTGGACCATTGATCAAATGACCACTCAATTTCCCTCTATAACTCAAATAAGACACATTGGCCTTTTCTCAATTAACAAGAACGTGAGCACGGACTTGTGTTTTCGCCAAGTATGTTCTTGACAATAACAAAGGAAAGTGTGGACTACAGGAGAATGGTAGCATGCTGCATAAATATTGGACAATTGGAACAGAAGCGTACTCGTGACATCACTACACACTCTGCTCGGTGGTGATCATAACATAAACCTGTCTAGATAATAATAAATTATTACTATTTTCATTTAGTGGGGGAATAATAATTTACAAAGTCATATAAACACAAATCAAATGAAAACTGTGATAATTAAAACAAAAAAAGTGGTATCAGAGCCAACACAGGGCTATGCCGCGAGAGGGCTGCTGCAGACAGGCTAAGGTTAGCACTGGCTTCGGTTGGACTCAGAGGCCCTCTGGTTGCCACGGTTCTCTCAACATCTGAACTTTTTTTTATTACGCACTAAATCAGTAATTTGGCCACATAGTGGCACTTAAAAGTATAATGTTCTCACCTCAAATGATCTTAAAACGTACTTTTATAGAACAACGGCAACAGAAAAGAGTTTTTTTTTAAGGTAATACTCTGAGCTCTGTGAGCGCTCCACTGGAAGCTGTTCTGATGCATGATCGGTAAAGAGGGAGGGGCAAGAACAACATCCAGGGACTTTGTCCGTTCTCAGTCTTGTCTTCTTGTGAATTAGAACGGTTCTTGGGCTGAGGCTAATGGCGTCCTCCATGCCAACATTCCAGCATTATGACAGGAATCTTTCAGAATCTGGCTTGACAGAACATCTGCATTCATGTATACCACATTGCCACGTGTGTATCAGTACAAAGCCGACTTTGAGGCTATGCAAGTATTTATAAGCTTCCAAGCTTTCCAGCTAGTTCATGGTGTTCCCATCTACCACTGTGAACTCAAAGAAGTAGGAAAACATTTTGCTCCAGCAACATTAGGCCATTTTGTCATATTATCCTCCCCGTTCAATGTCACAGCAAGGTGAGGAATTGATAGATTGTAAGAAAAAAATGAGAATCTTCCAGGTTTAGAGCCATCACCATCCAATTTGAATTAACACTGCCCCTATTCAACCACAAATGAGTCACTGAATTAGCTTGTTGATGGAAGTAAAGTGGAAATGCCTGTGAAACTTGTCTATACCACTTATTAGATTGGATTAATAATTTAAGCCCTTTGGTTGAATAGAACCAACTTTACCCACATCGATGCACAAAGTAAGAAATTAATTAAAATAATAATTTGGATATACAAAATTATTTAAAATGAGATTAATGATATTTTACAAACAGGCAGTTAATATAGACTACATGTAGTTTCACGGGACAGGAGCATATCTAGCAAAAACAGAACCTTAGCATACGAGGAAAAAGATCTCACCAGCTGTACCATAATTCATCAGCCAAAACACTTCTTAAAAAAACATAAAGGTCAACTTTAGTTAGCTTTAATACTTTCTTCACATTTTCTGCATCCTACTCTGCTTCTACTGAAATACAGATTTTTTGTGTAATATAATTAAGATGAGAGAGACAGTGAAAGTCCCCACCACTTTAGTGCTATTTTAGTATTTGAATTAAGTAATAAATCTTAGTAATTTTCATATTTGATCTCAGAGACCACAAACAGTATTTACAGGATATTAAGATGGGAATACTGTATTTAAGGTAAGCCATTTAATCATTTATTTATCTACATATGTGGGTCATCTGATTGTGGCACATTGGGTGGGTAGATCAATCTTCATCAGCACATTTGATTGACAGGTGGGGGAGATTCATCAGAATGAGGAACTAAGGGGCACAGTGGCAGTGAGATGGTTCTTTATATATATATATATATATATATATATATATATATATATATATATATATATATATATATATATGTACTGGCGAACTTGGTGAATACGGCTCTAAAGTTATGTGCTTTGAGTGATCAGTATGACTAAAAATGCTATATAAATTCAGTAGATTTACATAATATTCCATCCATCTTCTTCTGCTTATCCATCAGGGTCACGGTGCCTACCTCCAGCAGTCTATGTGTGAAAGGCGGAGTACAACCTGGACAGGTCGCTAGTCAGTCGCAAGGAAACACAGAGACACATAACCATGTACATACATAGATCTACACCTATTTTCATGTTTTTGGACAGGGGAAAACGGAGTACCCAGAGAGAATCCAGGCATGCATAGGGACAACATTCAGAAACTACATACAGAAAGACCCTTGGCCAGGAATTTAACCCATGAAACTTCTTGCTGCAAGGAGACAGTGCTAAAAAAAAATCTGTCATATTCCTGTGCAATATCCACTTTTCATATTTTGTGTTTTATACGCTGTGCACCATTACGATCTAAATTAATTAAATGAACAGTATATATTTTACAGTATATATTTTCTGTGTCATAAATCTGTTTATTATCAGTTGAAATAAATAAATATTTCAAATATATAAACTTTATCGAGATGCACCTCTTATTTAATAGACAAATGTGATATAAATATGTATAGATAGGGAACCAAAATTAGCTCTTACCCAGGGGCCCATCTCCTTCAATATCCGGCCCTGCACTAAAACTGATACTGTTGAAAGCAGTGGCGGTTCTAGACCAGATGTACCAGGGGGCCAGGAGGGGGCCACTGTGTTTTCATGGGGGCCCAGAAAATCATGAAATAAAAATCAGACCAAGAGATTCAAATATATTAAGATAGCTGCATGAAGTGATTTTTTTTTTTTATTCAACTAGGTTGAATAAACCTAGTTGAATAAAAGTTGAATTGGAACTCAAGAAAAACTGAAAAAATTCAGCTGTCTTTAAAATTTATTTTGGAGAAAAAAAATTTAGCAGAAGAAAACTGGGATCCTATCTCAATACCACTGAAGCTATCACCTTATTGTTTTTAAATAATTAGTAAAACAAAGAAAAAACACTAAATGGATCAAAAGGATCTATCAGTAACCATGTCTTTTCTAGCGCAAATCATCATTAGCATTTCTTTGAGTTTTATGTTTTCAGTACATGGGCCATAACCAGAGGCATAGCCAGAATTTTTTTTCAAGGGTGGTCAGGCAATAACCAATGTACACTGAGGGGTGGCCGAAAGCGGGTAGGTACCAGAATCTCAGTGTCAATCTACAATGTTCCAACAGGAAAATTAACGAGCAAAAGATCCATATTTTCTAAATAAAGACAAACTATACTTTCCTACAGCCTTTTGCTAAGAAATAGATGCATACATTTAAAAATCTGTAATTTTACCTAGATAAAGTTTTATCCACTATACCTAGATAAAAGGTATAGAGGATAAAACTCTCTCAGTTTCGAGCGCTGGGACGTAAATCTTCTCCATTGTCATTACTTACCTACTTGTATGAATAAACATTCTGCATAAAATTGATATTTACAAGCACTAACATCTACATAAATTGATTATTTGATAAGTTTTTATAAAAATTGTTATTTATCTAGGATTGCACTGAAGACTCCTAGATGACTTGATTTTCTCTTGAGCCCAAATAATACGAAATCAAAATCTAGTTCTGAAAAGAGCATAAATTCTGTACTTAGTATATTGATGTCTATAATTAACCACAAAAAATTTAAATGTTTTGAATATTCCACTGGAGAGTATCATTGCTACCACCATCTATATTGGGGGGTGGCCACAGTGGTGGCCAATGATTGGCTAAGGGTCCCTGGCCCCCCTTCTAGCTCTGCCCCTGGCCATAAAAGAGGCCAGGACATGATCTACAGGGGCACTGGCCCCCGTTGGCCCCTTTCTAGAACCGCCCATGGTTGAAAGCGAACAGCTTTTTTTTTTTTTGCTTAGATCAGCCCAAACTTTGTAAACTCACCTATCAACGCTGATCACACACAGGGTCATGATGGAGGCAGTGCAGCACATTACATCCATGCCGATGAAGATGTTGCAGAACAAGTCCCCGAAGAGCCACTTGCCGCCGGTGAGGTCCGTCACTATGACGAACGGCATCACAACTATGGCCACTGACAGGTCCGCCACCGCAAGGGACACCAGCAGGTAGTTTGATGGCTGCCTAAGTTTCTTCACCACGCACACCGCAATCACCACCAGCGTGTTTCCCATCACGGTCACCGCCGTGATCATCGCCAGCATGACCCCGATAATGATCTTCTCCGGGCGCCCGAAATCCAGCAGCTGCTCCCCGCATGACTCGTTCCACTTGGCTGTGGGGTTGCTGATGGTGGTGACCGGCACGTTGCTGACCAGAAACAGAGTGCCATTGATAACTTCGGAAATATCCTCTTTCTTGTTAAAAGTGGGCTCAATTCCCGAAGTATTGAACATCATGACAATGATGTTTTCCGGCCAGGGGAGCAAGGGACGCCTCGCCAGCGCGCTCCAATTACGCGCATATTTGGATTTGTGTAACCCTGTCCTGGTCACTGCCGGGCGGTGTTAGGTGGAAACCTTTTCAGCCTCACCTCATCAGATGTGAAAGTGCTGGTCCGTTCCTTGAACTTCTGTAGCTTTTAGCGACAAGAAGACCAAAAATCGAGGGGGAAAAAGAAACCCTGAAATTATGGAGATTAACTAAAAAGTAAAAAGAAAAAAATCTCAATATGCTTGCTTGAGGAAAGTGTTCAGCTTTCCACCACGTCACTTCAGCAAACACGCACAGTGTGGAGAGTTGCGCTGCGCAAACCGCACCTATCCGTGTGACGCATCGGTTAGAGCGCACAGACAGCCTGTCACAGCAGCGCTTCCACTGTGATCCACAGGGCTGGCAGTCTGCACAACAGTGTTTCCTCACTCCTTTCAGCACTACAGGCTCTATCTCTCTATGTCCTTTTAAGGTGATTACAAGAAAGCATGGTTTCTACAAGTGTCACTTATCTGTTTTTGCAGAAATGAAAGATGAATACCGCTGATGTTAAGGAAAATATGACACATTTATTTGTACATTCGTTATATTTAAGGGCATAAAATAAAGTTGACACCTAGACTTTTCTAGTATAGAAATATATTTATATTAATATAATTTTAAATATTAGATTAATTTGCAAAGCCTTTTAAATTCCGATACTAAACTATAGCTCTTTGGACAGCTTTAGGGGCTGTTTACTTTTTAAGGATGTGAAACTCAACTCAACTCAACTCTACTTTATTGTCAAATGTGCTACATGGTAAACATACAACACAGATGAAATTGCAGTCATCTCAACCCCACGGTGCATAATAAAATATAATGAACCATAGCATAAAAAAACAACCTAAGATATAAAAATAAATATAGGTACCTGCTTGGATAACTAAAACTCTAACAACGAACTAGTTTAAATACTAAAAAAGATTACAAATGTGCAGATGGGAAGTGTAACGGTAAATTTTTACAAAGTAACATTACAGTGGTCCTGATGGATGACTAGTGCAAATAGTCAATGTAAACGATGTAACTGTAACATGTACAGCAATTATTATTACTGCACAGTACAGTGGCTATAGTGCAAATAATGCAAATGGTAGCATGAGCTGAGTAGCATTCATGATGTCTGCAGTGCAAACAGTGGTGCAAAACCATGAATTTTGTGTGTCTGCGGCTAAATAAACTCAATAAAAATTGTATTGCAAAAATGATCCCAATACTTAGTGTTTTCTACAAAAATAAAATAATAAATTTTACATTTTAAACCTTTATTTAACCAGGAAAAGTCTCTTTGAGGTTTAAAAAAAAATTTTGAGGGGATTCCTGGAGGTTTTTATTGATTTCTTCACATCACCCACTACTAATGCTAAGGCAACATAATTTCCATTATATTTAATCCCAATTTTATTAAACTTTTTAATGGTTTATCTTTTTTATTTTTGAGCCATGAAGGTGAGGACCTGCTGAGCTAGGTGTGTTTGAGCTTAGCACAAACTGTTAAGTAGACATTCATGGTTCCATCTGTTACACCAGGTTTGAAACACCAAAGCAGCCCCAGAATATCACAACCCTACAAACAGCGCAGGGCATAGACCTTTCAAAAGTACATTCTGTCTTATTCAGTCCACAAAATATTCAGCAACATGGAAGGAAGCCCAAACTTTTGGGGGAAAATGTTGGGCTTCCTTCCATGTTGCTGAATCAAAATCAATATGACCTAATGTGAGCGATTCCCGCAATGCAGTGTTGCTTATTTGCTCTTTAAATATTTCTGTTAGGCTGGTCACTCCAGCAAAGCTTTATCTTTATTCCCATCTTCTTTATGGTTAATAGCTATCAATGTGTGTTGGTGCTGTGTTTAAAGGTTTAGGAAATAGATTTGTCACCCTTTCCATATGCATAGATATCAATGACTGTTGGTTTTTATCTTTCTTTTAACCTTATCTTTTATGTTTTTTTTTTTAAATCCCTTCGCTTACATGATGTTGTCAGTAGAGATGTTTTACATGATGTTGTTAGTAGAGAGGCACCGATCCAGTTTTTTTCTGATTCTGATCCCATCTGACACCAAGCTGGACTGTGCCCATATCGTCATGATCCTGGGACTGGTGGCTGGCTTGATTGCTCATTCCATTCACCTGTTTAACTCTGCGTGGTTTCTCATTACTGCTTATCTGATCCACCTGTTTCCAGCTCCTATATGCTGCGTGTTTTCCAGCTACCAGTGCCAGATTATTTAAGCTGGTCTGTATGAGTTACTCTAGCGTTCTGAATATATTTCTGATTTATCTCATTGTGACCTATTTCTGCTCTTTGAATCCCAAGTTTTGCTTTGCCTCTGTCTACTCTGTTAATCTGCTCTTTTCTGGAATGATTCCAGGATTTTTCTGGTTTACCAAAACCTGGACTATTCTTCTGACCTCGGCTTGGATTCCCCTTCTGTACCTCATCGACTCTCTGAACTTCTGGTCCGTGAACTTGGTTCTTCTACGACTTCGGCTCAGATATTCCCTTCTGGACACTGTTGCTCCCAGGCGTCGGCTGGCATTAGCTCCGCTCATCACTCGGAGCCCAGGGGGGTGGTGCCCACCGCAAGCAGAGGTCAAGCTTCCAATCGGTTCCATCTCCTTCTTTTGGGATCAGACTGAACTCTTACCCAGGTCAGTGACTACTGCTCTTAATCTTTATCAGCCCTTCATTCTTAGTGACGGACCTGAGTTTCTGTTTCCTACAGACGACCCGATTTATCCGCTCCAGCTGACGGGCAGCCACACGCTTATGGTTAATAAAGACTTGTTTGAACTCATTCAGGTCTGTTATGAATACTGGTTACTCCAAGGTTTTGAGATTCTGACAGATATATGATACTGTTCTGTGTCAACTGTCAAATGAATGATACATATGTTTAGCCATGTGAGTAAAGGCTTTAGCCTTAACATAAACGTGGTGCTAGTTTAGCAGAAGGTATTTAAAGCTACAGTGTGTAATAATTCCAGGGATATACAGTCAGAAATGTAATATATTATACATAACTATGTTATTTTATCATCATCTACGAGCTCAGCCTCTTAACCTTAATATTTGCGTTGCCTTAGAATTCGTTATTTATAATTGCATAGGAGCGGGTCTCGCAGCCATGGAGGCAGACATCTTTGCGCTACGGCAGCGCAGAGCCAACAAACTAGTGATTGCGAGATCGCCAAAATGTCACAACGATGTAGAAAGAATAACGGGTATATTTATTATCTTAAGTCTACATGAAATCTATACCCTACACAGACTAATGAAATACTATCTGTAAAATTATCTATGTAAACAAACCTCATCACTTGAGAAGGTAGGTGATGGGGAAGTCGTGGAAGACATTTTGTCCCGTAAAGCTCGCCGTACTGTTGGGTGGGAGAAGAGGTGGGGGGAGACGTTCATGTTGCTGCAGTCTGCAGTCTGACCGCTAGATGTCGCTTAAAGTTACACACTGTAGCTTTAATATATTCAATAGCAGAAGAGATTTGAATATATTAAATACTTATAACTGGGGGTTATAATGGGTTATTCAAATCGAGGATGAAACTATTGAACGATTATTAGTTGAATAATTATAACTGTAATTTGCTTACTCACCATGGTTCCTAGTCTTTTACATAAGGTTGGACTCCTGAACAGGCTGTTTAGACTCCTTCACCAATTTAGTCATTTAGACTATGGCTATCAGCAGAGTTATTAATCACCAACCAAAGATATTTATCTCTGGTCATACAAGTATTCCTGAAAGAAGAGTGATAAACTGTTCACTGTATATAATAAACACAAAAGACCACCGATTATTTTTAAAAATGGTACCTTTATTTTAACTAATAAGCCCAAGTAAAATAAGCGCAATGAAATATACAGAAGAGGGGAAAGGGGATTTTAAGAGTCCAGTCGAGAGTCTTTGACTTCAGTTCGAGTCTTGAGGCTTAATTCATTCAAAGTGTCCTTTAAAATAGCAGCAGATAAATCTGAATAACCCTAACACAAAGATATTAAATAGAATCAAAACAGTGAAAAATTAACAATGGCTCAGGAATGCATTAGATGCTGTGACGCTGGAAGGAATGGGTTAGTTCAGCTGGAACAAGATATCTGGTTCCAGGGCAGGCTGCTTGAACAAAAGAGTTGGAGAACGCACAACATGGCTGCTACCAGTGGTAGTAAAAGTACAAATAAACAGAAAAATAGATACTCTAGTAAAATTAAAAGAATCACATTAACATTTGTACTTAATTAAAAGTAACAAAGTACTTGCTTTTAAAAATACTTAAAGTAAAGAGTACTTTCTGATTAAACTGCATTTTTTCCACAATGATTACTATACAGTATGTATATTTACTTTAATACATCAACGTTATTGTCATAAACAATGCTGTGGATAATGCATGTTTGTTTTGACCTTCTGTCAAAGTTCATATTTGGGACTTATAATTTGGGATGATCTGTTTAGTGAAATATTAAGTGCAATAAAGATGACTGATTACACCTTAGAAAGTGTTTCATTCAACAAAACATATGCCATGTTTTATTCAATCTGAACTTGAGCACATTGTTACAACATCAAAACTCACTTTGACTAACAGGCCCTGATCTTTAACCCTAATTTTTAACTCCAGTTTAATCGTGAAGAGCACAGGGAGGGGAGTGGCAGCCTAGTGGTTGGGCATAGGCCTTGGAATCCTGAGATTGTGAGTTCAAAACCCAAGCCCCACAGACTGCCACTCTTGGCGAGCAAGACCCTTAACCCCTGATTGCTTCCCGGGCACCCCATGATCCCAGCCCACTGATCCCCAAGGGGATGGGTTAACTGCAGAGGTAAATTTCTCCAATGTAAGATGAATAAAATTCAATTTAACAATACTGTAAAGACAGCTTTGTAATTCAAGAGTGTTGAACTTTCAATGTTAACTTGAATGAACTTTCAATGCAACTTTTATATTTGTCTCTCTTTCAACTAGTTCTCTGTATTACAACTAGTGTTGCACCGATACTGATACCAGTATCGGGCAGGGCCCTGAGTACCAACATATAGGGCACCGATACCATTTTGAGAGCCAAAAGTTTATTCAACTATAGTCGCCCATTCCAGGTAGGCAATGAAAAGTCCTGCTGGATTCACTTGGATTCATCATTTTCCTGCTTCACAAGTGTAGGCAGCAGCTTGACAAAGCCATCATGGCAATTATTTTACATCCAAGTAGTATGCAATTCTTTATATATGTACACACACACATCAATTTCAAACAGTTTGTATAGGTATGGTATCGGTATCGGCCAATACTGCACAACAAGGTATCGGTATCGAGGTCAAAAAATGGCATTAGCGCAACACTAACTTCAACACACCAGAATCAAATATCTGTATCATTAATAGAACTCTGAGAACTTCTTGCATCATCCAGAAATGTAACAGTTATAGGACACCAGACTTTAAGGACAGACTTCCCCTTCTCTGGATCCAGGTTCCTTCCCTTTGATGGCACTTTTAGTGAGAGTGACATATTGTTGGAGACGAGTGCTGTGATTTCTCTGAAAAAGAATTTGTGAATTTTAAGCAGAATTTAAACAAATTTGACAGGACTATACAGAATAAAATTAAGCATTCACATCACCATAAGCAAATATCCTCTATGGATGAGTTTTCCTCTTCCCAGCTCTGGGGTGGCCTTTGCTGTATGGCACAAATGTCCTTTTATCCATGCCTTGGCTGTCCAGCCTGGGCCTATTGCTCATCATTACCCTCTGCACTCTGTGACTGACAGGTCAGGGATGATTGTCACATCACATTAGCACTGGTGACCTCTGACAGTTTCAGTTGCTGTCAGGGAGATTTATCCCATTCACATTAAAACCCGGTAGCAGTATCTAGATGTGAGATGAGATAGGTCAGGACTCCTGAATTTTCTGAAGCATGCTACCAGTTCTTATATTAAACAAACTTGTTAGTTGTGACACTCAGGGACCACTGTAGGACCTGTATTGCTTTGCTTATTCCTCTCACTAAACCATTGTTTTGAATTGAACTATCTTTCCAGTAACACTAAAACTGCAGAGATTCTCTTAAGTTTGATGTAAATGTTGTTTAGCATCAACCAAACTCTGATGTCAGGAAATTAGACACTATTATTATGACATAAACAGATTTGCCTGTGCAGTGGATGGCCCCATTCTGTGGGACAATTTACTGATGCAGATAAATCCTGCTCAGAAACTCAGTAGTTTCAACTTTTAAAAAAGCATTTTCGCTAAATTTCATTTTAAGCTGAGCTTGTCAACCTGCTGTTTGCCATTTTGTGTCTAATCCAAACAGATGGAGTTAAGCAAACACCTCTTACTAATTTTGAGCAGCAGTAAAACATTTTAAGAATCATGTGAGAATTAAAATATATATTTTATCACATTAATCTAATTAGGATGAGAAAATGGCGCAGAGTCAATGCTGTGGCTCTTACAGAATGATACGATAGCATGCAGTCAAAAGTCCCAAAACTTCAATCCAGTTTTTAAACTAACTGGACCAGTTCTCTGTGAGAGCCTCCTTTGTAAATCAAAGCCACAAAGGGTTTTATCTGTCAACAACAGATGTTTCCTATTTATTTGTACCTACTGTTACTTGAACTTTGTATGCACCTAGAAGAATAATGTCTTCCAACTCTCCACCACCATCCAGTTTCTATTAATTTGAGAAACTACAAAAACCCAGGTCACCAAAATAGTTCACCAGGAGCTCACAGAAATCCATCTTACATGCCAAGGCTCGAAATCTTCTTAAAAAATCCCTCTATTCTTGAATTTTATATTAAAAAAAAAAAAGATTTCTTGTTGAGCACAGGTGCAGACCCAGACCTCAGCATCTGACTTCTTGCTTTAAAGCATGAAGTTTCCATTGTCTATTAGAAACTTATCTGAGAGCCAGCAAACATTCCAGTAGGAATCGGACCATTCCTCATCAAATTAACACAGTAATTTACAGCCGCACCAACTTGGTGGGTCAAGAAGTTGCTGTAAGAGCTTGGTCCTAAATGTAAACAGTCAAAGAGGACCATCTCTGTGAGTACAAACATTTCAATAAAATGTCCAAAAAGGTAAAAAAAAAAAAAACAACAACAAAAAAAACTTGATATAGTAGACACATGACAAAAGAGTGTTTCTAAGCTGAGATCATTCTGGTGCACTATATGAGCCGATTACCCAGTGGTACGGTTTGAGGATGGAGACTTTTTTCCAGCGTTTTATTGTCATTACACTGTCCCGAGTACAGAGCAAAGACATTAACTCTCTGCATTTAACTCATCCCCTTGGGGAGCAGTGGGCTGCCATTGTGCGGGCATAGGGGTCTTTGCTCAGGGAGCCGGTCTGGCAGTCTGTGGGAGTGGGGCTTAAACTCAGAACCTCTGGATTCCAAGCTCTATGCCCTAAGCACTGGGCCACTATAGTTACTAACTATAGTTCCTACAGGACTTTATAGGAACTATAGATACAAAGACACAGTATAACTAAATGAGAAATCATTTGAATGTAACTGAACTGGACTTTTACCAATTCAGATAGAACCTGAACCTTGAGGAGTAAATTAATAAAGCACCGCCTGGAGAACCTAAGCAATTATGATCAGATGCAAGAACCAGTAGTAGCAAAGAAATTCTCATCTAGAAGAAAAAGAAAACCCAAACACATCCATTGTCATCTGAGCGTCACATGGAGCAAAAAAACGTGAATGTTTTTTGTCACTGATAAATTTATTTTACAATTTTTATTAGAAACCATTATTAAATTGTCATAATGTGTTTATTCAGGCAACCAATATTATCCAACGGGTTTTAAAATTCCTTTGATAACTTTGCTCCCCTGACGGAATACAGGGCCAAAGATCCTTTTTTAACCTCAGGTACAGATTCCTTTGTCTGAAAGGGCAATTAATTGTTTAGGCCAGCCTGTCTGTTACAGCAACAGAAATATATTAAAATACAAGAAACACCCAAGCATTCCAAAGTGATCCAAGGTCTTTAAGTTGAACTACAATGATTCTAGAGCAAACTTTATTAATTCAAATCAGTCATATTTGGAATAGGAACCATTTGTAGTTCTGTGTTTGGGCATAGTTTGGTTCTATTTTATTTGGTTTCGATAAATTGTTTGGTTTTGTGGCGGTATTTGGTTTATATTTTGACTCTCTGACCTATACTTTTGTTCTTACCCTGCTGGCACTGTGGGGGAATCTATATAAGATTCAAGGCAAAGGCAGTACAAGGGTGTGGGGAGCTTACCTGTTTTTTTTTTTAACGCTCTCTGTTACATACTGATGTTCTTCAATACATCCACATATTGATCAGTATTACCATTTCCTTTGCATACTGCCATAGACCGCCACCCAGGAATTTGGATCAAATTCAGTATTCAGTTTGTGCATAATTTATGGGAGGGTTCCTAAACTTATCTCCCAGTCTTGACATTGCCTTTTGAGCATGTTAGGACCAGGGTTTTGTGCACCCAGACGCGACCAAAATTAAAGGATATTTGATGGTCACTACATTTGGTTCTCATTTTGAGCACATTTGGATCAAGGAAGCTCTCATTGCATCATCAAAATCAATCTTATTGGTAAAAAATTATGTGCACAAACAAACATTAACTTTGGTTTCAGTCACTTACATTGTATCATCAACATTAGTTAAATCTGAGCAATTCAGAGAGGGCACAACCATTGGTTGATTAGTCATCTAATGACTGTGTCATCTAAAAACTGGACAACACAGCTGTTTCCTTAAGAGGATCTGCAGCTGTCTTAAGAATAAAAAGCAGAAGAGAAAGGATGCAGCCCCCAGGGGAGTCTGCTTTTGAAAGTATGTCACCCGATGTGCATCTATTACCAAGCCTTGCTGCATTCTGGTTTTAAAGAAATCTAAAATCATCTGTAAACTCTAATCTGATATCATCAAAAGACAGGATAAACTTTCAATTGAAATATAAAGCTGCATCTTGTTAAAAGCAGAACTAAAATCAGCAGACTGAAAGTGAAGCATGACATTTGGGTTGTTTGAGAGGCTTACAGATTCCATCAAATATTAAAAAAAATATTCACTTCCTCCTCACCTTTACCCTCCTAACAGGCAAACTGCAAAGGATCCAGTTTGTCAAAAGAAAGAAAAGCAATAATCTGATCTTCTTTTTTGGTTTCTTAAGGGTTTTCATTACTAGAGAGGTGAAACCATATTGGCTTTTATTCTATTAATTCCATTGTTTTGTTGTTGTTTTTTTGGTAATATAAGCACTGTAAGCACACTGTCTGCACACAAGAGTTGGAAAAAAGTCAATGTAGCTGATTGGTGCTGCTGTAAGGTGTGCAACCTCAAATAACATCAAGACCAGACCCACAACTTTTATATATATATACTATATATATATATATATATATATAA
Source organism: Cyprinodon tularosa (assembly GCF_016077235.1). Classification (NCBI taxonomy): domain Eukaryota; kingdom Metazoa; phylum Chordata; class Actinopteri; order Cyprinodontiformes; family Cyprinodontidae; genus Cyprinodon; species Cyprinodon tularosa. Next base: position 2,407,885 of record NW_024039651.1, read on the forward strand.
CTGTTTTCTCACCCCTCGTGGGGTGGTATGTGTCATCCTCAAGCTCGGGTCAAGTTTGAGGGTTCTGCGCAGTATCTTAGCTGTTCCTAGGACTGCTCTCTTCTGGACAGAGACCTCTGATGTTTTACCTGGAATCTGCTGTAGCCACTCTCCCAGTTTGGGGGTCACAGCCCCCAGTGCTCCAATTACCACTGGAACCACTGCTGCTCTCACTTTCCACATCTTTTCTAGGTCCTCCTTCAGTCCTTGGTATTTCTCAAGCTTCTCGTGTTCTTTCTTCTTGATGTTGCTGTCGCTTGGGATTGCCACATCTATCACTACTGCCTTCTTCTGCAACCGGATAGCTCGGTAGGTAACACAGACGACTCCGGCACAGGTGACTGGGGTTCGATTCCTGGCATGGACATCCAGGTGGACCCTTAGGCAAGGTTGTTTGTGCTTAGTGGCCTACCTCAGGCATGAGTGAAACCGCAAATACAAGAGCCATACCGGCTCGGACGTCGCCCGGGTAACGAGGTCTGCGTCAGTTGCTAGGGAACCAGGGCAACTTGATGACAAATTGGCTACTGGAACAAGACATAGATGGACTAGAGCAGAAACTTGTTACTGATGTGTGTGTGTGTGTATAATGGCATTTGGTTGTTTATTTCTTGTAACTAAATAACCTGTTTGTTCAGTTACATCAACATTTCTTATTAACATCATTGCGCACTTCAGGAGGATATTTCCAGTTAAGCTTTCTTTTTGAGCCCCCTTATATTACAATTACCCTCAGTGGTCGGTGGCTTTTGTTGGATCCTAAAGGGGCATGGGGTTCCTTGGGAATGTGAAAACTGGGAAAGTGTAATCTTTTAGTGTAATCCTAATTAAATCATGTGAATTTACAAAGTTGAAATAAGGTGGAGAATACATTAAAACCAACATAATATCCCTTAAGTATCTAAAGGATCGTGTTCTACACACAAAATAATAAAATAACTGATATCATTCGAACATGCATCATTAGATATGGTACTCTAAGGCTGAAAATCATAATGTGAGCAGTCAGAAAGTTGCAGTCACCCATCTGCTCATGTGGATTATGGCTAAAGGCGGACAGGTGAAGATTGCCTCTCTTCACAGGCCAGCAGTGGGACAGACACAGGTTATCTTGTTTTCTTGGCAGCAAATTGCGGTTTTCATGAACATGACCTCAATAAAATGACATAATCAGGCACTGGGCCACAAGCTCAGGCACAAACAGGTAATTTCATCATGACAGCGAAATGTAAGTGAGGAGCAGAAGTGGAAAAAACATTTGCTTTAGAAGTTGCTGGCAACAAAAAGAGCACTCCAATTATTTAATAGATTTATTTTCTTTTAAACGTTGCATCGGAGCAACCATAAGGAGTCTTCTTATCCTTGTTATTTTAATCCTGTATATTTTATAATCGTATTATCAAACCATATTTAGGGTATTTGAATAAGACAAACTACGTCAACATAGCTCCTAAAGTGTTATCAATGAATATGTCTTGGTTGCCCATGATGATGAGCAGGCCAAACAATTATTTTCACTGACCTTCTCAGGCATATTTATACTAATTCTATTTTGCTGTTTAGGCTTCATACAGGGCATTATTTCTAGATGAAAAAAAAATAAATAAACAAAAAGAAAAAAAAATAACTTTGAATTATTTAAACAATTATTTCTAATCCTAATCCAACAGTATTGCTAACCAGCAAACTGATGTTGAATAAGAAATATTGTTTATGCTATTTGATTGTCTTTTCTAACCCTCATGATAAAATTGCAAACATTTTTGCACGAGTGTTATTCACTAGAATGGTCCCTTCTACAAAGTCCACTTGTTTCTGACAAAGGACACCTTAAAGGGCAATTTTATTTAAATTGTATGTTTAAAAAAAAAAAAGCAGCTGACTAGACTATTTAATGTCTCTTGTTGTTACGCATTGCCAAGGTAACCAGGTGAGCTAAAGAAACTAGGTCCTTCTTCTTCGTGTTTATATAAAATAACTTTTGCTGTGCATCACCTCCACCTTCTGAAATGCAATGAGGGAGATTAAAGGAAAAGTCCGGTCATAGTCTGGGTTCAAACTTCTGAAAGTACTTTAAATATGAAATTATTACACACTTTTCAATAATTGATAGGTGTTTTTAATTAAGAGTAATTTTTATTTGACTGTGCTTCACTTAAGACATCCATGTTTTTCAAAGCGCACTACTGCCACGTAACGGTTTGTGATGTCAAGGTGCGGTATCAGCTGTTGAGCAAGTCCCAGTGCTGTATCTGGTGTTTGTAACCACACGCTATTATCCAAGTCATCTTGAAAACATTCTTCTTCGAAACGTTGGCTGTACATTACATGTTTTTTTCTCTGGCCAGAAGTTCGATGGCAAATCCTCCCTCTTCAAGTTGAAGATTTGACAACAAACCCATGGTGGATCATGAATCGGAAAGGTTAAATAACTTTTTTTTTTTCACTTGATGTATTGCAACATCCAACTGCCGTGCACATGGACATTGTCAGTTTATCCTTAGCTCTCGCGAATTTAAATGGTGAAGTCCTCTGGAAATCTTAAATAATTGTTATTGATTGCAGATGTGTCTTGTTGTTCCCATTGACTTTCTCTGTAAAGCGGGTAGAATGGCGTTAGGCTTGCCGCACCATGATGTTACTGCCGGGAGATGTCAGGAGTGAGGTGTTACTATATTTGGGCAAAAATGGCCGGTCCCGGACTCTGTGATCATGACGAAAATGATTGTTATTGTTTTTTTATCGATTAAAGCTAAATTCATTAAATCATAGCAAATGTATTAGTTTTAGGTATAAATAATGATCCAGTGATTATTCCTTGCTGACCGAACTTTTCCCATTAGGCCAGGCAGTCCTGTCTCTAAATTCTACCAAATAATCCTATGTGTGACCCACTACACTGCATGAAAAGTGGGATTTTCGTCAATATACGGCACTGTAGATTGTCGTGGAACTTCAGGTTAGCGGCAGTTTACGGCAATTTGCAGGCTTCGCCGAAAACTACTGTAAATTGTCAGAAATTGACGTGGAATTTCTTAGGCAGTGTTCCCCCCATGCCTCCCCCCCATGGAATTCTAGGGGAGGCTTTAACATGTAAATGAACATGCTGTGAGCTATACAAATGCAAATCAGGGTTGCAGGGGGGGGTTTTACCCCAAGTGACATCTTTCTAAAAGGTAAGAAAATCTCTGATACAAAGAGATCAGGCTCAGTATAGCCTCTTACATTTTAGCTTGAATTGATTTATTTAATTAAAGTATAGAGACCAAAACAGATCTTTAGCTGACAGAGCAATACATTTAGAGCAGTAATTATTTTTTTTTAAATTTGCATTTAAGATAAAAAATAAAATGTTGTCTGTCAATATGCTCAATTCACAATTACTTAAGTGGAAAAGTT